>NC_090326.1:33485022-34089899 GCF_035084215.1 Heptranchias perlo | reverse complement strand
GGTAGAACCACCGTACGTGACCAATAAGATTTTATATGCATGGAATTCTGACAACTCCCCACTCCGTGGCAATGCAACCAATGCAACCAGACAGTGGGAGCATGGCTCTTCACGTGCATTACTGCTGCACCAGAAGATGCAGTTTAAAGGTAGCATAAAACTCGGTCATTAATAAGAATGCGGAAATAATATGATAATGCTCAACCTACAACTTCCATTAGCATACAAATTTTCTCTGAATTTTTAATTGTCTGCGCCTTAGGTTATACTATTATCTATTTACCAATTTAACCTAGAACATTCCTGGCTAACACTCTATTTAGTGATTTATTTTGCTGTGAAATTGCGCATGTAGTGGGTAAATCTCCACGTTGGTGCTTCCAGCGGGGAGACTCATCCACTAGCTGCACATACTGGGAAATTACCGGTGCACTGCCTATGATTTTCTGTCCGTGGATGGAAAATCATGGGCTGCATGCCCGCAACATTCCGATATGTACTGCTGTTGGCCAAGGTTCCCAGTCAGCAGCCAAAACTTGGAAAATTGGCCCTGTAATAACTGCAGTAGAGATAGAACAATAAAGTAATTAACTATGCATAAAGAGTTTTCTTGACAACAAAGTCATAGAACAATGTGAGAAAGTGAAATATTAATTTGTACATAAGAACCATTTTACTTTAAAAATGTAATGGTTTTCCTGTAACTTTTTAAATTTTTTTTTAAATTTAAAAAGGTTGATTTGCAAGGTAAAATAAATTAACAGTTGACAATTTAAAACTGACAATTTGAGCAAGAAATCTAAATTAAAAAGCGGCCTGCCCTAAAGATACATGGGTAAATTCACTGATTCCAGGCCCGAAGTATGAAATTAAGGCTTGAAGGGAGAGCACGTTGAGGAATTGGTGGCAACACTATTGTAGCTCTATATCTCACCCATGCTCCCTTCAAGCATGGCTCCCCAGTGGGAGCTTGGGATCAGTTATTTTACCCTATAGTTCCCTAAGATTAGCAAATGTAGGACAATAAAAGGGTGATTCCATTCTCCCAGCTGGAAAGCCACACTCGCAGGGAGTGGGGGTCAGATATAGGGCTACAATATTGTATCCCTGATTCTCCATCTGTAATCCTATGAGTGAGGATCCCCACTGGTAGTGTGAGATCGTAGAATCATTCTATGTATCCCACTGTTTCTTTACATGGTTTGTAGCACCAACCAAAAGCCCTGCTAAGGACATAGTCCATGTAGAACAGTAAAATTATAGAATAAATCCAAATATTGCACTGAGTAATGCAACAGACCTGAACTTGAGTGCATAGGTTGATAGATCATTTTAACTCTTAGCATGCCATGGGAGAGTGTACTTGTCCAGTTGTGCTCTTCTTCTGGGGTTTTATAAATGTAATATTAATGTTTATTTTCAGTTTCAATCTGTGTAAGCTGAAAACAAACAAACAGGTTGGCCCGTGCAGATAGGAATTTTTACCTCACAAATAAGTCAGCCAACTGGGGTAGTAGTCGAGAATTCTTTGCTTTTTTACCCCAGTTCACTGCCGTGGCTTCTTACGCCATTGAGAAGGATTACCAGTGAAGCAGAGGAACAATACAACAAGCCTCACATCTGTGTCAACTTAAAATTAAACAGGCCATTGACATGCTGAAGAGAAGATTCAGGTACCGTCAGTCTGTTCCCAATGGTATCTCATGATTCTCCATTCTATCACTCAGGTCTGCACATTGGGGGTGATGGCTTGTCTCTAGGCCTCTGTGTTCTGTGGGAGGTAAGCAGAAATTCCTGCAGTTGCCACTCTCCCCAGACTGCTCTGCACTGTTGAGAAGCCTTCTATGATGTTGCTGCAAAGGAAGCCAGTATGCCACCAGCCTTGCCATCTGCTGCACATTTTCGAAGAGGCCTTGCAGTACCTTCATACAAGTTTCATTCTGCCTAGCATCCTTTTTTTCATAACAGGACCCCTGAGATCATCGTCCAAATGATCTTCAACCAAGAGCTGACATTTCCTTAGCTGCCATTAAAGAACATCCTTCTCCATTGCCCCTGTCTCTTCCTCTGACTCTCTTGTGTGTTGTGCAGAACCCAGTGTCCATTTCTCATCTGAACTATTTGTATCACCTCAATTGTCTCCAATTGATTGTGAGTGAGTGAATTTCTGCTGGCTCTCTCTGCTGTTGAGGGTCCTGGCAATGGTTCAGTTTCTCTGTCTGCCACTTCCTCCCTGCATCCAGCTCCTATGGACAGAAAAAATCAAGAGAAATGCAATGCATTTCCTACTAGCCACTGTTTCTTTATTGTTTTTCTCATGTGATGGTCTCCTCAGTGTACAAGTGTCAGAAAACGGATTTTTAAAAAATCTTGTACAGTCTTCCTCCTCTGTATGTCCTCATTGCATTGAAATCAAGACTCACTCCAATTTTATATTTTAAAACATTCTTTCCCAGGTCATTAAAACGGTGGAATTTCTTAGCTGCTTCAGTCTTTTCTTCTTCTTAGTCTACAGGCTTTTAAAACCCAAGTTTCAACCCAATCACTATTTCACCACCTAATCACTACTTCCTGATTTACTACTTTTTTTCTCTTTTATTCTTTCCAGCCTCAGTCCCTCACTTTGGCTTCTAATAATTAAAAAAATTACTAACTGCCAAAGTCAAATTATCTGGTGAGCTTTTTCACTCAAATTATGGATATCTTCACAGAACAAATGTTAAAACAAAATCTGAATCAAACACTGCAATTACTTTTGGATGAAGGCACATGAACATTCAATAAAACAAGTGAGTTTCCTGTGCAAATTTGGAAAGTTTTTGATTAATAACTTTGGTTATTAGGCAGCTTTGAGTGTGGTGGATTCAGATCATCTTCATCTTCAACAGGGTCAATTCTGTAAATACTGAATCCGAACTCTAAGGTACAAAGGTTTAAAATTCATAATTTCCTTTTAAGAATATCATTGTATTTCCTATTCACTCATTTCAATTGGAAACAATTAAAATGCATCTTAAGTAGTTACTTCATGCATTCCCCTGACAATGAACGATGAAAGAAAAGACATAAAAAGAAAACAGAGTATTTTAGGGTGCATTTACACTACAAGTTTAGGAGTGGTGTGAAACAGTTTTGGCTTTGCACCGAGACTAAACCTGCAGGTATCAGCCTTAGCTCAGTGGTAGCACTTATGCCTCTGAGTCACAAGTTTGCAGATTCCAAGACTTGAGACTTCAGAGAGTTGAGCACATAATCTAGGCTGACACCAGTACAGTACTGATGGAGTGCTGCACTGCCGGAGGTGCCATCTTTCGGATGAGACCGAGGCACTGTCTGCCCTCTCAAGTGGATGTAAAAGATCCCTATGAAGAACAGGAGAGTTCTCACCGGTGTTGTGGCCAATATTTATCCCTCAACCAACATCACTAGAACAGATTATCATATAGCTGTTTGCAGGGCTTTGCCTGCTGCGTTTCCCACATTACAGCAATGATTACAATTCAAAAGTACTTCACTGGGTGTAAAATGCTTTGGGACGTCCTGAGGTCATGAAAGGCACTATATAAATGAAAGTTCTTTCTTTGTGTAAATTTGGCTTAAGGCCCAATTTGACTCTAGCATTAAATTGAATAAGACTCTCTCCTCCAGAGGGTTTCATTCCACTTTGCTCTAGTCAGATTGAGCTGCATTTATAAAACCACACTGCACCAACTTCACAGCAAAAAGGGGCTAATTTTGCAAGGAGAGGCTCCTAGCACAGTGCCTCACAAGTGGCAAACCCAGGTCGGAAAATCGGAGCTGCAATGTTGTAGCCCTATCTCCGCTGCCACACTTGCTGGTAGTGAGAATCTGTGCCAGGAAAAGAGCCCCACAAATCATTCCTATAAATTAAATGCACCTTTTGAAATTTATGAACTAAATGGTCAAATAGTTCTGAGACAGCTGAAAAAAAGCTCATTAGGCAAAAGGATAAGTTCAGATGAAAGATGTCTTTCCATTCTATGGCTGCTTTTTCTATTATATGGAATAGGGTTGCTGTGTGCCTGTGTGCAGAGCAGCCATGTGATTCTGTTCATAGAGTGCTGTGGTCTCTGAAGCAGTGATATTTGGGACACTAATTAGTTGCCTTGTGCTGTAGCTGAAACATTATAATAATTAGCATTAGTCCTGTGGGATTGTAGGATTACACTGATTGATATTATCAATTGCTTTAAGGACTATAGTCATGGATCATAAACAAGTCCATTCAGCCATCCTGATTTCCTTGGCTTGCAAAGCAGAATAGGACATATTAAATATGCTTTCACTATCAGAACTCTGCATTTCATTAGCATGATGATAAATACTTATTGCAATCTCCAGATGATAACATTTAACATACTACGATACTTGCTTTGTTAAATTGAACTGGACATTGACTTCTGCAATAAGAATGAGATCTATGGATAATAAGAGACGAAACCCAATTTAACGAATGCAAATTGGAGGAGCCAATCTATCTTTTGGTAGTCTGGAACTTCTATATTATTTTCACATATTACAATTCTTCCTTGATGTTATAAACCCACAGAATAAAATCAAGAAATTACAGGCAGTATCTTGCAAGAATGAATGATTTCATCAATCTCTATCTTTTGCTTAAACAGCTTTCTGCCATCAATGTACCTCTGTCTGGCCTGACCTGAAGCATGTTAAATTATTGTATAAATGCACAACTAAGCAGTCAATGTACCCTCCTTAAATGCTGTGTTGAGCATACACACAACCACTACTACTAAAAATTTTACATTTTAAAAATATTTATACCTGGCTAAATGTTTGCCAGTTTTTCTATTTCATCTTATAATGTAATGCGATCATAATGTTTGGCTTCTTGAAATAAAAGAAAGAAAAAAGCAGCTTTGCAAGATGGTGTTCAGTAAGCTTGTGCTAATGACATTAGTTTGTGATGAAAGATGGGGACAATTATGCCATTTACTCAAAAAAAGTTCAAAATGAAAAGAAAACCCTCAGTAAAGAATGAAGATACTGGATGTTTCCAATAGTTATAACTGTAATTTTTAATTTTGCAGTTTTGGGGTCCTTGATGTGATTTACAACAGCAGTGTCCAATTTTTGTCCTCTTGGCGCATAGGTCCGTAACAATGGAACCTCAAGCCTGTGTATAATGTTTAAATCCATATTCCCATTAATTTGCATATATCTCAAGATATACTGACAGATCGTGGTTTTCTGATCTAGGATTTAAACAGTGCTAAAAACAGCCCTTTCCAAATCTCCGGGCCCACAAAATTCAAACAGGATAAAGACAGTAACAAATATAAGTGGAAATAGGAATGAGCTGCCTGTGCATTAAGGGCCAGATTGCCAAGGCTCGGGAACTGCAGGTTGGTCACTCCCGACTTAGATGTTTATTCCTGTTTTTTTTAATGCATAACCATTGTGTCCAGTTATTAGAGTCCAAGAACAGTCAAAATCATGCTATGTCCCCACTTTTCAAAATGATTATTTGGCTTAAGCATAAACTACAGAATTTTTTCTTGTAACTTTTTAAAAGAAACATTTCTACAATTTCTTTGTGTGGCGTGGTCTCCACACCAATTTCTAGGTAACCTATTTCGAAGCCTCTGCTAATGTCATCCTATAATTGGTCACCAGGAGGTGTGCTAGAATAGCTGAGGTAACATGCCTTCCAATTTCCCTTGTGAGTGCGTGCCTGCCCCCCACTCAACTCCTGAGCTGAAATCAGGATTTCATCACATGAAAAATACCATACAAAAATCCATCTCCTAGCAGTCCAAGACAGAACATGATATGTGCACAATTGCAGGTCTTTGGTTCATGTCCATGATTTTCCACCCTAAGATTTCCTGATCTTAACTTGGACATCTGCAGGAGATACCAAACTGAGAAAATAAATTTCCTCAGAAAGATGAAGCGGGAATTGGAGAGGCAGGCGACCCATATTGCTGTCATGTGCACTAGCAGCAAGGTATACATAAGAACATAAGAACATAAGAAATAGGAGCAGGAGTAGGCCAATCGGCCCTTCGAGCCTGCTCCGCCATTCAATAAGATCATGGCTGATCTGATCCTAACCTCAAATCTAAATTCATGTCCAATTTCCTGCCCGCTCCCCATAACCCCTAATTCCCTTTACTTCTAGGAAACTGTCTATTTCTGCTTTGAATTTATTCAATGATGTAGCTTCCACAGCTTCCTGGGGCAGCAAATTCCACAGACCTACTACCCTCTGAGTGAAGAAGTTTCCCCTCATTTCAGTTTTGAAAGAGCAGCCCCTTATTCTAAGATTATGCCCCCTAGTTCTAGTTTCACCCATCCTTGGGAACATCCTCACCGCATCCACCCGATCAATCCCCTTCACAATCTTATATGTTTCAATAAGATCGCCTCTCATTCTTCTGAACTCCAATGAGTAGAGTCCCAATCTACTCAACCTCTCCCCATATGTCCGCCCCCTCATCCCCGGGATTAACCGAGTGAACCTTCTTTGTACTGCCTCGAGAGCAAGTATGTCTTTTCTTAAGTATGGAGACCAAAACTGTATGCAGTATTCCAGGTGCGGTCTCACCAATACCTTATATAACTGCAGCAATACCTCCCTGTTTTTATATTCTATCCCCCTAGCAATAAAAGCCAACATTCCGTTGGCCTTCTTGATCACCTGCTGCACCTGCATACTAACTTTTTGATTTTCTTGCACTAGGACCCCCAGATCCCTTTGTACTGCAGTACTTTCCAGTCTCTTGCCATCAAGATAATAACTTGCTCTCTGGTTTTTTCTGCCAAAGTGCATAACCTCACATTTTCCAATATTGTATTGCATCTGCCAAATCTCCGCCCACTCACCCAGCCTGTCTATATCCCCCTGCAGGTTTTTTATGTCCTACTCACTCTCTACTTTCCCTCCCATCTTTTTATCATCTGCAAACTTAGATATGTTACACTCGGTCCCCTCCTCCAAATCGTTAATATAGATTGTAAAGAGTTGGGGACCCAGCACCGACCCCTGTGGAACACCACTGGCTACAGGTTGCCAGTCCGAGAATGAACCATTTATCCCAACTCTCTGCTTCCTGTTAGATAACCAATCCTCCACCCATGCCAGAATATTACCCCCAATCCAGTGATTCTTTATCTTGAGCAATAATCTTTTATGTGGCACCTTGTCGAATGCCTTCTGGAAGTCTAAATACACTACGTCCACTGGTTCCCCTTTATCCACCCTGTACGTTATGTCCTCAAAGAACTCAAGCAAATTTGTCAGACATGACTTCCCCTTCGTAAAGCCATGCTGACTTTGTCCAATTAAATTATGTTTATCCAAATATTCTGCTACTGTCTCCTTAATAATAGATTCCAAAATTTTACCCACCACAGATGTTAGGCTAACTGGTCTATAATTTCCAGCCTTCTGCCTACTACCCTTTTTAAATAAGGGTGTTACATTAGCAGTTTTCCAATCTGCCGGGACCTTTGCCGAGTCCAGAGAATTTTGGAAAATTGTTACCAAAGCATCCACAATCCCCACTGCCACTTCCCTCAAGACCCTAGGATGTAAGCCATCAGGTCCAGGGGATTTATCCGCCTTGAGTCCCATTAATTTACTGAGTACCAATTCATTAGTGATTTTAATCGTATTTAGCTCCTCCCCACCTAGAGCCCCCTGTTTGTCCAGTGTTGGGATATTCTTAGTGTCCTCTACCGTAAAGACTGAAACAAAATATTTGTTCAGCATTTTTGCCATCTCCATGTTTCCCACCATTAATTTCCCGGTCTCATCCTCTAAGGGACCTACGTTTGCCTTAGCCACCCTTTTTCTTTTTATATAACGATAGAAACTCTTGCTATCTGTTTTTATATTTTTTGCTAATTTATTTTCATAATCTATCTTCCCTTTCTTAATCAATCCTTTAGTTACTTTTTGCTGTCTTTTGAAGACTTCCCAATCTTCTATCCTCCCACTAAGTTTGGCTACCATATATGTCCTTGTTTTTAGTCGGATACTATCCTTAATTTCTTTACTTAGCCATGGATGGCTGTCATTTCTTTTACACCCTTTTTTCCTCAGTGGAATATATTTGTTTTGAACGTTGTAAAATAACTCCTTAAATGAACACCACTGCTCATGTACCGACTTACCCTTTAATCTATTTTCCCAGTCCACTTTAATCAATTCCGCCCTCATACCATCATAGTCTCCTTTATTCAACCTCAGTATGCTTGTTTGAGAACCAACCTTCTCACCCTCTAATTGGATATGGAATGTAACCATGTTATGGTCACTCATTCCAAGGGGATCCTTAACTCGGGTATAGGCTCGAGAGTAGGCTACCTGTTCTTCCATTCATTTGGAAAAAGTCAAATAGCTAAAGGGGACCGATAAAGCAAAAGGAAAAAGCGAGTTAAAGGTGAATAGGAAGATGAGCTAATAAATAAACAGTGCATTGCACATTGGAATTTGTTAGTTGCTACCAGTTTGGACATAAACATGATTTCTAAGTGAGCCAGATGCTTTTGCTAGTAGGAAATCACAAGTCATGTAGTTAATGTTACTGAATATAGGCTGGATTGGTATATCTTTACACTGGTTATCAAGTCAGCAAACTACATTTTGAAAACCATACTAAAATCACAAATTTTCCATTCTTCCAGATGAGATTACTAAGTGAAGTTATTATAACAATAGGTGTCGGCATATAAAATGAAGAGCTTAGCTTACAGCAGACCTTCTGCCAAAACTTATCAGAGACAAGGAGGTAAATTTTAGCATACCGAAAGGAACTTAGCGGAGGGGTGAATACGCATGTGGGAAACCTGGAAAAATTTTGCGTGCGTTGTCTCGGGCGATTGCAACTCAATTGAAGGCCCTTAATGTGACTTCTGGGTTTCATGTCTCTTGCACCCGAGTGACGTGCTGGGAGCTGGATTATTTAAAGGGACATTGCAACCATGGACTTTGAGGGAGAAAAGGAGGAATTTAAAGACATGGAGCAACAAAGGACTAAGCCAGCACCCAGGTTTACTGACTCTTCACTTGAATTGCTACTGGCTGGTGTGAGGGGCAGGAGGGACAAACTGTACCCGGGTGATAGGAGGAAGCGCCCTGCCTCTGCCACCAAGAAGGCCTGGCTCGAGGTGGCAGAGGAGCTGAGCAGCAGGAGCACCATGGCAAGGTTGTGGGTGCAGTGCAGGAAGCACTTTAATGACCTAACCAGGTAAGGAAAAGTGAGTACAGTTACTGATTCAACTACATCCTGTGGTGTACATTCCCCCCCTGCTCACTCTGTCTTGCCAAGCCTATTCCATCACATCACTCCTCACACCCACTTAAGTCTCATTATCAACTTACCTTCACTTTCTGTGCACTTCCTCATCTCCCCATTTGTGGACCCACCACTCCCACTCACCCCAATCCTAATGCAATGTGATCAATCTGTCTGATAGTCATCCTCTGATGCATCTCATTCATGGGCAGCCTCACCCAAAGCAATGCATCCATCGGGTGACCACGCCACCCTCACTCACTCACATATCTGTTCTTTCTCCCCTTGTAGGAGTAGTGAGCCCAAAATGGATGGGAGAGGAGTCGGACTGGAGGGGGGCAAATAGTGTCCCTGACAGAGGCGGAGGAGGTGGTCTTGGAGCTCAATCGCATGGTGGAATGCCTGGCCGTCGGAGATGGCAAGACTGGCTTTAACATCCTTCACACACATCATGAATTGATGTTATCAATGATTGACCTGTTGCACACCTCAGTATGCTCATTGCAAAATAACTTATGCGATGATTCTTAACATTGCTTTATGTTCTCTTCCAGGGCCTTCAAGAATTGATGACTAGGCACGCACCATGGAAGAGGGCAATTCCTCAGAGGAGCTCCATGCCTCTGAGGGTGCACCGTCACATCATATCCAGCCATGCCCCAGCACTTCGGTGGGTCCTGTTAGGCAGATAGTTGGACTGTATCACCTGATGATTCACCACTCACAAGTGAGCACGAGCAGACACTGGTGGCAGAGGCAGCTGTGGAGAGTCCACGTCCTCTCCAAGCTCTGCTCAGCTGGGAAAGATGCTGAATCCCAGGGCCATTGTTGAGAATGAGAATGATGTGGAGATGCCAGTGATGGACTGGGGTTGACAAATGTAAGGAATCTTACACCAGGTTATAGTCCAACTGTTTTATTTGAAAATCACAAGCTTTCGGAGGCTTTCTCCTTCACTCCTTTCTCCACACTCGCCTGACAAAGGAGAAAGCCTCCGAGAGAATGAGAATGATAGAGGTACCATTGCACCTTTATGAGGTACTGGAAAATGTGCCACACACACTCACCACAATAGCAGAGAGGATGGAGGAGTCCAACTCCAACATTAGTGGAATGGTGGTGCAGGTAATTGTGGGAATGTTTACGATGGAGAGATTGGCAGCCTCTGTTCAGCTTCAAGCACAGCTCACAAATGAATCCATTCAGGCCATGTCAAAGGCCGTGCTAACTCAGGATGCCAACATTTCTGCCGCCTTAAACAGGCAGATAGATACTTTAGCTGTGGCCTTACAACACGTCACAGATGTGCTTCAAGCTGTTGTCCAGCAGGGTGGTAGGAGTAATGTGGGCCTGGCCCAGGAGAGGGATGATGGCAAAAGTGGACATGGAAGTGGGGACGCCACTCAAAGCGCTCCCATGTCTCACCCGTTGCCTCCCCCCCCCCCCGCCCCAACCAGTACCCACAATGCTGCCTCCTCTCCTGATGGCGAAGTCTGCCCCTGCACAGGTGCAGGTGGAGCAGACTTTGGTGGGGCCCTCACGGGCTTCAAAAGCCAGAGGGCATAGGCCGAGAGCATCTCAGCAGTTGGGGCAGGGACCTGAGCAACCTGCCACCACCTCTGCTGAAAGCCACTGGGGATGCACCACATAGAAGCGGTAGGAAGAGGAAAGTTAATGTTTTGTAATCACCAAGAGTATGAACAAGGGTGTCTGATAAAATGTCATGTTTTTCATTTATATTTGTTTTTTCTTACATGCACATTAAATGTTATAATTGTCACCACCACTGCCACGTATTGTCCATTCCTTGAATCCCTTTTGTGAAACCGCCCTTGCATGTGTTTCATCATGAACGCCAAGACTTGATGCAACCCATTGGGTGCATCTACAATGGGTGTATGTGTGGTTGAAGGACTGTTTTGTGCAAGTGGTGGGGTGGGGGGGGGGGGAGGGAAAGAGAGGGGGTGGGGAAGAGATGGGGTGGTGGGGGCTGGTGTTGGTTGTGGTTGTGGTTGTGGTTGTTCCAGGCAGTCTGCGTAGCTCACTATCTACAGTTTGCTGATCTCCTTATGAGAATCTATTAGATATGAGTGACTCCCTGGCATCACGAGCAGCCATGTGTGCCGTTGCTCTGCCGATGGGTTGCCCATCTTCGACCTTCTTTTTTTCCTCCACCTCATCGTATTCTTCACTGTTGCCGGCAGATGCAGATGCTTTTCGAGTGCGTTCGTGCTCCTCCACCTGTAACCCTCTCTGTTGAGTGATGTTGTGCAGGACGCAACACACGATTATTATTCTACACACCCTCGCTGGTGAGTACTGAAGGGATCCCCCAGATCTATCCAAGCACCTGAAGCGCACCTTGAGCATTCCAATGGCTTGTTCAATGACATACCTGGTGGTGATGTGGCTGTCGTTGTACCGCTGCTGTGCTTCGTTGGTGGGGTTTCTCACAGGTGTCATGAGCCACGTCTGCAGGGGGTATCCCTTGTCTCCAAGGAGCCAGCCCTTAAGTCTGTCTTGTGCGTGGAAGTGGGCCGAGATGTTGGACTCGCAGAAAATGAACGAATCATGGCAGCTGCCAAGAAAAATGGCACTCACCTGCAGAAATCTCCTCCGGTGGTCGCAAACCAGCTGCACTTTGATGGAGCGATATCCCTTTTGGTTGACGAACAGTCCTGGCTCTTGTGCAGGTCCTCTGATTGCTACGTGTGTGCAATCAATTGTGCCCTGTACCCCGTGGGAAGCCAGCCAGAGAGTTGAAACCCACTCAGTCCTGCTGATGTCGTCGCAGGGGAAGTTGATGTCGTCAGATGCCCTGGCAAACAAGCCATCCGTCACCTGTCGTACACACTTATATGCAGACGATTGACAGATCCCGTTGATGTCATCGGTGGCACCCTGGAAGGATTGGAGGTGAAGAAATTGAGGGCAGTGGTGACTTTAACTGCGATGGGCAATGCATGGCCACCAGGCCCAGCCAGGAGCAGCTCTGCATGAAGGACCCTGCAGATGTATGCAACTATCTGGCGACTCAATCTGAGCCCGAGTAGGCACTGCTCCTCAGAGAGGTCTAGGAAGCTCAGCCTCTGCCTGTAGACCCTCTCACGTGGGTAGTACTTCCTGCAACCTCGGCCCTTCCGTTGGTCCCCTCTCTGCTCTTCTCCAGGTCCCTGTGGCGTACCTCTGTCATGTGGAGCTGCAACTCCCAGAACTGCACGCCATGCCTGCCGCGGATGATGTGCCTCCTCCTCAGATGTACTGTTGGATAGATCCATTGTGTCCCCCATCCTGATGGTGTCAGTTTGAGGGGGTCTAAAATGTAGGTAAATATGTCTGAACACAAGAATTCTGAGTGTGAACCAAGAAATCTCAGTCTAAACACAAGGAACTCCCAGCCAAAGGTTTGTCTGAGATGAACTGATTGCCCTGCTGCAAAACTCACCTTTTATTCAGATGTGTCAATCACTGGTTTAAAGGTCTAAAATGAGGGCCGGCTGCAACTTGTCTCTGTTTCCATGGCGTGTTTCAGAGGCCACGGGAGACACGTTCAGGAGAAGTTAAAATGGTTTGTGTAGGTCAAACACAAAAAGTTAACAGCTTTAAGTACTTTAAATATCCCAATTGGCCCTTTAAATATTGTTCCATCGGCTTTAAGTGCCAGCGGGACTTGTGTGTGTCAGAAGCGTGCGCGTCCAAATGCGTCTGGGTCAAACCCGGAAGTGGACGCGTTGGAGCCGGGATGCAGTCCCGCTCTGAAAATGGAAGATTTTTACAGCCCACCCGTTCTTGGGGGTTAAAATTTACCTCAAATGCTCCACAATCTCACTAGTCTCTGAAAAAATGCCATCCTCTCTTTTACATATTACTAGCAGATCTCACAGTGAGTCAAAGGTGACACTGTTGCTGAAAGAATTGAGAGATTTTTGTAAGAGATGTGCTGAGAGACAGTGAGGTACGTTTTTTGATTTGGTTCCTGGCTTTCCTTACTAACTGTAGATAGATCAATAAATAAACTTGCCTCATGCCAAGATGTCAGTGTGTTAAGGTTTTCAATTGTAAAGTCGCTTGAATGTGTGCGCTGCTGAAATAAGGGTATGTGTGAGATCATATGAAAGAGCCATTATGAAAGAGCTGTAAGGTTGTGTGAGGGCTTGGTAAGGGGAACAATAAATATGGAAAACGTTGATAAGTAGCATGCAATCTTGGGCCATCTACCCAACAGGGTAGATGGACAGCCTTACCTAGCCAAGCTTCTTATAGTATGCTGTCTTCCTTACATCTGTTCCCAGGTCCTGCAGATACAGTACACGGCATTCAGCCTGCCTGCCACCTACTGCTAGACATGTTGCACTGTCATCTCACATCCACTTTGCTAGCTATGAAACAGGGGGTTGGATTCTGCACAACTCTGATACTTGTCCAAAGGCTTCATTTTGTGCCTCCACATTTTGTCCCTTTCATTTGGCCTGTCAATTTTCCTGCCATGCATCCTTTGAAAAGGCTGACAAATATTTAAAAACTGAAGGCTCTTTGCCCTTTTATGTAGCCACTTATCTTTAAGTGGCCCCATTTCTTCACTTTTACTCGAATGGTTCCGGGGATGAGGGACTTCAGTTACGTCGATAGACTGGAGAAGCTGGGGTTGTTTTCCTTAGTACAGAGAAGGTTGAGAGGAGATTTGATAGAAGTGTCCAAAATCATAAAAGGTTTAGATAAAGTAAATAAAGAGAAACTGTTCCCATTGGCGGAAGGGTCGAGAACCAGAGGACACAGATTTAAGGTGATTGGCAAAAGAACCAAAGACGACATGAGGAAAAACTTTTTTACGCAATGAGTAATTAAGATCTGGAATGCACTGCCTGAAAGGGTGGTGGAAGCAGATTCAATCATGGCTTTCAAAAAGAAATTGGATAAATACCTGAAGGGAAAAAATTTGCAGGCCAACAGGAAAAGAGCAGGGGATGGGACTAACTGGATTGCTCTTACAAAGAGCCAGCGTGGGCTCGATGGGCCGAATGGCCTTTTGAGCTGTAACCATCTATGATTCTATGATTCTCTGTCTTTCTGTTTGTCTTGCACTCTTTCACTCTCTCAATGAGTTTATTGTCTCTAAAGGGCCAATTTTAACATGGGGCGGGAATCGGGGGTGCAGGGGCCAAAGCGGCCGGCGAACCATATAGTCCCCTGGAGTGCAGCCCCCGCTTTTGCTGGCGAAATTGGAGCCTTGGTTGGTTAAAATTGCATGCGCGTCCTGATGATGTCATCAGGCCGTGATTTAAATTAGGTCCCTGCTCCTCTGGGGCAGTTGACCTTCTCATGCCTGAATTCAGGTGAGTAAAAATGGTATTGGGCGGGAACACGTTAGGATTGTGGCACAAACACTCTGCCCTACCATTTTACCTCCCGCCTGTACCATTCCTGCGAGATGGTTGGGGAGGGGGGGGGGGTGGAATAAAATCTGCCCTTCAATCTCCCTTTGTTTCAGACTCTTTTTCATTGTTTTTCTCTCTCCATTTTTCTGTAAGTCTCTGCCTACCCGTTTTCTCACCGTGCTGCGTATCTACCACTGCCATAAACCTCTCAAAGTCTTTGTCTCCTTAAGTCGCTCTCATTCCCATTTTCCTATCATCTCCAATGGCAGCCTGGAGACAGATTTAGGGCTCCAATCCAATAATAGCCAAAAGACTAATTTTGTCTCTCTGATTATGGGCGGAGGGCAGGGAGCTCAGGAAGGGTTCAGATCAGGAGAAGGCGGTGGCAGGAGGTGACTGGGAGAGATAGGGCAAGGTAGGAAGGTGGGCTGCCGTTCAGAGGAAATGGGAGATCTGTACTGTGCTTGGGTTTGGAGGAAGGAGGAAGCTCGCTGCGGAGTGCGAATTGGGTTGGGACCATGTAAATTAGTGCCTGGCAACTACATGATCAATAATATACTAATTGTCATGTGCTCACCATGGGACATTTTAAAAAAATATTATGAGCAGATCTCCTATGGTATATGTCACGGTGAGTTGGATGATATGCTGTTTTATAATGATAATAGTGTTATGCCATAGGAAAGTAGAACCATAGAGGTTTACAGCACAGAAGGAGGCCATTTGGCCCAATGGGGGTGATTTTAAACCCCAAGAACGGGTGGGTTGGGAGCGGGTGAGAGTTGAAAGTAGTTGGGTTGCAACCGCAAAATTTTTGGACTTGGCATTCCCAGTGGGAAGCTTGCACCTTTCCGCATCGACGTTAAACCCGGAAATAAAGCCAGGTTGCGGTCGCGACCCAAAAAACAACTGTTTTCAACTCCCACCCGCCCCCAACCCACCTATTCTTGAAATTAAAATCACCCCCATTGTTTCTGTGCCCACTCTGCTAGAGCAATCCAAAACTAATCGCACTAGCCTGGTCTCTCCCCTCAATCTTGCTCTGCTTCAAATATTAACCAATTTTTCTTTAACAGATGCAATGGTCACTGCCTCAGCCATTCCCTGGGGCAAATCATTCCTGTGGGTACGGTAGCATAGTGGTTATGTTACTAGACCATTAATCCAGAGGCTTGGGCTAATAATTCTGAAGTTGTCAGTTCAAATCCTACCACGGCAGCTGGGGAATTTAAATTCAACTAATTAAATAAAATTTGGAATGAAAAGCTAGTATCAGTCATGAAGCTACCGGATTGTCGTAAAAACCCATTTGGTTCGTTGTTTAGGGAAGGAAACCTGATATCCTTCCCTGGTCTGGCCTATATGTGACCCCAGACCCACAGCAATGTGGTTGATTCTTAACTCCTGCCTGTAAGCCACCTCAGTTGTATGATCCTGATACAAAAAGTGATAAACTTAAGGATAAAACCAGACGGACCATTGGGCACCGGACATGACAAAGCTAAGCCCAGTCGAACCTGCAAAGTCCTCCTCACTAACATCTGGGGACTTGTGCCAAAATTGGGAGAGCTGTCCCACAGACTAGTCAAGCAACAGCCTAACACGGCCATACTCACAGAATCATAGCTTTCAGCCGATGACCGAGACTCCTCCATCACCATCCTTGGGTATGTCCTGTCCCACCGGCAGGACAGACCCACCAGAGGTGGCGGTACAGTGATATACAGTCAGGAGGGAGTGGCCCTGGGAGTCCTCAACATTGACTTTGGACCCCATAAAATCTCATGGCATCAGGTCAAACATGGGCAAGGAAACCTCCTGTTGATTACTACCTACTGCCCATCCTCAGCTGATGAATCAGTCCTCCTCCATGTTGAGCACCACTGAGGGTAGCAAGGGCACAGAATGTACTTTGGTTAGGGGACCCCAATGTCCATCACCAAGAGTGACTCAATAGTACCACTACTGGCCAAGTCCTGAAAGTCAGAGCTGGAACATGGGCCTGTGGCAGGTGGTGAGAGAACCAAAATGAGGGAAAAACCGACTTCACCTCGTTCTCACCAATCTACCTGTCACAGATGTATCTGTCCATGACAGCATTGGTAGGAGTGACCACCACACAGTCCTTGTGGAGACGAAGTCCCGTCTTCACGCTGAGGACACCGTGCTAAATGGGATAGATTCAGAACTGATCCAGCAGCTCAAAACTAGGCATCCATAAGGCATCCAACACAATCTGTAACCTCATGGCCCGGCATTTTCCTCACTCTACCATTACCAACAAGCCAGGGGATCAACCCTGGTTCAATGAGGAGTGTAGAAGAGCATGCCAGGAGCAGCACCAGGCGTACCTAAAAATGAGATGCCAACCCGGTAAACCTACACCACAGGACTACATGCATGCTAAACAGCCGAAGCAGCATGCTATAGACAGAGCGAAGCGATTCCACAACCAATGGATCAGATCAAAGCTCTACAGTCCTGCCATATCCAGTCATGAATGGTGGTGGACAATTAAACAACCAACGGGAGGAGGAGGCTCTGTAAACATCCCCATCATCAATGATGGCGGAGTCCAGCACGTGAGTGAAAAGACAAGGCTGAAGCATTTGCAACCATCTTCTGCCAGAAATGCCAAGTGGATGATCAATCTCGGCCTCCTCCCACGATCCCCGCCATCACAGAAGCCAGTCTTCAGCCAATTCGAGTCACTCCACGTGATATCAAGAAATGGCTAACTGCACTGGATACAGCAAAGGCTATGGGCCCCGACAATATCCCACTGTAGTGCTGAAGACTTGTGCTCCAGAACTAGCTGCGCCTCTAGCCAAGCTGTTCCAGTACAGCTACAACATTGGCATTGATCCAACAATGTGGAAAATTGCCCAGGTATGTCCTGTCCGCAAAGAACAGGACAAATCCAATCCAGCCAAATACCACCCCATCAGTCTACTCTCAATCATCAGCAAAGTGATGGAAGGTGTCGTCAACAGTGCTATCAAGCGGCACTTACTCACCAATAACCTGCTCACCGATGCTCAGTTTGGGTTCCGCCAGGACCAATCGGCTCCAGACCTCATTACAGCCTTGGTCCAAACATGGACAAAAGAGCTGAATTCCAGAGGTGAGGTGAGAGTGACTGCCCTTGACATCAAGGCAACATTTAACCGAGTGTGGCATCAAGGAGCCCTAGTAAAATTGAAGTCAATGGGAACCAGGGGGAAAACTCTCCAGTGGCTGGAGTCATACCTAGCACAAAGGAAGGTGATAGTGGTTGTTGGAGGCCAATCATCTCAGCCCCAAGACATCGCTGCAGGAGTTCCTCAGGGCAGTGTCCTAGGCCCAATCACCTTCAGCTGCTTCATCGATGACCTTCCCTCCATCATAACGTCAGAAGTGGGGATATTCGTTGATGATTGCACAGTGTTCAGTTCCATTCGTAATTCCTCAGATAACATCCAGGCTTGGGCTGATAAGTGGCAAGTAACATTTGCTCCATACAAGTGCCAGGCAATGACCCATCTCCAACAAGAGAGAGTCTAACCATCTCCCCTTGACATTCAACAGCATTATCATCGCCAAATTCCCCTGTTATCAACATCCTGGGGGGGTCACCATTGACCAAACACATAAATATTGTGGCTACAGAGGCTGTATTCTGCAGCGAGTGACTCACCTCCTGACTCCCCAAAGCCTTTCCACCATCTACAAGGCACAAGTCAGGAGTGTGATAGAATACTCTCCACTTGCCTGGATGAGTGCAGCTACCAACAACACTTAAGAAGCTTGACACCATCCAGGACAAAGCAGCCCGCTTGATTGGTACCCCATCCACCACCTTAAACATTCACTCCCTCCACCATTGGTGCACCATGGCTGCAGTGTGTACCATCTACAGGATACACTGCAGCAATTCGCCAAGGCTTCTTCGACAGCACCTCCCAAACCCACAACCTCTACCACCTAGAAGGACAAGGGCAGCAGGTGCATGGGAACACCACCTGCATGTTCCTCTCCAAGTCACACACCATCCCGACTTGGAAATATATCACCATTCCTTCATCATCACTGGGTCAAAATCCTGGGACTCCCTTCCTAACAGCACCGTGATAGAACCTTCATCCCACGGACTGCAGCAGTTCAAGAAGGTGGCTCACCACCATCTTCTCAAGGGCAATTAGTGATGGGCAATAAATGCAGGCCTTGCCAGCGACGCCCACATCCCATGAATGAATAAAAAAAACACTCCAATAACTCTCCACATAAATACATTTCTCCTAACCTCTCTCTTTACTCTCTTAGTGACAATTTTAAATTGATGACCACTTATCATTAACTCCCTAACCAGAAGAAATAGTAATTCTCTGTTCATACTATCAAAGCCCTTCATAATTTTAGAAACCTCTATTAAATCTCTTCTTAGTTTTCTTTGCTCCAGTGGAAACAGTTCTGGTATCTCCTCATAACTATAATTTCCCATCGCTGGCATCGTCCTGGTGAATCCATGCTTTATACTCCCTGTGACTTTATTGCCCTTTCTATAATTGAGCATCTAAAGCTGCACAAATTCCTCTAATTGTGGCCTAGCTAATGTTTTGTACAAATTTATCATTACCCCTTTACTCTTGGACTGACTTACAAAATCCAAGATGCTGCTAGCCATTTTTATGGCTTTATCTATGTACAAATCACACTTTCAAGGAATGATGTATTTGAACCCAGGGGTGTCTCTGTTCAACCACTTCCTTTAGCATCTTTCCATTCAGTGCATACTCCCATAACTTGTTTTTTCCTTCCACAGTGTATTACCCCATTTATCAACATTAAATTGCATCTGCCACTCGTCTGCCCATTTTGCTAAACTGTCTATGTCTTACCAAAGTTTTTTACAGTCATCTTCAGTTTGAGAAACCTCATACTTTTGTTTTGTCAGCAAATTTCTACATTATGCTCCCAATGGCTAAATCATCTATACAGTATGAGAACAAAAGTGGACTCAGCACTGATCCCAGGATACACCACCTCCAACCTTTCTCCAATCCAATAAATACACATTGACCCTAATTGTTTCACCCCAATTTTAATTTAGGATGGGAATTGGGTAGACGGGGCGAGTGGCACATGGACTGCAGCAGTTCAAGAAGTCCCACCGCCATCTTCTCAAGGACAACCCAAGCTGGACAATAAATGCCGGCTTGCCAGTGACGCTCACATCCCAAGGAATTATAATTTTTAATTATTCATATAATTAGCAGCTCCTCCTCACCTGCTTTCATCTAATTGACCCAGTTGCTGCTCGTGCTGGATACTGATGTTGATGCTGCTCCTCTTCCTCCATCCAAATGAAACTAGCAATAATACCACCCATGATAAGCAGATAGAGCTTACTGAGGGTAGGAAAGGCAAAAATTGTCAGAAAGAAGCGATCAGGAAGCTGGAAACTGCCCATGCAATCCAAACAGCACAATGGCATCATAGATCCAATTATCTCCAGCTGAGTCCCTCTTTAAATACTACTTCAGTGGCAATGAGTGACCAATCCTGCTAGGTTTCACTGGCAGGTTGGGCATTGTCAGGACTTCCATGATTACGTGTTAAAGTGGCGACGGAATCCTAATTGTATCATAGGACTCCAATTTTTGCATGTATTCATGAGGCCCCACCAATTTCTGGCCGACTAAAGAACTGCATGGTTAAAATGGCTGCCGGTGGGGACTGAGCAGTAAGTACTCGACAGCAATTTTAACTGCTTGCCTTCCCTGTTCCTGCCAGGTAGGTAGGAATCAAAACATCCCTTTTGTTTCCTGTCCATCACCAAACTTTCTATCCATGCTGTTACATTTCTTTTTATATCATATGCCTGAATTTTTCCAACAAGCCTCTTGCTAAAGCCATCTTATCGAATGTTTCCTGAAGATTCACGTACACCATATCTACAGTATCTCCTTTATCATTCCAATTGGTCACGTCTTAAAAAAAACCCAATTTATATTTGTCAAACATGACTTGCCTTTAACAAATCCATGTCGATTAACTCATGCATTTCTAAACGTTCAATAATTTTATCTCAAATTATGGGCCTACAAATTAAATGACGCTGTGCCCGTTTTACAGGCGTAAAAAGGGCGCCAAAGCATCCAATATGGTGGACAGCATTTGTAGGTACATTCTGAGCCATAACCAGGCTGGCTGTGTTCAGGAAATCCAGGTCTAAATACTGCCACAAAAAAAGGTAAGTTTTTAAAAAGTGCTTACCTGAATTTGGAGCTGTGAGGCGCAGGAGTGCTCCTCCTAGCTCCACTTTAAGCCACGGGCTGCTGTCGGCCACCACTCACCCCCCGATCGCTGGCTCGGCCCCCCATCCCCATCGCTGCCCCCGTTCCTTCCCTCTCCCGATTGCCCCCCTCCTGATCTCCTCCCTCTCTCTTCCAATCGACTCCCTGCCTCCCTCTCCCAATCACCTCCTCCCCTCCCGATTGCCCCCTTCCCTCCAGATCGCCTCTTCCCTCCCTCTCCCAATCAACCCCCTCACCCGGTCTCCCCTCCCCATTGCAAAACCTACCTGCGTTGCCAGCCCCAGCCCAAAATTCAAATCGTCTTCGCAAAGCCATTAGTGGACCTGGGAGCCAGAAGGTAGCCACATCAGGAGCATAAACAGAGCCAAACCTAAACCCCAGGCCCCTGACGTAAGTTAGAGTTCTGGGTGCAAAACTTTCTGTATTTCCAAAAAGAACTGGGAAACGTTGTGTGTAGATTGAAATACTTTTTGCAAGTTACTAGTGATTCTCCAATGACATTGCTCAAGACTGTAGGATAAGATAGAAATTTGTGAGAGATATGGTAAAGTATTTTTGATTGGTTCCCGGGAAAATTTGAGCTAATTAGGTAAGTGTGACAGATTTTGTTGTGCTACAAATACATTTAAAGCATAGCATGTACTTCTTGAAAACTTTTAACATATTTCTTGTGGATTTCCTGTGGCATTATTTATGGTGAGTCAGAAGACATTATACTTTATCATGGTATGAGTGTTATACCATGAAACTTTACTTTTAAGAAAAAAAATATGTTTTAAAGTGCTAGTCTTCTGCCTCTCTCAACCTGTCTAAAAGTGAAGGAAGCTTCTAGATGATTATTGTAACAGCTGCTCATACAGCTGTCAAATACTCCAGTTACCTGCAATTTAATCCAAACTAAAATCAATGATCTGAGTCCTTCTGACTATATTCAGATGTTATAGCAACCAGCTGCAAGCCTCTTTTAATGTTAGCAGGCTGAAAGAGGCAGAACATGGCCATTTAAAACATGCTGCTGATTAAAGTTGCATTTATGTCTGACTTACTCTCATTTGTTTCTCTCTCCTTTTTTCTGTGTCCCTCACAGGATTTTTATCTTTCAGTTTCTCTCCACATACATGTCTTTCCTTCATTAAATCTGTTGCTTTATATCTCTCACCCATACATTCTCTCTATGCCTCTCGCCCTCACTCACATTGACTGTATTTCTCTACATGTGTTTCTCCCCCTCTATCTCAGCCTTTCTCATAATAAACCTGTATCAGGTTTGTTCGCTCTCAAGTAAAAATAAGTACTTGAAACTAGTTTAACTGTCTAAATGTACCTGAAAAAACATTTTTAAGTTCATGCTTGAAGTTGTTTTCAAGTCATCTGGATAAACAAACTCAATCACCATTATAGCCTGACCAAAGATATACTCTTGAAATGTTGCACAGATTGCCTAAATCATACACTGGAAGTTTTTTCCACAGTGCCTATGCTGAAACTGGCATGCTGAAAATTCTGAGCTATGCTTATAACATAAGAACATAAGAAATAGGAGCAGGAGTAGGCCAATCGGCCCCTCGAGCCTGCTCCGCCATTCAATAAGATCATGGCTGATCTGATCCTAACCTCAAATCTAAATTCATGTCCAATTTCCTGCCCGCTCCCCATAACCCCTAATTCCCTTTACTTCTAGGAAACTGTCTATTTTTGTTTTAAATTTATTTAATGATGTAGCTTCCTGGGGCAGCAAATTCCACAGACCTACTACCCTCTGAGTGAAGAAGTTTCTCCTCATCTCAGTTTTGAAAGAGCAGCCCCTTATTCTAAGATTATGCCCCCTCGTTCTAGTTTCACCCATCCTTGGGAACATCCTTACCGCATCCACCCGATCAAGCCCCTTCATAATCTTATATGTTTCAATAAGATCGCCTCTCATTCTTCTGAAATCCAATGAGTAGAGTCCCAATCTACTCAACCTCTCCCCATATGTCCACCCCCTCATCCCCGGGATTAACCGAGTGAACCTTCTTTGTACTGCCTCGAGAGCAAGTATGTCTTTTCTTAAGTATGGAGACCAAAACTGTATGCAGTATTCCAGGTTGCGGCCTCACCAATATCTTATATAACTGCAGCAATACCTCCCTGTTTTTATATTCTATCCCCCGAGCAATAAACGCCAACATTCCGTTGGCCTTCTTGATCACCTGCTGCACCTGCATACTAACCTTTTGATTTTCTTGCACTAGGACCCCCAGATCCCTTTGTACTGCAGTACTTTCCAGTTTCTCGCCATTAAGATAATAACTTGCTCTCTGATCTTTCCTGCCAAAGCGCATAACCTCACATTTTCCAATATTGTATTGCATCTGCCAAATCTCCGCCCACTCACCCAGCCTGTCTATATCCCCTTGTAGGTTTTTTATGTCCTCCTCACTCTCTACTTTCCCTCCCATCTTTGTATCATCTGCAAACTTTGATATGTTACACTCGGTCCCCTCCTCCAAATCGTTAATATAGATTGTAAAGAGTTGGGGACCCAGCACCGACCCCTGCGGAACACTACTGGCTACTGGTTGCCAGTCCGGGAATGAACCATTTATCCCAACTCTCTGCTTCCTGTTAGATAACCAATCCTCCACCCATGCCAGAATATTACCCGCAATCCAATGATTCTTTATCTTGAGCAATAATCTTTTATGTGGCACCTTGTTGAATGCCTTCTGGAAGTCTAAATACACTACGTCCACTGGTTCCCCTTTATCCACCCTGTACGTTATGTCCTCAAAGAACTCAAGCAAATTTGTCAGACATGACTTCCCCTTCATAAAGCCATGCTGACTTTGTCCTATTAAATTATGTTTATCCAAATGTTCTGCTACTGTCTCCTTAATAATAGACTCCAAAATTTTACCCACCACTGATGTTAGGCTAACTGGTCTATAATTTCCAGCCTTCTGCCTACTACCCTTTTTAAATAAGGGTGTTATGAGGGTTGTTATGTGTCTTTAGCTATGAAGCTGTTGGAAGAATATCAATTCAAGCCCTAGGGTTTTCAGAGGTGTCAGCCTTCTCTCTGTGGTGGTACTCTTGCCTCTGATTCAGAAAGTTGTTCGTTCAATCCCCATGCAATGGGACAAGTAAAGAAACAAAAGAAGGCTCCAGACTCAACATTGATTTCAATAACTTCAGATCATGACCACTGCTCCCATTCTTTCCAGACAGCAGGTACTGGTAATGGTTCTGCTGTTGCCATTTACATCCATCTTTTGTTTCTTTACTTGTCCCATTACCATCTCCTTTTGTCTTGCACCATCCTATCACAGACTTTCCCTTTTGTTCTTTCCTCTCCCCTTTGCCTGGCTCTGTGTTTACTTAAAAACTGTTAAATCTTTAATTTCTTCCAGTTCTGACAAAAGGTACGGCAAAAAGTGCAACACATTCAGGAAGTGAATGTTAGGTACAAATTTCTATGTATTACTAGATTTCCCATAGTATTGCTCGTGGCGAATTGGAGAATATGCTGTTTCATAACAATTAGGATAGTTATTAACAAACTGTGAAGAGGATTTGTGAATATCCACCCCCAGATCCCTCTGCTCTTGCACCCCCCTCAAAATAGTACCATTTAGATTATACTGCCTCTCCATGTTGTTCCTCATAAAGTGCGACACTTCACACTTATCCGCATTAAATGTCATCTGCCATGTATCTGCCCATTTCACCAGTCAGTCTATTTCCACACAAAGTCTGCTACTATCCTCCTCACTATTTACTACATCACCAAAGTTTTGTATCATCCACAAACTTCAAAACTGTACTCTCTATACCCAAGTCCAGGCCAATTATATATAACAAGAAAAGCAATGTTCCTAATACCGATCCCTGGGGGACCCTACTGCATGCTTCTCTCCAGTCAGAAAACTATCAGTTCACCACTACTTTCTGCCTCCTTTCCCTTAGCCAATTACATACCCAAGATACCACCATCCCTTTAATCCCATGTGCTTCTATTTTCCAAATAAGTCTGTCATGTGGTACTTTATCAAATGCCTTTTGAAAGTCCAGATATACAACCATCTGAGATACTTCATCAAAGAACTCAATCAGGTTAGTCAGAAACAATTTGCCTTTAACAAATCTGTGCTGGCTGTCCCTTATTAACCAATGCTGTTAAAATTGGATAGCCATGTGGTGAAGGCTAGAATACTAGAGCCTGGTCTTTAGCTACTACCAAGCCTTTATTCACAGAAATTCCCCTTACACACAGACCCTAGCTAAGCTCTCCTATAAAAAGGATGCAAGAGAGTCCCCAGTTGATACCCACCACCTGAATACAATTAACACTAATTAATATAAATCATACAATTAACACATGCTTCTCCAAGTGTGAATTAATTTTGTCCTTGACAATGATCTGTGGTGGTTTTCCCACCAGTGACATTAGACTGACTGGCCTAGTGAAAACATTTTTCCCAAATGATTGTGGAGATATGGAATATACTCATACTGAACGCAATTATTTGGGGTCAATTGATAGCTTTAAAAGGAAGTGTATTGATACCTGATGAGAAAGAAAGACTTGCATTTATATAGCACCTTTCACCACCTCAGGGTGTCCCAAAGTGCTTTACAGCCAATGAAGTACTTTTGAAGTAGAGTCACTGTTGTAATGTTGCAAACGAGGCAGCCAATTTGCGCACAGCCAGATCCTATTAACAGCAATGGGATAATGACCAGATAATCTGCTTTTAGCTTTTGGTTGAGGGATAAATATCGGTCAGGACACTGGGGAGAATTCCTATGCTCTTCTTCCAAATAGTACCATGGGATCTTTTACGTCCACCTGAGCGGTCAGACAGGGCCTCGGTTTAACATCTCATCTTGAAAGACAGCATCTTCGACAGTGCAGCACTCCCTCAGAACTGCACTGGAGTGTCAGCCTAGATTTTGTGCTCGAGTCTCCGGATTAGGACTGTGAACCCATTCCCTTCTGACTCAGAGGCAAGAGTGCTATCAACTGAACCACAGCTGACTGAAGAGGGATTGAGGATTATAGCGATATTTGAGCAAATGCAGGCAAGCTGGGATCCCAGTGTAGAGCTTCACCAGCGGCAAGTGTTAGTTGGAGACACAGCTGTGACTCTTCAGCCCCTAGTTTTCCAACACCTGCTCACTGCTAGCGAGGCTTCACACTGGAATCTCAGCCTCACTTAATTTGTCCTGGAAACAATACTGCTTGATTTTTTTTTCCAGGGAGGTAGGGGAAAGATCCAACTGTTCCTTAAAGTAGGGGATCAACTTGTGCAGGTGATGGCTAGATGTAATCCATGATAGAATAATTAAATACAACTCTGGATGGAATGCACTTGAACAGTGGAATGGCCTTTTCTTACTCCAGCCTTCGTGTTCTTAGAAATAGATTGGCAATTCATTCATCTGCTACTTTAATGGAAACAAATTTTATTATGTGACTTGCAGCTAGATTCAAGTCAGTCTACACCTTTGCCTCAGCTCCCAGAATCTCATTCATTGCTCTATCATAAAATTAACAATACTGCCATAACTACAGCATGATCCCACAGTATGGGAATGGTTATGAACTGCAATTAAATGTGTGTCAGGGTCCTGTGTTATTTTAATTATCACAAGTGGCTGTAAGTTAAGAATTTGAGTCATAGTAAATGTATAGAACTCAACCCAAGTTGGTACAGAATTGTAACTATGCATTCTACATAAACCTAAGCTCATTTTCTTTTTAGTGCTTATTGGTGGACATCCTATGCAACTGCTTAAAGTAAGTTGAAGGATACACTCTTTAATAATGACAGGAACATGATACCACGTAATGTACAATGTATTATTATAATGCTAATGGGGAACTCTGTGTAGCCTTGCATGTCCATTTCAGTTCACAAGTTCTAATTACAGTAAATCTCCATGTCTTGAGGTAATTTGATGTAAATCATTCTTAGGCACAACCTGAGGTCATTTAATAGGTACTTTCTGTAGCTGGTGAAGTTTCTCTGTAGATTGGCAACTGTTTGTAAATCTCTGGCTCCTCTGTAAGGTCACGTGTGACAAAGTGTACAGCTGAAATGTGATGGATGTGTCTCAAAAATCTTATGTAAGATAAATAATCTCAATGAGATAAATAGGGTGGGGGGATCTTGGTGCACCTGTTATTGAACACTGGGATGTTCAGTTTTGGGAGCTGGGTTTAAATCTAACCTTGATTGATGGGATGGAATATTCATTTCTCTGACAATTGTGAGAGATCTGTATGAAAAGAGTTGGGTCAGTCCCAACCTTGTTTCTAGTGGGCATGAGTCCACTGCGTACATTTGTTCATAATTCCACATTAATTACCACTGAATCAAAATTTTTAATTGAAAAAGGCCACAAGGATGGCTCGTTTGGATAATGGAAATGTCACACTGACGTAGAAAGGATAAGACACAATTTTCAAGCACTGAAGAGCAAGTTTTATCTTCCCTAGTTTGGGAGTTGTTGACACCAGAAGCAAAGATAA
Source organism: Heptranchias perlo (assembly GCF_035084215.1). NCBI lineage: Eukaryota > Metazoa > Chordata > Chondrichthyes > Hexanchiformes > Hexanchidae > Heptranchias > Heptranchias perlo. Next base: position 34,062,424 of record NC_090326.1, on the reverse strand, counting down.
AACAAGTTTCAATTCTCTCACTTTGAGCAAAAATTTTGACATTTAAAAAATTTGCATGAATAGCTGCTGGGATAAAATAATGCTTTTGTAGAATTGTCCCAAGCTGGCACAAAAATGTACAAACAGTAAAAGTGCAGATAACCTAAGAAAAAAATGTAAAACAGAACCCACCAATTAAATCAAATGGACAGCTAGATTTCCCTGAAAATCAAACTATGGATATCTTTTATCTCCAGTATTCATTAAGAGTTTGAACAAAACCACATACTTCAATTACCTGCAACATCTCACAGAAAATATAATTGGTTGGCTGCCAATAGAAAGATAATTATGTTATATGGATGAAAAGCTCAAACAATTGTGTATCATAACCTCTCTGTTGTCAGTAAGGAAATAAAAAAAATTAAAATGCATGTCATGTAGAAAATGTGAGAATCACTTAATAACATGGTAGTGATTCTCTCAGACAGCAATTAATTTTCGAACAGAAAAGTTTGAGGATAATCAAAAGCTCTTGGCAATCAGGTTAGAGCTGTCGTAGATTTGTTGCCATTTATTATTTTTAGACTCACGGATGACGTAGAGATTTACCAGTGGGTAGAGGTTGGGTGTGGAAAATCTGCCAAGTGGCATTGGGAAGATCAATGACTCCCAACAATTGAGTGAGTTGTGGGTTTCATGATGTAAAGAATTGCATTATTTTTCTGTGTCCCATCATCCCCAAGTTTGGCCATACCTTGGTTGTACGTTACAAGAAAATTAATACGTTGTTACAAATATGGTCAATGGATATGGTCAAGTTACTTGACATTAAGAACATTATTTCTGGGTTAAAAGAAAGCAATTAAAAAAATCCACCTTATATTAGTTTATAGGTGTGGTACAAGTTGTGAAAGACTTGGTTCCACAGATTTTGTCCAGTACTATTAAAAATTCATGTTTTTGGAGGTTTTGGTGTCACATAAAATGTGAGTATTCATGAAGCCAAAGATAATTTGAATCTTCAGAATACAGACTATTCCTCTGAAATGAATAGTAGATAGGCACACAGAGGGGCAGGGACACTATCTTAGAATTTGTGCAAGATCTAATTCTGGGTGCCTTCTTCTTAACATTCTATGCCTTCTGCTAGGAACAACTGCTTTATCTTTGTTTAAATTATTCTATTACTACATAGATGTTACAAATTCAGGTGCAACGTTGGTACATTCTCCGGTTCAATGGTGTCAGTTCTCCCTTAAACGGTCAGAACATTATACTTTTATGGTCGTTAACTCGGACTGCCCTAAATCTACATGTATGATTTTTTAAAACATTTTTATTCGTTCACGGGATGTGGGCGTCGCTGGCAAGGCCGGCATTTATTGCCCATCCCTAATTGCCCTCGAGAAGGTGGCGGTGAGCCGCCTTCTTGAACCGCTGCAGTCTGTGTGGTGACGGTTCTCCCACAGTGCTGTTAGGAAGGGAGTTCCAGGATTTTGACCCAGCGACAATGAAGGAACGGTGATATATTTCCAAGTCGGGATGGTGTGTGACTTGGAGGGGAACGTGCAGGTGGTGTTGTTCCCATGCGCCTGCTGCCCTTGTCCTTCTAGGTGGTAGAGGTTGTGGGTTTGGGAGGTGCTGTCGAAGAAGCCTTGGCGAGTTGCTGCAGTGCATCCTGTGGATGGTGCACACTGCAGCCACAGTGCGCCTGTGGTGAAGGGAGTGAATGTTTAGGGTGGTGGATGGGGTGCCAATCAAGCGGGCTGCTTTATCTTGGATGGTGTCGAGCTTCTTGAGTGTTGTTGGAGCTGCACTCATCCAGGCAAGTGAAGAGTATTCCATCACACTCCTGACTTGTGCCTTGTAGATGGTGGAAAGGCTTTGGGGATAGCCTAAGGATGTGATCTGGACTGAAAACTCGAGTCTTTCACACGTGTATTTCCTCAATCTCTTCAAAGGCAGACCAAACATGCACTTGGTGAGATGAGACTAGATACAAAATGTTAGCTGTTTTATTTCCCAGCAGGAAAACATATAGGACAAAAGTTATGATCAGATTCACTTATTTTCATCAATACCACTTGTCTTTGCATGACAATATAAAAATAATGAACACACTGCTTCAGTGAGTCATCTTATTTGACTTAAAGATAATTTTCTAACTCCCATCTCCTGTATTACATGCTTGTTGCAGCCTTTTACTGTCCCGCTGCGTCTAGCTTTCACAGCTCTCTGTTTAAAAGCCTAACTTCAGTGTCTGCTTTGAGTCAAACTGACTACCCACTCCTCCCTAAGAGCAGAATCCATCAGCCTAATTTGGCAATGAATAGAGTTGATGCAGCAGAACGAGTGTGAATGATCACTGTAATTTCAAACTATCTTTTATTGTCTCCACACACTGGTTCAAATTCTCCTCTAAAAATTCCATTTATACCTGCTAGCCCTGCTGTTCTGTGAATTTCACCCCTTGATTGCTAAGTTTAGCTTAATAGTAACATTTATAACATGTACTACACCAAGGTTTCCCCCCAAATAGTCTGAAATGCTGATAAATAATTTTCTCTGCTTTTAAGTTCTGTCCCATCCACCATTTTCCATTTATTTTCAAAATCTCATCTGAACAACATAAGTTCTGTTGTCCTGCTTGAATTTTCTGGTACGTAACTGGTCAAACATCCTAGCAGTGCTGAATGAAAAATGGCCAGTGACGAAGCTATGCAATGCAGGTTCAACCAAGGTGGACAGTCCTGTACAGTGCTGGTGACGGCTGACATGTCTCGGGTGTACTGCTTCAATAGGGTATATGAAGAAGGCCTAAATGGCTGATTCTGTAATTGTTCTCATCGGTACAATGGGCTATGGGACCCCTAAACCCATCTGCCACAAAGGGCCAACCACCCTATCAGCTGGTATAAATGGTTACAAAAACTACCAGTAGATTTCCGTAGGCAGGTTACACTTCCAAGCTCCGCATTGAATTCTCTATCTCATATACGGAGATCGAACATTAGTCAAAATCTCAAAGAACGACTCTACAACGCGTTAGTAATAACAATGTTTAAATATGGCTCAGAAACGTAAGTATGCACCAAAGTACTGAACAGGCAAATCGATGGATTCTCTTCGAGATCGTTTCACACACTGCTAAAGCTTAAGCCTCAGGACTAAATCTGAAATGAGACTGAATGTAACCTGACTGATCAACTACCACTGTTCCAGTTGTTGATCATTACCAACTCCTTTACTATGGAAACCTCATGCGCCACCCCGCCTTTGACCCTGCCTGAGCATTCACCACCAAATCACTATCAATGTGGAAGAAGCCATGCGGCAGACCCAGAACAAGATGGCATGACAACATAAAAGTGCTCCTCAATAGCGTGGGCCTTACTGCTGATGAGGCACATGTGAAAGCCTTGTTCCATAACGGTTGACAGAAGCTAATAGTGGCAACCTCCTCTCAAGGACAAGCTCCTAGATGATGATGATCAGGACAACAACAGAAGTCCAATTTTCACATGTGTGGCCCAGTTTTATGGCTCACATAGTTTCTAAGTCTTTCCAGTACATTTTGGGAACAGTATGGCAGCTTCACTCCTCCCAAATTCCCACTGTGACCTTCCAGTCAGAAATTTGAATTCTGGTTTCAAGCACTTCGGCTGCTCCCTAGTGTTAAAGGTCTTAACTATGGAGAAAGACTAGAGAATCATGGGCTTTTCACCCTTGCAACGCGGCATCTGAGAGGTAATCTTACAGATGTACATAAATAGTTAGAATAAATCTGAAAAATTGCTTTAAACTAAATTGTGAGTGTAAAATGAAAGAACATAGGTTCAAACCAGAAAAGACAGTTTAAGATTGATATTAGAAAGTTATTCTTCACACAAAGAATGATCAATACATGGAATGGACTCCCGGATACAGTGGTGAAGGCAAAAACCGTCTAATTGATCAAGAAACAATTAAGAACATAAGAAATAGGAGCAGGAGTAGGCCATACGACCCCTCGAGCTTGCTCTGCCATTCAATCAGATCATGGCTGATCTTCGACCTCAACTCCACTATCCCGCCCGATCCCCATATCCCTCGATTCCCTTAGAGTCCAAAAATCTATCGATCTCAGTCTTGAATATACTCAATGACTGAGAATTCATAGCCCTCTGAGGTAGAGAATTCCAAAGATTCATGACATTCTGAGTGAAGAAATTTCTCCTCATCTCAGTCCTAAATGGCCGACCCCTTATCCTGTGACTATGCGCCCTAGTTCTAGACTCTCCAGCCAGGGGAAACAGCCGCTCAGCATCTATCCTGTCAAGCCCTCTCAGAATCTTATATGTTTCAATGAGATCATCTTTCATTTTTCTAAACTCTAGAGAATATAGGCCCATTCTACTCAATCTCTCCTCATAAGACAATCCTCTCATCCTAGGAATCAATCTCGTGAACCTCCGTTGCACTGCCTCTAAGGCAAGTATATCCTTCCTTAGATAAGGAGACCCAAAACTGTACACAGTACTCCAGGTGTGGTCTCACCAAAGCTCTGTACAATTGCAGCAAGACATCCTTACTCTTCTACTCTAACCCCCTTGCGATAAAGGCCAACATAGCATTTGCCTTCCTAATTGCTTGCTGTACCTGCATGTTAACTTTCTGTGTTTCGTGTACAAGACACCCATATCCCTCTGAACACCAACATTTAATAGTTTCTCACCCTTTAAAAAATATTCTGTTTTTCTATTCTTCCTACCGAAGTGAATAACCTCACACTTTCCCACATTATACTCCTGCTGCCACCTACTTGCCTACTCACTTAACCTGTCTATGTCCCTTTGCAGGCTCTTTGTGTCCTCCTCACAACTTACTTTGCTACCTAGCTTTGTACTGTCAGCAAACTTGGATACATTATACTCGGTCCCTTCATCTAAGTCATTAATATAGATTGTAAATAGCTGAGGCCCAAACACCGATCCTTGCGGCACCCCACAAGTTACGGCCAGCCAACCTGAAAATGACCCATTTGGGGAACTTTAGGGTCTTTTGGATGGATAAATAAAGATGAGCTGAATCACTTGGGTTCTCCTGAAACACCATTTCTATCACTCTCTCCCATCCCACTCATTATCTGTCCAATTTTGGATTTAGTAAAAGAGATTAACCCTAAACGGTTATTTATTCCGATTCCAGGAGCCCAGAATCCACGTGCCAACTCCTGGCTTTTATGTTGTTAAATTAACTTTCCACAGATCGGTGGTAAAACTTGGACTAATAAAATGAACTGGCTCACGGTATCCAGATTAAAGGAAGACTGATATAAAAGTAACTTAAGTGGGGTTGCCACCTGCCTGGTTTTAACCCCACAATGTGAATTTTGAGTGGGCTTTCCAGAGATTTCTACAGTATGATTCACCCCTTCAACCTTCGCTCAGTGATTGCACTCTCACCTCTGAGTCAGAAGGATGTGGGTTCAAGCCCAACTCCAGAGACTTGAGCACATAATATGGGCTGCACATTTCAGTGCAGGAATGAGGGAGTGTTGCATTGTAGAGGTACTGCCTTCCATATGAAACATTAAACCGAGGCCCCATCTGCCCTCTCAGGTTGACATAAAAGATCCCATGTCACTATTCGAAGAAGAAAAGGGGAGATCTCCCCTGTCTTGGCCAACACTTAACCCTCCACCAACCCCTTACAACCAATGAATTACTTTTGAAGTGTAGTCACTCTTGTGTTATAGGTAAACTACATATCAAATGTAATCAATAAATTTTCACCATTCAGCACAGACGCGAACCTCAGAACTGTTCACTGTTCAGGGCTGTCCGAGTAAAACAAAAGATGATACACCTGCACTGCACTCACACTACAGGAGAGTTACCTGCACATTGGCTCTGACTTCAGGGACTAGGTCTCGGCTGCAACTTTACTGGAGCAGCCACTGGTTGCTAGGGAAAGCTTGGTAAGTGAGTGGGGTGATCCCTCTCCATAACCAGCAGGAACCTGGTGATAAAGTGTGAGGTACTTGCAATGTTGCTCTACGTGGCCAGGGTCTGGTCCATTCCCCACAACTCCGCCGTCACAGTCACCCGAGCTATCTTCCACTTTGTCTGGAGGTCCAAGGTAGAACGACATCCACAGGGCCACCATGTACAAACCCACAGACAAAGGGGGGAAGTGCATCCCCAACGCCACTCTGATCCTGATGGCCACCTTTGTGTGTGGCTGCCTCAAGATAAGTGTACAGCCCCAATATGCAAACACGTGCTGAGTTTCTACCTGGCCAACACTGAGAAGGCTGGGTCTGGCCATGCTGGCCGAGCAGATGCAGGACGTCCCGTCCAGCTGGACCGTCAGCACCCCCCCCCACCTGTCCCAGGTGGAGAAGTTCCTGAGGAGAAACACCTTCGACCACAAGGCTGTCAGACAGTGGTTTGCACAAAACGTTCTCAGTGTCCTGCAAGGAACTGAGAGGGTGGACTCGATCAGTTTCTTCCCCGACCAGATGGTTGATGCCATTTGACAAAACATCTCATCGCCGGAACTGACCAACAGGCACCAGGATATAGCCTGGAAGGTGGTGAGAAAGGCCCTCCCAATGGAGTCCTTCCAACACCCACAGAACCTCAGCGCCAACGCGAGCTGCCCTTGAGGCTGCGGCGGGGAGGAGACCGTCTTCCACCTCCTGATGGGCTGCCCCTTCGCGCAGAGGGCGTAGCGAGAGATGAGCTGGTATCTGTCCCAGTTCATCCCAAACAGTTCGGTAACACAGGACGCTGTGCTCTACGGGCTGTTCCCCGGGATGCACACCGACACAGTTTAAAAACTGCTGCTGGAAGACCATCAACTCGGTGAAGGAGGCCCTTTGGTCCGCAGGAAACCTGCTGGTCTTCCCGCTGAAGGTGCGGTCCATGACGGAGTGTTACCAACTGGCACCCTCCAAGGTCCAGGACTGCGTGATGCGGGACGCACTGAGGTGAGGTGTGAGCTACGCAAAGGCTCCATGGGGAAAGGCCACCGTGTAAGGCCACCCCACCTTGTACTGTACACCGCGAGTCATAAGAAATACTGCATTTAAATTGTAATAATCGCTTTGTGTACGATCTGTAGTGTTTTGGTTTGAATTGCACTGGTTTGAAATTGTGATATTTACATTGAACTGTGTGTACCTTTAAATTCTATGAAATAAAGTGTATTTTGAAATGAAAAAAAATCTGGGGGGGGGGTCTCTTGAGTGCCGGAAGTGCGTTTGGTGGAGGGGCGGGGCTTGTCCTCCTGGCCCCGCCCCCCTGCTGTCAGTCTGTCAGTGAGTGGTGGGAGAAGCGGGGCGGAGCTTGTTCCCCCTGGCCCCGCCCCCTGCTGTCTGTCAGTCAGTCAGTCTGTGGTGGGAGAGGCGGGGCGGGGCTTGTCCCTCCTGGCCCCGCCCCCCTGCTGTCAGTCTGTCTGAGTGATGTGGAGATGCCGGTGATGGACTGGGGTTGACAATTGTAAACAATTTTACAACACCAAGTTATAGTCCAGCAATTTTATTTTAAATTCACAAGCTTTCGGAGACTTCCTCCTTCCTCAGGCAAATGTTTCTCTGTCTGAGTGGTGGGAGAGGCGGGGCGGGGCTTGTCCCTCCTGGCCCCGCCCCCCTGCTGTCAGTCTGTCAGTGAGTGGTGGGAGAAGCGGGGCGGAGCTTGTTCCCCCTGGCCCCGCCCCTCTGTCTGTCAGTCAGTGAGGGGCGGGGCTTGTCCCCCTGGCCCCGCCCCCCTGCTGTCTGTCTGTCTGTCAGTCAGTCAGTGAGGGGCGGGGCGGGGAGTCTGCTTCTACTCACGGATGGCTTGTTTACAGCGGCCGAGTCCCGCACTTGGGCAGCGTTAGGAGCCGCCAAGATGTTTGAGAATTTCAAAGAGCGGCTGCTGAGCGCGCAGCAGGACCTCAGCACCGGGTAGGAGCGGAGAGGAGCGGAGCGGGCAGGCAGGCGCGGCGAAGCGAGGCAGGATCAGGGCCCAGGGTTAGAGTCAGGGCCGGGGACTCTCTTCCCTCTTTCTGCTGGAGCGACGGAAGCACTTAGACCGGCTTCAGTCAGATCAGCGCTGAGTTCTTTTTATATATAATTTAAATAAAAATGGTCACTATCGGTGTCAGAGCCTGTTGCCACGACCCTAAAATATAGAGGACGGTGCCTGAAGCGCCGCGTGAGTCGGTTGCGAAACCCGCTCACTTTCTGTAAGTTTATCACCCGTTCCAGTTACCAGGAAAGTGCTCCAACAATAAAAATACTTGGTCTTCAGCACAGTTACGAACATCTGTTCGGAAAGTTTTTTTTTTTGCTGATAAACATACCTAATTATTTCAAACTTGAGTTGCCGAGCTGCACTTGGTCGTGGTCCTCCTGTTTTGATGTGCAAATCTTGAGTTGAAAACAGCATGATAGTCATGTGAGAGCAGAGCAATTGGAACAGACTTTCCCCCCCCCCCCCCCCCCCTCAGGACAACTGCTCAGTACGTGGGTCACTGACAAGTGAAGATGCCGTCAAAAACTGCAATCTACCCTTGTACCAGTTTTTATGTTACACAGACTGACCATTTAACTTTCACCATTATAATATTCATGTTATATAAATGTATGTGTTTTACCCATTTGGCGAATGTAGTAACAGTAGGAAGAAAATATGGTATGGCAGCAGGAGAGTTGCTGTCGGGATGATTCTCTCATTTCATCAGCACAATCCTATTTCTGTCTCACTGTTACAAGCCTTTTTATTTTCCGCTCAATTTAGAACACCCTCCCTCCCCTTTCTTTCCCCCGCCCCAAACAAGAACTCGGTTCCCTGGATGAGAGAGTGGTTGGTGACTTGCCTTGTGATTTTTGCCCACACTACTTCAGTTATTTGCTGATTTATTTCCTTCTGGGGTAGAAACTTGAGGTTGCCCCTAATGGCTGAGCTGAAATTTGCAAATTGTGTGGGCAGATACTGGTGCATGTCTCCATCTTTCCACCCTTGCAGAAGTCTAGTTTATTATTGTGTACAGTTTAAGTGATAGCAATGGATAAGACACTCCAAAAGAAACTTCAAACAACCCTTTCCCCTTGTGAGGGCAGTACCATCAAAAATGACCGGCCATTCTGTCTGAACATTGTCAGTAATTGAGGGGGAAACAAGTTATAAGTTGGAAATTTGTGTGTAGAAAGCATACAATATCCTGCTATGCCTATGAACTATGGAAGACTGCATACTAGTTTGTCAACATCACATGCAAATATTTGCACTGGTCGTTTATTTGACCTCTAAGTAGTAATTACATACCATTAGGAATTTCAAACTGTTGGTTTGGGCCCCCCCCCCCCTTTCACGCTGTTATTTTCTTAGAGACTTGCAAGTACCTTATGTTAAGTGGGAAAATAAATTGTCTGCAAACTCAGAGCATGAAATCAAATGCCCTTCAAGTACTGATTTAACAATTACTGTCCTACTATGTGTACCTATTAAGTATTAAATACTTGCTTGTCTCTAATTTCAGCTTAAAGACACTGAGTGACAAGTCTAAAGAAGTAAAAATTAAGAAGCAGCCAAGGTAATCATCTACTACTTCCAAACACTTTTTTTGGTAGAGTAACTAGCTCGAGTGAGTTTGAAATCAGTCAGTGGCACCGATATTTAATACATGGTATAAGGTGTCATTTCATCTGCTTGAGGAAATTCAGATATTTCGGTAGAATTGTAGAGTGATAGAATTATTACAGCACGGAAGGAGGCCATTCGGCCCATCGAGACCATGCTGGCTCCCTGCAAGAGCAGTCCAGCTAGTCCCACTCCCCACCCTTTCCCTGTAGCCCTGCAAATTTGTTCCCTTCAAGTACTTATCCAATTGCTTTTTGAAAGCCACGATTGAATCTGCCTCCACAACCGTCTCAGGTGGTGCATTCCAGATCATAACCATTTGCTGGGTAAAAAAGTTATTCCTCATGTCGCCTTTGGTTCTTTTGCCAATCACCTTAAATCTACATCCTCTGGTTTTTGACCCTTCCGCCAATGGGAACAGTTTCTCTCCATCTACTCTGTCCAGACCCCTCATGATTTTGAATACCTCTATCAGATCTCCTCTCAACCTTCGCTGCTCTAAGGAGAACAACTCCAGCTTCTCCAGTCTATCCACGTACCAGAAGTCTTTCATCCCTGGAACCATTCTAGTAAATCTCTTCTGCACTCTCTCCAAGGCCTCCACATCATTCCTAAAGTGCAGTGCCCAGAATTGGACACAGTATTCCAGTTGTGGCTGAACCAGTGTTTTATAAAGGTTCATCATAACTTCCTTGCATTTTTACTCTATACCTCCATTTATAAAGCAAGGATCCTGTATGCTTTTTTAACCGCTTTCTCAACCTGCCCTGCCACCTTCAATGATTTGTGCACATATACCTCCAGATCTCCCTGTTCCTGCACCCCTTTTAGAATTGTACCCTTTAATCTATATTGCCTCTCCTCGTTCTTCCTACCAAAATGTAACACTTCGCACTCCAGAGTTAAATTTCATCTGCCACGTGTCTACCCATTCCACCAGTATGTTGATGTCCTCTTGAAGCCTATCCTCCTCACTGTTCACTACACTTCCAAGTTTTGTCATCTGCAAATTTTGAAATTGTGCCCTGTACACCCAAGCCATTAATATATATCAAGAAAAGCAGTGGTCCTAGTACCGACCCCTGGGGCACACTACTGTATACATTCCTCCAGTCTGAAAAACAACTGTTCACCACTACTCTCTGTTTCCTGTAACTTAGCCAATTTCGTATCCATGCTGCCACTGTCCCCTTTATTCCATGGGCTTCAACTTTGATGACAAGCCTATTATGCGGCACTTTATCAAATGCCTTTTGGAAGTCCATATACACATCAACTGCATTGCCCTCATCCACCCTCTCTGTTACCTCATCAAAAATACTCTATCAAGTTAGTTAAACGAGATTTTCCTTTAACAAATGCGTCCGGGCTTTCCTTGATTAATCCACACTTGTCCAATTATGCATTAATTTTGTCCCTGATTATCGTTTCTAAAAATTTCCCCACCATTGAGGTTAAACTGACTGGCCTGTAGTTGCTGGGTTTATCCGTACACCTTTTTTTGAACAAGGGTGTAACATTTGCAATTCTCCAGTCCTCTGGCATCACCCCCGTATCAAAGGATGATTGGAAAATTATGGCCAGTACCTCCGCAATTTCCACCCTTGCTTCCCTCAACAACCTAGGATGCATCCCATCCGGACTGGGTGACATATCTCTTTAAGTACAGCCAGCCTTTCTAGAACCTGTTCTTTATCAATTTTTAGCCCATCCAGTATCTCAACTACCTCCTCTTTTACTGTGACTTTGGCAGCATCTTCATTAGTAAAGATGGATGCAAAGTTCTCATTTAGTACCTCAGCTTTGCCCTCTTGTCTTCATGCGTCGATCTCCTTTTTGGTCCCACCCCCCCCTTACTGAATACACAGTAAACTGTTTATGTACCGACAAATTATTTTGAAGTTGAACAGAAAATATTTAGATGGCAACATTTAGAATCATAGAAAATTTACAGCACAGAAGGAGGCCATTCGGCCCATCGTGTCCGTGTCAGCATGAGAAACGAGTCACCCAGCCTAATCCCACTTTCCCGCAATTTACAAGCATTTTACAAATTTCTGCAAGTTATGGAAGTTTTCTATAAAAAAAATAATTGATCAGTAATAGACATTGTGTGGCATAATTCCACAATTTGCAAAATAAAATTTGCAAGAGCTTTAACGTATAGTAAATATTGGAATGCCTGCGATGTGCTTGTAGCAACAGGTCGCAGTGGCCCACAAAACAGTGGTTCCGTTGGAACCAGACTGTCGTTTTACTGCTGTGGAAGGATGACTGTCATTTGACTTGTCCAATTTGTGCAGCATAGCTGGAAGAATACAGAGAGCGTCAGTCTTGGATTGTATAGAAATTTGTTAGGCATTCTCAAATAATTCTGGTGGATAGGTAACAAAAATCTGTTGAGCTTTTTTTTGGCTAGAAATGGTTATAGCTGCATTCTTTAATTTGAGTGTTTAATTTTTAGCTTTTTTGCCTGGAATAGCAAATTAATTTTGTGAAAGCAATTATCCTTCATATTGACAAGTCAATTATTTTGAATGACAGCGCTCATTTGTTGCACTAAATAGATGTGTATGTCACTGATGGAACGTGGGCTCATTCTTGAGAGTCTCCAATCTTAGCTAGACTGCGTTCCCTCGAGGTGAAATTAGACTTGTAGGCTGGGTTTTTCTGCTTGTACGTGTGATTCTCTTCCTCTGCCCCCCACCAATTAATTTTAATGGACAGGAAAATCAAGGACTAATAAATGCACAGCGGAAAGCCTTGGTTATGTTGTTCTCATGCCCTTTCCAGTTGTTGGCTCAAGAATGGCATTAGCAGAGGTCTGCAAATGTGTTGTCTACCCAGCCTTTTGACATTGAATTGGAAAGGGAGGACAACCCAACAAAGAAAGAGAAATAAGCTACAAAATGGAGGGAAACTAGAACCATATTGCAGTAAGATTGGTATATTGAAAGGTAAAGTTAATTTGGAAAGATGTTTCCCTGGTAGCGTAGTGTTTTCCTGGTTGGGAAGTTTTGGCTCTGAGGATTCCATTTGTTTTCTGGTGGATATTTGTGTTTTTAAGAGTAAAACTATACATTATAAAAATATATTGCCTTAAGAATCAGATTTCTGGGAAAAGCCAGCAATATTAAAATAGTTAAGTTTACTACTTTAGCTTTTGGTAAATTTTACATAACTGCATTGTTAGACAACCTATGATCTGTAAGCAATAGAGCTATCTGTTGAAATGACAAACATTGATACAGCATTTAATGTTCACTCAAGCTCTGTAGTGTAATGGTGTACAGAGGAGGATGATTTCATTGCTGGGGCTGTTCAACCACCAACGGCTTGTTAACTGTGGTGGTGTGTCACAAGACAACATAATCTTGATTGCTGAGCTTATGTAATATCTAAACAGGGTGATGTATTTTATATCTTTAAGCCTGCTTTAAGAGTTCACTACAATCTTAAGAAACATGTCCAACCCTGACAATAAATATCATTAAACTATCTAATTCACAAGTTCTCAAACATTTTGGGCTGAATCTGCCCAAAAAAACTTTCCACTTCTTGAGTCACTTTAGCTCAGGGTACTGATAATTCTGCAAGAAAAAGTCATTCCCTCTATCTCTTTCATTTTGTTTTTCTTTCCTACTCCTTCACTAATTTTGTGTGTGTGTGTGTGTGGCTCTGTCACTCCACTTCGTGGACTTCCCCCATTCTGTACTTCTATCTTTCTGTTTGTCTTCTACCCACGCACATGCACACACACCCTCTTCTCTCTGTCCCTATTTTTTTGCTAACTCCTCGTCCTTTTTTGGAGGGGTAGTCTTATTAATTAGGGACACTATTACAGGCAAAGAAAGAAAAGTTTTTAAAAAAAATAATTTTAAAGGCTGTTCCTACTTGTTAGTTCTTCTCTTCCAAGACTCATAACACACCTATGCTGGTGCTGTTCAGTCTATAGCTTTGAGAGGTCTTGTTCAGACCCAGCCAAAAAAGGCTCTATCTCCATTGATCTTCTGGTAACACCAGGATGTATAAATCCCTTTGTACGAGTTCCAATTTTGCAGAACTCGGGGATTAACTCTTTGTTTCACAGAATATTTGTAGTGTTTTCCTACAACATCGGATTTACACTTCACAAACCTAGCGTCAATGGAAAACCTCCATACCAATGTTAAACTTAGAGTACCTCAGTGTTTGTGGGTGCCCAACATAGCTTTAGGAGGCACAGGACATTTCTTGCTCACGTGATTTGAGTATTTTGAAGAAGTGATTAAAGCAGTGGCAGAAGAAGGCTGACTGGATCTTGTCTACTTAGATTTCCCAAAAGATTTTGACAGCTATGCATGAAATGCTGTTAGAAAAAAATAGTATCACTGGGGAGATAGTGGAATGGATTGGTAGCTGGTTAAAATTGAGTAAAGAGGGAGCAGTTATTAAAGAGAACAGTTCAGACTGGGGTTTTGGTGGGGAATTCCATTCTCCACTGCTCTTAATAATTATTTTTCTTAATGAGTTTGAGGAGGTTATCAAAGTATCACCACCAGTTTTGCAGATGACTCAAAAATGTGTGCTATGTTTGTTAATGAGGAAAGTAGGTTGTAAGCTGATTTTGGTAAATGAATGGGCTCAGAAATAACAAATGTCATTAAATGTAGAAAAGTGCAGTATTACGCACATTGTGCCAGGCAACTTGAGATGTATGTATTCCAAGCATAGATGCCCATTAAAAGTAAGAGCAGAAAAAAAGACTTGGTTGTCACTAACCACAACCCCCTTCACTCCAACTTGATGAGCAATGTGAGGTAGCTGTAGAGAAAACATGTGTGTTCTTGGAAGTATTGCCAAGTGAATGAAGTACCACACTAAGAGCACTATACCTTGACTTGAAGTACTTCGCCCAGTTTTAGTCTCCACATCTAGTGCTAGATATTGGAGTTCTAGAAAGGGTGCATAGGAGAGTAAAACAAAAACAAAAACAAAATACTGTGGATGCTGGAAACCTGAAATAAAACAGAAAATTCTGGAAAACACTCAGCAGGTCAGGCATCATGTGTGGAGAGAGAAACACAGTTTGATGACCTTTCATCAGAACTGTTAACTCTGTTTCTCTCTCCACAGATACTGCCTGACCTGCTGAGTGTTTTCCAGCATTTTCTGTTTTTATGGCATAGGAGAGTAACAAAAGTGATACCTAATCTTCAATCACTTAATTAAGAGGATATGCTTAGACCATTAGTTAATTACTTTAGAGAGACATGGACCTGGGCAGAGTAAATATGATTGAGGTTGTTGAAATTATGAAAGGATTGGTTGTCGTTAATTTAGATAAGATATTTAGATGCCAGGAAATACTTTGGTCAGGGTCGTTGTCCTCTCAAGCAGGAAGTGTCAAATATGGGTATTCTGTACTCCTTTAAGAAGGGACTCAAGTTTCTGAGGAAGGAGAGCATTAAGTTGTGGTGCTTAGTGTTACAAATTTTGGGTCTTGTCTAGGTTTTATCTCGGGTGCAGTGTCACTGGTCTCTCCTGTAAGTGGAACTCATGTCCCTCACACAGAGGAGTTTACCATTACCACCCAGTATCTAGTCATAAAATAGCATGACTGGAGTTTGTAATAATGAAAGCCCATTTTATTTGATCTCGCGCATGGAACCATGTACGCTTCACCAACCTCCTGAAAGGTAGACTGATTAATGATGTAGTGAGACACGGCCAGGTGCAAATTGTCAAGCTACTTTCTTTTACAGTTAGTAAGCGATTAACATTTATAGTAAATCTCACTTTATTTAGGCTTAATGTTTGTAAACCTCCTTGTAGCATTAAAAAGAAGTGCCACCTTATCCCTGTTAGTGGGCTAAGTCCAGCTTGGTCCAGAAGGTGGGCTTAAAAGAGGAGGTGGATTCATGGAGGGGGTTTAGGGAGGGAGTTCCAGTTTGTGGGGCCTAAACAGCTGAAGGCACGGCTGCCAACAGTGGAGCGAAGGGAGGAGGACATGTACAAAAGGCCAGAGTTGGAGGGATGGAGAGTTTGGGTATGGAGATGGAAGTATGCGGTCTTTGTGATGGAGGGTATATGGAGTCAGCAGGTCACATAGGACGCAGAGATTGCAATTGGTCTGGTTCAGCCTGCAACAGTGGCTGGGGAGAGGGATGGATTAGGATATGGAGTTTGAAGCGGGGGGCAAAAGACATCAGTCTTCCCAATGTTTAACTGGAGGGAGTTGTGGCTCATCCAAGACTAGCTATCGGACATGTAATCTGACAACATAGAGACAGTGCAGGTGTCGAGAGGTGGTGGAGAGGTACAGCTGGGCATCTTCAGCATACATTTGGAAGCTGACCATATGTCTACGGGTGATGTTGCCAAGGAGCAGCATGTAGATGAGGAAAAGGAGTCGGACAAAGATAGATCTTTTGGGGACTTGGGTGGCAATGGTGAGGGGAAGAGAAGAGAATCCATTGCTGGAGATGCTCTGGCTACGATTGGATAAGTAAGAGTAGAACCAAGCGCGGTCAATCCCACTGAGCTGCATAACAGAGGAAAGGCATTGATGGTGTGGTCAACCCTGTCAAAAGCTGCAAAGAGGAGGAGGAGGAGGAGGAGGAGGAGGAGGAGGAGGGATAATTCACCATGGTCACAGTCACAAAAGATGTTATTTGTGACTTTACTTATGGCAGGGACAGATACCTGATTTGGAAAGATGGGCACCGATTTGGGAGGTGACAACATGTTCAAGGACTTAGGAGAGGAAAAGGAGATTGAAGATGGGGTGGTAGTTTACAAGGACTGAGGGGTCGAAGATGGTTTTTTGAGTGTGGTTGAGGGGTGGGAGGGGGTGGGGCGAGCGATGATGGCAGTCTTGAGGAGGGGGAACCATTTACAATGTCAGCTAGCATGGGAGCCAGGAAGGGAAGTTGGGTGATCTGCAGTTTTTAGTGGGAATGTGGTCAAGGGAACATGAGGTGGGTTTCATGGATATGATGAGCTTGGAGAAGGCATGAGGGGTGGTAAGAGAGAAACTGGAGATTACGTGGGTTCAAGGCTAGGGCAGGGGATAACCTGGGGCGAAGTTTGGCTTAGTGGGATGGAGGAGAGTAGCAGCAGAGGCAGTTGAACTGATGGTCTCGGTCTTAGTGATAAAGATGTCCATGTGCTCCTTGCACTTTGTTGGAGGTGTGGTGGAGGGGGTAGGGGCGAGGGGCTTAAGGGAACTGTTGGTAGTGGAGAAAAGAAGCTGGGGGTTATCCTTGCTTACCAGGATGATATTGGAGTAGTGTGTAGTTTTGGCAGAGGAAAGTTTTACCCGATAGCACTTGATGTGGTCCAGCCAGATCTGGTAATAGTTGACAAAACCGGTAGCGTTAATATAGTGCCTTTACCTTTCTAGTTCTTTTTTTAAAAAATTCGTTCACGGGATGTGGGCGTCGCTGGCAAGGCCGGCATTTATTGCCCATCCCTAATTGCCCTCGAGAAGGTGGTGGTGAGCCGCCGCCTTGAACCGCTGCAGTCCGTGTGGTGACGGTTCTCCCACAATGCTGTTAGGAAGGGAGTTCCAGGATTTTGACCCAGCGACAATGAAGGAACGGCGATATATTTCCAAGTCGGGATGGTGTGTGACTTGGAGGGGAACGTGCAGGTGGTGTTGTTCCCATGCGCCTGCTGCCCTTGTCCTTCTAGGTGGTAGAGGTCGCGGGTTTGGGAGGTGCTGTCGAAGAAGCCTTGGCGAGTTGCTGCAGTGCATCCTGTGGATGGTGCACACTGCAGCCACAGTGCGCCGGTGGTGAAGGGAGTGAATGTTTAGGGTGGTGGATGGGGTGCCAATCAAGCGGGCTGCTTTATCTTGGATGGTGTCGAGCTTCTTGAGTGTTGTTGGAGCTGCACTCATCCAGGCAAGTGGAGAGTATTCCATCACACTCCTGACTTGTGCCTTGTAGATAGTGGAAAGGCTTTGGGGAGTCAGGAGGTGAGTCACTCGCCGCAGAATACCCAGCCTCTGACCTGCTCTCGTAGCCACAGTTTGGTGATCTTACTTTTAGGAATCCATTTGAACTCTTGTCTATAACAAAGCCTTATGAGGATACTCTAGTGTTTCAAGCTATTTTTGCAATTGACTTTATTTCTTTGAAATGTCCCAAACCTGGAATCTTGTGATAACATACCAATTTAATCCTAAAATACTTGATTAAAAGTTGTCCAAATTGGATACTTTCAACTGAATTACAAGGATATCCAGAAATAGATACAATTGTAGTGATTTGGTTTTTTGAAGTAGTACCAAATTGTCCGTTTAATATATTAGTCATACTAAATTGTTTAAACTATTTCAATGTTTGGCGCAACATTTCTGATTTGTTTTCACAGGAGCACAGATGGTTTGCCAAAGTTTGCTGCAGGAGCTGAGTTACTAAACAGGTAAGGATAGTTATGCTTGTTTGGTAGATTGTCCTGTTGTAAAATCCAGAGCATAAGTTTACATCACCTTGCAATTTTTTTAGCAAGCAATTTGCTACTCACCTAGTGTCATGGGTGGAAGGAACATACACCAATTTTTTAATGTTAAATACAAGAATAGATATTGCCACTTCCATTCCATTTGTCAACATAAAATGCAATTGAGAAATACTGTCCTCACAATACCAGTGAAAATCATGTCATCCAGTGTGTTGTTAAAAAAAAAAATTGACATTTAGTCACCATAAGCCAATGGGTCTAATTATAAATGGAAGGAATCACAGAATTCAGCCCCTAAAACACCAGTATTAATTTCGGGAAATCCCAGAATCTCATGCAACTGATGTGGAGTTTGACTTATTCAGTCACTGTTGGCCCTGATTGTGGCTAATAAATGAAAACTGCACGTGATGGCATTGGAAACTGTTTTGTATAACACTGATGTCAACCACTAAAGCAGGTATGTTGAATGCATTGCTTAATATAAATCCCTGTTTAGAACTTTGCATGGAGCTTGTGTTCAATTCTCCTGCATTGTACTTTCTCCCAAGACAGTTTCACCTGCTTGTATTTGTTATTTTAAAACTAAAGCTGAGAAGGTTGAGGAAGTTTGACCTAACAGCAAGATGTGGTGCTATTTTGTTGACCAAGGTTAGAGAATTTATCTTGAAACCGCTTGGCTTCACATGGGTGGCTTTCATGTAAATAGGTGCAGCTTCCCTGCTAGAAAATTATGATAATGTATAGTGTATTTGATGCATTTTTGTAAAAAAAAATTACCTTGATTCTTGCATGTTGTGGTATAGAATCTTAAAACACAGACGGCCCATCGTGCCTGTGCTGGCTCTTTGAAAGAGCTATCCAATTAGTCCCACTCCCCTGCTCTTTCCCCATAGCCCTGCAATTTTCTCCCCCTTGGATTAAATGCTATTTTCATGCAAGTGCAGTTTGTGCTTCTCTTGTTATGATGGCAATTTTATAAGCCAATTAACCATGCTGTTTATTTTGTACATAAAATGTTGACATACTTCAATGTGTTTCAACAAGAACCTCTGTTGCCCTAAACATGTATTCAGGAACATTAGTGCATCAATATAGTATTTCCTATTAAAACACCCTGCGGTAATCCTCAATAACGCTGAACGACAGAAAAACATCAGTTCACATAGTTTGCAAATTCTGACTCTAAACTTTACTATAATTATCTGTTAATCAAGCTATTTATCGTTGCTGTGTATGTGAATATGTACGCACAGAGTTTCTGACAGCTCTTGTTTGTAAGCTGTGTGTGTGTGTGTACACAAAACCATAGCCAAAAGGATGAGTTTTTAAAAAATGCATTTCAACAAGTGACACACTAAACCTTAAATTGCGCTAAGAGCCAGCGAAATATGTTAAAATAAGAGTGTTTGCAGAAGAGTCTTGTCTCCCAGTGCATAGTGCAAAGCCACAAGGAAATTGTAACAGATACAGAATAAAAAAACGTGAGAATGAGTTCAGTTTGCAACAAATTTTGTGTGATTGAAGCTTTTAGTCTTGTTTCATTAGTTGCTACTTGCTGGTGTTGGAAGTGGTTTGCATGTGTAAGAGAACTGAGACTGTGGAGAACTGAGAAAAATAAACTTGAGATTTAAAGCAACATCTGTTCTCAGTGCTGCCAGTTTACATTGTATTGTCCTTACATTGATCCTGAAATGAAATCTTGTCTAGAGCTGGGTTTACTTTATACCAGGACCAATGTTCAGTGCAGAGTTCACTGCACTCATTGGAAAGGTTCTTCCCCACCCCCCACCTTTTTTGTTTGCTCTGTTCAAAGCAGTGACTCAGATGGGCTGTAATTACAAGGGTGTTGGCAATCCTGAAATTGTCTTGTCTAGAATTACACCTCAAAATGTCAGTTCAGGCAAGTATCAATAGGCTATTTGACCAGGGTAAGGCATCATAGCTGAGGCCGATCCTGTTCTCGGCTGACGTCCCCACATTCCCTTTATCTCTCGTTACTGGGTAGAAATCATGAGCAGGAACCTTGGTTGATTTGAATAAAAGTATAGAAGTAGACTAAGAAAGGCTGACTAGACGAGTGTATGACAATCTGTCACATATCCTTTTTAAAATTAATATTTTAGGTTTTTAAAAAGTCAGGTCCTGCATAATACTGATTTGTCTTATTTTAAATTTGTCATTCCAAGCACAGTCACCTGCTAGCTTCTAAACATCTGAAGCCTGTCTTTGGCCTGCCTGCCCTAATATCTGTAGGCCAGCTCCTAATTTTACTGCTCCATATTCATCATCCTGTGGTCAAACATTGCTCTACCATGCCTGTACTGTATCTGCTTATGGATCTTTTGGTGCTGGGTTTGTGTTTCTAGCAGCATTTTGTCGTACAAACTGAATAACTGGGCAAATCTGAAATTTATTCATGCATTTGAACAGTGCACTTTCTGGGAGTCGCAAATGTACTGCACAAGAACATAAAGTGAAAATTAGGATAATCTCCATCATTCTCAAACAGGGTTGGAATACCATCTTTTTAAAGTGTAATTAGGACTGAGTGGTTTCTAAATTGCTAATTCCTGCAATTTGTTTTATAACTGTAAATTCACTACAGTATCCATTTTGGTGCAACAGCAGAAGCTGCCACAACAGCTCAGCCTACGATCAAATTCAGATTTCTAGGGTTTTAAACTGCGGGGAGGGGTTAATGTTAATATGGCTGACATACATTAGTTGTTCTTGTGAGGTTTGCTGCAGTCCCTGATAGAGGTTTGTGTTTCCCACGGATTTTTTTGTCTGTCCCCAGTCCCAATTCAGCTGCTACTGAATTTAGGCTTTTTTTTTTAAAAAGGCCAAAAACTGTTGTATGATATTTAATGCAAACCTTATATTTATATTTTGTGAGAATTTTCATTTCTGGGAACATAGGAATTGTTACCTGAAAAAAGTTCAAGGTCCATCGATTTCGTCTTCTACCATCCCTGTAGTGGCATATGATAAGATATTGGAGTTGTTGACTAATCACAGCAATCAATCTCTATCAATTAGTCTACAGCAGACCCAGACATGAGGTGAGGAAAACCCCAGTGGTGCATTATCGGCCTTTTAATACATCCCAGCATCTGATTTGCTTTCCTCTCTGCCACCGAGCATTGTTGCAGTTTCAATTTATTGTCAGTCAGGACCCCAGATGTTTCATTTTCCATGAATATTATTTTCTTTTCATTTAAGTAATTGTCCCTTCCTGGATTTCTTTTGTCCCTATATGAAGCACCGTGCATTTCTTTACAATGAATTTCATCTGCCACTTGTCTGCCCAATTCCCAAGTGTATTCAAATCCTCCTGTAGCTTATCCTGTTCAGATTTGGTGTCTACCACCATCATAATTTTTGAATCAAGATTTTTTTTAGCACTAGTCTTTGCTGCATGCTCTATTATTGTGCTTTGTTCCCTCCACATGGCTGGGCCAAAAAAAAATTGCTGAAATTTTTTTCTGTGTTTTACACAAAATCATCAAAATGCAAATCTGACTTTTAATGTTTTGTGATAGGGTTTTAATTTTTCCTTGGTCACATTTGCATGAGCTCAGTTCTTCCATTGTCTTTCCCCAAGTACCAACCTTGCTGACTATGCAAGCTGCCCTGATCGCACTAAAAAGTAGTAGTTAGACAAACTAAAGTTTGATAAATTTGGTATCGGTGACTTGCTATCCATGATAACAGATTCGCAATTCAGTGCACAGCGTGGCTCTCCTCTGCTCACCTTCCAATCTGTCCCACTAGTGCCAGGCAATGGCTCTTCTGTGCCCCCACCAGTTTCCAGTGTCCTATGATCCCAAATGAATTCGTAAAAGAGCTGGCTGGTTTTGAATTTTTAAACTTTAGAATATCATGCATGTTTATAGTTTAGTGCAGCAGTCGCAAACATTTGTTATTACTATAAAATCGACAGACAGCCACGATTATTATTTACTTGTTCTTACTGTTTAATAAATTTGTTTGGCAATTAAAGCCTTGACCTTGGTCTACTGTAGTGTTATTCTGCCATCTTCTGAAGTCGAGGAAGATCGCTTGAGGGTAAATGATAAAACCACTAAGCCAAAATAGAGTGAAGAGGGTTCTCTGATCTCTGGGCGCACTACAAATATATCTAGATATTCGGGCAAGGGGGGTCATTGGGAGCCAGGGATCACCTACAGCAGTGGCTTGAGATGCTGAACTCAAAAGAAAAAAAATCTCAAGTTTAAAAAAGTTTTAAAAACTCCAAAAACTTGACAGCTTTTAAATTTTCTTCAACTGCCACATGCTACAATTGTTGGCTGTGTAGTGCAGTTCAGATCTGGTGACATGATGCTTTGCAGTAGAATGAATCCAGTGTCAGTATTCAAAAATTCTGTTCTGCTTCCAATATTATAAATCTAAAGTATGGTTTTAGAATGCTGAGGTTTTGTATGGAAATGTGGATGATTCATCTCAAATAACTGGCCTGAAAAGAAAGGGAATTCTTAACTCTCATGTTCTGTGCCTTAAAATGAACAAAATAATAAATTTATTGTGGAAATAATTGTGACTGTTTATAACTCTAGTAGTCAAACGGTGTTGGAATAATTTCAACTGAACATAAAAGTTAGAGGTACAAAATAAAGTCAGTGTTAAACTCATAACATCATTTTATAAATAGCGCTCCTTTCTTACGAGTTACTGACATCGTAGTGTGTATTTTTAATGAGTCATTGAAAACTTGTTATTTCTCCCATTACCGAGTGTTTTATCACAGACTTTAAAATGTTTAATGTATGGTTTTGGCAATCTGGGTTGAGGGCCATTATATTCTGTGGAGAATTTGATCATCTTTGCCTGTATCTAGCCTCCATCCCTGTTGCCAACCAGCTACTTATGTCTCCTTTTTGAAGCTGTTAAACAACTCAGAATGTTTATATCAGTTGATATGGCATGTGACTGAAGGATGTGGCAAAGTATGCAATGTGCCTACAGGTTGCTGATTAGCACAGATGTTCCATCCACTAAAATACAGTTGATAAAATTATGATCACTATTTTCTCTCTTTTTTTCTGATCTTTATTAAGCAGTTTCTATTCACAAAAAGCAACCAAAGCCATAGGCATCATTCCCCATCCACCCCACCTTTAAAAATAAAATTTAACATGATAAACACACACAAAATTAAACAATTCTGAAAACATAACTACCCTTCAATTTACAATTTGATTTTCTAATTATTTGTATTGCTCATTACATTTAATTATCTTTCTCATTGAATTTAAAATTGATTTACTAATATTTAATTCAGTTTCTAGTTGTAATTGATTAACATACTCACACTTTTAATAATGTAATAATCACAGTCACTAAATTCAACAAAAAAAATCATTGACTAGTTAATAAAATGTATTCATTGAGTTTCACATTTTTGTCTGATTTTACTACTTTTATAAATCCCTACACTTTGTCCATGAACAATGCCAACATTTTGTACCTACAAAATGTATGAAAGATTGACACATTCTACTGAAGTCCCATGAAAAATACCAGCTTTTACCCTAATGGCCATGGTAATCCAAAATTAGCAATTGTAACTTCCTCAAAAATAGTTGATCATCCAAGTGGTAAACTGGGTTTTCAAAATCAATGCACTGCCAGGTTCAGTTCAAGTGCAGTAAAATTTGCTTGGATTGAATAGAAGCCTTTCTCAACTGAACAAAATTTGTAGATAAGTATTGAATTAAGCCTTGCCCCTTTTTGGTCCTGTGTTGTCTTTGGTTATGTGCATGCTGCCTTGATCAGGGATTACGTGCATAGGAGATGAGATAAGGAAGTGAAAGGTAAAAATGGCTAGTTGGCACAAGTTCACAGTGCAAATCTGCCCATAATTAGCACAGTGATGATGGACAAGGAATGGCAGTACGGATAATGACAGAAAGTCAGTGCCTGTGTGCCTGAGATTTCCCACGGTTCACTCCATATGGGCACTAGATTGGGGAATCATCCTTAGTAGATGGTACTTAGGAATAGGCACATAAGAGCCCTTTGAAATTCAATTTATAGTGAGTTCCAGATAAGATGCAACATATTTCTCATTTTGGTTATGCATATACCACCTTTTGTTGGCTGGTAAGCAACATGACAACAATCTGATAATGATGCCTCAGCTTTCCCTCTCCCATCCAGGAATTTTTCTTCTGATGCACGTGTTTTCTTGGTCTGCGCTGTGTAAGCTGACCTCTGTTGCAGTGGATGGCTGTACAGTTAGCCTCAGGATTCCTGGATTACAAAGGAGAAAAAATAAATCAGAGTTCATGATCCGGGGACCTCTGCTGGAAGGTGCATGTGTAGTGTCCAGTGAGGACAAAATCAGGTCGATGTTGTGGTGACTTATGCTAAAATATCTTGCTGACCTTGTCTAGCTTCATTCATAAAGAAATTGCCCTGTGGGAGCAATACTTGAGCCTGCAAGTTAAACTACTTTAAAAGGGCTTCGCTTCAGCCCCTACTGCTAGCTGGTAAGAAGCAACATGACAACAATCTGATAATGACGCCTCAGCTTTCCCTCGCCTGCCCATTGTATTGTATTTTAATGTCAGAGAAACTTTGAAAGTCCACATTGTCATGTGGTAAAATAGACTGCCTAAGATGCAGGAAAACTGCAGAGGTAAGATAAAACTATCACGAGCCATCATCCATTGTGTCCTAAGAAGATGTTAAAAATATTGGATTCTGGCTGTTTGCGTCAAAGGGATTCAGTATGTAAATGCCAGGCCTGATGGCTATTCTTTCGTTCTGGCAGTGTCTGAAACACATTTGGACGCATTGTACTCTGTAAATATGTTGCATATATATCAGGAGATGGGTCAAGAATTTGCCAGAAGGAGATGGTCAAGCAGACATTCTAGCTTGCCAATATTGTAAATCTCTACTTGCGCTGCATTGTATTTATCTATAACTTTGGCTCTGCAGATCATCTAACTATAAATAATGCTGATCGTTAATCTTAACCTGTATAAAATGGGACTTGCATTTTATATTTTCCACCTTCTAGATTGATGGGAGAAACAGTAGGAATCTTCTAAGTTCCATTGTGCAGTCTTGCTGGTAAATGGGGTTAATGTTAGCCCAGAGTTATGCCAACTCAGTACAGCAGAGAGCGAAAGACACTGGTATATTTATTGCAATTGTCGTCAGGCTCTTTGCATGTGAAAGGGTGTTGGGAAAAAGCCCGTACTGTAGCAGTAATGTTTGCCATAAAGAATGAAATGAAACTTATAGAAGGCAGCTTTAGTAATGCAGACTTGTGGAAGTTCCATTTGAGGTACAAGGTGATAGTGAGGCCAAGCATGATGAACAAGGACTAAAGGTGGAACCACAAAGGTAAAATCATAGAATCATAGAAATTTACAGTGCAGAAGGAGGCCATTCGACCCATCGTGCCTGTGCCGGCCGAAAAAGAGCTATCCAGCCTAATCCCACTTTCCAGCTCTTGGTCTGTAGTTTTGTAGGTTACGGCACGTCTAGTGCATATCCAAGTACTTTTTAAACGCGATGAGGGTTTCTGCCTTTACTACCCTTTCAGGTAGCTGTTAGTTAGATGTGTTGTAGTCCACTTAGGAACAGAAAAAGTTACTAAAACTGATAATGTAAATTTATTTCACAATCATGGGATTACGATTAGCAATATTCTAGTTTCTGATTATATTCTCAGTTGTTGACTTATTGAGTTTAGCCATTTCTTAACTCTGTAATGTGTGCATGCATAAATGACAGATTTATATAGTCCTCTTAATGTAGAAAACATCCTAAGGGGATTTACGGAGGGGGAAGAACAGTAAATAGCAATCGATATGGGAACACAGAACACGTGTCCATGAAATATATATTTATAAATAAGTTATGGATGGTACAGTGCATTCAATCACCAATGTGCTGTATTATATAGTGTTAGGGTTTGGCTTTGTCAATTTAACCCTTGCATAGCAAAATCCTGTTCTTCGCTCTAGGGAGATGCACAGCAGAGGCCAGCCATATTTGTTCCAGTCTGTTTTTTTAATGTCTATCTGTCTGTCTATCTATCATATATATTCTTGAAATGTGGGTGACATTTATTTGCATGGAGAATTATGATGTAGCATTTTTTTGTTTTGTTTGCATTTGCTTTTCTTGGAGTGGCTGGCTCAGATCTAGTTCAAAGGATTTTCATAGGTTTTTTCATGTGGTGGCAATCCTGATTAGCAATAGGTAATATGAATGTGGGGTGGTTTTGTATTATGTAGGGTTAGTTCTAATGGAATTGGTTTGTGCTGAAATTGAGCCAGATCAGTGATGTCTAGTTAGTGTCTGATCTGGGTAGAAGAAACCCCTTTACGAACGTGGAATTTTTCAGCTGCTGGAAGGATGTTTTGGCCCTCGTGAAGCAATTAGCCTATTTCAGTGACGACCTTTTCCTGCTATACCCTGAAACTACTTGCAGCAAAAACCTCTGGCAGGTTACGGCTAAAACATAGCAGCGAGAAGGTCGATAGAATCTTGGCACGTTCGGTGCAGTGAGTGCTTCCTTCCAGCCTGCCAGGGTCAGGAATATGATTGGGTGTTTCTGGGCTGTGAGCAGGGGTGCTTCTGCATTGGGGTTGGTTGGACAGCACTTGCCTTCGTTCCCAGTCAGAGGTTTTGGTGGGGTGGGAGAGAGAAGCCTTGTTTGAGTCAATGATCCCCTCCAGCAGTGCTGCCAAATAGTAGTGATAGAAATTTGAGCTTTTGCTCACTTTCCCTCTCGGAGCTGTCAACGTTGCAAATCTATCCATGGCCACCTAACTACCAACAGGAATTGGTAGATGTGCTTGTCAAGGTCTTGGAATTACTTTGCTGGAATTTGGATAGACAGCACCTGGAATAGGTAAAGGAGGCACGGGAGCATGTTCATCTTTATAGTGCTTGCTCTACCAATGAGATGGGCAGGCAATTCAAGTCTGCATATATGCTGGAAAGGATATAATTTTGGGAAGGATGTTGTAAGCAGTCACAATGACAGAGGGACTACATATGCAAGGAGAGGTGGTTTGGTGAGGGCACTCCTTAAGGCTGTTGCAGAGGAATTTACCTGGAGGTGTAAGAGGTTATATCATTGATCATGATTTTACTCTTGTCTCAAGATATCCATTAATGTTGGATTACTAGTTTATTTTGGCCAACATTTACTCAATAACAATAGAAATATTTGTATTCTGTGGCAGTTGTATTTTTAAAATTATCACAGGAATGTTCTCATTTAAAGGGGGTTATTAGTGTGACCGTTTTTAATTTTAGGGATGAGAAATAGAGGAACATGATTTATGGTAGGTAAACCACTTTTTGGCACAAATCAAATGCAGGAGCTTCTTTGGCTGAAATGGTATTTTCATTTTAGCTAATTTGAGTCTCCAGCATATGTTCTGAATGTGGTTGACATTGTCGGCTTGTAAACATATTTGGATTTGTGATGCTGATTCTTCATGTGCGCTGATGGTCACTCGTAGGAAGTATAAAGCACTGGGGTTGTATCCAACCCATTGTACGAATGGTTAGTAATACTTGCATGAAAATATATGTAAGGTCTGTTGAAAGTCAGTACAGAAAAATGGGGAGGGTAAACCATATTCTTAATGCAAACCCCCAGATTGGCCTGAAAATAGAACTAGGGTGCCTTAAAGATTGAAGTGGCAATCTGGTAGCAGAAAACAATAAGGCTGTCGGACTTATGTTTTTTTCTAACAAGAATCATTGTTATGAGCTTTTAGACATTGAGGACTTAGTAAATGTATCTGAGAAAATAACAAAACTGCATTTTATACAAATGGTTTTGTCCCTAAGGAGACAATTTAATTGAATGTTGATCATGTATTAACTGCACAAAACAGTTTAGCATTTTAAACACAGGATAGAAGAGTAACTGATTCCCGAGGATTGAGTTTATGTAAGTTCGTCAGTGGGTGTATCAAGCATACTATATTGGGGTAGGCCAATTGTGCTTTAGAGCATACTTTTTAACTTCATCCTGGAAAGGTCACCAGCCCCTGTACCTTACTCACCGTGGACCATTTTCTGAAAGGTGCATATTCATCTGTAGCTATTTCAGCATAATTTGTGGAATACGTGTGTCGCTTACTTTTCCTTTCTATTTGCAGTACCATACATTTGTCTGCATTAAATTTAATCTGCTACTTTGCTGCCCACATATTTTGTTTAACTCATTGTAACTTCTCAGCTGCCCTTCCTATTTTGGTATCACGTGTAAATTTGACCAGTCTGCTTTGAATTTCTGAATCCAAGTCATTGATGTAAATTAGAAACAATAGTATAGTACATATTGAAATATTCTTCTAATAAGTGCCTGTTTTCTACCCTTCAGCCAATTTTTTTTTAAAACCATTCCCATTTCCTTAATTCTCCACAGCTTTGAGCTTATGTAAACAATTTTACAACACCAAGTTATAGTCCAGCAATTTTATTTTAAATTCACAAGCTTTCGGAGGCTTCCCCCTTCCTCAGGTGAACGATGTGAAATGAAGTCCTCGAGGACTTCATTTCACATCGTTCACCTGAGGAAGGGGGAAGCCTCCGAAAGCTTGTGAATTTAAAATAAAATTGCTGGACTATAACTTGGTGTTGTAAAATTGTTTACAATTGTCAACCCCAGTCCATCACCGGCATCTCCACATCTTGAGCTTATGAACATACGAATTAAGAGGCTATTCGGCCCTCGAGCCTGCTCTGCCATTTGATCTGATTGCGACCTCAACCCTACTTTCCCATCTACCTACTATAACCTTTCACTCTCTTATTAATCATGAATCTATCTAACATAGCCTTAAAAATATTCAATGACACTGCCTCCACCGCTCTCTGGGGAAGGGAGTTCCACAGACTCATGACCCTCTGAGTGAAAAAATTTCTCCTCATCTCTGTCTTAGATGGGAGACCCCTTATTTTTAAACTATGGTCCCTGGTTCTAGTCTCTCCCACAAGAGGAAACATCCCCTCAGCATCTACCCCTTCAAGTCCCCTCAGGATCTTTTATGTTTCAATAAGATCACCTCTCATTCTTCTAAACTCCAGGCCCAACTTGTCCAACCTTTCCTCATAAGATAACCCCCTCATCCCAGGAATCAGTCGAGTGAACCTTCTCTGAACCATCTCCAAAGCAATTGTGTCCTTTCTTAAATGAGGAGACCAAAACTGCACACAGTATTCTAGATGTGGTCTCACCAATGCCCTGTATAACTGTAGCAAAACATCTCTACTTTTATATTCCAATCCCCTTGCAATAAATAACAACATTCCATTTGCCTTCCTAATCACTTGCTGTACCTGCATACTAACTTTTTGTGATTCATGCCCTAGGACAGCCAGATCCCTCTGTACCTCAGAGTTCTGCAATCTCTCTCCATTTAAATAATATATTGCTTTTCTATTCTTCCTGCCAAAGTGGACAAGTTCACATTTTCCCACATTATACTCCATCTGCCAAATTTTTGCCCGCTCACTTAACCTATCTATATCCCTTTGCAGACTCCTTATGTCCTCTTCACAACTTACTTTCCTACCTACGTGTCATCAGCAAATTTAGCAACCATACATTCGGTCTCTTCATCCAAGTCATTGATATAGATTGTAAATAATTGAGGCCCAAGCACTGATCCCTGTGGCATTCCGCTCGTTTCCAACCTGAAAATGACCCATTTATGCCTACTCTCTGTTTTCTGTTAGCTAACCAATCCTTTACCATGCTAATATGTAACCCCCTACACCACGCGCTCTTATTTTGTGTAGTAGCCTTTGATGTGGCACCTTGTCACAAGCCTTCTGGAAATCCAAGTACACCACATCCACAGGATCCCCTTTATCCACAATGCTTGTTACTTCCTTAAAGAACTCTAATAAATTCGTCAAACACGATTTCCCTTTCACAAAGCCATGTTGACTCTGCCTGATTGCATTGAGATTTTCTAAGTGCCTTTCTATAACCTCCTTTTAATAGGTTCTAGCATTTTCCCTATGACAAATGTTAAGCTAAGTGGTCTGTAGTTTCCTGCTTTCCGTCTCCTTCCTTTCTTGAATAGAGGAGTTACATTCGCTATTTTCCAATCTGATGGGACCGTTCCAGAATCTAGGGAATTTTGGAAAATTAATACCAATGCATCTACCATCTCTGCAGCCACTTCTTTTAAGACCCTAGGATGAAGTCTGTCAGGACCTGGGGACTTGTCAGCTCTTAATTCTAATATTTTTTTCAGAACCCTTTCCTTGGTGATTGTAAATGTTTTAAGTTCCTCTCTCCCTTTCGCCTCTTGATTCACAATTATTTCTGGCATGTTATTTGTATCCTCTACAGGGAAGACGGACGCAAAATATCTGTTCAATTCATCCGCCATTTCTTTAGTCTCCAATATTAATTCCCCAGACTCACTCTCTAGAGGACCAACGCTCACTTTAACTATTTTTTTTTCCTTTTTAAAAACCTGTAGAAAAGCTTGACTAATAGCCTTTCACGTGGAACTTCGTCAAATGCCTTTTGAAAGTCTAGGTACAACATGTCGTGGGGCTTGTAATGTCACTTCTTTAAAGATGTTGAAGAGGTTGGTCAGGTAGGATCTTCCCCATCGGAATCCATGTCGACTGCTGTTTGGGAGGTTATTCTTGTACAAATAATCAAATTTACTCTAATTCCATTATTGTATATAGGATTGAAGTAAGACTAATGGGTCTGTAGTTGCCTGTGTCTATTTTGGCACCCCCTTCAAACATAAGCACCAAGTTGACCTATTTCCAATCTACTGGCACCTCCGTAGTGTCTCTTGACTCTCTTGTAATGATTGTCACTGCCTCGCCAATCTCCTTCCTAATTTCTGTCCGGGCGCTTGGTTAAATACCATCTATTCCTAAGCATTGAATGATTTTGAGCTCTTTTATCCTGTTTAGGACTTCCATCTCATACATACTAAAATCATTAATGTTGCCTAGATTATCTCTGGGCCTTACATCATCTTGTGAAAGCTTGCAGGAAATAACCATTGAGAATGTTTACTGTCTCATGCTCATCCTTTATTTCCAGTTGATTAGCATCTTTTACGGTTCTTACCTCTTCCCTGACTGTGGTGCGTGAGTGGTAAATCCATGGAATAGGCACACTAGGGAGATGGTGGAAGCAGATAATATTGATTCATTCAGATGCAAATTAGGTAGATTTCTTTCAGAAAATAATATTTTGGGATATAGTATATGAGTAATTTGAAACACGATATATGGTAAGTGTAGCATGCTTGGTTGGAACATGTGACTTTGAACCTGTGGTTCCCAAAGCTTTCCACCACTGGGGTTTTCCTCATCTCATGTTCGGGACTGTTGTAGGCTAATTGAAATTGATTGATTGCCATGATTAGTCAACAGCTCCATTATTGTTGTAACATGAAACTACCAGGTTGGTAGAAGACAAACTAGATGGACCTTGGTCTTTTTTCATCGAGCAATTCTTATGTTCCAATGACTGCCTTCTTACTATTAAAAACTTTTTTTATGCAACGAGTGGTTATGATCTGGAATGTACTGCTTGAGGTGGTGGAGGCAGGTTCAATCGTGGCTTTCAAAAGGGAATTGGATAAGTACTTGAAGGGGAAAAAATTGCAGGGCTACAGGGAAAGGGCAGGGGAGTGGGACTAGCTGGATTGCTCTTGCAGAGAGCCGGCGTAGACTCGATGGGCTGAATGGCCTCCTTCCGTGCTGTAACCGTTCTTCGATTCTCTAAAGCCTGGAAGAATTTCTTACTCTTTTGTTTTGCCACTGCAGTTATGTTTGTTTTTAGGTCTCTCTCTGCACCTCTTTTAATCTGTTTTTGTGTGTTCCTGTATTTCAGTGAACCTGTTCCCCTTTCTCCCTGTAGAATTTATAGCAGTCATTTTTCCTCTTTATTTCACTTTTAATTTGTTTTTTGATCCATTTAAGGTCATACTTGTTTAGTCTGAGATTCCTAATTCTAGGTGTGTGTTTATTCTGCATGCTCAGTATTATTGTACTTATTCTCTATTTCCTTTACTTGAGCGTTGTTGAACAACCCCCTGTGATGGCTCTTTGGAGCAATTTAAAACTAATCCCACGGGGCCCCTCTGTTGCCCCACAGCCTTGTATCCGCTCTGAGTATTAATCCACATTTTACTTAAAAGATACAATGGTCTCTGCATGAATTACTCCCTGTAGCAAAACATTCCATTTATCAACAACTCTGCATAAAGAAATTTCTCCTATCTCCACTTAACATCTCGGTCACTATTTTAAATTCATAGAATCACAGGAGGCGGCCATTTGGCCCGTTGTGCCTGTTCTGGCTCATTGAAAGAGCTATCCAATTAGTCCCACTCCTGTGCTCTTTCCCTGTAGCCCTGAAAATTTCTCCTTTTCAAGTATTTATTCAATTCCCTTTTGAAAGTTACTATTGAATCTGCTTCCATCACACTTTTAGGCAGTGCATTCCAGATCATAACAACTCGTTGCGTAAAAAAAAATTCTCCTCATTTTCCTCCTGGCTTTTTTTGCCAATTATCTTAAATCTGTGTCCTCTGGTCACCGGCCCTCCTACCAGTGGGAACAGTTTCTCCTTATTTACTCTATCAAAACCCCATATAATTTTGAACACTTCTATTAAATTTCCCCTTAATCTTCTCTGCTGTAAGGAGAACAATCCCAACTTCTCTAGTCCCTCCACATAACTGAAGTCCCTCATCCCTGGTACCATTCTGGTAAATCTCCTCTGTACCCTCTCCAAGGCTGTGACATCCTTCCTAAGGTGTGGTGCCAAGAATTGGACACATTACTGTAGCTGAGGCTAAATTGATAACCCCCTTGTCATTGATTTCACAACCAGAGGAAATGGTTTTTCCCTATTCACCTCTGTCAAAACTCTTCATAATTTTAAAAACCTCTATTAAATCTCCCCTTTAGCGTTCTCTGCTCCAGTCAAATTACTTCCAGTAAATCCTCTCTCATAACTGTGTATAGTTTCTCATCCCTGGTATCAATCTGGTAAATCAACACTGAATGCTTTCTGTGGCTTTAGTGCCCTTTCTAAAAAGGGGTGTTCAAAGCTGCACATAATACTCTAGCTATGATGCACCCATTGCTTGTACAATTTTTGCTCTTGTACTTCCATTCTGGAGAATCCAAAATGCTATTGGACTTTCTTGTGGCTTTATCTACCTGTAAATGGTATTTAATGTAAATTCTACATAATTCAGAGGGTTGTAAGGTAATGCTGGTAGCAAAGGACAAATAAAATGTTGAGGTGATTGAACACAAGTCCAAGGAAACAATATTGACATGACTGTGGAGGGCACATGGTTGACCACATATGGAATGTGTCCAGATCTTATTACTATTTTTGGAAAGAAAAATGCATTAAAAATGAATCTGAACAGGGCAAAAAAGATTATTCAGGGTTTAGATCGTTGAAGGATGAAGAGAGATTCAGATTACAGATTCAGTTTCATTGGTGTTCTGGTACTGAAAGCACTTCACTTTTGTTTGAACTTTTTGGAACAATCAGAATTGATGTATTTGTTTTTGTCTAAGTGGTAACAAATGTTGATGCATTTTTTTGAAGTAATTTTTAAGGGTATTCTAGAATTACTAATCTTGCTGACTGTGCTGTTTTTCAAGGCTAGGTCTTTCTTCAACCATTTGCCTCTATTATGTACCTTAGAGAGTGGAGATCTTGTGTGATAGAGAATGGTACGGTAAAGAATTAATGCTACAGCAAAAAATGAAAAACTGAGCCATAGAGAGAACCTCTGCAAGAAGGCCATTTTTCCATTAACAAAATGGTAAATGTTGAACTGTAAAAATGGCTGGTCATTAGATTACAATCTCAGTTTGAAATTCACATTTTCCCTTTATAATTTATAATTCGAGAGAACCGTGATAGAGTGTTGGTTTTATAATTGTCAGTTATCTAGATGCCATTTTGCAGTTGTCAGTTGTCTAAATGTTTTATCCTCCCTGGAAAATATGCTAAATAATTTTGATGAGTTGTCACTGATCCTTTTATAAATTATGGTAATATATTCATTTTGTGGGCATTAAATACTGCAGAGTAAAAGGATTTTGCACAGCAAGAGTCTGTAATTGCAATTTTGAGTGTACAAATCTGACCTCATTACTCGAGTAGACTTGATATCTAGGTACTATTCACTCTCTATGTGCTGTTGCTGTCAATGTTAATTTTGAGGAAATGTGGTACTGTGATTCAGCAACATTGATTGTCATATAAAATTTGACAAAGATGAATGTGTACAGATTGAGTCTTAAATGCATTTGGTATTTGTCTTGACTGTTTAAGTGGAATTGATGGTCAGTGTAGAGATTTTACAGGTAATTGTGTTTTTAAAAAAAAATAATTTTATCTGTGAGGGAGGAGGATAATAATGTTTTAATTGAGTCCTGACTCTGTTAATCCTGTCACTAGGCTTATGTGTTGTATAGGTACCAATACACTATGAAAAATAGTACTTAAGCCAATATAATTTTATGTTGTACCAATATACTTAAATGATACTCTTAATTCATTACCTCAAATTGCTATTATCGGCAATGATCTGTTTGTTACGCCGTTACTTTAACCTGATATTGTATAGCTTAACATGTATATATAGCTTAACAGGCTACAAATTGCCTGATGTTTTTCACAATTCAAGCAGACATAATACAAACAGTTTACTTACCTACCATTACGCTTCACTGCGATCCAAGTTAAAAAATCTACAGTGTAGTGCATGAAAATTTCATATGCTTACCATTGTTTTACTGAAATCTTAGTGACAATGCTGTATACAATGCATATTCTGATTAGTTGGTTTGGGAAACAAACCAAACATTTGTTTCTATCCAGCATCCAGTATATGTTAAGTAATAGATGTGAGTTACAAGGTAGTAATTGATGGTTCTGATGATGGCCAAGACCGTGAAACTGAAGTGCCAACAGAACCTCTTGATTAATATACTGTCTGTCACTTTTGTTAAATGCTTCATATGCTCCATGGATGAGGCAGTGTTCAGTAATAAGGTTTGTTTGGGTTGCTGGTCTTATGCAAGATATTTGGGGGAGGGGGGGATTTGTGAGACTTTGACTATCATTATGAGGGAGTCATTGGACACTACGGGGGGTACCAATAGATTGGAAACAGACTGATGTGGTGCCCATGTTCAAAAAGGGTGACAACACAGACACAGGCAACTTACGGACCATTGGTCTTAATATAGTTCTGTGTAAAATAATTGAATTGATTAATAAAGAGCAAACTTGAACATT
Source organism: Heptranchias perlo (assembly GCF_035084215.1). NCBI lineage: Eukaryota > Metazoa > Chordata > Chondrichthyes > Hexanchiformes > Hexanchidae > Heptranchias > Heptranchias perlo. The sequence continues at coordinate 34,027,051 of NC_090326.1, read as the reverse complement.
GTATAAGAATAACCTAATAAACAGCAGTCAGCATGCTTTAGAAGAAGATCATGCCTGAACAACCTCCTTGATTTCTTTTGAAGAAATGATAACTCAGATGGATTGTAGCAAACCCTAAAAGTGTTCTACCTCTAAACTATTATAAGGGGTATTCTGGCTATATCGGAACCAGTAAAGTAGAAGCACGGGAAGGTGGTGCCATAGAGGAGAAGTGATGGATGGGTTGGAATGATTGCTGAAAAGGTGGGGGGGAAATGAGGAGAATGGGTGGTAATGACTGGAAGAGGAGGAGGAAAACAGAAGATGAAGAGGGGGCAATGCAAGATCAGGAGATGGCCAACAAAGAGTTAGAGGCGCTTGGATCCAGAACAGCAGTCTGTGCACTCACATTGACACAAATCATAAATAATAACCTTAGGTTACGTGTAAACATCATGGGAAAAACTGCATATGGTTTCAAGTACTTTTAAGTCAAGGCCTTTTAAATACTGGGTGAAAAATGAGACCTGCACACATTGTAAAAACTCCATTCCCTCTACCCTTTTACCTACCTCTTCTTGCCAGTTTATTTAGTGGTAGTTAAAATCTCCCATGATTATTATTCTATGCCCTTTATTCATTTTGCATATTTGCTTACATATTTCTTCCTCTACCTCCTTTCCACCATTAGGTGGTCTGTAGTATACCCTTATTAGCATGATCGATCCCTTATCTTTTATTTCAATCCATGTGGATTCTGTTTCTATCTTTTAGTTATGTCCCTTTTTTCTACTGCCATTATGTTATCCCTAATTAGTACAGCTCTCATTCTCTTTTTTTCTTTTTCACTTGTATAGCTCCAACACATTTATCTCTCAAAGAAGCATCTGCATTGGTGAATAGCATTTCTCCACCTGACTGTAGCATACTGTGCCCAGGATCCCACAATGATCTCAGTTCCTTAGGATCCCTTTCAATATGTCCTTTTATAATACTTGAACTGTGCTACGTGGAATGTTTGCCCTCTTCGAGCTGGAAGTAGAGCAAGATCTTGGGCAGCTTATTATCAGGCATGCTTAGACCATTTCAGCTGAACTTTCAGCATGGTCTAAATCCACGACAAGCCAGGAACTTGGTGCTTTGAATCTTGTCTTGCTATCTGATGTTCATGGTGGCATGTAGGTTTTCAGAGCCTTTAATGTGGCATCTATTGACCTTCCAAGTCTCCTAGTTATAGAAAAGAGACAAGAAGACCGCAGCTTTATATACTTTAAGCTTGGTCTTGCTTTTCAAATATCCAAATTCATCTCACTTGTGCTTCATAAGGCAGCAAAAAGCTGAACATGCCTTCCTCACTTAATGACCCACTTTATACAGAAATATATTCAATTATAGGGTGCTGCACAAATAGGTAATTTGCTAGACTGAGCTCAACTGAATTCTCTCAATAATTGTTGATGGTGCGTACCTTGAGCAAGGAACATAATAACCTCAGCCTTCAGATTGATGGATAGAATGTCGTTCTTGGCTACAGGTACAAAGTAGTTGGTGATGGTCTTGATATCTCCTAATATTTGGGCCAACAGATCAGAGTCATTGGGGAGCAGGATTTCATGAGCAGTGGTTTCTTAGGACCGGGCACCTTTTTAAAGTCATTTAATGGAAATTTAACATACCAATTAAACCTGAAATGATCTTTTGGTGTTCTGTCCAGATCCATGTGATCAATATCTGAGCGAGAGCACTCTTGACTTTTTAAAAGAGCCACTTATAACTTTTTTTTAAACTTGTGTGAGCCAAATATCACCTGTAAAAATGTGGAGGAATTGCATTTTATTTTATAATCTTGAATTAAAGTTAAAGTAATATGGTTATGGGTGAAATGAACCAAATTTCAGTACTGCTCAGGAGCTTAAATGAATCGAACTCTTTGCAATGTTACCTACTGCCTGTCAAGTGCAATATGACAATACAATCATGGCATAGTAAAACTGCATTTTAAAATGTCTCTGTAATGTAAAGGGTAGCATTCCTACATTTTCCTGATTTTTGCAGACTGACTGCATGTTTAAAATACTTGCATCTATGCAGCATCTTGTGTCGAGTGTCTCAAACCACTTCACACAATGAATTACTTTTTCTTTGAGGTGCAGTAACTATTCTGTTAATCAAACATAGCACCAGCAGCAAAATGAGCAGTTTGTTTCGTTTTTGATATTGGTTGAAAGAGGAATGTGGCGAGGCCACTTGGAGAACTCTCTGTTCACAAACTTGCATGAAAAATTAACTGACAAAAGGGATCAAAGGTTATAAAACACCAGTTTTTTTTTGGGTGGGGGCGGGGTGGGGGGATGGCGGTTAAGAGAGCAGACCTAGTACTCCTTTGTAATAAATTCCACTTTCCATGTTTGGTTGATATCAAAAATTGCCTACTGTCTCAAACTCAGTCTAGGTTAAAAACATTGTGGTTGCTGTAAGCTGATCCTAGTTTGCACCCATTTCTTGTTCTCTTCCAAAGATTTCACACACTTTCACATAGCATTGGTTTTGTTGAAAGGATCAGTAGGCGGACATCACCTCACCTCTTGGTTCGTGAATCAAGTCTGGAAAACTAGCTCTTTGCATCTGTCGGAGACTTAAATCTGGTTCTCCATAAATTTATGTACCCTCTGAGTTAGTCCATTCTTGTGTTTCAATCAGGAGGTTCAGTGAATACCAGGTTGATCAACCTTACCATAGGTGGCATAAGTGTAAGACTGTATTTCAACCACAAATGTCCTTTTTGAGTTTGGCCTTTTTGCAGTAGATTACTATTCCTCAGTTTTACTTTCCATTATTTGTTGGAGATAGAGCAAATGTACGGTTGGAAAGTGTACCGTAGCACTCTATAGGGAGAAGACTAATCCTTTCTGTAAAACAGACAACTTTTTCCTCTGAGTTGTACTTTCAGTTTACAAATTGGAAAACCTAGAAAAATGACAATTGGAATCTACTTAATTTCCTCCCAGGTAAATGGTAGCAATGTTAAGTTCACTTGAAGGTCATTGTGGCTAAGTATGTGGTCTTCACTTTGCACTTCTAATCCATAGTTTGACAAGGATCCAGAACATGCTTAGAAGGGAGTTGCAGTTGCAAACTTGTGTTCTGTTACTCTGGTAGCAACATGCTGTGCCATCTCAATGTCCCAAATGAGTGAAAACTTAATTTGAAGTAATGGAATATGTTAATTCACTCGTTTTGCAAACTACGTAACCCGTTTGCCCTTCAAGCTTGTGAGTTACATAGCCCCATGTCGTTGATGCATCTTACAGCTCTGTACAATTGGACACCATATGGGTCTTAAGTTTGACATTTAAAGAAAAATGGAACTTTTAGGAAGAACAACAATGTTGGGTTTCAGTATCCTGACTGATCTGCTGAGAAGGCGGATGGACCTCTAACACCCTCCGTAAGAACTGTGGGGTTTATCTCCCAACATAGGCCTAGGAGTGAGTGGTGCCTGCATTGGCTTGTGTGCAAATTGGCTGCTGTGTCTTCTACATTACAACAGTCACTGCACTTCAAAAAAAAGTACTTCATTGGCTGTAAAGCTCTTTGGGACATCCTGAGGTCGTGAAAGGCGCTATAGACACAAGTCTTTCATTCTTACACTAACCAGTTCGAACTAAATTTAATTTTGCTCAACCCTTGATCAGGGCACCTAGGAGCTACTTGTGCATGAGTGATGATATCTGGCTTCACCGACTCCTTTCTCTGATCTCGGGCACTTAAAGTTTAAGTGACACATTTATCTGCCTGCAACTGGCTAGTACAGCCTCACAAGCAAACAAGGTATTTTACTCCCAGCCCAATATGCTGTACCTGTAAAAGCACCTTTCTGCATCTGCTAGGTTCTTACAGAATTAAGAGAACCTAAGTGAACTAACAGAGACTGCTACTACTACAAAGAGAGAGAGAGAGTGCTTTTTTTTAATTCGTTGATGGGATGTGGGCATTGCTGGCAAGGCCAGCATTTATTGCCCATCCCTAATTGCCTTGAGAAGGTGGTGGTGAGCCGCCTTCTTGAACTGCTGTAGTCCGTGTGGTGAAGGTTCTCCCACAGTGCTGTTAGGTAGCAAGTTCCAGGATTTAGGAACGGTGATATATTTCCAAGTCGGGATGGTGTGTGACTTGGAGGGGAACGTGTAGGTGGTGTTGTTCCCATGTGCCTGCTGCCCTTGTCCTTCTAGATGGTAGAGGTCGCGGGTTTGGGAGGTGCTGTCGAAGAAGCCCTGGCAAGTTGCTGCAGTGCATCCTGTGGATGGTACACACTGCAGCCACGGTGCACCAGTGGTGAAGGGAGTGGATGTTTAGGGTGGTGGTTGGGTGCCAATCAAGTGGGCTGCTTTGTCCTGAACGGTGTTGAGCTTCTTGAGTGTTGTTGGAGCTGCAGTCATCCAGGCAAGTGGAGAGTATTCCATCACACTCCTGACTTGCGCCTTGTAGATGGTGGAAAGGCTTTGGGGAGTCAGGAGGTGAGTCACCTGCTCATTGTGCTTTTGTAGCCACAGTATTTATGTGGCTGGTCCAGTTAAGTTTCTGGTCAATGGTAACCCTCAGGATGTTGATGGTGGGGGATTCAGCGATGATAATGCCATTGAATGTCAAGGGGAGGTGGTTAGACTCTCTTGTTGGAGATGGTCATTGCCTGGCACTTGTCTGACGCGAATGTTACTTGCCACTTATCAGCCCAAGCCTGGATGTTGTCCAGGTCTTGCTGCATGCGGGCACAGACTGCTTCACTATCTGAGGGGTTGCGAATGGAACTGAGCACTGTGCAATCATCAGTGAACATTCCCATTTCTGACCTTATGATGGAGGGAAGGTCATTGATGAAGCAGCTGAAGATGGTTGGGCCTTGGACACTGCCCTGAGGAAGTCCTGCAGCAATGTCCTGGGGCTGAGATGATTGGCCTCCAACAACCACTACCATCTTCCTTTGTGCTAGGTATGACTCCAGCCACTGGAGAGTTTTCCCCCTGATTCCCATTGACTTCAATTTTACTAGGGCTCCTTGGTGCTACACTCGGTCAAATGCTGCCTTGATGTCAAGGGCAGTCACTCTCACCTCACCTCTGGAATTCAGCTCTTTTATCCATGTTTGGACCAAGGCTATAATAAGGTCTGGAGTTGAGTGGTCCTGGCAGAACCCAAACTGAGCATCAGTGAGCAGGTTATTGTTGAGTAAGTGCTGCTTGATAGCACTGTCGACGACACCTTCCATCACTTTGCTGCTGATTGAGAGTAGACTGATGGGGCGGTAATTGGTCGGATTGGATTTGTCCTGCTTTTTGTGGACAGGACATATCTGGGCAATTTTCCACATTGTCGGGCAGATGTCAGTGTTGTAGCTGTACTGGAACATTTTGACTAGAGGTGTGGCTAGTTCTGGAGCACAAGTCTTCAGCACTACAGCCGGGATGTTGTCAGGGCACATAGCTTTTGCTGTATCCAGTGCACTCAGCCATTTCTTAATATCACGTTGAGTGAATCGAATTGGCTGAAGACTGGCTTCTGTGATGGCGGGGATATCGGGAGGAGGCCGAGATGGATCGTCCACTCTGCACTTCTGGCTGAAGATGGTTGCAAACGCTTCAGCCTTATCTTTTGCACTCACGTGCTGGACTCTGCCATCATTGAGGATGGGGATGTTTGCAGAGCCTCCTCCTCCCATTAGTTGTTTAATTGTCCACCACCATTCACGACTGGATGTGACAGGACTGCAGAGCTTTGATCTGATCAGTTGGTTGTGGAATTGCTTAGCTCTGTCTATAGCATGTTGCTTCCGTTCTTTAGCATGCATGTAGTCCTGTGTTGTAGCTTCACCAGGTTGGCACCTCATTGGAGGAGCTTGCTTTCTTTAGAAAAATATTCCTACAAACTGCTACTGCTACTACTGACTATTGATTGTCTACCATTGGAGGCGTATAATAGCGCTCTATATCTTAATTTCAGTGGGAAGTCTCTCTATGTTTACTTAACCAATCAGGGTGACATCTGTGCTAGAAGGTCTCTCCCCTCCTGACAATCAAACCTGATAAATATGGAGACCTGTGACTGTCATTGAATCATTTTTCCCCCAGGAAGACAGACTTGTGACTAAGATTTTTATGACCTCCCTACTTGCATTTCTCCAAGGTTTTTTACACAATTGGAGACATGTTACATATTTATCCTCAGGTACTATTCTAAATGGGGAACAGCAACATTTTTATTTCAGTAAGGCATGTCTTGCTGGTGCAATTAACCTAAAGGTTTTATGGCTTTAATTAGTTTATGGCTTTTCTATGACGCAAAGCCTTTTCCCAGCATTCAGTTCAACAGCTGAACTCCATTTTGTGTGGTTAGCTTTCAAGCTAAAACTCCATTGTTGACACATTTTTCGGCATTTCCCCAACGAATCTCGAAGGCACCCTTCAGGCAATTTACAGGGCACTGTTTCTGTAAACTCCTTAACGTGATTTAAATGTTAAGATAAAGGATAAGAGTTTCTCCTTTGTTTGAAGTTCACCTACAATCTTACATTACATCTTTCAGTTGATATCCTTTACTCTGCAATGCAGGACAAAAAATTCTCCATTTTCTCTTCTGTTTTCCCACAAGTTTAGTTTTGCCTTTCTTCTCCTCTAATTATTTCACAGATTCTTGTTGTTTTCTATTTCTACCATGAATTGTTAACATTTTAAAAAAACATTATTCTAATCAACCAACCTTGTTTATACATGGTGTCACAAAAAAATACTATCCATGGTTGCTCTGTTGCGGTCCTGTCCTTGCATGTGAACATTTCGGAGGCTATAGTTTAACTTCAGGCATTTAGTCAGAACACATGAATCCTTTGTAAATCTTAAGACTTCAACCTGTGTAACTTTTCTAAAAGTGTATTTTGTATTTGGACCGTTGTCCTGTAACTTAATTGACCTCATCTCTTCCTCTTCTTGAAACTAAGATGTCAATCTAGAAGAAAGTGGTGGCAATGTAAAACCTGATCATGTGGTTGAAAATAGTCCAGTATAAAAGTAATATTGCGGAGTTGGTGTCAGATTGCTCTTGTTTAAAGTAACTTTTTCCTCATTTAGCTGCACTGTGCTGCTCTAAGCTCCTGTTTCGATGTACTGTACAACCATATATGAAGCATATAATATATTAATCATTTTCAAAGTTTAAAGTAGAAAGATGATTAGCATTGGTTCTGTTCACCTTTTATTTAATTGGTTTTATTGCCCACAAGTGGTAGAAAAGAGAAATAATTAGAGGAAAAAAAGGCAAAACTAAACTTGTGGGACAATAGAAGAGAAAATGGAGAAATTGTTTTTCTTGCATTGCAGAGTAAAGGATATCAACTGAAAGATGTAATGTAAGACTATAAGTGAACTTCAAACAAAGGAGAACTCTTATCCTTTATCTTTTACATTATTGGGTTCCAGACAGCTTTTGTTGTGGCTGGCTTGGTAGTCCATTTTGTTCTAGTTGCATGAAATGGGGCAAGCTAAGAATTACTAAGGGTGTCCTGTCTAGGTTAAATGTGTAAAAGTAACTGGCTCTTTATAAAATATACACCCATCACACAGTGTGGAGTAATGGTCCCAACTGCTCTGTTAAGTTGGATCTAACTGATACTGTGCCATAATAGTGTGCACATAAGAACAGACTTGATAAGCTCACTGTATTTATTAGTGTTCGACCAAGGAGAATTGCAGACCCCTTCGAATAAATGCATTTTTGTGGTGATGGCCCTCTGCCTGTAACCTACAGAAACAATAAGGCATGGATGACTTTGAAAGAGTCCACAAGCTCGAGCTTTATATAGTTTCCATGTTATGATACAAAATATCAAATTTGTTGTGGTCAAGTGCAACCAATTTGACTTGTATATGGATCAGAGGCACATCATCACATGACCAATTAACTGTCTCATCAGACAAAACTTTAGTGCGTAAGAGATGTTCTCTTAAAGGAAAGGCTGCATCATTTTGAGGCATCACTTTGACTGCCTAGGCACTTTAAGTCTACCTTAGCTTTAAGTATTGGGAAAGAGAGAGAGGACTGTCCTTCTTATGCTATTCAGATGTAAATTTTCCATTAGGGAAAAAACTGCATTCATCTATACAGGCATGTGCAGATCTCTTTACTCAACAAGGCGGTTCTAGTTCTAGCCGTGCAGGAACCAAGCAGTGTAAACAAGGTTTTGCCTAGCTAGACGCTGAGCTAAAGCTGGCCATCTTAGACCGGTAGTGTAACTGCTTAGTGTCTCTAGTTATTTTGCTGTAAACTCTGCATATAGGATGTGCACTAAAATTTTGTTGTCTGTTGAGATGGTTAATTGGTCATGTGATGGTGATGTGCTTATGATCCATACACAAGTCAAAATGGTTGCATTTGACTACAATAAATTTGATTTTTTTTGTATCACAACATGGAAATGATATAAAGCTTGAGCTTGTGAACTCTTTCAAAGACCATTTTTAAAACAATGTATATACTGGAGTTTTTAATTTATACAACTTGTTAATTGTTCCATGTGGAAAGGGGCAGAAGAGCAGGAATCTTTTAATATATCCCCCCCCCTTTAATTTCTTGCCTCCCTCCCAACACCTGGTCCTAATAGTGCCAAATCATGTTCCCCCCCCCCCCCCCTCCAGTACAACCACACCCCAGGTTCCTTATGTCCTGTTCTGCCCACCTTTTGGGGCCATCGCCTCAGTGCATCCAACCCCTGGGAGACCCCTGCAGCTAAAATCCTAGGACTTTTCATTTCTTTCTCCTTCTCCAGCACACAATGCCAGGAAAATCCCCAGGGTCCTCACTGCAGTACTGCAAACTGAATGATCCACTGCCCAAGTGCTATCAAGTCCCCCTTCCTCAGTGCTGCTAAATACTAGGGCCCAGAGTTTCTGCTCAATTGCGTTGGCTTTTTCAGCGTAATCTGGCCGAATCAGCGCAAAACATTTCGGAATTTCGAATTACGTCATGTTTAATTTGCGCTCAAAGCGGCAACTCAAAGCGGCAACCCCAAGCCTACTTACAACCTGTTACATGTTGGCAACTATCTTGCTGTGTATTCTGGCCTTTAAAAGTAAAATGAAATTGAAAATACACACACACACACACACACACACAGACCTTGGATTCATAGTTTTCGTAGAAAAATAGACAGAATTGTAGAAGCTGATCCTACAAACCAGTTTAAAAAGGCAAGAATAACGTGTAATAAAAAAACAATTTGACCTATTTAGTTACTGTAAATCTTGTCCCTGATATGTTGTGCATTATATGTTATAAAATGGTATATTTTCTGTCTCACCATGACCAACACCATGGATGATCTGCCAGCATTTTTAAAAATGGTTTGTTGTGCATGTATTTTCTGTCAGTCAAATTTCTGTTTCACTTCAGAAACGAACATACAGAAGCAGGAAGTTTCCAGGCATACACAATAATGGAGCCTGAATGTCTGCAGCCTTTTAATTGATCTCTATAAATTCACACAGTGATTAATTAACAGCAATGTGACTTTGTTGCCTGAAAAGATGCACACCTAGCCCACTTTAGCAGAAGAGTAACACATGGGATTTTACATGGTATAATAGTCCTGTCCTTATAAAACAACACGTCTTTTGAGTTGCTGTGAGCAGAACCGCCAAATTTGTTTGCGTGAGTGTATCTTTTTACCGAGAAAAGTAACCTACTCGGGCCTCTACTGAATTACCAGTTACAAATTTTTTAAAGGTCAGCATCATACTAATTGCAAAAAGATTTATTCAGATCTGTATGACATCACTGAACATTGTGGAAACTAATGAACAGTTTTTATTGTATAAAATAAAACAGAAAATACTGGAAGCACTTAACAGATCAGGCAGCATCTGTGGAGAGAGAAACCGAGTTAACGTTTGACCTATACTGTTCCAATGAAGCTCAAGGAACAGCACCCCATCTTTCAATTAGGCACTTTGCAACTTTCCGGACTCAACACTGATTTCACTAACTTCAGGTCATAACCACTGCTCCCATTTTTTCGGACAGCAGGTGCTGGTAATGGTTCTGCTGTTGCCATTTACAGCTCCTCTTGGCCCATCATTTGTTTCTTTACTTGTCCCATTACCATCCCCTTTGCCTTGCACCATCACCCCTTTTGTCATTTAATCACTCCTGCCCTCCACCCCATCACAGACCTTCCCTTTTGTTCTTTTCTCCTCTCCCCTCCCCTCTTTCCCTGGCTCTGTATTTGCTTCAAAACTGTTAAATGTTTACTACTTCCAATTCTGATGAAAGGTCATCAGCCTGAAACATTAACCCTGTTTCTTTTGCCACAGATGCTGCCTGACCTGAGTATTTCCAGCATTTTTTCTTTTTATTACTTTTGTACTGTTTAGTTTAACTTGACATGTGGTTTATTGGTTGTGCTCTACGATGTGAATTTCTGTTATAATTAATATGGCTGATGCTATTCAGGTTTAGTGTTTGAAAGGTTTCGTTGGAGGGCATCAGTTGAGTGATTAAAGGTTTTGTGGGCTAACAGAGCACAACAATATAAAGTGTAAATGGTGCAGGAAGAAAATGGACTATTAGCAATCCTTTAGTTAACAAAACAAGTTATATGGCAGTAAAGTGACTTTTTTGAGTCAAAAACAAATCACTCTTGCAATGCGCAAGGGGACAGAGGAAAATGATTGAAGGTCATATGAATAATAAGCTGAAAACAACTGAAGTGGATCGTGTTGAATGCAACACTATAGGAAATGGAAGGGTAGTGGTGTGGAAATGAACCATGAAATCGAACTGTTCTGCAATCTTTTAAGGAGTGAAACCTGGATCTCTGTTCAATAGAGTTTTGATGATACTACATTTTTCAGAAGAAATTTAAGCTGCTTTATAGCAGATGTGTACCCACACCGCTAATTATGTGATGGACCAGTATCATCTCTAGTCCAAGCTTTACGCATCCCTTTTCTCAACTGAATTTACAGTATATTACTGACAAAATGGCCATAAAAACAAAATTTGACAAGCTCAAGTCATACAGCAAAAACCCATCAATCTTTGTACAATGTTATTGCTATGGGTAAAGGAGTAGTGAAATCAAAATCTGTCTGTTATGATTTCAGGCTATCTGCCAATGCTCTTTATTCATCCTCATGGCAGAAAGCAACTTCCATTGACAGACCCATGCCGTTATAACTTTGTGTGGAGTGAATAGGTAAGCATGGTGCAGGATTAACCGTTATTTCACATTGCCCACCGCTGTCTCCTGCCTTCTTTAGTAGGAGGAAAAACGGCACACTGTCAGACCGTGTTGTTCTGGCTAAGCTACCAGTTGAATATACACAAAAGAAAGAAATTCACAACAGAAGCAAAACCGATGTAGCAGAATTGCAAACAATTTATTTCTGGACTTGAAACTATGACACAGGATCCCACAATCCTTTATGTAGTGCACTCCTCTGCATTCGTAGAATGCTGCCTTGCAGTTGTTACTTGAAATATGGTTGAACTTAAGTGATCTAAGCACCCCATGGCTGCTACCACATATATCTTCACTTCCATTGAAGTTGAGGCCGGTGTCTTTGGAAAAGCCCCCCCCCCCCCACCGTTCTTTCTCAGTAGCCTGGTAATTATTTCGCATCACCTGAGTAGATGGGTATGTGGACAACAGCGCAGTTGCTGTGTGGTGAGATGTTTATTAAAAACAACTTCATTTTAAACTCACTATAAAAGACTAGTTGCAACTTAATCTCAAAACATTGGGAGGTACTCAAAGAATTTTCATTTATATTGTGCCTCATCATGTCCTCCGAGCATCCCAAAGCTCTTTATAACCAGTGGATTACCCTTTTGAAGTGCATTCGTTATTGTTATTTATGAAAACCTAATAGACATTTTACACACAGCAATGTTGAGGGAAGAATGATGGCTAGGACATTGGGAGAACGCCGTGCTTGTTTGTCTCTGTGTGTCTCCCTCTCCCTCCCATCTGTTTGCAGTTTGTCAATCCCTCAGCAGTGCCCCCATTTTTGTTCATGTGTATACTTCGTTATTGCTGTATGCCAAGTTTACATTGGCTTTTTCTATTTCAAATGGAATGAGAAACTACTTTTGAATGTCACAAGCAGCACACCCAGTTATCAGCGAGTAATTTAAAACTATTGTTACTGGTTTTGATGTTATAATATTAAAACTGTCCAATTAAAATGCTTAGTTTGAAACAATAGGTTCATAACAGCATGAACAAAAAACAGGTTTCCACATTCCCAATCGGCATCCTAAGGACTCATGAACAGTGCTGGATGAGATCAGTGGGAGAACAGTGTCAAGGAAGCCAATATAACACTGCTTTCCTGAAACCAGATGCTGACTAGTGACAAAGTGAAAGCACCTTTACAGGTTCAGGGAAATGGTGACCAGTTTGCATTTTTTTCTGTTCATGCAACATGAGATTGAAAGAAATGCTAATTATAGTAATAAAGCTACTTAAACATCAGAAGCCGCTTCATTGTTGTAATAACTAAACACCAAAGAAAAATTACCCCCCAAAATTCTAAACTCTATCTGTGCTGACTTTGTTTTCCCTTTCTTCCTCGATCTCTTCTGCCCTATCCTTGCTGTGTCCTCTGTCCTATTTATTTGAACTTCATTTTCATTTTTAAAAAAATAAACTTTTATTGTTCAAATTCAATTTTAAAATCTTTCTCCTACCTTTTTTTGTTTTGCCTCCCTGTTTACACTACCCATTTTGGAAGTGACAGCAATATTTTTTAAAAATTGCCATTTGACTGAAAATGGACTCCACAGCGTATCAAAACATCAGGTTTAAAAAAAGCAGATAGTTTACACTTTTTTTCAGAAGGTCATTTGGTCAAACTAAAAAAAACACAGGCAGATCTTACTGTTTTGTATCTTTTTTTAAAGGTATGAGAATACATGGGCAGCCCTGCACAAACGAGCCGTGGACTGTGCTAAAGTCGGAGAGGTATGATATCAAAATAAATTTAGATATATTTATTTCAGTGCACCCTTCCCCAGCTAATGCTCAAATAAAATACCCCAACTGTGTTGAATATCTCATGGATATTAGTTTTGGGTCCCAACCTTTTTATTACTTTCACAACAGGAGTTATTCTCAGGTAGAAACTAATACACAATAAACCGCATTCCCCATTACTTCACTGACAACTATGAAGCCCTACATACCCATATTATTTTTAATTGCTGCTTCACTGAGCAAAAATTCTGTGAAAGGGGATCATCTTGTAAGCAAGATGTCAACTGGTTCAGTAACTGAATGCTATTGGCCTTAACAGTGTTGGTGTCTACTAGGAGAATTGGGAAAATGTTTGTCTTACTTGCCAGGGTCCAGGCACAGGCCTAGACCGTTAGGTGGGCTTCATGTGCAGACCAGTACCCCTGCTTTCACTGGCCGTAGCCAGCCGCTGCTGCCCCTCCAAGCTAGGAGCAAGGAGGTCCCCTCTTTCTGCCATGTGTGACCTTGTTTGAGGTGGGGAAAGACTCTGCAAAAACCGGTGGTGATATGCCGGGCCTAGGCCTATTTTCTTGCACTTTTGTCACTCACAGCAGGAATGCATCAGAAGGGCTGAAGATTTCCATCCTCGGTGTCTTTAGGAGAGGAGGGAAGAAAACTGGCCTAAAAAATGTCTTAAGTTAACTTTCTCTGCGCTAGTAGTGCAGTGTTTATGGTACTGGATATTAGCAACCCAGAGGTTGTGAGGTCAAAATCCACCATGGCTAATTGAGTAAATCTAGTCATTTGCGACTGGCTCCCAGATTCTTACAAAAACCCAACTGGATCACTGATGTCCTTCAGGAGGGGAACCTGCTACCCTATCTGTTCTGCCCTACTTGTGACTAGTCCATACTATGTAGTTGACTCTTAATGCCTACTGAAGTAACCTATTAAGCCAATCAGACGTACAAACAATAGAAAGGCCCACCACCCCTTCCTTTAACAGTATCACCCACATCCTGAGAACAAATTAAAATAAACTAGATTGAACTCGGGAAAGATTGTGATTCAGACTATTGCATTATTTTTTTCAGACTTTTTTTTCCTAGTTTAAACTGGGATCTAAAGTTTGAACTGTATTGATCTATGTATTCTTCACAGGTTTTTTTTGTGTTTGGACCTTAATCTTATTGACGTGGTTTCTCTAGCTCAATTTTTCTGAATGTGTGTGAATATAGTGGGGCTACTGTGAGCCTTATGCACATCAAGTATTGTTTAGCTACCAATATATTTCTCAGAAAATTCTTTAATCCATTCTGTTTTCAATAGATAAAAGAGGGGAGTTTTTGATATAGCAAGTTAGTACATTGTGATGTGATTCAGGCAGGGTCGAGGTGAAAAATCTGGTTCAGTTGGCCAAAAAAGATTAACTTTGCACATCAGTTCATATGCAATCTCTATCATGTTATGTTGAAATCAATGCATACTGATTGGGTTGCATCTGCAGTACCCTCCTCTGTCACTATGCTTAGAGACAGTCTCCCCTTCAAGGTGAATGCATCTCGAGGGACTTGGACAAAGGGCATGTGGAATACTCTTTTTTTTTACTTGAGGTGTATACACAGACAAATTCAGATTAGTTTGTCCCAAAATCACCTCAGGTTCAAGTGTGCAGCAGCATAGTGAAGGTACAGAAACGGTAACATGAGTGGTTCGATACATCAACAAGCGGGGTGGATGTGGTTCCAGGCCTGTGCTTTGATGCACTATATATATATATATATATATAGCACTGAATTTCTGTTCAGAAGAAATTGCCGCACTAGGCCGCTTGGCATAATGAGGCTGTGACTACATTCCACAGTGTGTCAGTAATCAGAAATTGGATGCTGAAATGAAGTAATTTTTCCATTGGTCATATTAGCAAACTTGCTTAAGTTTCTCAGCTTAATGTTGACAAGACCGAATTCGTCATGTTCACCCCACCAGAAACTTTATATCTTAGCTCAATTCCATCCCCATTCCTGGCTATTCCCTTAGGCTGATCCTGATATTATGCAACATCTGTGTTTGGTTTGACCTTAAACTGTGCTTCATACTCCACATTTGTTTCTATATCTCCTGCCTCCATTCCTACCTCACCCCTATCACTGCTCAAATTCATCACCTATAGCTCCATCACCCCCAGGCTCAATTTCTCCAACTCTTTTTGTGCTGCTCAAATTCCTATCGATATAAACTTCAACTCATCCAACACCCCACTGGCTTGCTTGCACCCTATCGCATGCTAAGTCCCACTCACCTATCACTGCTATCCTCCTCAATACTTGTCCTTTTAGAATCCTTCCATGGCCTTGCGTCCCAGCTTGCACCTTCCATTCTTTTCACTTGAGGTCACTGGCCCTGGCTCCAATCGGCAATCAGTAACCATTACATCCTTGCAATTTGGAATTCTCTTTCTGAACCCCTCACATTGGTGGTACTTTCCCCACTTTCAAAAGCCTCCTCAAAACTTATCTCTTTGACCATGCCTTCGGTCACCATCCCTCTTTCCCTAATTCTTGCTGGGTGTAGAATGCTCTTTTGTAATAGTTTGTTATATTAGGGCTACAATATAAACCTAAGTTTTCAGTTTTGGTGTTGGTAGTAGCACTAGTGTCTGAATCAGAAGATTGTGGGTTCAAGCTCCTGTCCAGAGACGCGAGCACATATTCTAGGGTGACGAGTCATTGCAGTCCTGAGGATGTGCTGCATTGTTAAAGGTGCCATTTTTCAGATAAGATGTTACACTCAGGCCCCATCTGCCTGCTTAGGTGGACATTAAAGATCCCATGACACTATTTGCAAAAGAGTAGGTGAGTTCTCCCGATGTCCTGGCCAACACTTATGCCTCAATCAACATCACTAAAACAGATTACCTGGTTATTTGTTTCATTATTGTTTGGGATCTTGCTGTGCATGAATTGGCTGCCACATTTCCCTACATTACAACAGTGATTACACTTCAAAAATACTTACTTGGCTATGAAGTGATTTGGGACGTCCTTAGGACCTGAAAGATGCTATATAAATGAAAGTTCCTTCCTCTTTCTATTTTAAAAAAAAATTGTAGTTACATTACTTTGGGGGACCAAAATTTCATAATTGTAAAGAATAGCTTAGTTTGTTTTTCATTCCCTATAATTTTTAAAACCTGATGGTTATTTTCATTAGTACAAATCTTATAATAAAGCTGAAAGAATGTACCTGTGCTAAGAGCAATAAATGTCATTAGAATGTTACAATTCCAGTGTTTCTCTCTGCCAACCCATAAAACTTGTGATTCTAACTTGCCTTAAAAAATACAGTAAATTGAAGATGAGTAATGGTTCATCTCTTGAAAAGCAGAGGAAGTCACAGTTGGAATATGAAGGTGACTATTAATGCTATGAGCTAAGGCTAAACCTATTTGCTTGATTGGGTATGTCATAGATAATGTGTAATTATTGTCCTACTTTCACAATTTAGTTTAACTTAGTATTCCAGATTTACCTTTTCCATACATTTAATCTTCTATACCTCTATAAGTTTACCTCTTGGATGCCTCCTTTCCAGGCTAAAGAAACCCAGATATCTTGAGTCTTTCCTCAAGTCAGACACTCGACGTTGGGGATCAACATTCTAGCTCTTCTCTGCATTGCCTCCAGCACTTGAATATTCTCCTTGTTTCTCAGCAACCAGAACTAGACATAGTACTGAAGATATCGTTTGACCAGATCACTATACAATTTGGTCATTACTGCATCTGACTTGTGTTCTGAAGTTTTGGCTATTTAGTTTAGGATTCTGTTGGTTTTGTCGATCGCTGCACTGCAATGGTAGCATGTCCTAAGCATCGAGTCCAAGACGCCTAGGTTTCTTTCAACTTCGTCTGTAGCTATTTCAACATCATTCATGGAGTACATGACCTAGATCGTGCAGCACCCGCTAAACGGCCTCCGATATGCCGGCCAGGAAGCGTACGTTCATTACGAGCTGGAAGAGTGCCTCCTGCCATATTGTTATAGGCAAAAAATAGGCATCCAGGGCCCGGACCTGAAACAGGTGTTTGGGCTCTTTGCATATCCAAATAAGGGGCCTAACACTTGTTTGTGATCCACTCTGCAATGTCAGGTTCCCCTGAGGCAGCCAGTGCCGGCATTGGCTACACTCAGGAAAAAGTGGTCTACATGCTGTCTGTAATGGGACTGCTACAGGCCGTCATCAAAAAGGGAAGATTTTAAAATATTCTTGCCCCCTAGAATGCTCCTCTCGGCCCCACATTAAAACCATGCGGGCCACCACTGGCTACTGCTTCCCCACCCCATCGCAACCTCTATCCTTTTTTTTTTCCCCCCTGCCCCTCCCCCCCCCGATCAGCACTGTTACCCCTCTCCCAGTCCCCTTTTAATGACCCGATCTCCCTATCCTTTTCTCCGGCAAGCTGCTTAGGGATGCCCATTAGGCCTATCCATTCAGGCGCAGGGATAGTTCCCTATGTGCCTGATTTTGGGTGTGCTTGAATTTCGAGGCCCATGTGTAATACTTTACACATATCTGCATTAAATTTCATCTGTCTGTTATCTTGTTTAATTCATTCTGTAATTTCTGAGCTGTCTCCTTTGATTTCAATGCCCTCGTAGTTTGATATTGTCTGAAAATGTGACCAGTTTATGATCCCAATATCCAATTGACCTAATGTGAATTGATTGCAAGTAGAAAAAAAAAATCAGAGGATCAAGTAACCAGCAGAAAACCAAGCATTTAATCCCACAATTGTTTTCTTTAAAGATGCCACTTATAAACTAAAAAGTACCACATAACCGACCAACAAAGTTGGCAAACTTCTTTACAGGTCAGTGTATGTAGTTTAAAATAACATTTTTGGTATACACATAACAGATATGCAATTCTTTTAAGTACCAAGCACATACTGTGACAGCAAGGCAGAAAATTTACAAGTAACAGAGGTGCAAGCAGTAGGAGGCCCATCAGAAATTTAAAAATTCTTTTTTTGAGGGGTTTTATATGGTTTAAGCAACTAAATAAAAGTTTTGAGCTGATAGCATTTTTGGGATGAGGTTTTTTTTTGCGTCACTGGTGGGGTCTGATGTTTGCACTTGAACCACAGAGGGAGGGATAATGAGGTGCTTTGGTGCTGACCGGGGATGTTCCGGCCTGGAAATAGCCAGGCCCAGACCGTGGTAAATGATCACCTGCTCAGATACTGGTTATTGGAGACTTGACAGTGGGAAAAATCTCTGGCAAAAAAGCTGCCAATCTGCTATGGGAAATAAGAGGGGAAAAAATGTATTTTATAATTCTATGAATAACTGTGAGCAAAGGAAGGTTCTGGGTGGGGAGGAGGGATGAACAAACAATGAAGTACTTGCAAGTTAAGTAGGAACTGAAAATCCACCTAAAAGCTTGTATAGAGTGTAAATAACTGAGAATAAGGAATTTTGAGAAGGAAAGAACAAAGTTCACTTGCATTTTACATTTTAAGTAAGATTTGTAAAGTGATTGGTAAATAGCAAATATATCTGTCAATCCTGTATCTTTGTTTCAGTCAGGTTTGTAATACTTCTACCTTGAGTCATTTGTGGTATTGCTTGAGTAAATTTGCAGCAATGGGTGAACAGCTATTGCATTGAGGCTGCAAGAGAACCACGGTAAATGTCAAACTGCACTCCGGATCCCTGGAAATAATCTTGTTTCATTGCAATTCCAGGAGTGTAAGTCTACTGAAATCACCTTAATGCTAAAAAAGCTTTTGTTCTTAGTCAAGTTCAAGGTATACATTTATCATTACATTTAGTATAGATAGCAGTTACTAACGATATTTTATTAGGTGTAACAAGTTTGCAGATGGTTAATTGACTTTAAACAGCAGTAGTTTTATTGCAGATATCAGATACAATGGATCTTTTCCTGTTAACTTCTACCTGTTTTTTTTTTTAAAAATGGAACTGAAATTGGTTTGAGAAGAATGACATTGCATTATAAATTTTTTCGACATTTAGTAGTATTTTGAGTCATGTGATATCAAACTTACTTTAGGTAATTTGACGATACATTGAGTACCCTGATCTGTAAATGACAGGAAAGTCATAAGGTATTGTACTTGGTACTTGAAAGTGTACATATCAGTGAAAACGTGTCATTGGTGTATTGACCCAGCAGCTGAAGATTCCAATGTTAGAGCTGTTCCTCAAAACTGTAATTGCTGTGTTCTGATGAATGGTGAAATTGATGCAGCTAAACAGTTCTTCTGAATGGAATGGAATACAAAATGTTCATTTAGGTCCAAGGGATTAGAATGTTGCTTTTCAAAGTCAAGAGAACTGAGACCAAAGTTCAATGTTCATTTTAAAATTTAGGGCAATTAGTGATTAGAAAGCTAGTAGAGGGAGTTCTCAAACCACCTTAGTCCTAAATGCAAGGATGTGCTTTGTCCTATTAAGTATCAAACTTAATTCAGATGATGACTAAAATATCAAAGTGGTTAGCTAAAGTAAAAGTCATAATTTTCATCTTTGCAACACTGTTAGGATTATTGTAAATTAGTAAACGGTCCATTTAATCTCTGATATAGTGGAATTGTGATCTGGAAACCTTCTTGCACTGATATTCATAGTTTTGTAAGCTGTAAATGTGTAATAATACTAGGCTATATTACACCAGAATTTTATGAGCTATCAATTCTCTTCCATAATTCAAGATTTCCCCTCTGTGCTACTCAGAAGTACATGAAACAACTTGCACTTGTATCAGCATATTTAATGTAGACAACATCCTGTGGGGGATGGGGGGGATTGGGGGTTTGTGCTTGAGTATGAGTAGGGAGTAGAGCTAGAGTTGGTGACCAAGTTGTTATGGGGAGCATAAAAATTGAACTTTGGTGATGCAAAAGGAGGGGGTTTGGCAAGCAGTGAGGCCGACTGCAAGAGATATCTGGGGGATGTCGATAGGTTAATGGATTGAGCAGATGCAACTCAATGCACATAAGTCCAAGTTATGTTGTTATAAGTGTGAGGTAATACATTTTGGGAACAAAAACAAAGAATGGGAGTATATAGTCAGTGGCAAGATACTAAGAGTGTGAAGGAACAGTGACCTAGGGGCTCAAATATATAATTCCCCAAAAGTGAGTGCAGGTATTTGAAACAAATTTTTAAAAATGCAATAACATTTTGGGTTGTATAAAAGCAAAGAAGTTATGATAAATTTGTGCAGGGCAATGGTTAAGCCACAGTTAGTTCACTCTTTGCAGTAAATATATAGATAGAAAGTTAAGTAATTTTTTAACTAAAAATTCATCAATCGTTGTCCAACTTGAGGAATATGGAGGATAATAACCACTTTTCAGGTTGAACCAGACTGTTCGAAACCTTGGCGTCCTATTCGACCCCGAGCTGAGCTTCTGACCCCATATCTCCTCCATCACAAAAAACGCTTACTTCTGTCCCTGCCTCATTGCATCTGCTGCTGAAACCCTCGTCCATACCTTTGTCATTTCCAGACTGGGCTGTTTAAATGCTCTCCTGGCTGACCTCCCATCCTCCACCCTCCATACACTTCAGCTTATCCAAAACTCTGCTGCCCATATCCTATCCCGGACCAAGTCCCACTCTCAAATAACCACTGTCCTTGTGGACCTACATTGGCTCCAGTTTAAAATTCTGATCCTTGTGTTTAAATGGCTTTGTCCCTCCCTATTTCTGTAACCACCTCCAGAATTCTCCGTTGCCCTGACTCTGGCCTCATGCATCTCCCTTTAGGGAGGATGTTCCCGATGGCTGGGGAGTCCAAAACCAGGGGTCACAGTCTCAGGATACGGGGTATGCCATTTAGAACCGAGATGAGGAGAAATTTCTTCACTGAGGGTGGTGAACCTGTGGAATTCTCTACCACAGAAGGCAGTGGAGGCCAAGTCATTAGATGTATTCAAGAAGGAGATAGATATATTTCTTAATGCTAAAGGGATCAAGGGATATGGAGAAAAAGCGGAAACAGGGTAATGAGTTAGACGATCAGCCGTGATCATTTTGAATGGTGGAGCAGGCCCGAAAGGCCAAATGGCCTACTCTTGCTCCTATTTTCTATGTTTCTATGTCCCACCATTGGCAGCCATATTCATAGCACATGACCCTCCTGTTTGACCAAGCTCTTGGTCAGTTCTCCTGGTATCTCCTTCTTTGTCTCTGCATCCATTTTTGTCTGATTACAACTCTGTGAAAAATCCATGTTAAAGGTGCCGTATAAATCACAGCAGGTACAGCAGAGGAGGAGGCCATTCGGCCCATCGTGCCTATGCCGGCTCTTCGAAAGAGCTACCCAATTATTCCCATTCCCCTGCTCTTTCCCCATAGCCCTGTAATTTTTTCCCTTCAAGTATTTATCCAATTCCGTTTTGAAAGTTACTATTGAATCTGCTTCCACCACCCTTTCAGGCAGTGCATTCCAGATGATCATAATTTGCTGCATAAAAAAAAATGTTCCCTCATGTAGCCTCTGGCTCTTTTGCTGATCACCTTAAATCTGTTTCCTCTGGTTACCAACCCTTCATCCACTGGAAACAGTTTCTCCTTATTTACTCTGTCAAAAGTGTTCAAAATCATGAACAGTTATCAAATCTCCCCTTAACCTTCTCTGATCTAAGGCGAGCAACCCCAGTCAGTGGTTGTTGCATTACATGCATTAGTGAAATATTTTTAGAGCATTCTGTAGTTTTTTTAATCTAGTTGTCTTTTGAATCAATTATAATAATAAAAATGTAAACTTAATTTTTGACAGCAAATTTTCATTTTAATATATAAACAGATTAAAATGGGTGTCAGCCTTGGCTCAGTGACAGCACTCTTCCTTCTCAGTCAGAAGGTAGTGGGTTCAAGCCCCACTCCAGAGACTTGAGCACCTAAAGCAGGCTGGCACTACAGTGCAATACTGAGGGAGTGCTGCATTGTCTGAGGCGCTGTCTTTTGGATGAGACGTTAAACTTGGGCCCCATCTACCCTCTGTGGACATAAAAGATCCCACGGCACTTTTCGAGAAAGAGTGGGGGAGTTCTTGTGTCCTGGCCAACATTTATCCTTCAACCAACACTTAAAACAGATGATCGGGTCATTCTCTCATTGCTGTTTGTGGGAACTTGCTGTGTGCCAATTGACTAGCACGTACCCTACATCACAATAGTGACTGTACTTCAAATAAAGTGATTTGGGATGTCCTGAGGTCATGAAAGGTGCTATATAAATGCAAGTTCTTTCTATCCCACTAACAAAGTATATACTTTGTTAAACAGTAGTAATTTAAACCAAAGGAATTGCGGTGCAATGCAATTTTTATTCTGTGTTCAACTAGGCAAAATTTTTTTTTAGTTTTTGGTTCAGAATTATCTAGGATACCTGCCATGAAATAAATGTCTTTCATTTGACCTGATTCTAAATGGCGAGCATACCCACTGTGGCATTGCTTATGGTAAATCAGATGATAAGCTGTTATGATGTGTTATTCTGTATAGGTGGGCCTTTAAGTAGGCCTGTTCTTTAAAGGCCACAAAACCTATGTTCTGTAACTAACAATTGCTGTATGGCGAGGGAAAATTGAAGAGCAGAAGGTGCTTGTCAATTTCTAGCTCCAAAACACAGAAAAGATGTAAATTTTAAAAAAAATACTTTTTCACACTGAAGTGCAAGATGTGAAGTATGAAAGATGCTCTCAAAACTAATAAGTCTCTCCATGTATTCACTGACTGAGCAAGTACGATGGGGCAGGCAACCTGCTGGCATGTCTGCGCTAATGCACTCGTACCTGGGCACTAGGAGGTACAAGTGGCTGGTTTATTATAAAGTAAAATTCATGCAGTAACCACACTTTTCAACTGTAAGTTCTTGAAATAACAGCCTACCCTTCCAAGAAGTGTTTATCCAGCTAATTTTCATCTCTTATGGGCAAGCCCCGGCCCCTCTTGACTGCTCCCTGTTTTGGGTGGCCCGGCTAAGAATGAGAAACTTGCAGCGTGAAGAGACTGAGGCCATAAGTTCAAGCAGGTGCTGCAGTGTGCTTGAAACCAACTTGTATAGAACCTTAGTTAGACAACACTTGGAGTACTGTGCACAGTTCTGGTCTCCATATTCTATAAAAAGGATATAGAGGCACTGGAGAAGGTGCAAAATAGATTTACAAGGCTGATACCAGAACTGAGAAGTTATACCTATCAGGAAAGACTGAACAGGCTGGGACTCTGTTTTCTAGAAAAGAGAAGGTTGAGGGGTAACCTGATAGAGGTCTTTAAGATTATGAATGGGTTTTATAGGGTAGATGTAGAGATTATGTTTCCACTTGTGTGGGAGACCAAAACTTGGGGCCATAAATACAAGATAGTCACTAATAAATCCAATAGGGAATTCAGGAGAAACTTCTTTACCCAGAGAGTGCTTAGAATGTGGAACTTGCTACCACAAGGAGTAGTTGAGGCGAATAGTGTAGATGCATTTAAGGGGAAGCTAGAGAAACACATGAGGGAGGAAGGATATGCTGATAGGGTTAGATGAAGTAAGGTGGGAGGAGGCTCATGTGGAACATAAACACCGGCATAGACTAGTTGGGTTGAATGACCTGTTTCTGTGCTGTATGTTCTATGTAATAGCCAAAAATACTGGCATTATAGTAGAGGGACTATAGCTTATTAGAAAATTAGTACAGTGATTTTTTTTTGAATCCTCTTCAGTTGTTACAGGTATGTATGTTGGGTTGTAATGGTGTATGGTAACGTAATCAGTGAGAGTTAAAGATTAATAACTAATGAGCATCTGTGCTGAGATTTAGGCCCTCTAGTGTTGTATTTCAACATGCCATCAGCTACCCAGCACATGTCCTTTATCTCGTAAACAAAATCTTATTTGATATTTTTAAAACAGCAATTACTCCATCTAGTGGCTGTCTGCACTGTGGTTTTATGTTCCTATGTTATCTATATTTTTCATTAAGCATTTATTTTAATTTTAGATCACAGTGCATTTATTGTTGTACATTTCACTTGTCTTTATCAATCCATATCCTTTAAATGTTTAACTACTTGCATAAATGCATGGCAAACTCAATTTATACAAATGTACGGAGTCTTACAACACCAGGTTATAGTCCAACAGCTTTATTTGAAATCACAAGCTTTCGGAGCTTTCCTCCTTCGTCAGGTGATGAAGGAGGAAAGCTCCGAAAGCTTGTGATTTCAAATAAAGCTGTTGGACTATAACCTGGTGTTGTAAAACTCCTTACGTTTGTCCACCCCAGTCCATCACCGGCATCTCCATCAATTTATACAAACTGTTTTATAAACTGATCAGTTTGACAAGCAGACACACGGAACTGTTTGGAAAGGAAAAGACTTGCATTTATATAGCACCTTTCACGACCTCAGGGTGTCCCAAAGCACTTCACAGCCAATGATATAATTTTTAAAGTGTAAACCCTGTTGCAGTGTAGGAAACGTGGCAACCATTTTGTTCAATTGCCACTTTAGAGACTCCAACCCATAAACTAGGCTGACACTCCAGTACTGAAGAAGTGCTACCCTGTTGGATGTGCCATTCTTTAGATGAGACGTAAAACGATGTGTAAAAGCACAGCAGTGTATCCTAAGAGTTACTATAGCACTATTGACAGGATTAATGTTGATTTCAGTATTGGTTTGCTTATAAATATGCAGTACAACGGTCATGGTCACCATGGGCGTTTTTGCATTAAGCCAGAAACCTCTACTAAAATAAAATGAGATACATAGTGTATCGTATTTTATTGTATTTCTTGGCTATAGACAACCCCAGTCCAGTTTCTAGTACACATTTTCCCCGAAATTGGTATTGTTTTGCATTAATTCGTAAGTTATTCTTCCAAAGAGGAAAAGAATGGTGTATATGTGAAATGTCACATGGGCTCAGCAGCTTTGGACTATATGGTGTATAGGATGCAAGCGTACTGTTAGCATTCACCGTGATCAGCTGTGAATGGTGGAGCGATTAAAATCGGAGATGCACAAGAGCCAAGAATTGGAGGAGTGCAGAGATCTCGGAGGATTGTAGGGCTGGAGGAGGTTATAGAGATAGGGAGGAGTGAGGCTATTGAGGGATTTGAAAACAAGGATGAGAATTTTAAAATCGTGGCCCTCCTGGACTCCATATTCCATGAACTTGGTGTGGCTACACAGTTCCTTGGCCTCCCCAACTGCATCCTAACCTCTCACGAGCTAGCAGTTGCTTACTTCATGTCCCACCTTGTACTTATGACATTCCTTGTCTCCTGAATCATCCTTCTATGGCTTGCTGGGCAGCGCACACACTGGCTCATGAGGTGCTGGCAGGCCACCATTTCAGCTGACCACTGATTCACTGAATGGTATGGGACCTCTGCCTTCCCACTTTTTGTTAGCTCCCTAGCACTTGTGAATCTGCAAAATGATTGGTTCATTTGGCTATCTGTGCCTGCATCCTATTTCCTTGGTCAAGGAACCATTTTCTTAAATTGCTTGAATCAACTTCCAGACTAAGTGTTCAGAAGAGCGGGGCCAAGATAACTGAAGGCTGTCGCTAATGATGGGATGAAGGGAGGGGTGAGAAGAGGCCAGAGTTGAAGCACTGAAGGGTGTGGAAGGGCATGTAAGGCTGGAGTAGGTTGCAGAGATAGGGTTGAGCAAGGCCACGAAACAATTTGAAGAGAAGGATGAAGATTTTAAATTTAATGCATTGGAGAACACAAAGCCAATGTACATCAGTGGAACAGGATGTCGGCAACTGAGTTTTGAACAAATTGGAGTTTGTGGAGGAAGGGAGGCCAGCAAGAAGAGCATTGGCACAATTGAGTCTAGAGGTGACAAAAGTGTGGATAAGGGTTTCAGCAACAGTGGGGATGAGGTAGGGGTAAAGGCAGATGATATTGTAGAGGCAAAAGTAAGCGATCCTGGTGATGGGTTTGACGTGGGGTTTGAAGCTCAGCTGTGGGCCGAAACAGGACACCACAGTTTTGCACGGCCTGGTTCACTTAGAGGAATAGGAAAAGACTACTTCCTGCGGTTGGAGAGTTAGTGACTGGGAGGCATCAATCTAAAATTGTCCCTGATTGAGGAGAGAGGTTCGGAGAAATGCCTTTACATAGGGAGTTGTTAAGAGTGTAGAATGCTTTGCCATAAGGAGCGGTTGAGGCAGAGGTCATGCTTTTAAGGGAAAGTGGATAAACTTTTGAAATAGTGAAATATACAGGGCAATGGGGAGGAAGCAGGCCAGTGGGATTAGTTTTGGATTGCTCTTGCAAAGAGCTGGCACAGACATAGGCCAACAGAAGTTTAGGGAAAGCAGGACTCTTGAAATTTCCCTACACCTGTAGGAAGTTATGTGCCCAAGTGTTCATGGGACTCCTTAATAGTGAGGGAAATTTTGAAGAGTCCCACTCTTCTCAAACTCCTGTGATTCCATAGTAAGACTTTTGCACCCTGACCCTGACTTCTGATCCTGGGCCTGGCCTTTGCTCTGGTGCACCCTGCCCAGCTCCCACCTGTTTTTTTTAAGATCCTGCATATTCGTGTATTATAATTGAGCTCGTTCTGTGGGGGCCAATGATAGATTGCGCTGTAGCTCCTAGTGCTGCCTTTAGTACAACCCGAGTTTGGGAGGACAAAATGTTTAATTGTCTTACTGTGTGTTTTCAGTTCAATTGAACATCTATAAATAAAAATCTTGTTCATGATCGTGCTTCCAATTTAACTTCTTGCTATTGTGAATTTTGGTCACATTTTTTTATGTCAACATTTAACATTGAAACTGACTGTTTACATCCAGGAATTCCATTCTAATTTTTTACGTAATATGTGTAATGTAGTTAGAAGTTCTGGCCAGTAGGTAGCTCTGTGGGGTGAGTTTCTGAAATATCCCCCAATTTCGTCATGTTATGTATATTTAAAAACAACTTGCATTCATCAACTGACTGGGTAGCACTGTGGCAGTTTACTAGTAGTATAAAAAATCACACTTTACTGAAATCTTGAAATCTTTCTACTTGTAAAGTAAGTTGGCTTATGGATATGAACATTAGATGGTAAAAGCTTCAAGTTATATAATGCTTTTTTAAATTTAATGTAAAATAAGGAAATTATTTTCAAGAATCTTCGTAGCTTTTCCTTGTTTGATGCAAATAAAATTAGGCTGCTGCAATTTGAATTATGGAGAAATTAATTATAACTAGAATATTTGCTTTATCATTAATGGATAAAAACGTGCAAGTGTCCATAATGCTATCTGTAGAGGGGTTTATGTATGTTTGTACATGTGTGTTTGGGTGAGATGTACATCAGTAGGAATGTGTGATAGTTGGTAGACCATGTAAAGTAAAGTAGTAAAACTACAGAATATTTTTTATTCCCTGAGGAGGTTGGGATGTATGAGGGGGGGGTGGTAAGTTTAAGTATGCCTAGTGATGAGTCATGGGTAGCCAAGATATCCCAGAGCTTGCTTGATTGACCTGGGAGTCGGGAATAAATTTCCCAGCGTTTTTCTTGAACTTGCCTAAAGGTATTTTTTTTGCCTACTCCTGGAATTAACATTACTAACTGAGGAAAGTGGTGCATGAGTTTGCATTGCCTAATGGATAGGGTGAGCATGAATGAGCCTTATAGTCTTCTCACCTTTTCCTTTTGTTTGTGAAATCATTAAATACATATGGTACCATGCCTAGTACTGCATTAATACTGTCTTGACCTTCACAGAAAATTGGATTCCTGCAATACTGAATTATGTCCTCACCATAGATTATGTTGCTGAAGCACTTAAGGTGTTGAGCAACACAAATAAAATTTAGCACCAGTTCTTAATAGTCAGAATAATGTCATATTTTAGAGTGGTATTTGTGCCTCTGAGATGATCATAGTAAACATTGGATTTGCATTATGTAGTGTTTTTTTTTAAATGTGCCTTTTTATTTTCTGTGGAAATTTTTGGAAGTGGATTTTGACATCACAGCATCATAGAAATTACAGCACAGAGAGGGGTCATTTATCCCAGTGCATCTGTACTACTGCTAGCTCTTTGATTGGTGCCCTCTACTGTAATCCCATTTTCCTGTATCCTTTTGTATTCTGCCAATAGGGAATGGAGCACTGCAGTGAATGGAGGGCACCAAAATTTATTTTAAAGAATAAATATTTGAGAAAAGGGAGTGTGGGACATGCAAGATGATCTGAACAAATGGGAAATCTGTTTTCAGGACTTGAGAACCACTAATTCACTTGCTCAATGACTTAATTTATATTTTTGTTCACCATTTTTCAGTTCTGTTTCAAGTATCTCAGCAGGCAGGTGACCTGCATTGTGGTTTCTACCATTGTTGCCAATATAAGTAGCTAAAAAGTGTGTGAGCACAACCAGGATGACTTGCTGTTATGTCCCCCTTTTCTTCGATGAGGAAGGGCCCAATCCTTACTTGGCACCTTCCCTTAATGGCCTAGCCAAGTTGGAGATTGCTGGTGTGCACCAACATTCTTCTGCTGTGCACTATAGTGTTAGTTACACACAGGGTGCTGCAACATTAGATCACTGCTTTACTCTTTTTTTAGCTTAAACATTTAAGTATTGCCTATATACTGATCTGTATCACTTGTGGATATGCTGTGCCTTGGAAAGCAATTTAAAGGCAGCATCAACAAAATTTGCAATTAGCAATTAGTTACGATGGGTAGTCTCACCAATAGATGTTGTAAAACATGGGGAATAACCAGTTCGAAGTAGTTAAGTACAGCCTCAGTAGGCCAGCAGTACTTAACATCATTTTAAACACTTCCGTTAGTCTATGCCTGATAATTCAGTTTTCTGTGCTGAAAAAATGTGAATTATCCAATAATTTGAATTAAGTAGTGTTAATGCCACAGCAAAAGAGGGAATTTAGTGCTAATAAAAATTTGAATTATCTGAATTTAGAGTAGGCCGTAGTTGAATTGTTGCTTGTTTTTAAATGTATTTTCATCTAGAATTACTGAGTGCTTCACAATGTTGCAGGCAGTAGATGGCGAAGTGGTGGTACTGTCAGCATACTGGGAGAAAAAAAAGAACCACTTAATCGAGCTGCAGGAACAGCTCCAACAAATTCCAGCACTGTTAGTAGGCCTGGACACCCTGACATCAAGACTTGGTGAGTCCATTTTTCTCTTTCAGTTAAATCACTAAGATGCTTGTGGAACCCAGTAATTGCATATTTCTTTTCTGGGTGTGGTAATTTATTCGCTGTTTGGTTGTGAAACTTATTGCAAGAATTCAAATACATTTATCTTGCAAACATAATTTGGAGTTTTGAACTACATACATTACAGGCTTAAATTCATGCCTACCGTTTTTCTTCAAAACATTTGAAAAGCAGCCTGTTACTGTTAAAGAATGTAAAAATTTCTGAATATTCCCATTTCTGGAAAACTTCATTACTAATGAAACAGATTGTTGTAAGTTACCTACTGTTGCTTGCTTGCCCATGGATCTTTTATTTCTTGTTGAATAAGTTTTGTTTATAAGGCTATGCCATGAAGCTCGATACCAACATGAATATCTCAGACCTACCCCTTTGATGCCAATCTAAACGCAGCTTAGGGCTTTGAGGCCTGCATGAACGCCATGGCTCATGCCACACTCTGGATTGAACAGAACAGAGGGGTCCTGGCCAGTGGTATTCACTGGCATATAATGTCTATTACTTACAAAAGCACTCCCTAAATCCAAACTCATCTATGATTTCAAAAAAATCCTCTCTGTAGAAGACAATATTGGATGACCATCAACTTTTAAATAAATCCAATCTGATAGCATCCATCATTGATTTCAGATATCTAAGCTTACTTGCAGAATATTGGAATGTAATTTACAAATCTGCATTTACACACAAGGGCTTATAGCTACCGTAGAAAAGAAGATTTAGTTGAGGATGATTATGGCCAACGGCTAAGATTTAGGAAACTATTGTTTGTTTGGGTTTCATTAAAGACTAAACCAACGGCAAGGTGCAGTTGAGGGACCTCGTCATAATATATTTAGTAGCCATGTACGCAAGTATGATAATATAGACATTTCCTTTGCAAGGGAGAATTCTTGGATAGCAGAAAGAATGGGAAAAACAGTGTTTTTCTCACCTATTGGTGCACTTGGGTGTTTTATAAATCTGCACAAAATTGAGCAAAAAGCTGCGTTTATGTCTATCGGGGTTTCTGTTCATATTTAATACCAGCAGTTTTGTGATTTGATTTGTCTAGATGTGCGAGCAGTTTGCCTGCTTTGCCTTTTAACTCAGTGTTGGGTAATGCATTTTTTATTTTACAAGTGACTTCAGTTCACGTTTATGCGAAGGGTTCCACAGTTGTAAGAACATAAGAACTAGGAGCAGGAGTAGGCCATACAGCCCCTCGAGCCTGCTCCGCCATTCAATAAGATCATGGCTGAGCTTCGACCTCAACTCCACCTTCCTGCCCGATCCACATATCCCTTGATTCCCCTAGGGTCCAAAAATCTATCCATCTCAGCCTTGAATATATTCAATGACTCAGCAACCACAGCCCTCTGGGGTATTCGAAAGATTCACAACTCTCTGCGTGAAGAAGTTCCTCCTCATCTCAGTCTTGAATGGCCGACCCCTTATCCTGCGACTATGCCCCCAGTTCTAGACTCTCTAGCCAAGGGAAACAATCTCTCAGCATCTACCCTGCCAAGCCCCCTCCTAATCTTTTATGTTTCAATGCGATCACCTCTCATTCTTAACTCGAGAGAATAGGCCCATTCTACTCAACCTCTCTTCATGGGACAACCCTCTCATCCCAGGAATTAATCTAGTGAACCTTCGTCGTGCCGCCTCCAAGGCAAGTATATCCTTTCTTAGATAAGGAGATCAAAACTGTACACAGTACTCCAGGTGAGATCTACTAAACTGTAGTAAGACTTCCTTATTCTTGTACTCCAACCCCTTGCAATAAAGGCCAACATACCATTTGCTCTCCTAATTGCCTGCTGTACCTGCATACTTACTTTGTGTTTCTTGTACGAGGACACCAAGTCACCATTTAAAAAAAAAATCCTGTTTTTCTATTCTTCCCACCAAAGTGAATAACCTCACATTCCCCCACATTATATTCCATCTGCCATCTTGCCCACTCACTTAATCTGCCTAGATCCCTTTGCAGACTCTTTGTGTTCTCCTCATAGTTTTGTATCATCAGCAAACTTGGATACATTACACTTGGCCCCTTCATCTAAGTCATTAATATAGATTGTAAATACCTGAGGCCCAAGCCTTGCGGCACCCCACTAGTTACAGCCTGACAACCTGAGAATGACTTGTTTATCCCTGCTCTCTTTTCTGTTCGTTAACCAATCCTCTATCCATGCTAATATATTACCCCCAACCCCATGAGCCATTACCTTGTGTAACAACCTTTTATATGGCATCTTATCGAATGCCTTTTGAAAATCCAAATATACCACATCCACTGGTTCCCCTTTATCTTCCCTGCTAGTTACAGCCTCAAAAAACTCTAATAGATTTGTCAAACATGATTTCCCTTTCATAAAACCATGTTGACTCTGCCTAATCATATTATGATTTTCTAAGTGCCCTGTTACCACTTAATAATGGATTCCAGCATTTTCCCGACGACCGATGTCGGGCTAACTGGCCTGTATTTCCCTGTTTTGTCTCTCCCTCCCTTCTTGAATAGCGGGGTTACATTTGCTACCTTCCAATCCACTGGGACCGTTCCAGAATCTAGAGAATTTTGGATGATCATAACCAATGCATGTGCTATCTCTGCAGCCACCTCTTTTAGAACCTTAGGATGTAGGTCATCAGGTCCAGGGGATTTGTCAGCCTTTAGTCCCATTAGTTTGTCCAGTACTTTTTTTCTAGTGATATAAATTGTTTTAAGTTCCTCACTCTCATTTACCCCTCGGTTCCCCACTATTTTTGATGTGCTTTTTAGCATCTTCTGCTGTGACGACAGATACAAAATATTTGTTTAACGCATCTGCCATTTCCTGATTTCCCCATTATAATTGCTCCTGTCTCAGCCTCTAAGGGACCAACGTTTACTTTTGCTGCTCTCTTCCTTTTACATTCTTGTAGAAGCTCTTACAATCCGTTTTTATATTTCTTGCTAGTTTACTTTCATATTCTATTTTTTCCCTTTTTATCAATTTTTTGGTCGTCCTTTGTTGGTTTCTAAAACTTTCCCAATCCCCAAGCTTATTACTCTTCTTGGCAACATTAATGGCCTCTTCTTTCAATCTAATACTCTCCTTAACTTCTTTAGTTAGCCACGGGTAGATCATTTTTCCCGTGGAGTTTTTATTTCTCAATGGAATGTGTACTTGTTGAGAATATTGAAATAATTCTTTAAATGTTTGCCATTGCTTTTCAACTGTCAAACCCTTTAATTTAATTTCCTAATCTACCTTTGACAATGCGCCCCTCATACCTATGTAATTGGCTTTATTTAAGTTTAAGACTCTAGTTTCTGATTTAAGTATGTTACTTTCAAACTCAATGTGAAATTCTATCATATGACCACTCTTCCCCAGAGGTTCTTTTACTGTGAGATTACTAATTAACCCTATCTCATTACATAATACAAGATCTAACATAGCCTGTTCCCTGGTTGGTTCCATGACGTATTGCTCTAGGAAACCATCTTGAATACATTCCATAATCTCATCTTCCAAACTACCTTTGCTAATTTGATTTGCCCAGTCTATATGAAAATTAAAGTCCCCCGTGATGACTGCATTTCCTTTGTTACAAGCTCCCATTATGTCATGATTAATACTCTGTCCAACGGTATTGCTACTATTAGGGGGCCTATAAACTACTCCCACCAGTGTTTTCTGCCCCTTGTTATTTCTAATTTCCACCCATGTTGATTCTACTTCCTAATCTTCCGAGCCAAGATCCTCTTTCACCGCTGTCCTTATGTCATCCTTTATTATTAGGGCTACACCCCCTCCTTTTCTATTCCGCCTGTCTTTTCTAACTTTCATGTGCCCTGGAATATTTAGTTCCCAACCTTGGCCATTTTGCAACTATGTCTCTGTAATGGCTATTAGGTCAACCCATTTATCTCTATTTGTGCATTTAATTCATCTATCTTGTTATGAATGCTCTATGCATTCAGATTTAATTGACTATTTACCATTTTTTGCTGCTTTGACCTTGTTGCACTGTTATTGGTAAACTCTCTGTCCCTTCCTGCCACACACTCTGCTTATCTTTACCGAAGTCACTACTTTGTAAATTGGCTATTTGAGTGTATTTCTTAACCCTCAATTATAACATGAGTAAGTTAACATGATATTTCCTGTTAAGTTCTCAATTGTAACTATATCTCTGCATTATGATCTTGGAGGCAAGATTCTTCGTAAACCAACTTGCTACTCAATTATCTTTAAGGCTCTTTCTCTGACGCCTTGAACCAGTGAAGATGTTAAAGGAGGTTTGATGTTTGAGATCCCTCACCCTGGTGTGTTTTTTTTAGAACTTTAGTATTCTGTATTAACAGGACCAGATTTTTTTTTTGTTAAACTATTTCCTTTGTTAATAAAATTTAAAATATTGAATGCATCCTTGTTGCTTTGATTTCTGTAGAATCAGAATCAATCAGATTTTTCATCTTTGGACTAATTCAAAACAAGTGAATGGGGCATCAGTGGCTTTCCTACTCTCTGCTGAGATGGTTTCAAATACCTGGAGTAATTCAGTTGTAACCCTTGTACCTTTTACTGTCCCAGGACGACCCCAACTGATCACCAACTGAACATTTCCTTAGAAACGGGGTCCTTTGTGTAAGGCGATCAGATTCACTGCAGATCTGTCGAAAAAGTCCAACAGGCCCTTCAGAGAAACATGCTGTTTAAATGAATACCTGAGCTACCATATCATCTTGAGGCTGAATGCATACTTCATTGCTCGTGTGTTTTTTAGAACTTTAGTATTCTATATTAACAGGACCAGATTTTTTTTTGTTAAACTATTTCCTTTGGTAATGAAATTCAAAATATCTCTAAGCACTGTATGACTAGATAGATTTAGGAATATATGCAGTTGCACTACAAACTGGGTTGAGAATTACCAGTAAGAGTGCTCCTGGTCAAGTTATGGCTACCTCAAGAGACACTTTAGACCAGATATGCAAGAAGGTTCAATGGAGCAATCTGCATTCTTTTACTAAACACTACTGCTTCGATTTGCCTTCCAAAGGTGGAACACTTTTTGTGCACATTTGCTTAAAGAAAGTATTAGGGATTGAGGATGAATATTAATTTTCGGTAGCACTGTAATGCAACATGAAGATTAAAATGAATGGCAAGTTACTATAACTACTTTTATTATGGTCTTGTTTCTTATTGTTTGAATGTACCTTATCTGCCAGCTACTTAGTGCTCACCCTCCCCATTGATTTGTGTTCAGATTTGGAGTGCTTAGATTCATTTGGGGAAAAAAATTATTTGCTGTTTGACACAGGCTACCTGCTTGCGTCAAAAAAAGAACAGAGCGCATTTTCCAGTATTGGATTGGCATAGATCGTTTAGTTCTTACAGGATTAAAGGTAGCATAGTCCTTTGAATTGAACAGATATTCTGTATCTGTCTTCACAGTAGAAGACACTAATAATATACCAATAATAGTAGAAAATCAAGGGGCAAGGGGAAGGGAAGAACTAAAAACAATCACTATCACTAGAGAAAAAGTGCTAGGTAAACTAATGGGTCTAAAGGCTGACAAGTCCCCTGGATCTGATGGCTTGCATCCGAGGGTCTTAAAGGAAGTGGCTACAGAGATAGTGGATGCATTGGTTGTAATCTTCCAGAATCCACTAGATTCTGGAAAGGTCCCGGCGGATTGGAAAACCGCAAATGTAACACCCCTATTCAAGAAGGGAGTGAGACAGAAAGCAGGTAACGATAGACCAGTTAGCCTAACATCTGTCATTGGGAAAAGCTAGAATCCATTATTAAGGAAGTAGTAGCAGGACATTTGAGACTCATAATACAATCAAGGAGAGTCAACATTGTTTTATGAAGGGAAAATCATGTCTGACAAATTTATTAGAGTTCTTTGAGGAAGTAACGGGCAGGGTGGATAAAGGGGAACCAATGGATGCAGTATATTTGGATTTCCAAAAGGCATGCGATAAGGTGCCACATAAAAGGTTACTGCACAAGATAAGAGGTCATGGTGTTGGGGTTAATATACTGGCATGGATAGAGGATTGGCTAACTAACAGAAAACAAAGAGTCGGGATAAAAGGGTCATTTTCAAAATGGCAATCTGTAACTAGTGGGGTGCTGCAGGGCTCAGTGCTGGGGCCTCAACTATTTACAATATATATCAATAACTTAGATGAAGGAGCAGTGTGTCTTGTGGCCAAATTTGCTGCTGATACAAAGATAGGTGGAAAAGCAAGTTGTGATGAGGACACAAAGTGTCTGCAAAGGTTAAGCAAATGGGCAAAAATTTGACAGATGGAATATAATGTGGGAAAATGTGAAGTCATCCACTTTGGGAGGAAAAATTAAAAAAAACTAAATATTATTTGAATGGAGAAATACTACAAAATGCTGCAGTACAGAGAGATCTGGGTGTTCTCGTACATGAAACACAAAGTCATCATCCAGGTGCAGCAGGTAATCCGGAAGGCAAACGGAATATTGGCCTTTATTTCTAGGGGGATGGAGTATAAAAGCAGGGAAGTCATGCTACAACTGTACAGGGTGCTGGTGAGACCACACCTGGAGTACTGAGTACAGTTCTGGTGCCCTTATCTAAGGAAGGACATACTTGCATTGGAGGCAGTTCAGAGAAGGTTCATTAGGTTGATTCCAGGTATGGAAGGGTTGTCTTATGAGGAAAGATTAAACAGGTTGGGTTTATACTCATTGGAGTTTAGAAGAATGAGAGGAGATCTTATTGAAACATTCAAGATTCTGAGGGCACTCGATAGGGTAGATGCCGAGAAGATTTTACCCCTGATGGGGGAATCTAAAACTATGGGGCATAGTCTCAGAATAAGGGGTCGCCCATTTAAGATGGAAATGAGGAGGAA
Source organism: Heptranchias perlo (assembly GCF_035084215.1). Classification (NCBI taxonomy): domain Eukaryota; kingdom Metazoa; phylum Chordata; class Chondrichthyes; order Hexanchiformes; family Hexanchidae; genus Heptranchias; species Heptranchias perlo. Next base: position 33,990,944 of record NC_090326.1, on the reverse strand, counting down.
TTTCTTCTCCCAGAGGGTCTTGAATCTTTGGAATTCTTTACCCCAAAAAGTTGTGGAGGCTGAGTCATTGAATACATTCAAGGCTGAGTTAGACAAATTTTTGATCAGCAAGGGAGTCAAAGGATATGGGGAAAAGGGCAGGAAAGTGGAATTGAGGTAAAAATCAGATCAACCATGATCTCATTGAATGGCGGAGCAGGCTTGAGGGGCCGAATGGCCTACTCCTGCTCCTATCTCTTATGGTCTTACGGTCTTATTGAAGGAGTACCGCCCCAGTAATGTCCCTCACCTTTACCCCTCTCTGCTAAGCTCCCTATTATGTAATGGCCCAATTTAATGTACCTGAAGGATATATTCAACAATTTGCAAAAGTCGTGCCAAAAGTAATTAATTTTAACTTTTTCCTCTGACAGTTTAATGGTGTTGAATAATTGAAATGTCTGGTTTCATGAGAAGCTTGTGTCCACTTTTAGCTTGTGTGTTTTGAATTCCTGGCATTGTACAGAAAAGTGCATCAGCTTACATATTGAAACTTTGAATTTAGGTTATTTGAATTTTACATCCTTCAGGTTTTGAGTCTATCTAATCACTCATCCCTAGCATTTCCTTATGAATGTATTTCTTGAATAGAACACTATTATAATTTGTATTTCCATGATGTGCTTCCATTGAAATAAAGTATATTTGTAAATTGGCACAAGCCTCTTAAGGCCTTGATCTTATTTGCTGCAAAAGAAAACCTTTGTTAGAAAGATGTACCTTGCTAGGGACACAGATTTTGTAGATCAACATTTAATTGTTGCTCTTTTCTCTTATATTACATTCATACGATATTAGGAAATTGAGTTCATAAAAGGGCATTGTGCTGAATTTAGGTAGAACTAGAGTGTTGAATTTATAATATGCACAGCATTAAAAAAAAACTTGGTTCCCTAGTCATTGTCTTAGTGAATTGTAAACAATTTTACAACACCAAGTTATAGTCCAGCAATTTTATTTTAAATTCACAAGCTTTCGGAGGCTACCTCCTTCCTCAGGTGAACGATGTGGAGGTAGCCTCCGAAAGCTTGTGAATTTAAAATAAAATTGCTGGACTATAACTTGGTGTTGTAAAATTGTTTACCATTGTCTTAGTGAGCAAAGAACTGTGCTTGTAGATGAAAATATACTGATGATGCTTTATTTTCAGAAAGATGCTTGAATTGTTTATTTAAATGTTTGGTTCTTGGGTAAAGAGGATTTCTTGCATCAAACTAACTAGAATACTCAAGTCAGAAATTGTGTGTGGTTGAATACATTTTTAAAATTGCTTTATGATAAGGTATTTAGCATTGGAAGTTTGGAGAAAATGTCTGTCTGGCTCTCTACGGCCGACCTCAAATTTTAAGGTTATGCCCCCTTGTTCTGGAAGGTGTGAATTTAAAATACCGTAATCTTAATTTCAAGTAAATCCTGTTTGACTTTCAGGTTGGCTTTGCATAATTTACTCATTCTCTTGTGTTAAGTAAAGAATGTTCAGTGGACGTTTTTTCTGCAATAGTTCATTTTTTAATATTTCAATGTATAAGAGTTTAAAATTGCTAAACCAGCCAATGTAGAGACACTAATTCCACAAGACCTGTTGACAGTCTAAGGATAGTACTTTATTCAACAGAAAGTGGCATTTTCCCTTGTCTGAAATAAAAAGTATTACGTTAGAGGGTCGACAGCACGCCTAGTTTTCCAATAATTTACTGCCCATTGATAATCGTGGTGGTTGGTGGGTTACAGAATTTTGGGTTTTGTGCTAGATAGTCTCTCTGGTTCAGCTTTGCCAGGCATTCCCGTAAGTGGATGCCATGCCTCTACAATCCAGAGTGCACCTTTACTGCCCAATATCTAGCTAAATGATAGCTGGGATCATAACACAGAACCCTTGTTATATGTAGTTATTACTGTAATTTTGCAAAGTTGGTCTCATGTTTTTATGGAAGGCGAACTGAAGAGCGTACTAGTGAGATGATACATGATTGTAAACCAACATACTGGTTTATTTTACATAAAATACATGAATGGACAGAATACAGTTTTCACAATGAGATCTACCAATTTCCTATTGCTGCCCGTTCAATGCAAGATGATAAAAACAGAAATTCTACTGACATTTCTGGGCAAAAGCCCACTTTCGAGCTACCTAATGTCAAGTTATCTGGTCTATATTTTCTGCTACAGGCTGCCGGAGCTCATACACCCATTCTGCTGTCTGAGCTAGACCTGCATTGATCAAACCGCAATGGATATTCGACCAACATTAACTGACCCAAGATACATCTCAGTGATATGAACATATTAGCTAACTGTCCCATTGTATACATCTCAGTGATATGAACATATTAGCTAACTGTCCCATTGTTTTAAAGCTTCAGAAATTTACATTGTTAGGTCTTATGGCTGGCCCATGTCACTTTGCATAGCTGATTAACTAAGGTCACCACCCATAGCTTCATGTCTACTGGTTAATGTTGTCAAAAATGCTGTATTCCATCGGGACTTCGTGCTTTGAATCTAACAATACAGCAAAACATGACCTAAATTAAAACAAAATCCCATACAGGTCAAATATTACAGTAATATACTTAAATATACAGTAAAACTTCTTCCGTTAAACAAAAATCCAATGTATCTGGTTTGTGGAGAAACCTGTGTGTGTGTGTGTGTGTGTGTGTGTGTGTGTGTGTGTTTTTTTTCAAAAAATGCATTCCTAGTCTTGTTTTATTTTTCATGTGCGTTTCCTTTATTTTTAGTAATTTTAATTTTTAGCTTCATTTTGTGTCTTTGCCTTTGTCTAGTTTATCTGTTTCTCTTTTCGATATTTTATCTTGCTTGATTTTTTTTAAAGTTTCTCCTACTTATTCTTTTGAGTAGTCTATTTTTAAATGTTTTATTTCTGCAATTCATTGCCTCATATTCTTTCATTTCCTGTTTCTTTCCCATAGCTACACAAATGGAAGCACAAACAAGTCATCCCAATAAACAGATCCTGACTCATTACATGTGTAAATTTGGCTTGTTTTAGTAAATCATGCTCAGCCTTGTATAAACCTAGTTAGCATCCTTGAACTGCAAATTTGTAGTTTCTGGTGCTCCCATACAAACTGAAAAATAGCTCCACACTGAAAGAGGCAATCCTGTTCATTAATGGGAAATGTTTCCCTCAGGTAGTTTGTGTCAGAGCTGGTATTAGCTTCCTAAAGGAAACTTAAAACCATGATAGAAAAGACCTACACTGTATTTCATAGGTTTTCAAACTGAGGTCAGCAGATTTCTAACTAACTCATAATTTCTTTTGCAGTATACCAGTAAAAATGTTTTCTGTAGTAATGGCATTAATTCTCTTTCGGGAACCTCTTTTATACAATCATTCTTGTTTTTACCATTTTCAGCCAGTTATGGGGAACGGACTTCCTTTCACATGAGGAGTAGACCTATAGCTACAGCAAAGACTTAATTATTATCTGAGCTTTCTCAAGGTTGTAGAATGCACTCATTCCTTTCTTTGTCTGGTATTTTCTATTATTCTTCTGCTTTCTTAACCTTATCTAACTGTTCTGGCTGATTTTGCTCAAAATCATGTTTTCTTCTTCGAGCTGTTAAACTACGTGACTACCTGCATGTCTTAACTCAAGTTGATTTCACTTACCCAAGTTGCCTGTGTTAGCCATTTTGTCATTATTTAGTGCTAAAATCTATATAGAAGCACATTTATTTTCCAACAAAGCCATTCAGCCCAATAAGACCATGTCGGTGTTTACTTTCCACGCGAGCAAATAATACTAATTACATTTACACACCCTGTTCCCATTTGCCTTAAACCCTTTTTCCTTCATCCACCTATCCAGTCTAATCTTAAATGTTGACATAGTTTCTGCCTCAACCACTAACCATCAAAGCGAATTCCACAGTGTCTCAACTTTGTGTAAAGAAGTTTCTCCTTCCGTCTAAATCTCTTGCATTTATGTAACACCTTTAATGTAGTAAAACGTCCCAAGGCACTTCACAGGAACATTGTCAAACAAAATTTGACACTGAGCCACTTACGGAGGTATTAGAACAGGTGTCCACAATCTTGGTCAAAGAGCTAGGTTTTAAGGAGCATCTTAAAGGAGGAGAGAGGTGGAGAGGTTCAGGGAGGGAATTCCAGAGCTTAGGGCCTAGGCAGCTGAAGGCATGGCCACCAATGGTGGAGCGATTAAAATCGGGGACGCACAAGAGGCCAGAATTGGAGGAGCACAGAGATCGTGGAGGGTTGTAGGGCTGGAGGAGGTTACAGAGATAGGGAGGGGTGAGGCCTGGAGGGATTTGAAAACAAGGATGAGAATTTTAAAATCAAGCTGTTGCCGGACCAGGAGCTAATATAGGTCAGCGAGCACAGGGGTGATGGGAGAACGGAACTTGGTGTGAGTTAGGATTCAGGCAGCAGAGTTTTGGATGAGCTCAGGTTTATGGAGGGTGGGAGATGGAAGGCCAGCCAGGAGAGCATTGGAATAGTCCAGTCTGGAGGTAACTCAGGAATGGATGAGGGTTTCAGCAGCAGATGAGCTGAGGCAGGGACAGAGACGGGTGATGTTACGGAGGTGGAAGTAGATGGTCTTGGTGATGGAGCAGATATGTGATCGGAACCTCACCTCAGGGTCAATAGGACGTCAGGGTTGCGAACGGTCTGGTTCAGCCTCAGACATTGGCCAGGGAGAGGGATGGAGTCGGTGGCGAGGGAAGAGAGTTTGTGTCAGGGACCAAAGACAACGGCTTCGGTCTTCCCAATATTGGAGGAAATTTTTGCTCATCCAGCACTGGATGTCAGACAAGCAATGTGACAGATGAGAAACAGTGGAGGGGTTGAGGGTGTTGGTTATGAGAGAGAGCTGGGTGCCGTCAACATATATGTGGAATCTGGCGTGTTTTCAGATGATGTTGCTGAGAGGTAGCATGTAGATGAGAAATAGGAGGGGGCCAAGGATAGATCCTTGGGGGACTTCAGAGGTAACATTGCGGGAATGGGAAGAGAAGCCATTGCAAGTGATTATCTGGTTACGACTGGATAAATAAGAATGGAACCAGTCCTACCCAGCTGGACGACGGAGGAGAGACATTGGAGGAGGATGGTGTGATCAACCATGTCAAAGGCTGAAGACGGATCGAAAAAGATGAGGGAGGGATAATTTACTATAGTCAGAGTCACACACGGTGTCATTTGTGACTTTGATAAAGGCCATTTCAGTACTGTGGCAGGGGCGGAAACCTGATTGGAGGGATTCAAGCATGGCGTTGCGGGAAAGATGGGCACGGATTTGGGAGGTGACAACATGTTCAAGGACTTTAGGACTTTGGAGAGGAAAGGGAGGTTGGACATGGGGCAGTAGTTTGCAAGGACAGAGGGGGTAAGGGTGGTTTTTTTGAGGGGTGCGATTACGACAGACCTGAAGGGGAGGGGACGGTACCCGAGGACAGGGAACCGTTAACAATATCAGCTAACATGGGGCCAGGAAGGGAAGTTGGGTGATCAGCAGTTTGATGAGAATAGGGCCGAGGGAGCAGGAGGTGGGTCTTATGGTCAAGATGAGCTCGAAGAGAAACTGGAGAAAGATGCGAGTTCAGGGCTAGGGTAGGGGGGAACCGTAGGGGAAATTTGGCTTGATGGGCTTAGGGAAGGGAGGGAAGCGGCAGAGGCAGCTCAACAGATGGTTTCAATCTTAGTGACAAAGTCGTCAATGAGCTCCTCGCACGTTTAATCTTGTATTTATTGCCTCTCGTTCTTGACCCCTCGACTACTAGAAACATCCTGCTTCTATCTACCCTGTCCCATCCTTTCATAATTTTAAACACTTCTATCATATTGCCCTGTAATCTGTGTCATTCTAACGAGAAAAGAACCAATTTTCCTTCATCATTCTTAGTGAATGTATGTTGTACTCCCTCTAAAGCCTCAATATCCTTCCAATTATGTGGAGCTTAATACTGCACCCAGTACTCTTAACTGAGGTTGTAGTAAGGTTTTAGAATTTTAAGGTGCTTTGATATTATTGCAATATTACAGTAATGAAGTTAGTCCTGGCACCTCAAGACTATTAACTGTATTGTTAGATAATTTTTCACCCTCCAGTGTGTGAGCTGAAATCGGGAACATAAAACCGGCCAGGCCAAGGGGTTCAGTTTTCAATGAAGATGTCTGTGCTGCAAGGGATAAAATACTGTTGCTTTGAAGACACACTAGTATTTCCTTAAGATCAGTTTTAGCAGCAACACTATTATAACCACATGCCAGGAAACGTGGCTGCTCTCAAAATTCTTCTTTATGGTGCAGTACCTGTCTTTTTTTTGAAGGGGTGGGCAGGAATTCCAAGGGGCAATCAATTGGCCTATCCTTTCTAATAAAGAATTGCATCTGCCATTGCCTTTGTTAGCATTCAGGATGAAACAAGGGAACAAAATATAAAGTGCTATTGCAGTTTGAAATTTCCCTCTCTTGGTATTCATCTTCAGGTTGTTACTGCCACTTACAGTTTGTGTGCTCTCATTGCATATCAGTATATTGTAGACGTAGTCAGTATATACGAGATGTCTGATTTCTTTTTCTTGTCAGTATTCTACTAGTACCATAGAAGTTTACAGCACAGGAGGAATGCTAGGTGAGGGCTGGCTCAGTCTCAACTGCATTACCCCACCCCACACTTCAAATTGCTTTCCAATAGTTATGCACATATGAATAGTGGCCACTTGCAAAAGGTGCAGGAAGGTGATCAGTGCTTGTCTAATTGTAATCCATAAAGGAGCCATACTTCCTCCTGTGCAATAGGGAGCACTGTGGTGAAGAGTTAAACGTCAGTAATCTAATAAAAATCTTTATACGTTGTTTACAAAAAATAGGAACACCGATTGTCCAAGATCTGCTAATATTAATTCTTAAATATATTTCTCCTTCACTTCAATGTTTTGCAGAAAGATTAAGATCTTTAATGTAATTAGGCAGATAAAAGGCAAACTGAATTTTATACCAACAAGTTTAATACCAACCAGTTTAATACCAAAAGTTGGGCAGATTGGGAGAAAAAAGTGATAAATATACAATGAAAGGAATAGAATTAGCACAAAGAAGCTTTGAAAAGGAACAGACGGTAGACTTGCAACTTTCAATGTAGAGACAACGTGGAGAGCAATTTAAAAAAAATTAAATAGAATATTAGGATACAAAGCCAGAACAGTGGAGTGAAAATCTAGAGATTTTGCTGAGGCTTTGCAACCAGTGGTCAGATCATATTTACTTTGTTAGTCAGGACAAGATAAATTTAAAACAGTAAAAAGTAAATCTGAACAAGCATTTTTTTTTTGTTTGGGTTTTAAAGAGTGATAACCATTTGAAATAATCCACCAGGTATGATATTAGTGATATTCACAATGCATTTGGATGCTAAACTGTCCCAATAGCTCAGCTGCTCATTGTCTTAACAAGCTGAGCCATTAGAGTCCAGAGATTGATGTTTAAATGGCCTTACAGGGAAAAGGGATCGAGAATAAAATGGTTCCAGGTTCAATCTGTGTTGAGTTAGCTCATCCTAGCTAGTGGGAAGACAAAAAAAAGAGTTCCCACTTATGATTGCTCTTGCTCCGCCACGTGTCCGCCCATTCCACCAGCCTGTCTATTTCCTCTTGAAATCTCTCACTATCCTCCTCACTGTTTACTACACTTCCAAGTTTTGTGTCATCTGCAAATTTTGAAATTGTGCCCTGTACTCCCAAGTCCAAGTCATTAATATATATCAAGAAAAGCAGTGGTCCTAGTACCAACCCCTGGGGAACACCACTGTATACCTTCCTCCAGTCCAAAAAACAACCATTCACCACGACTGTTTCCTGTCTCTTAACCAATTTTGAATCCATGCTGCCACTGCCCCTTTTATTCCATGGGCTTCAGCTTTGCTGACAAGCCTATTATGTGGCAAATTAGAAACAGGGAACTGGATTACTGGCTGCACCAATTATTTATTTATAGTTGAGTTTATGTATTTCATGTACTAGCCACTAATGAATCTATGCTAAGTCCAGGGCCCCGATATTTACTCAGCAGCCAGCCAGATTGATAGCCCCATCACTACTTTTACTATTTTCTGTACTGAGATATTGCCCTAATTCAACATTGGGACTAATATAAATCTGAAATTTCAGCTACTGATTTCTGTCTCTGGGATCTTATTTTGGAATATAGTAACATAGGAATATACTGGACCAGAATAAAACATTTTGGTCAATCTGTCTGGCTCCAGAGTTCAAGTACAGCAGTTCATTGCCAGCATATCAATTGATTTTTTAGGAGTAGCTTTTAAGAATTTTGTATATTTTTTGCATAATTTATTATCTCCTTTCTATAACTGTGTAGAGAATTCTTATAGCTTTGAAGGTGATATTGTTCAGAGTAAAAGTTAAGTTTTTTGGGCTTCAATTCAAATTTTAGTTGCCACTAGGGGGTGCTGCTATTACAGATTGAGTGTTAAAGCTGTCAAGCAATTGGGAGTGATTCAAAGCAGCATCCTGGAAAGGTGCTGTTTTTTTTCTTTTGCTATTAGCTCATGCAAGAATTAAGGAATGGGTAGTAAGGAGAGATTTGTAAATGTAATTTTTTAAAATAGATTTCCCTTGTTATTGTCTTTTGAGTGAGCTGCCTTCTAGGAATTAAATTCTGGGAAAGTCTGAAGCCCTAGTTTTTCACCAGGGAATTTTTGTGACCAATTGAGTCTAATGACCAGGTCTTGAACAGGTGAGCATTTGCCATGATCTGGGCCTGACTGGCTGGTAGAATGCTGCAATGTCTGAGTTCAACTTCAAAGCTCTGGCAAAACATAAGTCTGTTTCAATGACTGCAAAAAACACATCCTAAAGAATTTGGATAGAATGTTTACTATAAAACCTTTCTTTTTAAATTTGTTTTCCTGCTGCTATGTTTTCCAGGTTAATTTTTTGCCTGGTTCTCACTCTTGGGTATTTCACAACACAAGAATAGACCTTTCTGAGAAAATATTTTCCAGACTTAGCCAGTTCTGCATAAAGTGTTTAAAATTTTTCTTGGTTTCCCATGTTGTAAATGTAACTTTTTTTTCCTGTACATTTTCAGCTGGGGGAACATCCAACATGGTAACTTTTTGGAGCAATTTGACTTGTTTCAGCTTCTCCTTTTATTAGTAGCTGTTGCTGACTTCCCATTGTTAAATTGTAACTTTTAACCTTCATTATTTTCATCCCTGCTTACTACTTGCTGATCGTTTTTTTTATTATTCAACATTGGTTGATCAGAGTACATTGCCAAAACTGGGAGCTTATTGTATTAAATTCTCAAATGACCTCATGAATAATATATATGTCATTTTCCCTTTAGAAGATCAGTATTGATTTATTTTTGATCTTGTGCGTAATACATTTACAGTTTCCAACCTTTGAGTCCAATTTCAGAGATGGAAAATCTCGAGGAAAATAAAATTGTGTGTTAAGCAAAATTCTGAGACATAGTTGTGTGGTACACCCGGGGGCATGGTGGGTGGGTTGAGAGCACTATTAGGAGCAGTCCTATCTTGTAGAGCACAACTTTTCTCCGTTAATCATAGAGAATGCTGACTGGAGCAATGCAGAAGCAACTCATGAGCAGAACTTTTTGGAGCATGGCTGTTGGAAGGCCAGCTAGGAGAGAATTGGAATAATCAAGTCAGGAGGTGATAAAGACATGGATGAGGGTTTCAGCAGTAGATGGTCTAGGGTGGAGGAGGGCGATGTTACGGAGGCGGAAGTTGGTGATCTTTGTGATAGAGAGGATATGAGTTGGAAGCTCAAAACAGGGTCGAAGAGGATGCTGAGGTTGCAAATAGACTGCTTCAACCTAAGACAGTGGCCAGAGGGGGATAAAATCGATTGAGAGGGTATGGAGTTTGTGGTGGGGGTTGAAGACAATGGCTTCCGTTCTCCCAATGTCTAACTGGAGGAAATTGTGCTCATCCGAGACGGGATGTCTGACAAGTAATTTGACAGCACAAAGGCAGTGGAGCCTTGGGGGAGATTTAGCTTGGTGGGCAAGTGGATGGGGGACTGCAGCAAAGGCAGTCTCAATCTTAGTGACAAAGAAGTTCATGAGCTCCTTGCACTTAGTGTTGGAGGTGAGGGTGGAGGGAGCAGGGGAGAGGGGTTTAAAGAGATAGTTAATAATGGAGAAAAGAAGCCGGAGGTTTTTTTGCTCTCCAGGATGACACTGGAGAGCAAACAAAAATCAGAATAAGTTCATGTAAAATAGTTCTGCTTAGGGAATTGGGAAATAGTGAGCCATTCATGTAATATTTGGATGACATTGTGAGCAATCTAACTTTTTCATTAAGTAAAGAAGTTTGTTTAGAGCTCAAATAGAATCAAAATTGTAAAGTAGCTACTTGTGAATGCAGAGTTTAAACAAAGACATAAACTAACAGCTGTTTGTCAAAAAGGCTGTACACTCAATTTTACCTCAGTAGTTAGATATTCTAATTAAACCTCAAGTCAGTTCATATATCTTGAGTTTCTGACAAACAATGCTGTTTGATTTACAGTGTAACTTGAACACAGGAATGGTCATGCTGTACCTGTAGAAATGTTTCAGTTCTAGCTGTGTTTACCAGCTCCTAGCAACAATTTGATCTTTTATTTCCCTACAGTCTGCTGCAATTAGTTAAGTCAAACCTCTGTAGCTGGCATACTATGAAAGGCATGGCCCCTTATCCCTCTTGAGTGTCTGACAGTTTGACTTGTTTCTGCATCAGAAGGTTGTGGGTTGAGCTGCATGCCAACAATTTGTACTTGCAGTCTGCAGTGCAATGTGAGAAAGAAACTAACCATATTCCCTTAGAAAGTAGTTATAAATAGAGCACACACAATTCTCGAACATTGGGGTGTACAAATAGTTAATTTGTGACTCTGGCCTGAAAATGTACTTGAGCTTGGACCCATTATAGATTATTCAGTCCAGTTTCATCAGTGGTGTACTTTTCATGTATAATCTCAATAATGTATGGTCAAACCCACTACATGTCTTTTATTGATCTGCTTACCAATTTGTACTTGATGCAAAATTAGCAGTTGGTTAAGACATTGCTATTAGAAAATAATTCAGGGTTCTGTATAAGTTGCATCTTTATAGTTAAATCATCTAAATAAAGAAGCATGACCTGCCCTTTCTTGTAATTGCTCCATTAATGCAGTGGCCAATCAAGATAAGATAGTCACCTCGAGGCATCTCCACAGGCCTCCTCCTATATTGCTCTTAATTAACCACCAGGTGCTTACGGCAGCACTTTTGAAGTGGATGATTTTTCCCTCCCAACATCTAATGACTTGCCTGAAATTTGAAATACCCACTGTGGGAAATCATGTGTCAGCTGAACTTGTTATTGAACCTTGGTCTGTTAATATGCATTAGGCATGAATACTTCCAAACATCAGGCAACCCAGCTTTCAGTAAATGCTACAATTAGCAAATAGTTTCTTTTGAGCTCCTAGTTTTGAAGAAATTATGCAACTGACTTGCATGGTGTAGCTAGCCACCAAAGTGCTTTCTTATACTTTATCCAAAGATTTGGTGACCTATTTTATCACTGCAGTTGGATCTATCATGATGGCTCAGAAGATAACCACACTGCTTGGTATAGAGTTCAGTCATTTAGACTAATGCCCCAAGTTCAATCCTAAATCTAACCTGAGTTGGATCTCAGCATGGCTACAGTTGGCTTAGTGTTCCTGGATTCGGGAGGAGAAAAATAAACCAGGTTTCCTCCTGATGACTATCTAGCAAACCCTGCTAGAGAGTGTGGACGTGTGGATGTTGGGTGAGGACAGTATCAGACTTAGCTGTGATTTACCCACATGGTGAATTAGTCTGCTGGTTCTGACTTTCTGGGTTAATACATGAAAAATGACCACTTGGACATTGTACATGTTGAAACTCAACATATAGCAGAAGTGTAATTCTTATAACTTCTGTTATGCTATAGCTGTTTTATACTGCTCTTCTGCTTCTGTCTCTGCCTCTCGATTCACAAGTCTCACAAGCTGCCTTAACCTACATACTGGATTTGTTGAGGTTGTTGTCCAAGGAGGCCCTGTGTTTTGCTGTGTCTATATGACTGACACCAGACCTGGCCGCAGTAAATGCAGCATGATTCTCTGAGTCATGCCATGATATCAGCATATAATCATATGTAGCTGACTGAAGACATGACTGTAGTACTGTAAATTACGGGCACCGAAGGGACTGGCACCAGCTGTCTTTTTTTTGCAGGTGTCCTTTTTTTCAAAATGGTCATTGTATGGATGTAGTTTTAGCCAGGTTGCAGAAAGATAATCGCCGACTCCATTTGACCGGCTCCTGAAATTGTCGCCCTCCCTCGGGGAGCGGCAGGGATAGGGAAAATATTTGTAGGGCTACGGGAAATGGGGCTAACTGGATCGCTCTTACAAAGAGCTGGCATGGGCTCAGTGGGCCGAATGGCCGCCTCCTGTACTGTAACCGTTCTATGATTATATGATAGAATCCAACCCTGGCGGACTGGCAGGGACAGCTTCTCTCTCCCGATATTGCTGCTGTATAGTGCATTTGTTCTATAGTGCATTTGTTCTATAGTGCATTTGTTCCATAGTGTTCACTGCGACACCAAGAAAGATGCTGGTAGCGTCTCCCATTAACATAACCATTGCTGGATCCCTGTATGAAGTGTACAGGGGTCTTTTCTTTACTAACTTTTTTGTCCCTCCTTTCCTAAAGGCACTGAACTCTGCTGGGGCATGGCTCCATGGGCACTAGCCAGCCTCTGGGTACTTAACCAAGTTGATTCAAACCTCAGAGACTGGCCTCATATCTTTTTAAAATTGCAATAACTTAAATGTTGTGAGTTTTAAGAACTGTGTACAATAGTGCCATCCTCTGAGAGAGCGCTGCAGATGGAACAGATTGCCCGTGGTGTGTTTATCAAAACAACTTGTCTGTTAGGTCCAAGACAGACTCTGCTGTGAAAGAAGTTTCCTGATCTCTGTGTTTACACAAGGCAGACAAATGATGGTCAGCTGTCTTTGGGAAGGGTGTGAATTGGAGGCTTACCGGCATGGACAGTGGCCGCAGGGGTGGGGATTCAAACACCTGGCGTCATTGGGGGGGGACGGCAGACGCCGGGGGAGTAGGGGGGGGGATTCAAACCTCGGGGATCGGCAGGGATAGTATGAACTGTGATCTTTCCTGTTTCACTGTACGAGGAGCAAATTTAACCTGATCTGCAGCTGTTGTGCTGTTTAAGTTTGAGAACTGACGTACAGATTAAAAACTGCAAATGCTGGAAACTATTTCTGACAAGAAATAATGTACTGTAGCAGCTAGTTTTGCTAGTGTCCACTGATGGGTCAAATGCTTAGAATTCCTGCTAAGATGTGTAGTAAATTTTAAGGAGCTTTTACATTGTGGTAGCGCCACCAGCTCCATTGCAGAGATTGAAATAGAAGCAGAAGATGCTGGAAGTACACTCAGGAAAGGTCTTTATACTTGAAACCCTAGTCTGTCTAGTGTATTCCATCTTTATGATGGATTTCCAGCATTTGCAGTGTTGCTTTTTAAAATATTATTTGTATAACAAGCAAGGTTGGCTTATAATGTATGAGGTACCTTGGAATAAGGTACTTGAGTCTGCACAGCAGGAAAAGTGGCATTCTCTGGCTAGATGTGTTTGATGAGGACAGCATTTGAATCATGGTATTTGTTACAGATTTTTGGGTCTAATACTTTGGTTCAGTGGCATCAGTCAATCCCACAAGTGAATCCCACACCTCTTAGGTGCCAGAGTTGACTCACACTGCCCAATACCACCTCATATGATAGCATGGCCCACGGGATGTAACAGTGCATTCTTCTTGATATTTTGAGAGGGGTTGGAAGTGGGTTATGGTGTCTCATGGGGTTCAGTTCTGGGGCCTCTTCTGTTCATTATACCTATATCAAAATCATTGACATATACGGAAGGAGTGCTGTCAAGATTTGTAGGTGAAACCAAAATAAGAGGTATGGTTTTGTGATTAGGACTATTTCCTCGTGTGGAGGATAAACGTTGGCAATTCGGAAGCTGATTTATTTAGCAGAGAACACGTGACTGAACAAAAGTAGCAATTCTATATTTTCTTAAATTTCTCCAACAATGCTTCCTATTTTTAAAAAAAACAAAACAACAACGAAAACATACTCTACTATTCTGAACAGCAGGCAGAATATTCACTCTTTGTTTAATTTCCTTTTAAACAGGAAAACTGACCTGCTATATCTCAATTCCCAGCACTGACCATGACCTGGTGTTACGCAGCCTTTGTTAGACTTCATCGACCCTAAACTTGTGTTTTTGTTCTTTTTGCTAATTCACCAAATGACCTACCGCTGCTGAATCAAGTCACCTCAATCAGAATAGGTGTGAATGGTCATTGAATTGTCCAAACTAACTTCCATTGCGTCCAAGAACAATCTAAATCTAGAGCATTTAATCTATGCTGGCACTTCAGTGCATTACTCAGGGAGTGCTGCACTGTCAGAGGTGCTGTCTTTCAGATGAACTGTTAAACTAAGCCCCCACCTTCCCTCTCAGGTGGATGTAAAAGATCCCATAGAGCTATTAGAAGAGCAGGGGGGTTCTGGTGTCCTGGCCAACATTTATCCCTCAACCAGTACCTTTATTTAAAAATAAATTAAAAAGTGATCTGGTCATTTATTTCATTTCTGTTTGGCTGCTGTTTCAAATTGGCTGCTGTGTTTCTTAGATTATAACAGTGGTTACATTTCAGAAGTACTTCATTGGCTGTGTAATGTGCTTTAGGCTATCCTGAGGTCATATAAATGCAAGTTCATTTTTTCTTTATTGTCTGAACCATGACAGTTCAGCAAGTAACATACGTGCCAGGCAATGACCATTTCCAACAAGAGAGAGTCTAACCACCTCCCCTTGACATTCAGTGGCATTACCATCTCCGAATTCCCCCACCATCAACATCCTGGGGGTCACCATTGACCAGAAACTAAACTCGACCAGTCACATAAATACTGTGGCTACAAGAACACGTCAGAGGCTGGGTATGCTGCGGCGAGTGACTCACCCCCTGACTACCCAAAGCCTTTCCACCATCTACAAGGCACAAGTCAGGAGTGTGATGGAATACTCTCCACTTGCCTGGATGAGTGCAGCTCCAACAACGCTCAAGAAGCTCGACACCATCCAGGACAAAGCAGCCCGCTTGACTGGCACCCCATCCACCACCTTAAACATTCACTCCCTCCACCACCAGCGCACCGTGGCTGCAGTGTGTACCATCTACAGGATGCACTGTAGCAACTCGCCAAGGCTTCTTCGACAGCAGCTCCTAAACCCGCGAACTCTACCACCTAGAAGGACAAGGACAAGGGCAGCAGGCGTATGGGAACACCACCACCTGCACATTCCCCTCCAAGTCACACACCATTCCGACTTGGAAATATATCACCGCTCCTTCATCATCATTGGGTCAACATCCTGGAACTCCCTATCTAACAGCACTGTGGGAGCACCTTCACCACATGGACTGCAGCGGTTCAAGAAGGCGGCTCACCACCACCTTCTCAAGGGCAGTTAGGGATGGGTAATAAATGCTGGCCTTGACAGTGACTCCAACATCCCATGAATGAATAAAAAAAACCCCGTGTTAATCCTAATCTATACCTCTCAGCCTGCTCTCTTGCGAATTTAAACTCTTGAGATCTCCGTTTAGTTCAGTAGTAGAATTTTAAATGTATATTGCACCGAGGCTCCTCCCCATGGTGTCATAATCAGAAATCCGGAAATGGGACAGTATGGTACAATACAGAAATGGGTCATTCGCCTAAGTTCATCCACTTGAGCCCCCTAGGCCAATCCCATTCTCCTGCTCACTCCCATTCTTTTTAATATTCATCTTTTTCAAGCAACTATCTAATATCCTAAAAAAAAATTATGGACTGTGCTTCAGTAACAGAGAATTCAGCAGAGAATTCGATCTAACCACCTTTTGGTGTAAATAATTTTTTTCTAACCTCCAAATTCTTTTTGTCATTATCTTAAATGTGTGTTCAGTGACTACCGTCTTTTTTTTATTCATGGGATGTGGGCGTCGCTGGCGAGGCCAGCATTTATTGCCCATCCCTAATTGCCCTTGAGAAGGTGGTGGTGAGCCGCCGCCTTGAACCGCTGCAGTCCGTGTGGTGACGGTTCTCCCACAGCGCTGTTAGGTAGGAAGTTTCAGGATTTTGACCCAGCGACGATGAAGGAACGGCGATATATTTCCAAGTCGGGATGGTGTGTGACTTGGAGGGGAACGTGCAGGTGGTGTTCCCATGTACCTGCTGCTCTTGTCCTTCTAGGTGGTAGAGGTCGCGGTTTTGGGAGGTGCTGTCGAAGAAGCCTTGGCGAGTTGCTGCAGTGCATCCTGTGGATGGTACACACTGCAGCCACACTGCGCCGGTGGTGAAGGGAGTGAATGTTTAGGGTGGTGGATGGGGTGCCAATCAAGTGGGCTGCTTTGTCCTGGATGGTGTCGAGCTTCTTGAGTGTTGTTGGAGCTGCTTTCATCCAGGCAAGTGGAGAGTATTCCATCACACTCCTGACTTGTGCCTTGTAGATGGTGGAAAGGCTTTGGGGAGTCAGGGGGTGAGTCACTCGCTGTAGAATACCCAGCCTCTGACCTGCTCTTGTAGCCACAGTATTTATATGGCTGGTCCAGTTAAGTTTCTGGTCAGTGGTGACCCCCAAGATGTTGGTGGGGGATTCGGTGATGGTAATGCCGTTGAATGTCATGGGGAGGTGGTTAGACTCTCTCTTGTTGGAGATGGTCATTGCCTGGCATTTGTCTGGCGCGAATGTTACTTGCCACTTATGAGCCCAAGCCTGTATGTTGTCCAGGTCTTGGTGAATGCGTGCTCGGACTGCTTCATTATTTGAGGGGTTGCAAATTGAACTGAACACTGTGCGAACATCCCCATTTCTAACCTTATGATGGAGGGAAGGTCATTGATGAAGCAGCTGAAGATGGTTGGGCCTAGGACACTGCCCTGAGGAACTCCTGCAGCAATGCCCTGAGGCTGAGATGATTGGCCTCCAACAACCACTACCATCTTCCTTTGTGCTAAGTATGACTCCAGCCACTGGAGAGTTTTCCCCCCCGATTCCCATTGACTTCAATTTTACTAGGGCTCCTTGGTGCCACACTCGGTGAAATGCTGCCTTGATGTCAGGGGCAGTCACTCTCACCTCACCTCTGGAATTCAGCTCTTTTGTCCATGTTTCGACCAAGGCTGTAATGAGGTCTGGAGCCGAGTGGTCCTGGCGGAACCCAAATTGAGCAACGGTGAGCAGGTTATTGGTGAGTAAGTGCGGCTTGACAGCACTGTCGACGACACCTTCCGTCACTTTGCTGCTGATTGAGAGTAGACTGATGGGGCGGTAATTGGTCGGATTGGATTTGTCCTGCTTTTTGTGGACAGGACATACCTGGGCAATTTTCCACATTGTCGGGTAGATGCCAGTGTTGTAGCTGTACTGGAACAGCTTGGCTAGAGGCGCAGCTAGTTCTGGAGCACAAGGCTTCAGTACTACTACCGGGATGTTGTCAGGGCCCATAGCCTTTGCTGTATCCAGAGCACTCGGCTGTTTCTTGATACCATGTGGAGTGAATCGAATTGGCTGAAGACTGGCTTCTGTGATGGTGGGGATATCGGGAGGAGGCCGAGATGGATCATCCACCCGGCACTTCTGGCTGAAGATGGTTGCAAACACTTCACCCTTGTCTTTTGCACTCACGTGCTGGATTCCGCCATCATTGATGATGGGGATGTTTACAGAGCCTCCTCCTTCCGTTAGTTGTTTAATTGTCCGCCACCATTCACCATTAAATTTGTGTTCAATGGCTACCGTCTTATCAACTATTGAAATTCAAAACAAATAAATGCATGGGTCTAGTTTTGTATATTGTTTGTTAATCTGCCAAGATTATCATCTATTATAGTCTTGAAGTTATGGAAGAGAGTATTTGCAGATGTAGTATGTAAAGAGCGATCTTGCATTTATATGGTGCTTTTCACATTCGCAAAGAGCTTCATTCACAGTGAATGACTTGATGTTCAGTCACTGTTACATAAACATGTATGGCAATTTGTGAACAGCAAGTTCCCACAACAAACAAATGAAATAAACGACCAGTTGAACTGCTTTTAATGGTGTTGACTGAGAGAGGAAAGTTGGCCAAGATACCAGCAGAACTTCCTGCTCTTTGAATACTGCAATTGGATCTTTTAATTATACCTTAACAGACAGACATCGCATCCAAAGGAAGGCATCTCTGACAATGCAACACTCCTTCAAAATTGCACTGAAATGTCAGACTAGTCTACGTGCTTAAATTCTAGAGTTGGGCTTGAACGCATGGCCATCTGACTCTGAGGCAAGAGTGCTAAGATGCTACAAATAAGAGTGTGGCATTAAGAAACTCGAAAGCACTTGATTTTGGATATTTTCAGTGTGAATGGGAGAGCACACCCCTTTCTCTTTCCTTTATCCCCATAAGAGAGAAACTTGGATCCCAAAGCAATCATTGAAACTTTGCATTTTTGTGACAGAATTAAAGGCTCTGTGGAATTTATTTACAGCTCACTGTCTCACGTGGTGTAACTATTCCCCTTGGTGCTCATGATTTATTTATGCGGGGTGGGGGTGGGGGGGAACTTCATTGTCTTGTTTAAGATCGCTGAAAGTGAATTTTCCTTTAGGTGATTTTATTAACTAAAAAAGGGCAGTTTTATGAGAAAGATAGATTTTGAAAGCACAAAGGAGCACTTATATATACAGTATAGTGGAAAGCTTAGGTTGTGGCCATATATCTCTTATGTCATGAATGGTTATGGGCTTTTTGAAAGTCTTCCACTGCATATAACCAAATCCCTGAAATCAGTTGGAGGTTTCTGTTCCTATTCTTGTTCATTACAGTGTATTGTTCTTGAGTGTCTCTGCATGGGTGCGTTTCAGACACTGCAGGATTTGTTTTCCTCTGGCACTGCAGCCTTTCCGGCGTGAAGAATGAGCATGTTACTTTTGTGTGTGCCCATTGTTCCAGCCTTAAGGCAATACAGCATGGAGCAGTCTCTTTTGATTTCACAAATTTGCAAACCATGTCAAGTGAAAAATGCTCAGCTGCAGAATGTTACTGTTTTCCCTTATTTTAATGTAACAGTTTAATCTTTTGATTCAGATAAATATTTTATTTAAGATTTAAATGAAATGTTCTCTAGTCCAAAACCTTTTTGTTAAACTGGAATTACATTTTACTATGACACGTGTGATTAGATCAAATTACATGTGCTTAAAATAGGGGAATCCTCTAAATATGAGCATTTATTTGCATGCTCTTGGATGGCAGCTGCTCTTGTTCAGAATGAGTGTTGCACAAAGTGTATTTAAACTACTGGACTATAATTGGGTTGAATAGACCAAGGGAGTGAATAACTGAGGGAGTGCTACAATTTGCACGAGAAACAAATCCCAAGAGGTGCAATCACTGCAAGATATATGATGGAGAACTGTAATCACCGCACAGATTATAAAAGGGATAGGGAGTAATTACAGGAATCGAAGCAAGCAAGATAGCATATTGGAACAAGAATAAACAACAACAATTTGCATTTATATAGCGCCTTTAATGTAGTAAAACATCCCAAAGCGCTTCAGAGGAGCGATTATCAAACAAAATTTGACACTGAGCCACATAAGGAAATATTAGGACAGGGCAAAGAGGTAGGTTTTAAGGAGCGTCTTAAAGGAGAAGAGAGAGGTAAAAAGGCGGAGAGGTTTAGGGAGGGAATTCCAGAGCTTAGGGCTTAGGCAGCCGAAGGCACGGCCACCAATAGTGGAGCAATTAAAATCGGGACTGCGCAAGAGGCCAGAATTTGAGGAGTGTAGAGATCTCGGAGGGTTGTAGGGCTGGAGGAGGTTACAGAGATAGAGAGTGGCGAGGCCATGGAGGGATTTGTAAAAGAGGATGAGAATTTTAATATCAAGGCATTGCCCGATCGGCAGCTGATATAGGTCAGCAAGCACAGGAGTGATGGGTGAACGGGAATTGGTGCGAGTTAGGATATGGGCAGCAGGATTTTGGATGAGCTCAAGTTTATGGAGTGTGGAAGACGGGAGGTCGGGCAGGAGAGCATTGGAATAGTCAAGACTAGAGGTAATAAAGGCATGGAAGGAGGCTTCAGCAGCAGATGAGCTGAGGCAGGGGCGGAGACAGGAGATGTTATGGGGGTGGAGGTGATGGAATGGATATGTGGTCAGAAGCTCATGTCAGGGTTAAGTAGGACGCAGAGGCTGCGAACGGTCTGGTTCAACCTCAAACAGTGGCCATGGAGAGGGTTGGAGCCGGTGGCTAGGGAACGGAGTTCATGGTGGGGACCGAAGACCATGGTTTCGGTTCCCAATATTTAGTTGGAGGAAATTTTTGCTCTTCCAGTCGGACAAGCAGCGTGACAAATCAGACAATGGAGGGTTTGAGAGGGTTGGTGATGAGGTAGAGCTGGGTGTTGTGAGCGTACATGTGGAACCTGACGTTGTGGTTTTCGGATGATGTGGCCGAGGGATAATATCTGGATGAGAAATAGGAGGGGCCAAGGATAGATCCTTGGGGGACTCCAGGTGTAACGGTGCGGGAGCGGGAAGAGAAGCCATTGCAGGTGATTCTCTGGCTACAGCTGGCGAGATAAGAGTGGAACCAGGCGAGGGCAGTCCCACCCAGCTGTATGACGGAGGAGAGGTGTTGAAGGATGGTGTGGTCAACCATGTCAAAGGCTGCAGAGAGGCCGAGAAGGATGAGGAGGGATAGTATACCACAGTCACAGTCACACAGGATGTCATTTGTGACTTTGATAAGGGCCGTTTCAGTACTGTGGCAGGGGTGGAAACCTGATTGGAGGGGTTCAAACATGGAGTTGTGGGAAAGATGGGCACGGATTTGGGAGATGACAACACGTTCAAGGACTTTGGAGAGGTTGGAGATGGGGCGGTAGTTTGCAAGGACGGAGGGATCAAGGGTAGTTTTTTTTTTGAAGAGGTGGTGACGATGGCAGATTTGAAGGGGAGGGGGATAATACTTGGAGAGGGAACCGTTAATATCAGCTAACATGGGGGCCAGGAAAGGAAGTTGGTTGGTCAGCAGTTTGGTGGGAATGGGGTCGAGGGAGCAGGTGGTGGATTTCGAGGACAAGATCAGCTCGGAGAGGGTATGAGGGGAGAAAGGTGCAAGTTCGGGGCTAGTGCAGGGGAGAGCCGTCAGTGAAGTTTGGCTTGGTGGGCTAGGAGAGAGGGCAGCAGCAAAGGCAGCTGAACAGATGGTCTCAATCTTAGTGACAAAGAAGTCAGTGAAACACCTGGAAACCTATTCCCAAGATGGTGATGTCGTAACTGGTTTAGATCAGCTTCATGAATTCCAGCACCCAGCTCTTCAAGCTGAAAATATCCTTTAGTGCAAACAAGTATGACAATATCATTTTAAGAAAAGAAGGATGAATGAAGACCCTGTCTGGGCCCTTCTGAAACTGGAGCAGTGATTAGCCCTCCTACAGAAATCAAAAATGTCCTTAAAAAGTTAAAGATCAGTAGTCACAGAACTACTGTAAAATTAGTTAAGATGAGTGGAAAAGCTTTAGTTCTGTGATTCATCACAGGAGATGCAGTTCAAGTTCCAGCCAGGTAGTGATCTGTTTATATCGCATGGCTAGAACTTTAACTGTCCTGTTTAGGAGAGAGCACATCACCTGCCTGGCTAAACACATGTGCTGACCTCTCTCCCAGAAGTTTAAATGTTAGATAGCAAGGAGGAGACGCTCTCAACATTTACTTTGAGATAATGTACGTTTGAAAATGCCCGAGGGTCCAACAGATCCTCTGAGCACTTTGTGCTTGATACTACACTAGATTAACACTCTATGTGGTGTCAAATGGAAGTAGTGTGAGTCTGCTGCCTCCATGGAATTGCACTTTGCATCATTATAGAGTCAGGTTGGCTCCTGACTCCAAATTTGCACTTCAAGTTTAGTGATGGTGCAAGGTGGAAATTGCTTTGCATCAACACTCTGTGTGCAGTGTAAATGCACCCTTGGAGTTTACTATTTGACATTGAGTGGATGGAGGCCATTATTCCATCATCCCTTGAGAAAAGTGTAAACTTACGGAATTGGCTCTCTGTCTATTGTAAGAAAGTAGCGAAACTATTACTGGCAAGTGTGGCATAAATCACATCATCTGGTGGGAAGTGCATTGCCTGTCCACTTCCGTATCTTGATTATTCTCTTTCTCAAAACGGAGAATCAATGGAATTCCTAGAGGGAGATCCATTGCTTGGCAAGAATGTGCAGAAATGTTAAAATACACATCAGAATCTTGCAAGTAAACTTTACTGCCTAAGGTATCAATAGGCTTAGTAATTCTCAGTCCATTTAAGTCTCTCTTTAAAAAAAACCTGCAGGTTTTAAGCAGTGCTTTAGCTTTGACCTCGACTGTGTTCGCTCGCCTCTGGGACACAACAACAACTTGCATTTATATTGCGCCTTTTAAAGTAGTAAAACGTCCCAAGGTGCTTCACAGGAGCGTTATCAAACAAAATTTGACACCGAGCTACATAAGAAGATATTAGGACAAAAGCTTGGTCAAAGTGGTAGGTTTTAAGGAGCGTCTTAAAGGAGGAGAGAGAGACAGAGAGGTTTGGGGAGGGAATTCCAGAGCTTAGGGCCTAGATAGCTGAAGGCACGGCCGCCAATGGTGGGGCGAAGGAAATTGGGGATTTATAAGAGGCCAGAATTGGAGAAATGCAGAGTTCTTGGAGGGTTGTACTGCTGGATGAGGAGGGGCGAGGCCATGGAGGGATTTGAACACAAGGATGAGTGTTTTAAATTTGTGGCAATGCTGGATCAGGAGCCAATGTAGGTCAGCGAGCACTCGAGTGATGGGTGAACTGGACTTGGTGCGAGTTAGGATATGGGCAGCAGAGCTTTGGATGAACTGAAGTTCATGGAGGGTGGAGGATGGGAGGCCGGCCAGGAGAGCATTGGAATAGTCGAGTCTAGAGGTACCAAAAGCATGGATGAGGGTTTCAGCAGCCTGTACTTGTCCTAACAATACCACCTTTGTATTGGTGTTGTTTTCCAGGGATGGAACAACAGAAAAATACCAGGGAGAATGAAGCCACACCCACCCACTGTTATTTACATAGGTGGCCGGTGTCATCTTGAAGTGGAGGAAATTATTAAGATAGTAATGTCCAATGTCTAACTGACCTTTTCTCTTCAAATTCCTCGAATGTGTTATTGCCTCCCAAATCCATATTCAACTTTTCTGCAACTCCACGTTTTGAATTTCTCCAATCAGGTTTCCTTCCCTGTCACAGCATTGAAACAGCCCTAACCAAAGTCAAAATGATATCCTTGGTGACTGTGACCAGGGTGCATTGACGGCGACGACAGTTTTGAAAGAGAAGGGAACAGTACCTGAGGAAAGGGAACCATTTACATCATCAGTTAGCATGGGGGCCAGGAAGGGAAGCTGGGTGGGTAACGGTTTAGTGGGAACGGAGTGAAGCGACCAGGAGGTGGGTCTCGTGGACAAGATGAGCTCGGAAAAGGCATGAGGGACGATAGCCGAGAAAGCGGAGAAAGGTGCAAGCTCAAGGCTAGGGCGGGGGGGACCTTAGGGGAAGTTTGGCTTGGTGGGCAAGTGGAAAGGGGAAAGCAGCAATGCAAAAATCGAATGTAGTAATTTTCTTAAGATGCACACTTTAAGGGACTGTTAAATTTACATTTTGAAATTGTTTTGTAATTTCTCCTAGGATTTGAGGACTTAATGAATGTCTATAGAAATGCATTTTGCTGGTTGAATTTGTGTACATTTCTCATGATGAAATGTAGACTTTATTATATTTCACTTTTACTAATGACCATGTTGATGTAATAGCAATCCAAAATAGAACGTATTATTAGAAAAGTTATTGATTTTTCAAGGCTTTTAAGCAATGTTACATGAAGTACAGCCAGTATTGTTATAGTCTATTTCACCCAATATTTCTGTAATTGTAATTACAACCACAACCTTTGAATATCTTTACAAATAAAGATAATTCAGAGGAGGGCCAAACCTTTGAACTGTTGTGCACAATGTTTTAGTCAATGCTGAGTGGGGAGACAAATCTACCCAGTGTCAGAGAACCGGAGATGGCAAAAGGCTGCAAAAGGATGAAAGTCAATGCAGTAAAATGGCACGTGCTGGACTCCAGGATGATGTCAACAAGAAGCCCGGAGTGCAGTAGATTAGGCTCAATCATACCATTAATTCTGAAGCTCAGGACATAGAATGAGTGAGTGCCAAATCTTCCATGGTCCCTCAAAGGTTCTGGGATCTCAGGTGCTGGGGTGTAATTGCATTGGCTTGTGGTATGTTCAACCCTCAAGGACGATTTCCAGTCGTCTGACTGCAGAGTGCTTGCAAAATAACCCTCCAATCCTCAACTCAGTGGAAAACTTAGATCTGCTGCCCACGTCACATGCATTCGAGATGGGCCCACAGTGTTCATAGAAGCAAGCAATGAATGTAACTGCAAAATCAGTTTAGCTTCTACAATAGAAAAAACAGAAAATACTGTAAGGTAGTTACTAAACTGGCTGCTTTCTGACCTACACCTTACAGAAGCATCAAAACACCATTCCTGCAATGAATTTGGGATAGAAACCACTTGTCCGCGATTAGCCATAAGTTTTGCTGATTTTATTAGGTCAGAATTTAGGGTTGGTTGTTCCTGAGGCTATTTGTAGTTACCTATCTGATCCCCTGTACAGTCAAATGTTCCTCCAGGATTATTTGAGGGATGAGGACAACTCCTCTTATCCGTGACTCCTCTGATCCCCTTTCCCTCTTCCCTCTACTGTAACCTTCAGTTTCAAGTGTGAGGAACTTGTGGATTTTTTTGTCTTGGAGATTAAAATTAGCTTCTCAGCTGCCTGAGACGATGACTCCATTACTCCCTGCAACCCCCAACCCTCCTTGGATTCATTTCGTCTGAGACCTACCTATTGTGTCCTTGAACCTTCTGCCCAGTACCTGCCTTTCCTTAGCCCGGTGCCTGCTGACATTATCAATAACTAATTTTTCTCAGGTACAAATCTTGCCTATCTGCAGTTTTTTCCGTGTTGATAAATCTGGTATAAGCAGGGTGAATTTGCTGCAACAAGAACAAAGTCATAATGCGGAAACACTTGCGTCTGTTCTGCACTATAAATGGGGTATAAGCTATCCATCAAACTCATTGTCACCTTATGACAAGTCATGCAGAAGTAACCCATGAAACACCACTATGTTGTGATTGATGCCTTGTTCAAAGGATGTAGCGTGTCTTTTGCAAATGCTGTGCATATAGTATCTGAATATGCAGGCTCTGTGCTGGTATAGAGGACGAAGAGCAAAATAAAAAGTACTTTGTAGTTTAATCAGCATTCAGTCTGTATGTTTAATGTTCAGGTTAAGTGTATTTGAATGTTTGTGGTGCTTCAGTTAGGAATTTGAACTGGTTTCCGAGAATGTTCTATGACCTGTCAACATGGGGTGGGCTTGAGTGTCTGGTTCACCCTCACAACCGAACAGAGTTTGGATATGAGTCAGTGCTAGGATTTTATCTCCAATCCTGTGATTGAGATTTCAGTGCTTTACTTCACCCCATTGCAGAATTAAATGGGTACCGGGAAAGGACAAGAGAATGGAATTAAATGGGATAGCTGTTTGAGGGTTGGCCCAGGTGCACAGGACCAAATTACCTTCTGTATTGTAAAATTCTTTGAATCTAAATTAATGTTTTAGTTGAATCAAAATTTAAATGACCAACCTACAGTGTGTGTTTCTGACAGTGAATCTTTGAAGAAGAGGTGGATGTATGAGTAGATACATATGCATTCCACTGTTTTATTTGCCTTCCTGTAAATATAACAAGGTTTTGAGATTTATGATATAATCTTGTGGAATTTTAATTTGAAAAGTGGTTCAGAGTAAAACAATTTAAGCCGTACCTGTAGGTAATGTGGTTATCTGGCTGTGAGTTATTGCTGTAATTTTAGAAGATATTTTTAGTAAAAGTAATTGACTCTGCTCCAAATTGGATGGAACAAGATTAAGCTAACATTATACAATAATGGCTATTATTGCACCACATTAGTTCTCTTGTTGCTTACTAGCTAAGTACAGTCACTAACAATATGAAGATTATATAATCCTTTCAGCATTCTCTCTACTTACATTTCTGATTGCCAGCAAGCAAAAAATGGGAATTTGAAAATCTAAAGCCATAGTTATGTGGCTGTGGTGTTCTCAGCACATTTACTTTTACAGTGTCTTAAATACCACATCAGCCCTGTAGTGTTGCAAGTGATTTGGCTGTGCTAGGAAGCCTGCTGGAGTTGTCAAAAATTCAAGAAAAACCCTTTGGGATAAGTGCATGTTAGTGACCCATAAAAAAAAAACTGGCACATGATGATTTAAAGGAATATACCTACTCAAATTTAAAGGAATATTATCACCCATACAATTTTTTTCAATTTTTGAAAATGTATTGTTCTTCCTGTCTGTTCAACTGCACATTCGGAAAAATGGTGGCAGGCTGCTTCATGACAGCTGTCATCACTTTGTGTCTATGGTCAACACTCTGGCCTCGAGGGGCCGAATGGTCTACTCCTGCTCCTATTTCTTATGTTCAATCGAGGCCCCATCTACCTGTTCAGGAGGATGTAAAAGATCCATGACAAATTAAGTGCGTTCTCCTGGCCCAACATTTATCCCTCAGTCATCACCAACAAAATAGATGTATCCTTGCTATTTGAGGGACCTCGCTGTGTAGGCCAGTTGACTGCTGCAAAACATGACTGCACTTTAACAATAACTCATTGGCTGCGAAGTGCTTTAGGATCTTCTGAGGATGTACAAGGTGCTATATAAATGCAAGAATGCTGATTTGTGGCCTTCAGTTAGTGGTAAAAAGAACTAATGGTGTACTCCAATTTTTTTTATTTATCACTGGGAGTTACATAGCAGTTCGGCAAGGTGCCAAAATTAAACTTCAAAAACTAGATTTAAAACTAAACAGCTGAAGTGCAACACCTTTTTATAGGTGGTTTTACTGCCATCACCAAACTCTCGATTATATCCTGCACCTGCGAAGGTGCTTTGCAAAAAATCTCTGTGCTGATGCCAAAGCTGTTGTATACTGGGTTATAAAACGAAGAATAACTTTGATCAGTAGTTTTTTAAACTGCTATCAATTAGGGGAGAGGGAAGGAGTACTGAAAGATCTTCTCCGCCTCCCCCCCACCCCCCCCACCCCACCCACCCCACCCATACCCCTCCTTTTAAGAGAATCCTTCAATTTAAAGCCCTACACTGGCGTTATCCTTGAACTGGTCTGAAAAAATTTGCAATATTTCTTAACCTCTTGTCTGAAAGTGGTGACTCATGCTGGGGTGCAGTTCTGTCAGTGCAAGCAGCACTCTAGTATCGCCCCTAGTTGCCATTCTATCTGTGCGAGCATAAATGCAGACTATTCAACACAGAGGTTATCACAATTGAGCCCAATCCTTTCAATGCCCAGATTTGTGAATATGCACCCCCAGGTCCCTCTCCTCTTGCAACCCCCTCAAAATAGTACCATTTAGATTGTACTGCTTCTCCATGTTGTTCTTCCCAAAGTGCATCAGTTCAAACCTAAATTGCATCTGCCATGTGTCTGCCCATTTCAACAGTCTGTCTATATCCTCCTGAAGTCTGTAACTATCCTCCTCACTATTTACTACGTTGCCGAGTTTTGTATCATCCGCAAACTTCGAAATTGTACTTCTATACCCAAATCCAGGTCATTTATTTATAATAGGAAAAGCAATGGCCCTGGGGCGCCCCATTGCATGCTTCTCTCCAGTCAGAAAAATATCCGTTCACCACTACTCTCTGCCTCCAATCCCGTAGCTAATTACGTACCCAAGTTACCACTGTCCCTTTAATATCATGTGCTTCTATTTTCCAAATAAGTGTGTTATGTGATACTTTATAACAGGTGATTAGCATCAGAGATATGGATAGCTATTGTACAGGGATAAAGGGCAAGAGCAAAGACAATTGCATCAAATAGCGATGTTGCTTTAATCAAAATATTTGCATACATGGAATAAGTTTAAGCAGCCTTGGTCAAGTTTCCAGTTGACATCAGACTACTGCAAAAGCACCCCTAATTTGGAAATCTGAGGGGATACCTGATGGCTGAGAGGAAACATGTTTGCTGGTTTGGGAAATAGAAAAATCACCATATGCAGGAAGAGGTGTTCTGAGATTGGTGATGAAGGAAATTGCAAGCACAGGGTGAGCAAGCTTTACTCTGTGTCTACCCATATTATGCCTGATCTGGGCATAGTCAAACCCGATGCTGAGTGCCCTCAGTGGAATGCTGCATTCCCAGTACTAACATTCCCCACATTGGGTGCAAAATTTACAAAGAAGATTTGAGACTTGGAATACCAAATAAGATCATTTGAGACTGAGCAATTGGAATGTAATTTTGTTACCTATGGACATGATTTAAAAAAAAACTGTATTTAGCCTGCTATTTGGAATTTTCTTTCACATTGTATGAGGTGCGCTGTTTTGAATAATAAACCAGTTTCCTCTAATGAAGTTCTATAAGAATGAGACTGTTTCACTTGCTGCAGAGAAACCATTTTTGACAGAAGGGCAAAGTGAAGTTGAATTATTTTCTAACCTCCAAAACCATATCTCATGCCAAGTAGGAGGATCTGACAGCAGCGAAAAGTGACATGGATGGCAATGCTGTTAGAGGTGTGGACTTCTTTTCACCATTATAACACCTAATGTATAATGGGGACTGGAAAATTAGACTTTGCCATTGCATGGGCTAAAAATATCCCCTCTCCATTTTGCTTGGTAAGCTTCTTTTCTGAAAGTACAGCTCCACTACGTTGCTCAGTGGCCCTAAATGTGTGATCCTAACCAGTGCATATTGACAGTGGAGATCCCAATCCTATCCTCACCACGTGTCCGCACAAGTATACTTCCAGTGGGTGGGTGGCAGATCAATGGGTAGCAATCAAGAGGAGGAACCTTAGATAACTTTTTCCTCTTAATCCAAGGTGCTGAGGTCAACAATCGTGCCTCTATCGCCACCTTGGCTTAAATCAGCAGAGTCCTTTCTAGTCTGAGGGGCTTTAGTTCAGTCTATATAGTACTCTGTGGTACTTTTGTATTACAGTAACAATATAGCCTTATATCTTGTGCTCGATAGAATGAGGAAGACTAAGCAGCATTCAACTGTGTGACATTTGACTGTTCTGGATGTGATGGGGCTGATGCACATTTTTTCTCTTGCAACATGGTCAATTCCGACTAAAGGAATAGAGCATTATTATATACTCTCCTGCTTGCTACTATTCTAGAGAAGAAATTTGCTGTTGCACAGTGTCCCACTGCATCAACTATTATCTTCATTCTGTCAAGTGATATTGTTTAAGTATTACAATCTACAAAAACTAGTTTCATCTCCCTATTTTTTTCCATTTTCTTTCCACAACATAACTCTAACTTAAGCAAACAGTTGATCTGTCACTGATTCTGATTCATAGCATCATCAAACTAGGGGTGCACGGGAGTAGTGAGAGTTCATACTTTTCTCTCCCTACAGGTGAAGTGCTTCATGTCTATCTGGCACATCTCCAGACTTTCTTGATTCATACCTTGTTGAGCTTGTTAAGGTGAAACAATTATTAGGAGCAAACTTGAGGATTTCTTATGAAAATTACCTAGGAAATGGCAGCCAGCGTGGTTTCAGAAGGGAGAGATCATGCCTGACCAACGGCCTTTACTTTTTTATGAGGATCTAATATTCCAAGTGGATGTTCGAAAGCTCTATGATGTATTGCACCTAGGCTTCCAGAAATGCTTCGATAAAGTTCAACATGAAAGGCTGCTACACAAGGCAGTGGATATCCATGGTAAAATTTGAAGATGGATAAAGAACTGGCTCAAAGAGGGGAAACAGCAGCTAATTATGGAGTGATCTTGGGTTGGAGGAATATACTGAATGGAGCGCCCCAGGGATCAGTGCTGGAACCCCTAATGCAAATTGATCAAATGGATAGATGATTCTAAACAAAGGCAGTTGAGTCCGGTGAAGCAGCCAAGCAATTATAGAAAAGCTAGGCAAAATTTACATGGAGGCAGAGGCTGATCTTCAGTATCAGAAGACTAAGATTACAAAAACTTGAGAGGAGATTGAGAGAGGGAATCTTGTAGGGGTATACAAGATACCAAGTGAAATAAAAACTCTGGAATCATTTAAAGGACAGTTGGGCCCCGATTTTCAAATCAAATTGCGGGTGCGTTGGGGGCGGGAAGGGTCCGAAAATCGGGGAAATCCTGAGCAGGTGAGGAAGCCGGCTCGAACCCGCTGACTTCTGGGTTCCCCACAGACGCACCTGTGAGTGTGTGCGCATGCGGAAGTCCCGCCGTCAATTAAAGTCCGCGGGATAATAGTTAAAGAACCAAATGTACCTCATTGAGGTTCTTCAGGTACTTTATTTCTGACATAGTAGATAATTAAAACGATTTTAAACTTGCCTGGGCGGCTTTCCCACGACTTCTAATTCACGCTTGATGAAAACAAGCATGAAGGGCCGAATCAGGCAAAAATAAATTAAATAAAAAACCATTGCGTAAAGTTTTAAAAAAAAAACCAAAATAAACCTACCTTTCCATCCTGCTCCGATGCCACCCTCTTCACCCCCCCTCACTCCCTCTCCTCTTCTTCCCCCACCCGACGCCTCCCTCTCCTCTTTCTCCCCCACCCCCGATGCCTCCCTCTCCTCTTCCCTCCCCCCCCCCCCCCCCGATGCCTCCCTCTCCTCTCCCCCCCCCCCCCCCCCGATGCCTCGCTCTCCTCTCCCCCCCCCCCCCCCCCCCCCCCCCCCCCCCGATGCCTCGCTCTCCTCTCCCCCCCCCCCCCCCCCCCTGATGCCTCGCTCTCCTCTCTCTCTCTCCCCCCCCCCCCACCCGATGCCTCGCTCTCCTCTCCCCCCCCCCCCCCCCCCGATGCCTCGCTCTCCTCTCCCCCCCCCCCCCCCCCCGATGCCTCGCTCTCCTCTCCCCCCCCCTCCCCCTCCCCCCCCCGATGCCTCGCTCTCCTCTCCCCCCCCCTCCCCCTCCCCCCCCCCCCCCCCCCCGATGCCTCGCTCCCCCCCCCCCCCCCCGATGCCTCACTCTCCTCCCCCCCCCCCCCCCGATGCCTCGCTCTCCTCTCCCCCCCCCCCCCCCCGATGCCTCGCTCTCCCCTCCCCCCCCCCCCGATGCCTCGCTCTCCCTCCCCCCCCCCCCCATGCCTCGCTCTCCTCTCCTCCCCCCCCCCCCCCCCCCCCGATGCCTCGCTCTCCTCTCCCCCCCCCCCCCCCCCCCCCCCCGATGCCTCGCTCTCCTCTCCCCCCCCTCCCCCTCCCCCCCCCCGATGCCTCGCTCTCCTCTCCCCCCCCGATGCCTCGCTCTCCTCTCCCCCCCCCTCCCCCCTCCCCCCCCCCCCCCCCCGATGCCTCGCTCTCCTCCCCCCCCCCCCCCCCCCGATGCCTCGCTCTCCTCTCTCCCCCCCCCCCCCATGCCTCGCTCTCCCCTCCCCCCCCCCCCCCCCGATGCCTCGCTCTCCCCTCCCCCCCCCCCCCCCCATGCCTCGCTCTCCTCTCCCCCCCGACCCCCCCCCCCGATGCCTCGCTCTCCTCTCCCCCCCCCCCCCCCCCCCCCCCCCCCCGATGCCTCGCTCTCCTCTCCCCCCCCCCCCCCCCCGATGCCTCGCTCTCCTCTCACCCCCCCTCCCCCTCCCCCCCCCCCCCCCCCCCCCCCCCCCGATGCCTCGCTCTCCCCCCCCCCCCCCCCCCCCCCCCCCCCCCCCGATGCCTCACTCTCCTTCCCCCCCCCCCCCCCCCCCCCCGATGCCTCGCTCTCCTCTCCCCCCCCCCCCAGCCTCGCTCTCCCCTCCCCCCCCCCCCCCCCCGATGCCTCGCTCTCCCCTCCCCCCCCCCCATGCCTCGCTCTCCCCTCCCCCCCCCCCCCCCCCCGATGCCTCGCTCTCCCCTCCCCCCCCCCCATGCCTCGCTCTCCTCTCCTCCCCCCCACCCCCCCGATGCCTCGCTCTTCTCTTCCCCCCCCCCCCGATGCCTCGCTCTCCTCTCCCCCCCCCCCCCCCCCTCGATGCCTCGCTCTCCTCTCCCCCCCCACCCCCCCCCGATGCCTCGCTCTCCTCTCCCCCCCCCCCCCCCCCCCCCCCAATGCCTCGCTCTCCTCTTCCCCCCCCCCCCCAATGCCTCGCTCTCCTCTTCCCCCCCCCCCCCAATGCCTCGCTCTCCTCTCCTCCCCCCCCCCCCCCCCCCCCCCCCCAATGCTCGCTCTCCTCTCCTCTCCCCCCCCCCCCCCCCCCCCCGATGCCTCGCTCTCCTCTCCCCCCCTCCCCCTCCCCCCCCCCCCCCCCCCCCCCGATGCCTCGCTCTCCCCCCCCCCCCCCCCGATGCCTCACTCTCCTTCCCCCCCCCCCCCCGATGCCTCGCTCTCCTCTCCCCCCCCCCCCCCATGCCTCGCTCTCCCCCTCCCCCCCCCCCCCCCCCCGATGCCTCGCTCTCCCCTCCCCCCCCCCCCCCATGCCTCGCTCTCCTCTCCCTCCCCCCCACCCCCCCCGATGCCTCGCTCTTCTCTTTCCCCCCCCCCCGATGCCTCGCTCTCCTCTCCCCCCCCCCCCCCCCCTCGATGCCTCGCTCTCCTCTCCCCCCCCACCCCCCCCCGATGCCTCGCTCTCCTCTCCCCCCCCCCCCCCCCCCCCCCAATGCCTCGCTCTCCTCTTCCCCCCCCCCCCCCCAATGCCTCGCTCCTCCTCTCCTCCCCCCCCCCCCCCCCCCCAATGCCTCGCTCTCTCCTCTCCTCTCCCCCCCCCCCCCCCCCCCCCAATGCCTCGCTCTCCTCTCCTCTCCCCCCCCCCCCCCCCCCGAATGCCTCGCTCTCCTCTCTCCCCCCCCCCCCCCCCCCCCCCCCCGATGCCTCGCTCTCCTCTCTCTTTCCCCCCCCCCCCTCCACGGCGTTGCAGCTCCTGTCAGGCTGGCTGCCAGAAACCACTTTAATCACCATCAATTACATCGCAATCGCGTTGGAAATATAAGTTCTTTTCTTCAGGTTCGCCACGTGCACCTTCACCACCTTTTTCCCCCCCCCCCCCCCTGCCAGCTGCCAACCTGCCACCATTTCAAAATTGAGCCCTTGGATTCTGTGATGAGGGACAGTAGATTTCTAAGGAAGGGTGAACTAGTTGGGTTGAATAGTCTCCTTGGTTTGCTCTTTGTGAATAATCTGGACTCCTATAACTCTATGGACGGCTCTTTTTAAAGCTTTTCTGTGGCAAATAAAATCAACTGTATCTTATTATCCACCTTTACAGTGATAAAATGGACTTAAAATAACAGGATTTATTTGTCTATAATTGTCTTGTATGTTACCAAAGCTCCTTTCTATTTAACTTGGTTTCATAATTGCTTTCAACATTCATTTTCTTCTGATTGTTCCCTGCTTACCAAATTTATTTGCTGCTGAATTTTTCATGTAATTACTGATATTATCTCTATTGCTTGCACCTCCTGGTTAGAACATCATGTCCTTACAGTGACATTGTTTTTTATACTTGCTTTGGGTTAACGATGCATGAAAGAATGGTATGAAAGTGTTTTTCAAAACACTTTCAACATAAGATATGGAAAGAACATTAAAACACCTATACACGTCTGTGGCTTTATAGCATCTCATATTTGTGTTGTAATTTTGATGAATGAATTTCCTTTTTAATTAATAGGATCAGTATAACAAAGAAAGTAAATGACTGCTATGTTGATGAAATTTTTTTTAAAAATGTGAATGTAATTATACTCCATGAATTTATAGTGAGTGAGTTATATGTGTGTAAGTAAAATAATTTATTCATTTTGGGTGGATGTGTGTGACT
This sequence comes from Heptranchias perlo, assembly GCF_035084215.1. Lineage (NCBI taxonomy): Eukaryota > Metazoa > Chordata > Chondrichthyes > Hexanchiformes > Hexanchidae > Heptranchias > Heptranchias perlo. The sequence goes on along the minus strand of NC_090326.1, from coordinate 33,956,783 downwards.
GTAGATGCTTACTGTACTGCATATAAGTATAAATGGCATTCTAATTTTAGAACATTGAAGATTTCATGTTGGAACAATTCACTAAAATTATTTCAAAGCAAAAGCAGTATGTTTTAGATATTTGAACGATTTCCATTTCTTGTAGCTCAATTGGAAGCTGACTTTGAAGAGTTGGAGGGTCACTTACTGCACATGGAGGATATCTGTGAACAATGTGAACTTGAGCGTTATAAACAGTTACAGATCCTTCAACTGGAAAACTACAAGAAACAAAAGAGGTAACTATTAACACAAATTTACCATTGCTCAGTTATTTCTACATTTACTAGTATTTTAGCCAACTCTGTAGCAAAAAAAAAGTTTCCTTGATCTATGTGCTCGATACTTTGGATTAAGAACAGTAGAACTTTAGGACGGAAAGGCCATTAAGTCCAACAAGCTTTTTGATCAACTCAAGCTTTTCATAATTTCCATCAATCCCATCGCTGTTCATAGAGGCATCTAGTTGCCTCTTGAACTGGCTTATAATGTCTTCTCCAATGGCCTTCTCTGGTAAGTTGTTCCACTAATTTCCCTTCTTGCTTTTAACTTCATATTTTGGGTTATATAATGTCTCAGTTTGTAAATTAAACATAAGCCTTTGCTACCAAACTGCCTTGTTGTCTAATTTCAACAACAGCAACTTGCATCTCTGTAGCACTCATTATGTATTCTTTATAAGGCAATGTATAGTGAGTGGGTACGGGGTGGGCAGTGGGGCAAAATAATATTTGTAGAGGATGGTTTTGAACAGTTGAGTGGTGAGAGAATTGGGCGTGTAGTTGCAAGACCCAATGTGTTCTAGGAAAGAAAGGGAATGTTGTAGACAGGGTGGTAGTTAGAGAGGATGGAAGGGTTGAGACTCGGGCCCCGATATTTAGTGGGGGGGGAGCATGGTTGTGGGGGGGGGGGGGGTGGGAACCAGGAAATCCCTGGGACGTGAAGGTCCTACCGATTTTAACGGCAGGACCTCATTATCACTTTCCTGCCCTGCAGCCGGCCAGACTGGCCAGCTGAAGGGCGGGAAAGCCAGCAGTAGAAGGCTGCAGCGGGGGACAAATAAAGCTCGTAGCTGAATGCTTATCACCTAAAATCCCTATCTGGTAACATAATTCCCATTGAACATTTCACTGGAAACGAAACTGATATTTCCAGCCTTCTAACAGAAACGCACTTAAAAGCTAATGTTAATACAAAGAATTTAATCATTTCCTTACAGGTACTACTCTGAAACAAACCCATTCAGTACACTTTGGAGACGGGGCTGAGAGTCCAGAAAATGGAACTAAAAATGAGGAACCTATTTCAGAAATTTGAAAACTGACCCTAAATTGTGAAGATACATTTTCCAAGTTTATTTTCCAGTTCTTCTTGCCTTCACCTCAAACTGAACCTCAATCCCAAAAGATGAGCTCAGCTCTCTAAATAACTGTTGAAACTATTGGTCTAAAAAGAATCAGAATCTGTGGCTTTTGCCGTGAAACTAAACCCTCCCAAAATTGAGATTGGTTACTCGCCTTGGACTCTCAACTTTCGTACCCTTCCCCTCCATCTCATGAGAGACAGGCTCCTTTCCATGTGTATAGTGGAGCAGTCATTTCCAAATGAAGACGGTAAGGTATTCCTTTGTACATACTTTGGAGGACTAAGCTTGGCTCCTCAGAATTGTAGTCTTTTACATTGGAGATGAAGAAAAGACACTTAACCAATGAAGAACACAGCTGACAGATGTGAAGTAGACAAATTCCAAATACATAATAGATGCAAGAAATGTTATAATAACGATATTAATTAATCGTATTGCTCAGTTTATTTTACATCAAGCAGAAGAAATTAGCAGTTTATGGCAACCCAATGTTTCTGGGTGTCAGAAACAGCCCCCAAATTCTCAGATGATTTAGTTACATGTTTTGTCTTTAGTGCAGCTGAATCTTCATCCTCATAAAATATCCTTCAAATTGGAAGGTCTCCTTCAGCCTCCCTCTGAACCAGTGTTTCTGTGTAACTTTTTTCCTATTGTTAATCTAACAAAATGTTGCCTTTCTTTATTGCTTGCTCAGAGGTGGTGTTTACCGGTGTGTAGTAAATGGAAATGTCATACTGATGGATCAGAGTTTAGGTTTAAGGAACCTAGTTAGGGCAGAATAAAGGAATGTTTACTCTTGCAGTAGGTAATGCTATATCTTGCCTTGAAATGCGGACATTTATGGCAAAATAAAAAGTGGAGAGTATTTTTTCCCAACACTAAAGCTAGATTTATCAAGAAAGAAAGCTGTAAATTCCAACAGAATTGCTCTTCGTGAATGTTAGCATAAGGGACAATTGTTCAGTGTTCATTGTTTTTACACAGCAACACTATTTACTGTGAAGCTGTTTTATCTCTTCCTTTTCCCTCCTCCCCAAAAAATTGTTCCTGGGACTAATAATTTGAAAATTAACATTTACTTTTAACTGAATTACCCAGCCATGTGAAACACATTTGTTTCTGTTTTCAGTTATGGCTCTTTAGTTTTTTTTTTACTGAACCACTCCTTCCTGGCAGCCAGTATTAGTGAGTCTTGTCAATTTTACATTTGGCTTGCATCTGGCTGCGTGAGACCCGTGCTTGGAGAACCCAATGGCACTAACACGGGTCTTGTGGAATATAAGAGCACATCATACTGAGAAATGAGGTCACGTGTGGTTTGGGGGTTGTCAAATAGAGTCCCATCTTGACATGGTTGGCTGCTGCTTCTTTGTATAGTTCCTCACTAAATGAGAAGAGAAACCTTGTTTATCTGAAGCACTGATTTGGTTATTTTCAGTTTATTGCTATTAAAATTAGAGAATGTAATTTCAACAGCTTCATAAATTTAACAAGCTGTATTTTTAGTTTATGGTCAAGTTTTACAATAACGTATGGAGACTAAAAAAGTTTTCTGGTTAGTAATGTAGTTAAAACCACAAAATTTTACTTTTTGATGTTTCAGTAAATTGACCTATACATTGTAGTAATTCTAAATGACACATGCACAGAGATTAACATCTACTTTTTATTTTCTTGATAGGAAAAAAATTGAAGCTTTGAAAGGTAGGCTTTTTTTTCTATTTTATGATCTTGCTGTTGCAGCCTGTCACAATGGCCAATAAACCTATTTCCACAGATTTAACTAAAGCTGCAGTTGTTGCTTAGAACATTGAAATACATGTCATTTTGCTGCTGTAAGGCAACTGTTAAACCCAAATTACAACTTAGCAAGTTGATCACTTAGCTGTTTTTGAAGAAAACAGTGAGCAATCATGTTGGGGCAATGACGTGTTTTTCACTTGGGTTTTGGAAGAATGACCATCACTGTCTTGTCACCTTGGAACGGGAAGTTATTTTGCAAGTACTTGCTCTGCTGTAATTGGCTATTGAGAAGTATGGAGGATATTTCCACCCATTGTTTTTTTCATTGAGGAAAACTGTGGAGGTACCTTCTGACTTGGTCTCTCCACAAGAGAGGATAATGGCTTCACCTTATTTTTTGAGCTGCCTATCTCGGCCAAAACTAGCCACATATCTTAACTGGAGTCTGGACTAAAATAAAACTTGAGCTCCATGGTGAGTGACTACTCAGTTGCAGGTTAGGTTTCGTTTTAAACCTTTTTAAAGTTTTTATTTGTCATTTTTTGCTAAAACATTTTTTGTTTATTTCAAGTGTATTTTTTGCATGGAATTCTACACATAGTTGTGCAGTTTTAAATTGGGAAGAGAGCTCTGAAAACCTAAATAGATGTTTTACTGTCTTAAATTAATTTTTAGACTTAAGTGTGTGTCTGTATATGTAGATGGATACAGAAGTGTGTGTGTGTGTGTCTTTATATTTATAAAGATTTGTAAGGTGTAAATTTTTGTAACCTTTTGTTAGATGACTGAGTTGACTTATTGAAACTAGAAGGTAAATGGATATGGTGAGTTTAAATGTACCTGCTTATGCTCTATAAACTCTGAACAATGATCAGGGATCAACTGGGAACAAATGCAGGTTCTTGGAGCACTATAGTGTCTCTTTGCAATTCAGAGTTGCCACTTATATTTTTTTAAAAAGTTTTTCAGTTCAGATTTAATGGAATTCCAAGAGTATGATACGAAAATGGTTTGCCTAAGCTGCAGTGCTTTAGAAAGTAATTTTTATGATATAACATGAATAATGCAGTCAGCCATGGCTTAGTGGTTAGCACTCTTGCCTCTGAATCAGTAAGTTATGGTTCAAGTCCCAATCCAAGTCCACTATTTAAGAAAGGTAAGAGACAAACTAGGAAATTATAGGCCTATTAGTCTAACGCCTGTTGCGGGGACATTACTGGAATCCATTATGAGGGACAGAGTGACTGAGCACTTAGACAAATATGAACTGATCAGAGAGCCAGCATGGATTTTTAAAGGGTAAGTCCTGTCTATGAACCTAGTTGAATTTTTTGAGGAGGTAACTAATGTGGTAGATAAGGGAGTGTCCATGGATGTTACTTATCGAATGCCTTCTGGAAGTCTGTATAAGGTTTCACATAAGAGACTGCTAACAAAAATGACAGCACATGGAATTGGAGGCAACCTATTTACATGTCTAGGGAATTGGTAAGGTGTTAGGAGGCAGAGAGTAGGATAATGGGAATGTACTCCAATTGGCAGGATGTGACTAATGGTATCCCCCAGGGAACTGTACTGGGGCCTCAGCTTTTCACTATATTTATAAATGACTTGGCTGAAGGAATAGAGAGCCGTATATCCAAGTTTGCTGATGACACCAAGTTAGGTGGCACAGTAAATAGTGTAGATGGAAGCAGAAAGTTGCATAAGGACATTGACAGATTAAGTGAGTGAACCCATCTGCCACAGTTTTGCCCATTGTGGGGAAATGTGAGGTCATCCACTTTGGACCTAAGACAGATCAGAGTATTTTCTAAATGGCGAGAAGCTAGGATCTGTGGAGGAGCAGAGAGATTTAGGGGTCCAAGTACAGAAATCATTAAAAGTTAGTGGATGGGTACAAAAAATAATTTAAACGGCTAATGGAATATTGGCCTTCATTTCAAGGGGGCTGGAATACAAAGGGATGGAAATTATGTTACAGCTGTAACGAGCTCTGGTTGGACCCCATCTGGCATACTGCATTCAGTCCTGGACACCACACCTCAGGAAGGATATATTGGCCTTGGAGGGGATGCAGCACAGATTCACCAGAATGATACTGGGGCTAAAAGAGCTAAATTATGAGGACAGGTTGTATAGACTAGGCTTGTATTCCCTTGAATATAGAAGATTAAGGGATGATCTAATTGAGATGTTTAAGATAATTAAAGGAGTTGATAGCGTAGATAGAGAAACTATTTTCTCTGGTGGAGGAGTCCAGACCAGGAGGACGTAATCTTAAAATTAGAGCTAGGCCGTTCAGGGGTGATGTCAGGAAGTACTTCTTCACACAAAGGGTAGTGGAAATGTGGAACTCTCTCCTCCCAAAAAAGTTGTTGAGGCTAGGTCAATTGAAAATTTCAAATTTGAGATTGATTTTTTTTTAGGCACTGGTTGTAAGGCGGGCAAGTGAAATTAAGATACAGTTCAGCCATGATCTAATTGAATAACGGAAAAGGTTTGCGGGGTTGAATGGCCTACTCCTGTTCCTATGAGACCCCCTATGAGGGAGTTCTGCACCGTCGGAGGTGCCGTCTTTCGGATGAGAAGTTAAATCGAGGTCGCGTCTGCCCCCTCAGGTGGACGCAAAAGATCCCATGGCACTATTTCGAAGAAGAGCAGGAGAATTCTCCACTGTGTCCTGACCAATATTTACTCCTCAACCAACACCACAAGAAACAGATTTATCTGGTCGTCATCACATTGTTGTTTGTGCAACTTTGCTGTGCGCAAATCGGCTGCCGCATTTCCTACATTAAAACAGTGACTACACTTCTGAAGTATTTCATTGGCTGTAAAGCGCTCTGGGCCATCCTGAGGTCGTGAAAGGTGTTATAAAATGCTAGTTTTTTTTTCTTTTTGCCAAATGTATTTTTGTACTAGCTGAGCAACTAAATGTTGCATTCTTAAGTAAAAATTGAGTGTAGTTACGTTGCGAAACATTGCAGCTTTAAGTCTTTGTGTCCTTAAGTGGGGTATGTAGAATCATCTGCTCCTGAACAGTTCTCTGTAATGCCAGTGAGAACTCCTGCAGTCTTCCTTGTGCATTTCCTTAACACTTCGCAGAAATGTCGTATTTTTATATTTTTCATTTTTGGCAAAATATACCATTGCATATTTTTAAACAAGGCATGAAGAAGATTGATTTACAAAAATATTTCAGCTTTGGTTTATTAATCCAAAGAACTTTCTTGCATAATACAATCGTGTGCTCAGAATCTCCATAAGAAAACCAATCTTCCAGCAAATAGAAACATAGGACCATAGTTGTTTATGCACAATAGGAGGCCATTGGACCCATTGTGTCTGTCAGCTCTTCGCTAGAGCAATCCCAAACTATTTCCACTGCCACACGCTCTTCCCATACCCCTGCATCTCCCTCTTAACAGATGCAGTGCTCTCTGCCTCAACCACTCCCTGTGGCAAAGTTCTATGCTCCAAGACCTAAGGTAAAGACATTTTTCCTTAACTGTTTATTCGCTCTTTTAGTGACCATTTTAAATTAATGACACCTCGTCACTGTCTCCCCAACCAAAGCACCTAGTCTATCCCTATTCAGTCCATCAAAACCCTTCATAAATTTAAAAGCTTCCATTAAATCTCCTCTTAGCCATTGCAGCTCAAGTGAAAGTAGACCTAGTGGGCTCGATATTAATGCCCCCACAATGGGTGGGAGGAGGCCGAGGGGGTGGGGGTTAAACCTTAAACGGAACGTGTCCCCAACCTGCTGCATACGCGTACGTTGCCGTTTTTACAGCGGTGGGTAGTGAGGCTTGCGAGTGTCCTGTCGTGGCGAGGTGTGACACTTCGTTAACACATTTAAATCATGATGTGGAGATGCCGGTGATGGACTGGGGTTGACAATTGTAAACAATTTTACAACACCAAGTTATAGTCCAGCAATTTTATTTTAAATTCACAAGCTTTCGGAGGCTTCCCCCTTCGTCAGGTGAACGATGTGAAATGAAGTCCTCGAAATGAAATCGCATTTATAATTCACAGAACTTTCAAGAGAACAGCGTCCACGACACCACACGACCCTGCCACGGTAACCTCTGCAAGACATGCCAGATCATCGACACAGATACCACCATCACACGAGAGGACACCACCCACCAGGTGCATGGTTCATACTCCTGGGACTCGGCCAACGTTGTCTACCTCATACGTTGCAGGAAAGGATGCCCCAGAGCATGGTACATTGGCGAGACCATGCAGACGCTGCGACAACGGATGAACGGACACCGCGCAACAATCGCCAAACAGGAGGGTTCCCTCCCAGTCGGGGAACACTTCAGCAGTCATGGACATTCATCCACCGACCTTCGGGTAAGCGTACTCCAAGGCGGCCTTCGAGACACACGACAACGCAAAATCGTCGAGCAGAAATTGATAGCCAAGTTCCGCACCCATGAGGACGGCCTCAACCGGGATCTTGGGTTCATGTCACGCTACACGTTACCCCACCAGCGAACAAATGTTATCTGTTTTTAATATAACGGGTCAGTTGCTGTCTTTTCTATGTTTCTACCTCTCTATCTCTGTTTTTTTTTTTGTTTGTTGTTTTTTTTTGTTTTTTTTTGGTGATTTGTATATTCTGTGATGATGTGGAGATGCCGGTGATGGACTGGGGTTGACAATTGTAAACAATTTTACAACACCAAGTTATCGTCCAGCAATTTTATTTTAAATTCACAAGCTTTCGGAGATTTTCTCCTTCCTCAGGCAAATGAGACCTGGCAGGTAACACCTGTCTGTCTGCACACTGATTGCCTTGGCAACGGGCAGTTGAAAAAACTGTCTGTACTCACCAAGCATTGTTCTGTGAATTATAAATGCGATTTCATTTCGAGGACTTCATTTCACATCGTTCACCTGATGAAGGGGGAAGCCTCCGAAAGCTTGTGAATTTAAAATAAAATTGCTGGACTATAACTTGGTGTTGTAAAATTGTTTACAATTGTCAACCCCAGTCCATCACCGGCATCTCCACATCATGACTACCATCGACACCACAAACTGCCGGCTCACAGTGGAAAGGATATCCAAGAAGATCGCGCATTTAGACACAGACATCAAGTTTTTACAGAGCTGCAAGAAAGCAGACAAGATCCCGAAAGGACTCCAGATCACGAACCCACTCAGGTCCACATACAACTCGGATTACGCTGAGAGACTCTGCCGCCGTACCTCTCGCACACTCCGCAACCATCTCATACACCAACTCTACAGCAGACGCCACAACCTCGAAACCAAGATAGAGTCCATACTCTCAACCTGTACTCAGGACACAGCAGACCAGCTACGTTATACCGCCAAACAGACGAGGCAACGGAACTACGCTGCCTACATGAAAACCAAGAGCAGGAAGCTTGAGAAACTCGGCATCACCACCAGCATCGACCAAGCTTCCCCTGGTACCACGGTTGCAACCACAGGGAAGTCTATTGTCAATTTGTCCGACCACACCCTTCAACCAGACGAAATCGAAGTTCTCAGCCGAGGGCTCAATTTCTGCCCCACTACCAAAATGGACCCCACTAGTCTCGCGGCGGACACAGAGGAATTCATCAGGAGAATGAGGCTCCGGGAATTCTACCACAAACCCCAAGATTTCAGCAGCGAACCCAATGAGACAATCGACGATCCGGAACAGCAGACAGAGGGATCCGCGGTACAGCAACCGAAGAGGAAAGAGTCAAACTGGACTCCTCCGGAGGGTCGCTGCCCTCAGCTTGACATGTATGCTCAAGCTATCAGGAAATGCGTCAATGCCAGATTCATCAGCCGCACTCAGAAGACAGTCCAGAATGTCACCCGAGCACAACGCAACGCCATCAACGCTCTCAAGACCAACCGCAACATCGTCATCAAACCAGCGGACAAAGGAGGAGCCATTGTCATACAGAACAGAACGGACTATTGCAAAGAAGCATACTGACAACTGGACAACCAGGAACACTACAGACGGTTACCCGCAGACTCGACCAAAGAACACACCCACCAGCTCAACAAACTGATCAAGACCTTCGATCCAGACCTTCAAAACATCCTCCGCACTCTCATCCCACGTACTCCCCGCGTGGGAGACTTCTACTGCCTCCCAAAGATACACAAAGCCAACACACCCGGACGTCCTATCGTATCAGGCAACGGAACCCTGTGTGAGAACCTCTCTGGATACATCGAGGGCATCCTGAAACCCATCGTACAGGGAACCCCCAGCTTCTGTCGCGACACTACAGACTTCCTACAAAAACTCAGTACCCACGGACCAGTGAACCAGGAACACTTCTCACCACGATGGACGTCTCGGCACTCTACACCAGTATCCCCCACGATGACGGCATCGCTGCGACAGCATCAATACTCAACACCAACAACAGCCAATCTCCAGACGCCATCCTACAACTCATCCGTTTCATCCTGGATCACAATGTCTTCACCTTCGATAACCAGTTCTTTATCCAAACACACGGAACAGCCATGGGGACCAAATTCGCACCCCAATACGCCAACATTTTCATGCACAAGTTCGAGCAGGACTTCTTCACTGCACAAGACCTCCAACCAACACTATACACCAGATACATCGACGACATTTTCTTTCTATGGACCCACGGCAAGGAATCACTAAAGAGACTACACGATAACATCAACAAGTTCCATCCCACCATCAAGCTCACCATGGACTACTCCTCAGAATCAGTTTCTTTCTTGGACACACGAATCTCCATCAAAGACGGGCACCTCAGCACCTCACTCTACCGCAAGCCCACGGACAACCTCACGATGCTCCACTTTTCCAGCTTCCACCCTAACCACGTCAAAGAGGCCATCCCCTATGGACAGGCCCTGCGAATACACAGGGTCTGCTCAGACGAGGAGGAACGCGATGGACACCTACAGACGCTGAAAGACGCCCTAGTAAGAACGGGATATGACGCTCGACTCATCGATCGACAGTTCCGACGGGCCACAGCAAAAAATCGCATAGACCTCCTCAGGAGACTAACACGGGATGCAACCAACAGAGTACCCTTTGTCGTCCAGTACTTCCCCGGAGCGGAGAAACTACGCCATGTTCTCCGCAGCCTTCAACATGTCATCAATGAGGACAAACACCTCGCTATGGCCATCCCCACACCTCCACTACTCGCCTTTAAACAGCCACCCAACCTCAAACAGACCATCGTTCGCAGCAAATTACCTAGCTTTCAAGAGAACAGCGTCCACGACACCACACGACCCTGCCACGGTAACCTCTGCAAGACATGCCAGATCATCGACACAGATACCACCATCACACGAGAGGACACCACCCACCAGGTGCATGGTTCATACTCCTGGGACTCGGCCAACGTTGTCTACCTCATACGTTGCAGGAAAGGATGCCCCAGAGCATGGTACATTGGCGAGACCATGCAGACGCTGCGACAACGGATGAACGGACACCGCGCAACAATCGCCAAACAGGAGGGTTCCCTCCCAGTCGGGGAACACTTCAGCAGTCATGGACATTCATCCACCGACCTTCGGGTAAGCGTACTCCAAGGCGGCCTTCGAGACACACGACAACGCAAAATCGTCGAGCAGAAATTGATAGCCAAGTTCCGCACCCATGAGGACGGCCTCAACCGGGATCTTGGGTTCATGTCACGCTACACGTTACCCCACCAGCGAACAAATGTTATCTGTTTTTAATATAACGGGTCAGTTGCTGTCTTTTCTATGTTTCTACCTCTCTATCTCTGTTTTTTTTTGTTTGTTGTTTTTTTTTTGTTTTTTTTTGGTGATTTGTATATTCTGTGAGACCTGGCAGGTAACACCTGTCTGTCTGCACACTGATTGCCTTGGCAACGGGCAGTTGAAAAAACTGTCTGTACTCACCAAGCATTGTTCTGTGAATTATAAATGCGATTTCATTTCGAGGACTTCATTTCACATCGTTCACCTGACGAAGGGGGAAGCCTCCGAAAGCTTGTGAATTTAAAATAAAATTGCTGGACTATAACTTGGTGTTGTAAAATTGTTTACAAACATTTAAATCAGGCTTTCTCAGTGCAATTGGGAACCTGATTTAAATTCAACTGCGGCCGGGCGGGCTCCCAGGGCTTGGTAAACCTGACAGCGAAATGGAGGCGGGAGCTACCGGCTACAGGTAATAAGTGCTTTTTATAACTCCTTGTGAGCCAGGAGGAGCAAGGACCTCCGGCTGTGGCCTCCTGCCGCTGGTTTTCCTGCCATCCTGTCAATTTGGCCAGCTGTCGGGTGGGAAGCGGAAGAAAAAAATTATCATGAGGTCCTGCTGTTAAAATCAGTAGGACCTCCACATCTCCTGCCTCGCCAGGTTTCCCCCGCACCCTCCCAGTAAATATTGGGGCCAGTGTCTTCAATCTCTCTAGTAGTTATCAATAGCAGTTTTTCCAGGCAACACGATGGTAACTATGCAGATGTCAGCTCAGATCTCGCTCAATACACACCACTAACAATCTCCGTATCTCCAAAACTTTAATTCCTAAGCCCTCACCCTAAGCTTCCCCAACCCTAACCCTAACCCGAGCTGTGATGTCAATAGTCACTCCAATTTATAAAACCAGAAATGATGTTGGCTGTTTTTATGTCTTTGTCTATCTGCACTCACTTTCAGGGAATTAGGTATTTGAACCCCTAATTCTCTCTGTCTACTTGTGCTCTTCAGCATCTTTCGATTGAGTGAATGCTCCCATTCCATGTTTTTCCTGCCAAAATGTATTTCACATTTACATTAAATTCCTTGTTCCACCTGTCTTCACGTTTTGCTATTTTTTTTCACAGTCCTCCTCATTCTTTGTCAAACCCCCTACTTTTGTCACCAGCAAATTTTTAGGTTATGTTCCTTATGCCCAAGAACAAAAATGGACCCAGCGCGTACCCAGTTAATCGGAGGCAAGGCGAGAGGCGAGAATTAGTCAGGATAGTTCTCTACACAGATACTGCATGATGTTTCTGAGCCAGAAGATTTTATTTATATTTACATTATCATTGACTGCATTATTTGACTAGGCCTTCTGCTTATTGTATTGTTCTGAATAAACCTTTTCATATTGTGCACAAAGTTTAAAAATAGGAATTGTGTAATCTTTTTGATTAAGTCTCAGGATATTGTGTAATTCTTTTATTTACCTATACATGCCAACTGTCTTGTGTGCTAGCAGTGTCCATAAGTGTAATTGAACTATTCTTGGGGTGGTAAGTTTACTTGACAACTCTTACTTTATTATAATTTCACACAACTGCCTCAATCCTCACTGGAGTCAGATGGTTGATCTCTTCTCTCCCCCATCTTTATTCTCATAAATCAATTTGTTTACATCTGGAGTTAAATTATAAATGGAAAGAGCTCTACCCTGAAATGTTGTACTGAAGTCTGTATAACTTCTTTATTTTCACGTTTAAAATGTCTATAGCCCTGCTGGAATAAGTTATTTTTGGCTTCAACGGTAGAATTACAGATATAGTACACATTCTGCAACATAAGTCAAATATCAAAATTTTCTAGGAGGATAAGCACCTTCAGCAGTTGCATCCTTCTTCAAAGATTTCTAAATCTGCACTGCTGCAAACTGCACCATCTTGTACTTCAGTTTATTTTCCTGCAGTACAAATGACATGTTTAGTATATCTCCATCTCAAATTATGACAAGTGCGTGTCCCACCTTACTTAAGTGTAACTACATAGGACCTCTGTTCAAGAATTTTTTAAAAACTATTTATCCTTTCAGGATGTGGCAGCCTTTTTTGAAGCTCAGTCAGATTTTTGCTAGCTTTGTAGATTGGTATGTGTGTTCCTACTAATTTCTTTCTCTCATGCTGTTTTAACACCTTTTTCTATCTCCAAGCTGTCCTGTTTCCTGCTCTGATGTTCTGTGCCAGTCTGTCACCATCCCATTGGTTGTTGAAGTTTTAACCCTAATGGCTCCAGATAGTTCTCCAGTGAAGTAATGAGATCCAGCTTTACTATCCAATAATCTATATACAGTATTCTGTTCGTTAGCTTAAATAGTATGGAGGAATAAGTACAATATGTTTTATATGACAGCAACACATTGCAAGCTTCGAAACACACAAACCATGGCTTGGGGTATTTTACGTTGAGGCTCTGCTGATGCAAACCACAGAACTGAAGTTCAAAGTACCATTTATTAGAACACAGAGATTGTGCTATGGCCATGATGCTTTAAAATGTGGGTTCCGGTTCATTTTAAGGATTGGCATGCAGTCTCAGTCTTGGGATTAACTGCAAGTATCATTTGTGTTGTTTTTTTTCCTGCTATGTTTTTTATTTTACATTCCAATCTTCTTGCAAGGGGTGCATCTTGTAAAATGTAAAACTTTCCATCTTTATAAACTTGAGAAACCAAAGTTGTAAAGAGTAAGAGAAAATGAGATATATTGAGAAGTAGTGATGCCAAACTTGAGTACTAAAAGGTTGTTTGTGGGGTGGGGGGGGAGAATGAGAGTAGAGAAGGGGGAAATTTAAAAAAAACTGAGATCCTGGAAAAGAATTGGATCTTGATTTCAACCCAGTGAGAATCTAGGGAGGAGGAAGAGCATGTAGGATGGTTCATTTGTAACTTATGAGGAACAAGAGAGGAAGGTGCTCCTCTGAACTTCATTCTTTTTTTGGCCTAATAGTATTGGTAAAGTAGAGTAGAGATAGAATGTGATGGAGAGAGTGTTTGGGAGGTCAAGAGGGACGAAGGATCAACTATTGGACAAGAAGGATTTTCTTGCATCTTGCCCAGTGTGTTAATAGTTAGCAGAGCCTCCCCTGATACAAGAGCAATATTCAAGTCTTGGACTTAGTTGTTGAGAGGACAGAATAAAGTATTTGGCACAAATGGGCCAACGTGTTCTTGGGTGTTGCTTTAGGCATGGAGGAAATGTAGGAGTTTGATTTGAGGTCAGGCGATAGAGCAAGAATCTCAATAGATGTATCTCAGGCTGGCGACATGAAAAGTAAGAGTTGGTAGCTATTGGATTTGTGAAGACTTGAAGATGTTGAGTTTTTGAGGAATTATAATGACTGCATTCACTGTCCTGTCAAAGAGCACAGAGGAGATCAATTGCATATCTTCAGTCCCAGTTGAAAGGCTGAATCACTATCTTGATCTCCCCTGTGCCCTTTGACAGGGTAATGAAAACCTCAAGATACAATTTCTTCCATGAGTGAAGTTGTCTGCAAAAGAATGGATAGGGCTGAATGACAAATGAGGTCATTGGTATAAAAAGGAACTGAATGGGAGAGAAGACAGAGCCCTTGGAAACTATTGAGTTAACACTACCTTTGCTTTGAATAATTTTTTTAGGCTTTGCAGAAAATAATGGAAATTGTACTTGACATGTATGTGTACAAAGGATACCTGAGTCTAATTTCAAAATATCTGATCTGAATAATTTAGTCATTGTCTGCCTTTTGCTATTGATCGGCCCTACATGTCCCATTGCCATCTTTTGGTTTTCTTCTTGCTGTGTTTGTGTGGTTGAATAACATAAATCCTCTTGGTACCTTAGGAACATCCCTCTGCTTGGCATCTTCACTGTCCCGTTTGACACTGAGTTGAGCGTCAAACCCCATATCCTATCCATCACTAAAAGTGCCTTTTTCCACATCCATAACACCAGCTGCTTCCATCCCACCGTCGCGGAAACACTCATCTACATCTTACCACCTCATGCTCAATTCCCCCAATGCAGTCGTCTGCTTTCCAAGGTTTGAACTCCAACTTGACCAAAACTGCATTGCACACCCTATCCTGTGTTGGGGCTCATGACCTATCACTGTTGACTACCATCCCCTAATATATTGATTTCAAATCCTTGTGATTTAAAAATTCCTGCATTCACCCCATCTTCCATCTCAGACTACCTCCATCCTTTATATCTAAGCTCTCACCCTTCACACTTTCAACTGGCCTACTGTGCATTCGCCCCTCTTCCTCTGCACCATGTCGGTGCCATACCCTTCAGCCACCACTCCCTGTACCCTAGAATTCACTTCCTGAACCCTTCCGCTGTACTACATCTCCCCCTATCTTCAAAAGCCTCCTCAAAACCTCTCTTTAATCATGCCTTTGTTCACTTCCCATCCTTCTGCAACGTGTCTGGCTGACACAGTGGTGTCAATAATGAATTGGAGGTGGGGCGGGACTTACGGCCAGCAGGATTTGCAGCCAAACTGTGTTAAACAGCAAAACAAACAAGGTCAATTACAGTCTGTTTAAAAAGAGTCTCTATGAACTGCAACCAACTGTGTAAAATCAATCCCAATCACTTACAGCAGTGCGGTCTCCAGGCGTGATTGATGGAGAAATTACCCTATCATCACTATTCTGGCTAGGAATAGTGGTATCACTATATGCAGCCCCATAATTCTAACCCCTGCTCATTGTTCATTCCACCCTTTGCAGAATGAATTTTTTTACATTTAAAGGAACTGAATAATTGCAAGTTATCTATTGTAGTCGGGAGACCAAGTACAGATTAGTGCTATATTCTACCCAGCTCTCCAGAGTATTGTTCTCTTCACTTGGTGAGAGGGGTTGAGATCAGAAATACATGATGAATGGAACTTCTAATTTGGCACTAGAATAATACCATGTGAGTGCTCCATAGTGAATTGGACATTGTGGAGAGGGATGTAAGAATGATTGTTTTATTGTCTTCTAAAACACAATCGAAACCGGTTCCTTTCAAACTATGTAGAATCGTAGAATGGTTACAGCACGATAGGGGGCTGTTCGGCCCGTCAAGTCTGTGCCGGCTCTCTGCAAGATAAATCCAGCTAGTCCCACTCCCCCGCCCTTTCCCTGTAGCCCTGCAAATTTTTTTCCTTCAAGTACTTATCCAATTCCCTTTTGAAAGCCATGATTGAATATGCCTCCACCACCCCCTCAGGCAGTGCATTCCAGATCTTAACCCACTCGCTGTGGTAAAAAAAAAGTTTTTTCTCATGTTGCCTTTGATTCTTTTGCCAATCACCATAAATCTGCGTCCTCTGGTTCTTGACCCTTCCATCAATGGGAACAGTTTCTCTACTTTGTCTAGACCCTTCATGATTTTGAGTATCTCTATCAAATCTCCTCTCAACCTTCTCTGCTCTAAGGAGAACAACCCCAGCTTCTCCAGTCCATCCACGTAACTGAAGCCTTTCATCCCTGGAACCATTCTAGTAAATCTTTTCTGCACCCTCTCTAAGGCCTACACATCTTTCCTAAAGTGTAGGGCCCAGAACTGGACACAATACTCCGGTTGTGGCTGAACCAGTGTTTTATAAAGATTCTTCATAACTTCCTTGCTTTTGTATTTTTTTTATTCGTTCATGGGATGTGGGCGTGACTGGCAAGGCCAGCATTTATTGCCCATCCCTAATTGCCCTTGAGAAGGTGGTGGTGAGCTGCCTTCTTGAACCGCTGCAGTCTGTGTGGTGAAGGTTCTCCCACAGTGCTGTTAGGTAAGGAGTTCCATGATTTTGACCCAGCGACGATGAAGGAACGGCGATATATTTCCAAGTCGGGATGGTGTGTGACTTGGAGGGGAACGTGCAGGTGGTGGTGTTCCCATGTGCCTGCTGCCCTTGTCCTTCTAGGTGGTAGAGGTCGTGGGTTTGGGAGGTGCTGTCGAAGAAGCCTTGGCGAGTTGCTGCAGTGCATCCTGTGGATGGTGTACACTGCAGCCACAGTGCGCTGGTGGTGAAGGGAGTGAATGTTTAGGGTGGTGGATGGGGTGCCAATCAAGCTTGGATGGTGTCAAGCTTCTTGAGTGTTGTTGGAGCTGCACTCATCCAGGCAAGTGGAGAGTATTCCATCACATTCCTGACTCTATGGGCTCGATTTTCGGACGTACGAGATGGTGGGTTCGTGGCGGGGGGGCTCCAATCTGCCCACTTCCGGGTTCCCCAGTGATGCGCTTAGATGCGTGCGCATGCGGGACTCCCGCCGGCAATTAAAGCCAGCGGGATCCCACTTAAACCAATTAATTAGATAATTCAGGTCGTTTGCAGACCTGATTTGTAGGATATTTTAGGAGTGGAGGGGTTTTCAACTCAACTGAGCGTGTTTTCCGTACTGGGGGGAACACTCCCAGTTGAAATGGACGTGTTGCAGCTACCAGCCTGTGGCAGCTGCAAAGGTCCATTTGACAGGTGTGGGGGGGAGACCCTCACTCATTGCAGGAGGCCACTCTGTCACTTTGGACAAAGCTTGGCCTCCACCACCCTCCTCCTAACAATAAAATTCACAAACTTGCAACCTCAAACCCGGTGTGCAGACACATTTACCTACCTTGCGGACCCCCTCAAATGTACATCTTCCGGTTGCGGGCCGCCATAGCTGCAGTCATGACCTCCTCGGAGGACGAACAGCATCACCAGCCTCGCCGGCCACGCCGTCCACCTCTGACACGTGGAGCTCCACAGCACAGTGCTGTGACACATCTACCTGCACAGCAGGAGGGAGGGCAACCGCAGAGAGAGATGCGTCGTAGAAGGCACTACCCTCTCCACAGGGTCTACAGACCAAGGCTCAGCTTCCTGGACCTCTCTGAGCAGCAGTGCACACGGAGGCTCAGAGTCACTCGACATGTAGTCGTGGACATCTGCAGCCTCCTTGATGCTGAGCTGCTCCCGGTTGGCCCGAGCACCATCTTCTTACCTGTCGCTGTCAGTCACCACTGCCCTCAACAACTTCTCCTCCGCATCCTTCCAGGGTGCCACCGGGGACATCGCCGACATCTCTGTCGTCTGCACAAAAGAACCCTGCCAATACACCTACACCCACTCTGCAGTGACACAATGGGTGGCATCAGGTGTGGGTCTTCATGGTGATCCTCCGGAAAGGGCATTATTGCACAAACCAGACAAGATTTGCAAAGACGTGGCAGTAGTGGTGACAAGATAATATGTAATGTGAGTTGATCAGAAATCAAATATAAGTTTAAAAACCATGACAAACCCTCAAACACCCTTGTGCATCCCCTTCATGTTCACGACACGTTTGCCTTACGCTTCCTACTACACATATGTGATGCATGCCCTGTGGCTGCAGCAAAGGTAGTGGCAGGTTGGATGAGGCTGACCGTGAAAGAGATGCATGAGAGGGTGAGTATGCGATAGAGCCGTGAGATTGTATGAGGATTGCGTTGAGTGGTAGTGGTGTGATGAGTACTGGCAAGGTGAGTAGGTGCAGGTAAGATGAGGATGAGCTTTGAGTGGGTGTGAGGAGTGATGTGATAGAGTAGTGTTGGCAGTGCAGAAGATGTGGGATGGTGGCAGTGATGTGGCAGACGGGGTGTTGGGGAATGAATAAGTGTACTCACTTTGGCTGACCTACTTAGGTCATTGAAGCGCCTCCTTCACTGTATGCAGATACGTGATATGTTGGTGCTGGTGACCTCCTCTGCCACCTCGAGCCAGGCCTTTGTGGTGGCAGAGGCAGGCCACTTCCTCCCGTCCGCCGGAGAGAAGATCTCTGTCCTCCTCCTACTCACCCTATCCATTAGAACCTGGCATCATTAAATCTGGGAGCAGCCTTTCCCCTGGGCTGCTCCATGCTGTAATTTTGGCTCCTTTCTGCAGCATCAGTCAGTGGAGGACTGCCCCTTTAATTAGGGCTCCTCCAGCTGACAGCCTATGATGCGGCTGCGCAGTCCGCCCGCTGCGCAGCTTTCCAGCGCGAAACTCGGAAGCCATGGTAAGTGCCTTCAATTAGGCTGCGATCGTGTGCGGAGCATCCCGATTTCACTGGGCGCGTTAACAGCTGCCAACCCGCCTCCCTCCTAATATCTAGCCCTATGTCTCTATTTATAAAGTCCAGGATCCCGTATGTTTTTTTAACCGCTTTCTGAACCTGCCTTGCCACCTTCAACTATTTGTGCACATATACCCCCAGATCTCTCTGTTCCTGCACCCCCTTTTAGAAATATACCCTTTAGTTTATATTGCTGCCTCTTGTTCTTCCTACCAAAATGTATCACTTTGCACTTTTCTGTGTTAAATTTCATCTGCCACGTGTCTGCTCATGCCACCAGCCTGTCTATGTCCTCTTGAAGTCTATCACTATCCTCACTGTTCACTACACTTCCAAATTTTGTGTGATCTGCAAATTTTGAAATTGTGCCCTGTACACCCAAGTCCAAGTCATTAATATATATCAAGAAAAGAAGTGGTCTTCGTACTGACCCCTGGGGAACACCACTGTATACCTCCCTCCAGTCCGAAAAACATCCGTTCACCGCTTTGTTTCCTGTCACTTAGCCAATTTCGTATCCATATTGCCATTGCCCCTTTTATTCCACGGGCTTTAACTTTGCTGACAAGCCTATTATGCGACATTGAAAAAGACAGCTCAGGTTTAACAAAAGAGGGGAAGATGAACCCCCAACCAGACCTTTCACCAGACTTGAAAGTGAATTGCTGTTCACACGGACAGAAGCCACCAGAAAGGGCGAGAAATGGAAACAAAGCTCTCTCTAATACTCAGCAGGTACACTCGATTCCAAATTTATGTGGCCTATTGCAGAAAGACTCCTCTAGTCCCTGGCTGCTAGTGGTTTATACGAACAGCACATGCTGTCTCCAGTCAGTTTCTGTTGTGATCTGCTGTAGTGGTTAGCTTGAGTGATTCTACCTGATAACTTACATAGAATGTATGGCACAGAAACAGGCCATTCAGCCCAACAGGTTCATGCTCCATACGAGCCTCCTCCCACCCCTCTTCATCTAACCCTATCAGCATAACATCCGATTGTGTTTATCTAGCTTCCCCTTAAATGCATCTATGCTAGTCGCCTCAACCACATCTTGTGGTAGCAAGTTCCACATTCTAACCGCTTTCTGGGTAAAGAAGTTTCTCCTGAATTCCCTATTGGATTTATTAGTGACCATCTCATATTTATGGCCCCTAGTTCTGGTCTCACCCGCAATTGGAAATATCTTCTCTACGTCTACCCTATCAAACCTTTTCATAATCTTAAAGACCTCAATCAGGTCACCCTTCAGTCTTTTTTCTAGAGAAAAGAGCCCCAGCCTGCTCAATCGTTCCTGATTGGTATCACCTCTCAGTTCTGGTATCATCCTTGTACATCTTTTTTGCACCTTCTCCAGTGCCGCTCAAATGAGAAATGCATATATATTACATGTGGGTAAATCAAACATTTTTTAAAATTCAACAGCGTCACTCCTATTCAAGTGTAAGACTGAAACTAATTTCTTACTCCATTCAGTCCCCAGAGCTGCAGTTCAAAGTTGTATGTGTTTAAGCCTACATTTGCTACATACACATTTTTATTGCATATTCAGTTGGATTTTCAGCTAAAGTTCAATTTGTTAGAATGTTAGTACAGATTTCTGTTTCTTTCACACATTGGCGTGAATAAAGTAGGGATTGTGCATCTGGCTCCAGTGACTAGTTGTAAGTCTACAGGGTGGTATAAAAGAAGATTTAATATCATTAAATATTTGGAATTCCCAAAATCCATCAAGCTAAAATTTAAATGTGCTCATCAGGTTACTAAAATGTGTAGTGGTCTTTAGTACATTGCGTTAACTTTAACCTATGCTAACTAGGGTGTGAAAGTACTAAGTAGGTGGAAAGGAGAAGGCTGGATTGGATGAGATAGGGACTAGAAGTAGTCTAGGGGACACAGTTGAACCCCAACTATACGTCCAAGTTCCAAATACTGGCCCTGGTCTGGGAATGGGTAGCCTGGCAACAGGAAACAAAACAAGAAGTCACTTGTGGGAGTAGTTTATAGGCCCCCAAACAGTAACCAAACTGTTGGACAGGGTATACAGGAAGAAATAATGGGGGCTTGTGAGAAAGGAACAGTGATAATCATGGGTGATTTTAATCTACATATAGACTGGAAGAATCTGATTGGCAAAGGTAGCCTGGAAGATGAGTTCATAGAATGCTTTCGGGACAGTTCCTTAGAGCAACACGTTCTAGAGCCAACCAGAGAGCGGGCTATTCTAGATCTGGTAATGTGTAATGAGACAGGATTAATTAAGGACCTCATTGTAAAGGAGCCTTTAGGTAGCAGTGATCACAATATGATTGAATGTCGCATTCAGTATAAGGGAGAGAAGAGTAAGTCTAAGACTAGTGTTTTAAACTTAAATAAGGGCAATTATGAGGGCATGAAGACAGAGCTGGCTAAAGTGAACTGGGAACTTAGGTTAAGGGGTATGTCAGTAGAGATGCAGTGGCAGACATTTAATAAGCTATTTCATAACACTCAGCAAAGATGCATTCCAGTGAGAAAGACAGACTCTAGGGGAGGGATATACCATCTGTGGCTAACTAAGGAAGTTAAAGATGGTATCAAATTGAAAGAAAAAGCATACAATTCCATGAAGATTAGTGGCAGGTCAGAAGATTGGACAGAATATAAAAAACAGCAAAGAATGACTAAAAGAATAATAAGGAGTGAGAAATTAGAGCATGAGAGAAAGCTAGCTAGAAATATAAAAATAGATATTAAGAGTTTCTACAGGTATTTAAAAAGGAAAAGAGTAAGTAAAGTGAGCGTTTGTCCTCTAGAGAAAGAGTCTGGAAAATTAATAATGGAGAATAAGGAAATGACGGATGAATTGACTAGATATTTTGCATTCGTCTTCACTGTAGAGGATACAAATAACATGCCAGAAATAATTGTGAATCAAGAGGTGACAGGGAGGGAGGAACTTAAAACATTTACAATGACCAGGGAAAGGATTTTGAAAAAATTTAGAACTAAAAGCTGACAAGTCCCCAGGCCCTGACGGACTTCATCCTAGGGTCTTAAAAGAAGTGGCTGCAGAGATAGTAGATGCATTGGTATTAATTTTCCAAAATTCCCTAGATTCTGGAAGGGTCCCATCAGATTGGAAAATAGTGACTGTAACTCCTCTATTCAAGAAAGGAGGGAGAAAGAAAGCAGGAAACTATAGACCAGTTAGCGTAACATCTGTCATAGTGAAAATGCAACGTGAATAAAGGGGATCCTGTGGATGTGATGTACTTGGATTTCCAGAAGGCTTTTGACAAGATGCCACATCAAAGGCTACTACACAAAATAAAAGCTCATGGAGTAGGGGGTAACATATTAGCATGGATAAAGGATTGGTTAGCTAACAGGAAACAGACAGTAGGCATAAATGGGTCATTTTCAGATTGGCAAGATGTACCGAGTGGAGTGCCACAGGGATCAGTGCTTGGGCCTCAACCATTTACAATCTATATCAATGACTTGGATGAAGGAACTGAATGTATGGTTGCTAAATTTGCTGATGACACAAAGGTAGGTAGGAAAGTAAGTTGTCAAGAGGACATAAGGAGTCGGCAAAGGGATATAGATAGGTGAAGTGAGCGGGCAAAAATTTGGCAGATCATAAAATCATAGAAAATTTACGACACAGAAGGAGGCCATTCAGCCCATCGTGTCCGCGCTAGCTGAGAAACGAGCCACCCAGCCTAATCCTACTTGCCCGCATTTGGTCCGTAGCCCTGCAGGTCACATCTCTTCAGGTGCACATCCAGGTATTTTTTTAAATGAGTTGAGGGTTTCTGCCTCTGCCACCCTCAAGCATTGTGTTCTAGCCCCCCACCACCCTTTGGGTGAAAAAATTTTTGGAGTTTTATGTGGGAAAATGTGAACTTGTCCACTTTGGCAGAAGGAATAGAAAAGCAGTATATTATTTAAATAGAGAGAGATTGCAGAACTCTGAGGTACAGAGGGATCTGGGTGTCCTAGTACATGAATCACAAAGTTAGTATGCAGGTACAGTCAATGATTAGAAAAGCAAATGGAATGTTGTCATTTATTGCAAGGGGAATGGAATATAAAAGTAGATGTTTTGCTGCTGTTATACAGGGCATTGGTGAGACCACATCTAGAATACTGTCTGCAGTTTTGGTCTCCTCATTTAAGAAAGGACATAATTGCTTTGGAGGCGGTTCAAAGAAGGTTCACTCGACTGATTCCTGGGATGAGGGGTTATCTTATGAGGAAAGGTTGGACAAGTTGGGCCTAGAGTTTAGAAGAATGAGAGGTGATCTTATTGAAACATATAAGGTCCTGAGGGGGCTAGAAGGGGTACATGCTGAGGGGATGTTTCCCCTTGTGGGAGAGACTAGAACTAGGGGCCACAGTTTTAAAAATAAGGAGTCTCCCATTCAAGACAGATGAGAAATTTTTCTCAGAGGGTTGTGTATCTGTGGAACTCCCTTCTCCAGAAAGCAGTGGAGGCAGGGTTATTGAATATTTTTAAGGCTGAGTTAGGTAGGTTCCTGATTAACACGGGAGTCAAAGGTTATAGTAGGTAGATGGGAAAGTAGGGTTGAGGTCACAATCAGATCAGCCATGATCTTATCAAATGGCAGAGCACGCTCGAGGGGCCGAATGGCCTACTCCTGCTCTTAATTCATATGTACGTATGTTCGTAAATGGAGACTGGGAGCACAATAGAAGTGCAGAGTGGTGGTGGCGCATAGCATGTGGCTTCAGGCAAGAGGCGCAGCTGAAAAGGCTCTGAATGGTGAGTGGGCTGGAAGGGAGTGGACGTAGTTAAAAGTGTGGGCACCACATTTCTTGTGACTAGTTGAAGCTGTACTTTGTACTTTGATATTTTGCATCAAATTTAATTGGGCAATTTTTAAAAAATATATTATGTCTGCCTTTGCTTGCTCAAGAAACTTATTCATCCCTAACAATAAATATTGCCAAAAACAATCTAATTTATTACTATTCATCAAAGTTTGTTGAGCCTTAGCCAATTACTAAAAGGGATGACGGTGGATAGGCAATATTTAAAAAACGTGTGCAGGAATTACAACAATTATTCATTCCTGTCTGGCTGAAACGTGGCTTACAAAAGAAATTAGGGATAGTATTAGACCCAAAGAGGAGACATAAAATTGCCAGAAAAAGCAGCAAGCCTGAGGATTAGGAGCAGTTTAGAATTCAGCAAAGGAGAACAAAGAGATGGATAAAGTGGGGAAAAATAGAGTATGAGAGTAAACTAGCAGGGAACATATAAAAACTGACTGTAAAAGCTTCTATAAATATGTCAAGAGAAAAAGATTAGCGAAGACAAATATAGGTTCCTTACAGTCAGAAATGGGGGAAATTATAATGGAGAACAAAGAAATGGCAGAACAATTAAACACATACTTTGGTTCTGTCTTCACAAAGAAGGACACAAATAACCTCCCAGAAATGTTAAGGAACCAAGGATCTAGTGAGTGGGAGGAACTGAAGGAAAACCAGTATTAGTAAATAAAAATAGTGCTAGGGAAATTAATGGGGCTAATGGCTGACAAATCCCCAGGGCCTGATAATCTACATCCCAGAGTACTAAAAGAAGTGGCCCTGGAAATAGTGGATGCATTGGTGGTCATCTTCCAAAATTCTATAGACTCTGGAACAGTTCCTACAGATTGGAGGGTGGCAAATGTAACCCCACTATTTTTTTTTTTAAAAAAGGAGGGAGAGAAAAACAGGGAATTACAGACCAATTAGCCTAACATCAGTAGTGGGGAAAATGCTAGAGTATTATAAAAGATGTGATAACAGAACACTTGGAAGGCATTAACGGGATTGGACAAAGTCAGCATGGGTTTATGGAAGGGAAATCATGCTTAACAAATCTACTGGAGTTTTTTGAGGATGTAACTAGTAGAATGGATAGGGACGAACCAGTGGATGTGGTGTACTTGGATTCTTAGAAGGCTTTTGATAAGGTCCCACAGAAGAGGTTAGTGTGCAGAATTGAAGCACGTGGGATTGGGGGGAATATACTGGATTGAGAATTGGTTGACAGACAGGAAACAGAGAGTAGGAATAAACGGGTCTTTTTCCAGGTGGCAGGCAGTGACTAGTGGGGTATTGCAGGGATCAGTGCTTGGGCCCCAGCTATTCACAATATATATCAATAATTTGGATGAGAGAACTGAATGTATCATTTCCAAGTTTGCAGATGGAATGTGAGCTGTGAGGAGGATGCAAAGAGGCTCCAATGTGATTTAGACAAATTGGTTGAGTGGGCAAGAACATGGCAGATGCAGTATAATGTGGATAAATGTGAGGTTATCTACTTTGGCTGTAAAAACAGAAAGGCAGATTATTATTTGAATGGTGATAGATTGGGAAAAAGAGAGGTGCAACGAGACCTGGGTGTCCTTGTACACCAGTCGCTGAAAGCGAGCATTCAGGTGCAGCAAGCAGTTAGGAAGGCGAATGGTATGTTGGCCTTCATTGCAAGAGGATTTGAGTTCAGGAACAGGGAGGGATGTCTTACTGCAGTTGTACAGGGCCTTGGTGAGACCACATCTGGAGTATTGTGTGCAGTTTTGGTCTCCTTATCTGAGGAAGGATGTGCTTGCCATGGAGGGAGTGCAACAAAGGTTTACCAGACTGATTCCTCGGATGGCAGGACTGACGTATGAGGAGAGATTGGGTCGACTAGGCCTATATTCACTAGAGTTTAGAAGAATGAGAGGTGATCTCATCGAAACATATAAAATTCTAACAGGACTAGACAGACTAGATGCAGGGAGGATGTTCCCGATGGCTGGGGAGTCCAGAACCAGGGGTCACAGTCTCAGGATACGGGGTATGACATTTAGAACCGAGATGAGGAGAAATTTCTTCACTGAGGGTGGTGAACCTGTGGAATTCTCTACCACAGAAGGCAGTGGAGGCCAAGTTATTAGATGTATTCAAGAAGGAGATAGATATATTTCTTAATGCTTATGGGATCAAGGGATATGGGGAAAAAGCGGGAACAGGGTACTGAGTTAGACTATCAGCCATGATCATTTTGAATGGCGGAGCAGACCCGAAGGGCCGAATGGCCTACTCTTGCTCCTATTTTCCATGTTTGTATGTTTCAAGATGCCACAAGCAGCAACTGAGATAAATGACTACAATCAAAAGATTAACCAGTGTTGGCTGAAGGAGGAATGTAGCCTGGACACCTGGAGAACTTCCTGCTCTTTGGATCGTACCATTGGATCTTTTATACCCATCTGAAATGCAATCTATGTAACCCTCCTTCAGTAATTCAATAAAGTGTAATTATGTACTCAAGTCCATAGTGGGGCTTGAACACACGACCTTTGGGCTTGGAGGCAAGAATGCTAACAGCTGAGCTGAAATTAAACTTGAATTATTTTTTGTTAACTCGATATATTCTCTGAAGTACAAGTATGGTTCTTTCCTCAAAGTTGACATTTAGTTCCATCATGAGTGTTGCATATTGTAACTTAATTTTGTCCTTCATCAGAAAATCGAGTTCCGTGTGAACTGAGACATGTCCTCTTTCATGGTTCTATAACTCCAATAAATTTTTTAAGTTTCAGTTCAATAAATTTCAGACCAATTACTAGGACTAAAGTACTTTTGTATTTATAAATGTATGTAAAATAAGCTGACCATGAGTTACATGGGAGAATTTGAATCGAGCAGATCTACTGATGTTATAAATTGCGAGAACAAAAGTTCAGTGACCGCTGTAGATGACAGCAGAACCTAGAAATTCTAATTGCTGTCTTAAGTTCATTGCTGGACATTATAATGGTCTTATAAGGTACTATTACACAGCTGACTGCTGAGGCATGAGACATGTAGTAAAAGGTAGTAAAGGTTGTCCTGATGTGAATGTGTATTATGAGACTGGGACCAGATCTTTCTTCAGAAGAACACAGGAGATGATACTTTACACTAAATGTTTTGTGTGTCTTTAAACTATTTTCTGCTTTGTTTACAATGCTTCAGATTGTTTGTCTTTAGAATCATATATTTACTGAATTGTATTTTGAAACACCTTTTTAGTTTGATAATGTCATGACATTTATTCCAATAATTTAAATAACATCATGGTCCTACTAATGAAAGTTTTTAGCATCAGTTGTATTCGTGGATTTTCTATTTTAATGCAATTTTTAAAACAAATTTTCAAATCCTGTTCTACCAGTATTTGTGTGTGACTTTCTCACTTTTTTTGTCATTTTGTGGTAATTTTGTTGGGTGCTGCACAGATATTGGCAAGTCATACTGTTAATTGTCCAATTGTTAACAACATGCAGTTTGACAGTGAAGTATTTTTAATTAACAGAGAAAAGGGAAGATTATGCTTAAAATATTGCTTGTAAAACAAAACCTTTACACATCACGTGTTTTGAAAAGTTGTCAACTCAAAAACCAAGCCAATATTTGCAGGTTGTTTTGGACCACTAGGGAAAATCATTAATAACATTGCAAATTTTTGAAGTAATATAAAGAATCATTCTGACTATTTAAATAGTAAAATAATGGAGTTACAAGTTTCAGATGTTGGTTCTTGATCCATGATAGCAGCTTAAATAAGGATGTCGTTTTCATTTTCTGGTCTAAATTTTGACCTGTACTGCTGCTGCATCTGTCATAATGGCCTGATTGAGGTTGGAAACCCTGTGTGGAATTGTGGGTGTAAGCTTGTGCCCTATTTCTCCGTGAAGCTTTATGCTCGCATGTAATGTTTCTTAAAATAAGTTCTCCCTGGAAAATACAAAACTCTCTAGTCTCATTTTATAGTTTGGATTTATGTACTACATTTCCAAGAGTTAGTGTGTTGCCTACTGTAGTGGAATAAAGAATCCAAATATAGTTTAGTGTCTTTCTACAAAACTCATATACATTTGCTAGACATACAATAATTTCAAACAATATATTTATGTTACTTTGAGAATTTGATTTTTAGGCAGCATTTTCCCCTGTTTTTGTTAGAGCAGAACTCAAAATATTCCACTTGAATTAGGTGTTGTGCTTCTTGATAAGTCAGTAATGGAACTATAAGTGCTTTTGGGTTATGTATCAAGATACTTTACTAATGAAGAATAGCTTTTGTTGGATGGCTTTTCAGATTCCAAAAATGAGCAAACATTACATAAAGTAACAGAGGATGAAATATTACATGATTTCTTTAGACTTGAACTGCTATATTGGCTGCTGTGGTTCCTAAAGATTTTATTTTCAATGTCAGTTGTTTTTTTTATAGTAGAAGTAATTTTGCAGTGCTAAAAAATCAAATTGTTTCCTGGGTTTTATAAAAGACTTTCACAGATCATAGTATCAGAGTAGGTACAGCGCAGGTGGAAGCCATTCAGCCTATCATGCCTGTGCCAGCTCTTTGAAAGAGCTATCCAATTAGTCCCTGTTCTTTCCCCATAGCCCTGTAAATATTTTCCCTTCAAGTATTTATCTAATTCCCTTTTGAAAGTTACTATTGAGTCTGCTTCCACCACCCTTTCAGACAGTGCATTCCAGGTCATAACAACTCGCTGCGTTTATATAAAAAAAGTGTTTCCTGGTGTTGCCGCTGGCTCTTTTGCCGATCACCGTAAATCTGTGTCCTCTGGTTGCCAACCCTTCTGCCACTGGAAACATTTTCTCCTTATTTACTCTGTCAGAACCGTTCATGATTTTGAACACCTATCAAATCTCCCCTTAATCTTCTCTGTTCTAAGGAGAACTCCCCCAGCTCCTCCAGTCACTCCACACAACTGAAGTCCCTCACCCCTGGCACCGTTCTAGTAAAGCCATTTGGCACCCTCTCTATGGCCTTGACATACTTCCTAAAGTGTGGTGCCCAGAATTGAACACAATACCCCAGCTGAGGCCTAAGCAGTGTTTTATAAAGGTTTAGCATAACTTCCTTGCTTTTGTACTCAATGCCGCTATTAATAAAGCCCAGAATCCCATATGCTTTTTTAACAGCCTTCTCAATTTCTGCCACCTTCAAAGATTTGTGTATGCTGTGGAATATTAGAGTTCAGGTTTATACTACATTTGTGATTAGTAAAGACTTGGAAAAAGCAGTGATTTTCATCTATCTTCTGGAACAGTCAAATGTCTGTTAGTGATATGGCCCATAGGCCATTTGCAGAGAACTCATCTGTCGCACTTGGTAGATTTTCCTTTCTGTGTGTCTTCTGCCTCATTTCTGGCTTGCACGCCTACCTAATGATTCAGCATTCTTCACCTTCCTTCTCTTGTATTCCAGGCCAATGTCTGTAGGTGGGGGGAGTATTCCACAATTTATAGTACATGTGGGAACAACGATTCCAACTGCAGGACCTGTACAGGCCACCAAATGTT
Source organism: Heptranchias perlo (assembly GCF_035084215.1). NCBI lineage: Eukaryota > Metazoa > Chordata > Chondrichthyes > Hexanchiformes > Hexanchidae > Heptranchias > Heptranchias perlo. The sequence continues at coordinate 33,927,436 of NC_090326.1, read as the reverse complement.
TTTCTTACTGGAGACTGAGAGCTGGAGAGGGGATTGTGCTGAATTCTGGCACCAAAAAAAATCCCACAAGAGCCGGTCATGAACTAAGAGCCGGTCATGAACTAAGAGCCGGTCATGAACTAAGAGCCGGTCATGAACTAAGGGCTGGGATCGGCAGTTGTCTCTGGGGTTCTCGAATGCTACTTTGCACCTCACTGCTCCAACTGAGTTACTGTTTAACTAGCTTTGGACTTACTGCAAAGATAAATATGTTTTATTTCAACCAAAACTGTTTAAATCTGCTAATGAGAATGAAAGATAGACATTCTAATTCATTCTGGCTTTTCGGTACTTGAAATTGTGATGGTTCTAATTCAGAAATTTTAAAAATGACACTCTCAAAAGCTAGAGTTGCCTTGTGCTATTGAGGAACTCATGTGAACTCAATAGGCTCCACCCCACTTTCCATTGCAACAGCTGGAAAATAACTTGGGCTATTGTACCCCTCACTACAAATGTAGAGATATCTGATGTACCTTCTTCCCCAAAGGAAGAATAGACCACTACAAGAAAACTGTCACAATAGATCAGTACAAAATAAATTAAAGAACCACAATCTTGTTCCAACAATATTTGGCAAAGATTTTTTGCGTCATTATGTTGGAAGCTTGTAATTGCATTATTATTAGGTTCTATAATATTGACATAAATGACATGCAGCTTTAAAATGTATACAAATTTAGCCTGTGCATTTGTTTCAAAATGTATATACTTGTATAACACTGTGAAATCTAAACATAAACCTTTTTTAAAAAAAAAGTTGTGCATTTGTTTTACATTCTTTTTGTATAAAACTTTTTCTTTTTAAACAAATACCATTCATCTGAGTTTGGTTAAAGCCCATAATTTTGCCAAATGCTTGATTTGAAATTCAGCTAAAGACTCTTTAGTCCAAGGTTTTATAATTGTGGGCTACAAAGATAGATAACTCGGAGCTTCCACTACATATAAAGTTTGAGCCCATGTTCACATTCATTTGCATGTACCGTAAGTCGCTGATACTGAGTGAGATCTTCAGGTTCTGATTTGGAATTTATCTACCCATAAGGCAACAAGTGCTAAAAACATCCTTTCTCGCAGCCAAAAAATTCAAATAGGTCAAACCAGCGAATGAGAAGTACAGATGTAAATAGGGCTGAATTTCCTGGGCTTTGAAGGCCAAATTGATGGGGTTTGGGAGTTCCATGTGCCCCGGTTCAAAGTTTGGATATTCCTGCATAATTTACTTCTTTGACACACAGTTTACCGCTGTACCAAATTAAACCTCTAAAGCACAGTAATTTATGTGCTGCATGTTTCACCTGCCTTCTGTTTACAAAGCATGCTTAAAAAAAATTCTTAGTTCTTAATCCTGCATCAACACAGTGCATACGTCACAGGAAAAGAGAAACAAAGGAACAGGAGTAGGCCATTCAGCCCCTCGGGCCTGTTCCGGCATTCAATTAGATCATGGCTGATCTGTATCTTAACTCCATCTATCCGCCTTGGTTCCGTAACCCTTAATAACCTTGTCTGTCAAAAATCTATCAATCTCAGTTTTGAAATTTTCAATTGACCTAGCCTCAACAGCTTTTTAAGGGAGAAAGTTCCAGATTTCCACTACCCTTTGTGTGAAGAAGTGCCCCCTCACATCACCCCTGAATGGCCTAGCTCTAATTTTAAGCTTGTGCCTCCTTATTCTGGACACCCCCACCAGAGGAAATAGTTTCTCTCTATCTACTCTATCAATTCCTTTAATCATCTTAAACACTGCAATTAGATCACTCCTTAATCTTCTAAACTCAAGGGAATACAAGCCTAGTTTATGCAGCTGGTCCTCGTAATTTAACCCTTTTAGCTCTGGTATCATTCTGGTGAATTGCCACTGCACCCACTCCAAGGCCAATATATCCTTCCTGTGGTGATGTCCTTCATTTTAATTTGCATGAATGAGTTGTGAAATTGTAATGCTCAGTATCTGTAAAGAAAATGAAGGAAAATCAATTTTTTTTGACACTTCTTAAAACCCTAGCATGGTTAACATGCTTGTATTTGTATGTACTTGTAATTCAAAAATTGTAGCTTCGACTTAAAATTGTTCTGTAAATCAAATAAGCAATTATATCAAGTCTATTTTGACAGTGTGCAAAATTGCGCTGCTAACATCAGCATGCTATTAAAGTGGAAGTTGAAATGGAGCCAAAACAGCCGATATAACTATTTTAAATTAATGAACCAAACACGAGCTCGTATACTTTCCCACAGATGATCACCCATACAGTATAAACACTATAATTCATAATTCTGTCATCCATGCTCATCATGTTTAAATAGTCCAAGAAATGGGAATAAGTTCAAATCCTGTCATTTTTTTAAAAAACACAAATGATGAGGTGGAAGAGAGCCTGCTACAACACAGTTGATGTTTTTTTAGCTTCTAAATTCATTAACATTTTAGTAAATAGAAATCCTTTTAAAGTTTCCATTGTTCACCATCCCTTTTTCCCCGTAGTATGTTCCTGAATTAATAGAAAAGGACCAAAATCAAACAACCATTTTATAATAACTTTTGTTTGAATTTTATGCATGAGTCTACATTGTAACAAATAATAGCCAGGATTTTGTTGCATTCAAATCAACCTATAAACATTTGGACTGGAGCACAAGAAATGTATATAGGTGAGGTGTAGACATTCATTTAGACCATATTGCAAACAAAAGTATAGGTACTTTAATTGTAGCACATTTTATTTTAATGTAGATTAAAAGTTGAAATCTTGATTTAGATGGTCATATAAGTTGTGAATGTGATTTTTTTTAACATAAAGATTGCTTGGTGTCTTCTCCCTAATCCCCTACCCTTTAAAACAGTTTGTGGTATGTTCCAAAGTGTATGCCTGCTACTACTGTGTATGCTGCAAATCTCTTGACAGATTACGTTTAGATTTTGGATGGGCTATGTGTGCGAGCTGTGGAGAACTGGCATTCAGTGTTTTGTGCTACGCCTGACAACCATAGTCTGTCTCGGTTTGGTCTTTTTCTTTTCTTTTGTGTTTAGAAGATGCAGATTGCCAGAGCAGCTTGGTAACTGGGGTTGTGACTCGGCCAATACTGTGCTTCTGTTTACTTTCCTTCCTGCAGCAATGTCAGCTCCAGGATCTACAGAGAGCAGTAAGAGGAACTCCCGTAGGTTAAACTATGCGTTTATGCCAAAATTTACTGTGGGTGTTAAATCTTGGTCTGTTTACAAGGCTGCTCTACTGTATTGGCTTAGTCTGAGAGGGGGAGAATGTTACAGCTCCTTGTAATTCGTGTCGTTTGAGAGAATGCATATTTAAACAGAACAAATATTTTAACTCAATGTCACTACTGCATTCATGTATATTCTCTTGTATATTCCTTTTGGTATCGATATAAAAAGCAAATACCTACATGCAAGTGTCTGAGGTTATGTTATATAACAAAGCTGTTTTCAATTCCGATCTGACATGGAACCTCGATAACATTTGTACAACTGATTGATTAAATTAGAGTACCCATAGAAAACATCTACAATGAGCATTATTAATTCAGCAAGTAAATATGACATTGACAGCATTCAATTTTCTGAATACTTTATTTTGAGAAACGTTTAGAAGCATTTGTCAGTGTAAAGGACTGGAGAGTCACTTGTGAGTATTGGAAAGTGACGAGTCCTGAAAATTGATTTTTATATTCAGTGACTGGATTGTCTACACTCAGTGTATTATATAAGCTTGGCTGCTACAGCAAAGAGCGAAGCTGCACTTTGGAGACTTGCTTGTTGGAGGCTGTTGGATCTTGAAGTAATTTAATTGTGGATGAAGGGGCTATGTTGTACCAGTGTGCCTTCTGTGAGGGTTGTAGAATCCCAGTGTTTAGTAGAAGAAAGTGAATTTCTTTAAAGGTGCCGATCTGTACCAGAGGTGGGGTTTGGATACTGCATCATTAAGTCTTTTGCTGTGCTATTTAATGGGTTTTTACCTGTTGATTTCTGTCTCATAAGTATTTTGAGGAACAAACGGTACATTTTACTGTGTACCTAAAAGTTTTGTTACATTACCAGCAGATACTCTGGTTCATATTCCTTCTCGCCCCCCCCACCCGTCCCCAAGAGGTGCACATGTGAAATTTCAGTTATTGGTTCTACCATAAGAAGCAGCTTCAGCAAAAGTGTTTATAAACCTATTTTGAAGAATATTAAGTGATTATGTGATTTAATGACTAAAAGCTGCTTTTGCTGTGCCACACAAGCAAAAACAATGCCAAGTTCTTTTTGGATTGTGGGATTTTAAATAATTGCCATTTTTTAAAACCAACAAAGCAAAATTTGCATCCCTTCACATGTGATTTTTGTGGTAATGCCCCAAGTGCAAGCTTTGCACTTGGGTAGCTGTTCTGGTGTTGCTGAAACTGCCCTGCAATGTAAACCGGGCAAATTCGACACCATGGAAACCGGTTGTAGTTCTGGAGCAGTTCTATACTATAAACTAGATATTAGACTTTATATTAGAATTTTATACTAGATTTCAAAATAAAGAGATGCTGAACAGTATGGATGATGTCCAGTTCATATAATCCAAATTGGGCCAGTGGGGGCGGTCTCTGGGCTAGGCAATGGAGAAAATTCACGACTGTGATCCAGTGTCCTCCGATGGAATATGTGTGTGAGGTGAGAAGACAATCTGATCCATTGTGATCGGCCCCGCCCACAGTCAAGTAACTTGTCAACATTCACCATCTAGGGTTGAAAACATCTGTACCTTAGCAGGAGTCGGTGCTTTCAAGAGAGGATGGGAGAAAATTGAGAAAAGGTGTACCCTATGCACAGGATTTGAGGATAGATTTATTTCTCTTATCGCTTGGAAAAGTTGATCTATTTCCATATGCTCAAGTATCTGAGTTCCCCAGTGGCCTATAGTGTTCATATGGTGCGAAAGGAATACAGGCAGATAGATGTTGACTTTGTGCGATAGTGTAAAAGGGTGATACCGAGTCAGAAGCCCGTTTTATGTCTCCCGATTTTTATTTTCATTGAAGTCAATGGACATAAAAATCGTGGAGAGATGTTAATCGGGCTGCCGACTCGCTATTGCCTGTTTTACACTATCTCATAAAGTCAGCATCTACCCAAATGAGTTCCAGCTATCTCATTAGATGCAAGGAAGGATATTTCATATGTCCAGAGTTCCCATTTTTGGAACTGTCTTTACTAGTTTAATTGTAATTAAACCCATGTAATTAGGCCCATGGGATCCAAGGGAATGTGGCAAATTGGATCCAAAATTGGCTCAGTGGCAGGAAGCAAAGTGTAATGGTTTTTGCGACTGGAAGGCTGTTTCCAGTGGGGTGCCGCAGGGCTTGGTACTAGGCCCTTTGCTTTTTGTGGTATACAATAACGATTTGGACTTAAACGTAGGGGGCATGATTAAGAAATTTGCGGATGACACAAAGATAGGCCATGTGGTTGATAATGAGGAGGAAAGCTGTAGACTGCAGGAAGATATCAATGGACTGGTCAGATGGACAGAAAAGTGACAAATGGAGTTCAATCCGTGTGAGGTAATGCATTTGGGGAGAGCAAACAAGGCAAGGGAATACACAATACATGGGAGGATACTGAGAGATGTAGAGGAAGTGAGGGATCTTGGAGTACATGACAACAGATCCCTGAAGGTAGCAGGACAGGTAGATCAGGTAGTTAAGAAGGCATATGGAATATTTTCCTTTATTAGCCGAGGCTGGAACTGTATAAAACACTAGTTAGGCCACAGCTTAAGTACTGCGCACAGTTCTAGTCACCACATTACAGGAAGGATGTAATTGCACGAGATAGGGTGCAGAGGAGATTTACGAGGATGTTGACAGGACTGGAGAATTTTAGATATGATGACAGATTGGATAGGCTGGTGTTGTTTTCCTTGGAACAGAGGAGGCTGAGGGGTGATTTGATTGAGATGTACAAAATTATGAGGGGCCTAGATAGAGTGGATAGGAAGGACCTATATCGCTTAGCGGAGGGGTCAATAACCAGGGGGGCATAGATTTAAAGTGATTGGTAGAAGGATTGGAGCAAAAATGAGGAATAATGTTTTCACCCAGAGGGTGGCAGGGGTCTGGAACTCACTTCCTGAGAGGGTGGTAGAGGCAGAAACCCTCAACTCATTTAAAAAAAATACCTGGATGTGCACCTGAAGAGCCGTGCACCTGAAGAGCCGTGACCTGCAGGGCTACGGACCAAATGCGGGAAAGTTGGATTAGGCTGGGTGGCTTGTTTCTCAGCCGGTGCGGACACGACGGGCCGAATGGCCTCCTTCTGTGCCGTAAATTTTCTATGATTCTATGAAACTTGAAAATATTTAGTGGGTTTTGTATTTCTAAATTGATCCACTTTGGATTGAAATCCTACCTGAGCAAAGGTTCTGAGGATTTATTGGTAGAGTGGGACCTGAAGGGTGCCCTTTATTCTGTGTAGAGAGATTAGTCAGATTTCACCAATGCAATAATTCGTTGTGACCAAAATCATTTCAAATGAGCTGGGTTAGCTAAGAATTATATGTGATGACCATTTTGTAAAGGTCAAATTTTTGAGGTTAAGCGCTGCAATTGCAGTTCACACATAGCTTTCCAGGTTCGTGAGGAGTACTTGTTAATTGTATTGGGGCATTTAAGCAGTAGCAATGGAAACTGAATTGACCCATTTAAATTAATTTGCTGAATACCTTTTGTCCCTCTGTGTGTTGGTGCCACTGTTTTCCCCATTGTATAGGTATTGTGGTGGCTGCTGCCTTGTGACCAGAACTAGAGGAACAGAGCTGTTTTTATTTTACTTGGTAGCTAGTGCTGTACAAGAGAGGAGACATTATATTCGTCCCTGCTCATGTTGAAAGGGAAATAGTCTTATCCGTGTGATGCACAATATTGGCAGTTTTATGTGAGCTCCATACTATTGAAATCACTAAAGTGGTTTTGCTTATGATAAAAGCAGGAGTAAGATCTGCCACTTTGATTTGTTTAAAAATCTTCAGATTAGAACTTTGATTTCTGAGTACCCAAATGAACCTGAAGGATTATCCCTATTAAACAGAAGCTGCGCACAAAGGGTTTACAAATGTGTGACCGTAACCCTGCAGGAAGTACTGCTTCTCTGCTGAGTAATAACAATTGTGTGATAAATTTGTGACCTGTGGAGAATGTTGAATGTTTTAAAGTGGGTTTTGACTTTTGATTTTACTTTTCCCCACTTGAATGTCAATAAGCAATAATGTTTTCATAATTAACTTTTGTTTTCTATTTTTGCTCTGTCTTTTATACAAGAAGTAAAAACAGAAATGCTGGAAACACTCAGTAGGTCAGGCAGCATCTGTGGAGAGAGAAACAGAATTAATGTTTCAGGTCGATGCCCTTTCATCAAAAATGGAAGAAGTTGGAGATTTAACCGTTTTTATGCAAGGGAAAAGGGGAGGGGAAGTACAAAGAGAAAGATCTGTGATAGGGTGGCAGTCAGAAGTGATTAAATGACAAAAGGGATTATGGCACAAGGCAAAAAGGGGTGGTAATGGCACAAGTATAGAAACAAAAGATGGGTCCGGAGGAGGTGTAAATGGTTACAGCAGAACCATTACCAGCACTTGCTGTCCGAGAAAATGGGAGCGGTGGTTATGATCTAAATTGGTGAACTCAATGCTGAGGCCAGAAGGCTGTAAAGTGCCTAATCGAAAGATGAGCTGCTGTTCCTCAAGCTTATGTTGAGCTTCGTTGGAACAGTGTAGGAGGCCGAGGACAGCGAGAACTTGGATTAGTGTATTACAACATCTGTGACTAGTTAATTCTAGGAATCTTACAACACCAGGTTATAGTCCAACAGTTTTATTTGAAAATCACAAGCTTTCGGAGGCTTTCTCCTTCGTCAGGTGAGTGTGGGATTCCATGGAAGGTACTGACTATATATGCGGTAACTTCCATGGAATCCCACACTCACCTGACGAAGGAGAAAGCCTCCGAAAGCTTGTGATTTTCAAATAAAACTGTTGGACTATAACCTGGTGTTGTAAGATTCCTTACATTTGTCCACCCTAGTCCATCACCGGCATCTCCACATCATAGTTAATTCTATGTATTGCTTTTGAAGTATATTATTTCTATGTAATAAACCTAGATGATTTACCAGGGTTTCCTTAACTGTTGTTTTCTTGTTCCGTGCTAGAAACTGAAACATGCTGAATTTCTGGCAATTTTAATGAAAGGTTGGTTATCTGGTAATCATTAACACATGGTGCAGCCTACAGAGAAGAATAGCTTTGTTGTGTAGAACTGTAGGACAACAATCCCACTTACAATAAAGCAACACTGAAACGGATTGCAGGTACCAATACAGACAGTAATTCCATTTACCTTTGACACAAATGATTTGTAAATACAGTTGACCTACCCATATTTATACAAAAGCATTTTCCAGTTACTTTATATGTACTATATACACTACATGGGGCACAATCTATTTGGAAAATGAACTAGAACCACTTGCATTTATATAGCGCCTTTAAATCTTCCCAAGGTGCTTTACAGGAGCGTTATCAAACATAAGGAGATATTAGGACAGGCGACCAAAAGCTTGGTCAAAGAGGTAGGTTTTGAGGAGGGTCTTCGAGAGAGAGAGGTGGAGAGGTTTAGGGAGGGAATTCCAGAGCTTACGGCCTAGGCAACTGAAGGCAAGGGTTGTCAATGGTGGAGCGATTATAATCAGGGATGCGCAAGAGGCAAGAATTGGAGGAGCACAGAAATATATCTCGGAGAGTTGTAGGGCTGGAAGAGGTTACAGAGATAGGGAGGGGTGAGGCCATGGAGGAATTTGAAAACAAGGATGAGAATTTTAAAATTGAGGCGTTCCCAAACCAGGAGCTAATGTAGATCTGTGAGCCCAGGGGTGATGGGTGAACGGAACTTCGTGCGAGTTACAATACGGGCAGCAGAAGTTTAGATGAACTCAGGTTTATGGAGGGTGGAAGATAGGAAGCCAGCCAGGAGATCATTGGAATAGTCCAGTCTGGAGGTAACAAAGGCATGGATGAGGGTTTCAGCAGCAGATGAGCTGAGACAGGCAGAGACGGGCGATGTTAAGGAGGTGGAAGTAGGCAATCTTGGTGATGGAGCAGATATGTGGTTGGAAGCTCATCTCGGTCAGATAGGACGCCAAGATTGCAAATGGTCTGGTTCAGCCTCACAGTGGCTAGGGAGAGGGATGGAGTCAGTGGCTAGGGAACGGAGTTTGCGGCGGGGACCAAAGACAGTGGTTTCGGTCTTCCCAATATTTAGTTGGAGGAAATTTTTGCTCATCCAGTCGGACAATCAGTGTGACAAATGAGACACGGTGGAGGGGTCGAGAGAGGTGGTGGTGAGGTAGAGCTGGGTGTCGTCGGTGTACGTGTGGAATCTGACGTTGTGTTTTCAGATAATGTCGCCAAGGGGCAGCATGTAGATGAGAAATGGGAGGGGGCCAAGGATAGATACAGAGGTAGCCATGCGGGAGTGGGAAGAGAAGCCATTGCATGTGATTCTCTGGCTACGACTGGATAGATAAGAATGGAACCAGGTGAGAATGGTTCCTACTGTAGTAATGAAAAAGAATGACAACCCTAGTCATGTTAGGTTTACTCCCCTGAGGATAAACACATACGTTAGTCAAGTCTAAAGGCAAACTAATGAGGTTTGTGCCTTTGCTAACCCTAATTAGATAGGATGATGACTCCATCTTGATTCAGTGTACAGTCCCAATGCCACCAAAGCATACATTGGACTAGATTTAGCTGTAAAAATAATGGTGAGGTTAATGGCGTTCGCTGTTATTTATGCGTAAATGGTACAGCAACTTCAAGCAAGGAGCAAATACATGGTTAAATGGCATTACCCAAAATTTGCTGTCTGAGTTGCACTGCTCTGCCATTAGCTTTGCGAAAATGGCATCTCGTTTTCTGCCTCACCATTGACATGCATTGAATGTTGTGAAGTTGCTGTATTTGCGCGGTAGATACGAACTAAACTCGCCACAGAAAGTTAAGGCTTGTCATTTCAAGCGTAAGTACCCTTTAGTGATGTGATAATTGTTAATTACTGCCAATCAACCTCTGGCACTGAAAATTAACTATTACAAATGTGGAGTCTCATTCCTTTGGGTATTAATTGTTGGATATTTTAAGAATGTCAAATTTAAATTTTTTTTAAAAATTTAACTTTTCTGTCTTTTTTTCTTAATCAATCTTTCGTTCCCTCTCTTTATTTCTCTTTCTGTACCTGATTTGGCATTGAAGTCACCCACTCTAATTTATACTTCCTTCCACTGTTTATTTCTGAATCCTTCAATCTGACTGAATAAGGAGGTACACTGTTGGTTATCTGTTGGACTCAGGTCCCAGATGCCCTGTTTCCCTCACTGCTCCGTTATCAGCAGACACTGTTAGATGCCCTGATGCAGCAAAACCTGGCCCAATAACACTCAACGTTATATAGCCAATGCATACAGTCACAAATAATTTTATTTGCTCTTCTGATCTATTTGGACATTTATTTGTAATTCAAGAAAAAACGGTTATCCTAGTTGGACCACATTGTGGTATATTGTTCTTTATCCCCTCTCCTGACTCAGTTATTGGAGGAAATATAACTTCCGTCCAGCTGTCGGGGTTCAAGTCACAACCCTGACAAGGCCCTTTTGTTGTTTTACTTCAGCAAAATAGATTACCACTTTTTTTTCCCTTCCTTATAAGTCATCTCTCTTGTGTGCTGTCCTTTATTTTTCTCAATGTATAAAGGTACTTTGGCCAGGAAGAAATGACTGAATAAGTTATATTCTACTGTTTCATTCACAGTAATGCTCCAGTTACTGACACCTGTTTTTAGAGCAGTGCTAGAAGGTAGCGCAGAGTTATACTGCCTACTTGCGTCAAAGGGAATTGGAGCTCTGCATTTACATGCTGAAACACTGTTGCCAAACTCTGCTTAGTGTCAGGTGAAATATCTAATTTTAGAAAAGAGGACTGTCCTGTCAGTCCTTTACTAGTTTGATCCATACAACAGATCATGAGTAATAACTGCTGTCATTCTCAATAAATTCCTAATTGCATTTGCAACAATTGAAGTGGAATGGAATGGATGTCATCCCAAGGTCATCAAAGGATTCATCTTTGACATAGTTGTGAGGCAGTGAATCTACACTACATCTTTGTCAATTTCTTTTGTCTGACATTCCATGTGCCTGCCTTCTGTATTTGTGCTGTACAGATGCACAAACATATATGTAATGAAATTATAAGCATAGACCTGGGTAATTTTTACTTTTTTTTTCTTGTAATTGAATTTGCCAGAATTTGTTGTCCCAGCGTAATTCTGAGTCAGTCATTCCAACATTTGCCAGTATAATTTTAACAGGTGTACAGGCATATTTACACCTCCCTCCTCCTCCTCCTTCTCTTCCTCCCTGCCACAAGGCAGAAAAAAAGTGGAATGTGATACAGATTTTGTTGAGTTACCCTTCATAGGATAAATGATTTTTCATTATGGGCAGGCATTCATGTTATATGTATTTCACATTAAGGTACTGTGTGAAGACAGAATGGTGTATGGAATTCAAAATTTGCTAAGCAAAAAGTTCAGAACAAGATCACTAAGCCCTAAAGACTGGCTGCAAAATGAAGACTTTCCAAGGTGGCTCGAACTCTGTGGATCACATCCATGTTTTTATTTTGCGGTGGGAGGAGGCGGAGGAGGAAGGAGGAGGAGGCGGTGACAGTAAATATGCCTGCACATCTGTTACCAGGGAGCTGACTGGATGAGGTCTGACCAGAGCACTATAAAGATTTATCACTACCTCATCTGACTTATATTCTACTGTTTGGCATTGTAGTTCAACTTCCACTTGGCTTTGTTGGTTGCTACTCTGCACTGGGTGGACATATTTAGCGTTGAATCTGTTAAGACTCCCAGGTCTCTTTCAGTTTCATCCTCAGTTATTACACCATTCATGAAAGTATGTGCGTCATCAATTTTTCCTTCCTATGTGCCTGCATTAAATTTCATCTGCCATTGTTCTGCCCACTTGCAGATCTTGCAACTTATTTTGTAATTTCTAAGTTGCCACTTCCCATCCCACTGCCCTTCCTAGTTTGGTATTATCTGCAAATTTGACCACTTTGCATTGAGTTTCTAAATCCATGTAAATTAGAAACAGTGGTCTGGCAGGATCCTCTTGGAAGGGAAGTTAAGAAATTGTAAGCTTCTAAGAAGCACCAGCAGCCGTGGGGAAAAAAATGCAGTAATAGCCATGAAAAGCGAGACCCTTTGAGCAAGAATCGCGTACAACCAACAGGCCATGACACTGCTGGTTCAGCATCAGCCCTTTTGGGACTTTTGAGCCCCACCTGAGAACAGCTGGCTACCCCAGTTCAACACTTCATTTGGCTCACACCATGGCGTGGGCCTTCCCTAGCCTTGCATAAATAACTCAGGTGTCCCCCACCTACCTGAGGCCCAGGTTGGGCATTGCCTACAGAAGTTCATGGTGAAATGGAGAAGGCACCACAGATGCATTGGTTTTAGGGCTGGCCAGAGAGGCTTATAATCTGCACTTCACAGGTGCAACCCTGAACCTTCACTGGGTATTTGATTGGATTATTTACCTATTATGATTGCAGCGTCATGGCGCAAGGTCAACAAATTGCTACTTTTAGGCACAGTTGAAAGGGTTCATTTTAAGCAGAAGAACATAGGTGCCTATTTTACATATTTTATAGCCCCCAAAAAGACACCGGGCCCTGTCTAATATTAGACCTTAGGGTCTTAAGCAAGTTCCACAAGCAGGAAAGATTCAAGATTATTCAGGAGATACGCCCAGGAGACTGGCTGGCAAAAAGTGATCTAAAAGATACCTCCATCTATAGCATCTTTGAAGTAAAATCTGTGGGTACAAAGTACTGCTGGTTTTCCTCTCTGCATCCAGGGTTTTTACAAAGGAACATAGGAACAGGAGCAGGCCATTCAGCCCCTCGTGCCTGCTCCGCCATTCAATAAGATCATGGCTGATCTGTGATCTAGCTCTATACGTTTAAATTTAGCAATTGAGCTAGTATCAATTGCTGTTTGCAGAAGCGAGTTCCAAACTTCTACCACCCTTTGTGTGTAGAAATGTTTTCTAATCTCGCTCCTGAAAGGTCTGGCTCTAATTTTTAGACTGTGCCCCCTACTCCTAGAATCCTCAACCAGCGGAAATAGTTTCTCTCTATCCACCCTATCCGTTCCCCTTAATATCTTATAAACTTCGATCAGATCACCCCATAACCTTCGAAACTCTAGAGAGTACAACTCCAATTTATGTAATCTCTCCTTGTAACTTAACCCTTGAAGTTCGGGTATCATTCTAGTAAACCTACGCTGCACTCCCTCCAAGGCCAGTATGTCCTTCCGAAGGATAGGTATCTGCAGTCGCTACACATCTCAGGATCCAACTTCTCCGCATTTGCCATGTGTTTTTTTTGGCTCATCAGAGCTCCTTCCCTACAGTTGGCTTCCATGGCTGTGCAACAGATATTCAACACAGTTCAGGGTCTGGGCATCATAACGAATTATGAGCAGTATTGGCTACAACCCATGAAAAGACTGTTATTCTTGGAACGATATTGCAAGCTATTCAGCAGAAAGGTTTCCTGCCTCCAGACTAGCTCACAGCATTCAAGATTCTGATATCTTCCCTGCAGCCAGGGAAATTAGTCCCAATGACGGCTGCAGTGATCTTGTTAATTCCCAAGGTCTGTCTCCGCCTGCGTCAGCTGAACTTTCTTAGTCAGTGATCTTCCCACAGAATCCCTGCGACCAGACCCCGCTCTTGCGTTTTACCAGCTCCACGGCCTGTACTGCAGAGAAGCTTCTGTGCTCCAATCAATTCTACTTCTCTGCTTCCAAAATGTCTGTATGTTTTGCTATTTAATTGTAAATAATATAAAATCAAAATATAATAGAAAAACAAGGACAGAATATATAACTTTAAAATGGCGACTGTATTATATCTGCAGCTCTGAGCCAATTATCCCCGCCTTCTAACCCTGCTTCACCTGAAAGCTATACCTGGTTCTGGACTCCCTGTGTGCAATGGCATAGAGAATCAACTAGTATTTCTAAATGTTATGAAAGCAATACAATAATAATTGCAAGATCATATTTGTCTTGAAGTGAAAACAAATCTTTGATTTTTTTACTGCTGCAAACATTTTTATAAACAACAAACAACAACTTGCAATTATGTAGCGCCTTTAACATAGTAAAACGTCCCAAGGCGCTTCACGGGAACGATTATCAAACAAAATTTAACACCGAGCCATATAAGGAGATATTAGGACAGGTGACCGAAAGCTTGGTCAAAGAGGTAGGTTTTAAGGAGCATCTTAAAGTAGGAGAGAGAGGTTTAGGAAGGGAATTCCAGAGCTTAGACCTAGGGTGAAGGCACGGCTGCCAATGATGGAACGATTAAAATAGGGGAAGGGCAAGGGCCAAGAATTGAAGAAGGGAAGCAAGGGAGGAAATAGCGGAGGCTCTGACCATCGTTTTCCAATCCTCTCTGGCTATAGGCGTGGTCCTGGAGGACTGCTAATGTTGTACCGTTGTTGAGCAAGGGATAGACCGAATAATTACAGGCCAGTCAGCCTAACCTCGGTGGTGGGCAAATTATTGGGAACAATTCTGAGGGACAGTATTGATCGTCATTTAGAAAGGCACAGATTAATCAAGGACAGTCAGCATGGATTTGTTAAGGGAAGGTCATGTCTGACTAACTTGATTGAATTTTTTGAGGAGGTAACAAGGAAGGTTGATGAGGATAGCACGTTTGATGTAGTCTACATAGATTTTAGCAAGGCTTTTGACTAGGTCTCACATAGCAGACAGGTCAGAAAAGTAAAAGCCTGTGGGATCCAAGGGAAAGTGGCAAGTTGGATCCAAAATTGGCTCAGTGGCAGGAAGCAAAGGGTAATGATCGACGGGTGTTTTTATGACTGGAAAGCTGTAGACTGCAGGAAGATATCAATGGACTAGTCAGGTGGGCAGAAAAGTGGCAAATGGAATTCAATCCGGAGAAGTGTGAGGTAATGCATTTGGGGAGGGCAAACAAGGCAAGGGAATACACAATAAATGGGAGGATACTGAGACTTTGGAGTGAATGTCCACAGATCCCTGAAGGTAGCAGGACAGGAAGATAAGGTGGTTAAAAATGCATACGGGTACTTTCCTTTATTAGCCGAGTTATAGAATAAAAGAGCAGGGAGGTTATGCTATAACTGTATAAAACGCTAGTTAGGCCACAGCTAGAGTACTGCGTACACCTGGTCACCACACAATAGGAAAGATGTGATTGCACTAGAGAGAGTACAGAGGAGACTTACGAGGATGTTGCCAGGGCTGGAGAATTTTAGCTTTGAGGAAAGATTGGATAGGCTGGGGTTGATTTCTTTGGAACATAGGTGGCTGATGGGAGATTTAATTGAGGTGTATAAAATTATGAGGGGCCCAGATAGAGTGGATAGGAAGGACCTATTTCCCTTAGCAGAGAGATCAATAATGAGGGGGCATAGATTTAAAGTAATTGGTAGAAGGATTAGAGGGGAGTTGAGTAGAAATTTTTTCACCCAGAGGGTGGTGGGGGTCTGGAACTCACTGCCTGAAAGGGTGGTAGAGGCAGAAACCCTCATTGCATTTAAAAAGTACTTGAAGTGCTGTAACCTACAAGGCTACGGACCAATAGCTGGAAAGTGGGATTAGACTAGATAGCTCTTTTTTGGCTGGCACAGACACGATGGGCCGAATGGCGGCCTCCTGTGCCGTAAATTTCTATGATTCTATGAATTGGAGGAGCAGAGATCTCGGAGGTTCAACGATCGGGAGGGGCGAGGCCATGAAGGGATTTGACGACAAGGTTGGAAATTTTAAAATCGAAGTCTTCCTGGACCGGGAGCTAATGTAGGTCAGCGACTACAGGGGTGATGGGTGAATGGGACGTGGTGCGATTACAATACAGGCAGCAGAGTTTTTGGATGAGCTCAAGTTTATGGAGGGTGGAAGATTGGTGGCTGTCCAGGAGAGCATTGGAATAGTCAAGTCTAGAGGTAACAAAGGCATGGATGCGGGCTTTAGCAGCAGATAAGCTGAGGCAGGAATGGAGATGGAAGTAGGCGGTCTTGGTGATGGAGCGGATACGTGGTCGGAAGATCATCTCAAGGTCAGATAGGACACCAAGGTTGCAAACGGTCTGGTTCAGCCTTAGACAGTCGTCAGAGAGAGGGATGGAGTTTGTGTCAGGGACCAACGACAATGGCTTCGGTCTTCGCAATATTTAGTTGCAGGAAATATTTGCTCATCCAGTGCTGGATGTTAGACCAGCAGTGTGTCAGATGAGACACAATGGAAGGGTTGAGGGAGGTAGTGGTCAGGTAGAGCTGGGTGTCGTCAATGTACACGTGGAACCTGACGTTGTATTTTCGGATGTTGTCGCCAAGGGGCAGCATAGATCCTTGGGGGACTCCAGAGCTAACGGTGTGGGATCGGGAAGAGAAGCCATTGCAGGTGATTCTCTGGCTACGACTGGATAGATAAGAATGGAACCAGGCAAGTGCAGTTTTTATTAGGTTGATGTATTCTGTATGAAGGGCAGCCAGATTCAGCTTTCTACTAATAATGCTTCTTTATCATACTTCAATTTTAATAATAGCCATAGAATAATTAGATGACCTGCTTCACTTTCTAGAGTATATTTTCAGGTTTTAACAAAATACCTCCGGGATAAGAACTTCTGTTCTGTTTGACCTAATTCCCCAATGTTTTTCAGTCTATTTCACAGACCTGAGCAACTCTAGAAATTAGTTTTAGCTAAGAGATGCTGTTCACTTAATGTATAATAGAACAGTAAATAATGAATGTCATTCATTTTTCAAAAATTAATTGACATGAAGCTAACAAGTTAAACCCTGTGCTCATTTTGTAAGCTATTTTACTCTGTCCTTTTATGTTCATCAAACTGTCTGAAGGGTGAGCAAGATGCCCACACCTAGCTTCATATGCTTTAGAACCAGTCTCTTCAGGGGGGGCGGGGGTTATATTGTAGTGTTGCTGAAATTATAGCATAAATCCAGAGTCAGGGCCTAACCTGACTCGGGAGAGACGTGCTGTGTGGTACCCTAGTGGAGGCAGTCACACACTGGGTTTGACATTGCACGGGGCGCAACTTCGGTACAGTCTCAACTGCGTTTAAATTGTTCTCTGCTTTCCTGAAACTAATAGGTCTCTTAAGCCCACCTGTACTTAATTTAAATGTTTAGACCACGTGGACTCTCCAGCCTACACGCTAAAACCATTTTAAATTTTAACTACTGGGAGAGGAGCTCTGTGCATGCATGTAACCATGAGAATAGCAGCTCCAGTGAGGCAGTGTAAATGCAGTATTTTCCTACCTGGAACCAGGCAGTATCCTGGTCTGAGACCAGTAGCTGCCATATAAATGCACCATAATTAATACACAAGCTGTGTTGGTTGACTTCTCTGCCCTCTGTCAGCACCTTCCCTCCTAGATAGCTCGGCTGAGATCTGAAATTCCTCTATGGGTTAAACTCATGTTTTGAGACTTTGTTTGACTATTTTGTCCTTGAAGGATTTCACGATAATTTATATTAAAATGATGAATTAAATTTAGCTCACAAGGGATTAAATTCCACATGGCAGCCACATGCTTGGGGTGGGGTGGGGTGGCGGTGGTGTGTGCTGCAGATTGCATCTGAACAGAGTGGTTGATGAAGTGATGGCTTCCACATTCCACTTCTTCTTGATCAGTGGAAGTAGTTTGGACACCACTGTGAGCATCCATACCCTCATGTTGGGATAGCTGTATTCAGTCCAGCCAGCAGGGGGTAGTTGCAGGGATCATTCACTCAGGTAGCTAGTTTAAGTGTCATCTCTACTGGCCAAGCCTCTCTTTCCTACCCTGCCCGGGAACAAAAAGGACAAAGGAATGCATGGTCTGGGTCAGTTGCGAAGAACTGGTAAAGGAAACTGACATAGGGAGTGAGAACGCTCTTCTTAAGGTGGGATCAAAGGAATTACTGGATCATAAAAGTTATAATTACTGTGCTAACAGGGACAGTGTGGCACATTTTGTTGTTTACTATGTTACGTGGAGTGTTGTGAAATAAGTTGTAATATTTGTTAGTTACTCTATGCATTTATTAATGATTAGAAAATAAACTAGTTTATTGATTTATATTTGGCCTCATCTCACTAAAGTATTAGTCAGTCTGCCATTCAGAAGATTGGATAAGCACACTTGGCAGTAGGTGTGTGATTACAGTATCCAGTTCTTGCAACAAGGGGTTTCATTGTTATGGCCACCAGGTTATGTTATAACTAGATATTGGCCAGTAATGGTAAACTCTGAATCATGAGAGATGCGGGATACACTTACGGAAGAGAACCAGTGACACTATACCTGAGAGGATATTTAGTGTGAACTTGAAAGAATATCTAGAGCGGACCTGAAATTTGCAATAGAAAGTCAGAGGCAGAAAGGTGGAAGGGATGGTGGTTGGGGGAAGGTGGTACTGCTGTTTGAACTGGCTGTCTTTAAATTTAACTTGTGTTTACATTCGGGTAAAACAATTGCAGTGCCTGTACTCTTTGGAATAAACTGTAGAGCTCATGGCTTGATATTCGTTCAGTAATAGTGTAAATAATTGCAACTATTTGTAGATTTAAAATAAAATGTTTTAGCCAACTGTCTGAAGCTGAGGCCTGGAAGAATTTCTATACTTGACCTCAGATAAATTTTGCATATGTTTGTGTAATGATCAGCATCAAAAGTGTGCACAGAAGGATGAGTTTCGTTTTAAAAAGTAGAAGCATATTCATTTAAATTGCCCATGGGATTTGAACCAGACTGCTTTATTACATCAGCTCCAACTACAAATAGCAACAGTAGCCACACCTGCAAACCAGGAAAGAGATTACATATGAAAATACCAAAATAGTAATATGCACATGTATAGTTATTTGTAGATATTTTTAGACTGACAGATACTGCCCTACTTCTGTTCCCTTTGGTTATTTCTTACCCTCTTTGTCAGCCTATTAAAAAAAAAAGCACCTTTTCCCAACCAGTGACCACCTCACAATCCTGTTGTATAACTGACTGCTGTGAAGTGTAGATGAGTGTCTTGTGCTGACATCTTCTCTCTCATTTCCCCCCTTCCTGTTGGCAACTGATATGTACGGTACTTGCATATTGTTAACTCAACACTAGTAAGCATGTTGTGGCAATTACGCTCCAAGGTGTCTATTATATTGCTTTTTTTTTAATGTTCTAGAGGGCCTTGAAATAAAAGCAGCTAGTCATTACCACTAATTTGAGTGTTTATTCGGATACAAGAATGGCAATGAGGGCCATAGATGGCACATTGTTAAAAAGATTGAATATTGGACATCTTTGTTGCTTAGGTAGTTGTCTACCTTGTTGCTGAATTATTTTTTATCATGTCACTATTAGTTGGCAAAATCGCATGGGGTTGATCTTGCAATAGATGCCAAAAAGGGAGCAGTTTTGCTTACTATCTGCAAACCTACAACATATACAATGATTAAGAATCTGATTGCTCGTGTCCAGCCTAAAGACAGAACATATGAGGAGTTGGTCCAAGTGGTCAAAGAACATCTGAGCCCAAAGCTACTCGTTATTGGCAAGCGATTCAAGTTTAACTAGAGGAGGCAAAGAGATGATGAAAATGTTTCTCAATTTATGACATAACTGAAGAAATTATCCGAAACGTGTGACTTTGGTGGCTTTCTGGACGATGCAGTAAGAGACCGTTTTGTCTACGGTTTGAAGAAACTGTTGGTAAAAGACAGTTTCATGTCTGCTAGAGCTCTCGAAATAGCACGTGGGATGGTTACTGTTGCCAGGCGTGTTAGGGAGTTGCATGCCACAGGGTCCAACAGCTTCAGAGACGCTCAACCATGTTGGAGGTGTGGTTAAAAATAATCATCGTGACTGATGTTTTTGTAAGAAGGCTAACTGTCATAACTGCAGGGAATCAGCCCATTTAGCTGTTTTGCCAGCAACCAGTAGGTGCTGCTAGATTGGAGGCAGGGCTAAGAAAAGAAGGTCCCTAATCATAGCACTGTGAGGAATCAACAGAAAAGAAGACAAAAATCCACTGTCCATTATGTTGATTCCAATGAGGAACCTGAGGAAGAAACTGTACCACATGGTGAGATGGATGAAGAAGAGACCCATTTTCCTATATAGTCCATAACAGGAAAAGGGCAATGCAAAATTGTGATCCCCATCTGGGTAGAAAGTATTAAATGTGCATTTGAATTGGACACTGGGACTGCAGTAAATATTATGCCATCAAAAGTATATGAGGAGAAGTTTTGGAAAATTGCCTTCCAAAAAACCGACATTTTACTGAAAAGTTATTCTAGACACCAACCACCAGTCCTTGGGAAAATAAATGTCCAAGTAAAATACGAAAATCAGACTAAATAATTGTCATTAATTGTAATTACGGTTAAAGGTCCCTCATTGATAAGTCGAGATTGGTTTCATGGCTTGAACTTAAACTAGGCCAATATTAAGAAGATCACCACTCAAAAGCCTGTGGACATGCTCATGGAAGAGTAGAAGTCCTATTCAGTCTGAAACTTGCATAGCAAAGGTGCACCTTAATGTGAAGAAGGGGCCGAAGCCAAAATTTTATAAGTTCAGAACAGTGCCCTATGCTTTAAAGGAAAAGATATTAGCAGAATTAGATCATATGGAGTGAGAGGGCATAATTGAGAAAATTGACCATTGTGACTGGGCAAGCAAAATCCTGGCTATGATAAAACTAGACAGAATTATTTGGAGACCGTTTCTGAAAGTGAAAGCCCTGAGGACTGTGTGGTATGTGACGTGAAAGAAGAGCAGTGGAAATTGCTCAATCCAGAGGGCAAGAAGTGATATAAATGAGAATTTCTCATTGGTTTCCAGTTCATGTCAGCTGGAATCAACAAACTAGATGGTTTGCCAGGCAATCACAAAATGAAGGAGAATGAGAAAAAGGTCAGGAGACAACAATGATGGTTGCAGAGACTATTTTTAAAGGCAGGAAGGTGACAAGGTGGAGTGGCTGAGGGAAGGAGTTCCAGCAGGTGATGGCTGAAGGAGTGGCCACTGATGGTGGAGCAGGAAATGTGAAGTAGGCTGGTGTTGAAGGAGGGAAGGTGCCTGCAGGGGCACAGGGCTAGAAGAGATGACTGCGTGTAGGGATTTGAAGGTGAGGATCAAAATCTTGGGAAATTAAAGTTTGTTAAGGACAGGGGCGATGGGGATGTGGGCCACGGTATTTGACACATGCTGTATGAAAAGCACTTTTAAATTTGGTATAATTGGTTCAACTGTTTCCCCTTTCAGCCTTTACCAATATTAGACGGTATTGCTCGTCTTTATAATTATATTTTTCATGTTTTGTCTCCACGTTAATTCAATTTTATCATTTTTCTAACAATTGTGCTCTGATGAACAAATCAAAAGTAGTTTGCAAACTAAATTAAACATTATTGAACAACGTCTTTGATTCCACCTCTTGCTAATTCAGCATCTGTGGAACCTTGTTTGACATTTCCACTTTTAATTATGTTTCACAAGTGGATGAACAAAAGCTGAAGATTAATTCTGCTTTTAAATGATGTGTTCTGTTAAGTGCTCATGTAGTGTTTAACAAGGGTTCTCATTGGTTAGATAAATTATGTAATGCATTAATATAATTGAAACTATGTTTTGTACTAATCCTTTTCAAAATCAAATTGCTTGTGAGACGTTGTATGATTGCCTATTTAATTTCATGTCAGTGATGGCAAGAGCAGACCTCAGACTGCAGTTTCGCAACACTACAGGTCTGATACTGATAGCCGTAGAGCACAAATTGCAGCTGGCATGATCCACGTTAAATTGCGGGCTGTGACTGGTTATGGCTTGCTCTCTGCCTGCCAGGAGGGAGCTCTGCAGGTGTGCTTACTTGTATGTGCAAAGCCGTGTTCCCCAGTGACTAATTTTTGGTATTAAGGAAAAGCTGTAGTGTCTGCGTTCTCTCTTAACATTAAAAAGACTCTTAAGTTTATAAGTGATCAGGCGATCTAACGGGTCACCTGAGCACTTTTCTGGTTTCATATTGGACTGGAGTTGTGCAAATTCAGTCGGCCTCCTGGTGGGGATCTTGTAGCACTTGGCTTTAGTGTGCTGAAGAGCCAGATTGGGACTTAATTATATTGCCAATTTTGCATTGATGCACATTCAAAACTGATTTGCATCAGCACAAAAGTAACACTAGCAGCCTTACACTGCTCTTAGTGAATTAAAATGAACCTTCATTATTTTCATATGAAGTATTTAGTTTAACAACAGGTGTCCCTATTTGAAACACATCAGTACTATTGGGGAATCAACTCATTTATGGTGTATTGGCGATACTGAGATTGTCTCACTGTTGCTTACCCACCTCTGTTCTACAAGGATAGCAATTTCTTCCCATTGCAAACATTTAGCTCCTTGTGTTCGTAACCATGACTGAACTGCTTTGGCCCAAATAAATGGCGAAAATGGATGAAAAATGTACAAAGCAATAGGAATCCCCCAAAAAAGTTGGCCCGACTTATGAATGTGGACAACTTAAGTATTGTACAACATCTGTACCAACCCAGTGATGGAATATTGCAGTCTGCTCAGTGTTCTGCAGTGAAAACGCATCTTTGCTATGCCACTGTCCACTTTTCATCAGATGGTTGAACTCGAGTTGCATTTGTAGTTATTAGGTCAGTGTTACTATATTTTGAGGTCACAATTTCAAGCGTCGTTTTGCTCACGGACCACTAGCGAGCCCTCTAATGTGTTGCACCGTAGTCTAACGAGAGGTGGGTCTTGCACAAAATGTTACAGGCCATTCTGTTGCTCAATCAACCCGTCTGCGTGACCACCAAAATTTTGGAGCATGACTAGCTATTAGTTTAGGTCTGTTCCTTTGTATTAGATGCCATCTTGTCATGAGCTGAGTAGTAGTTTTGACATGTAAGTTGCAGGAGCACATACATAATGGTAAACCTGTGCAAAGCTGCAGCCCATTCTCTCTGTCTGTAAGTGACTATGTGGATAGGTTATGTTGCAGTGCTTTTATGTGTGAATCGTTGTGAAGATGTGTCCAGGCTTTCAATTGTAAGTTGCAGCCTGAATGTGTGCCCTGCTGGAGTATGGATTTGTGTGATCAGTTAAAGAATTATAAGGGTGTGTGAAAGCTTGACGGCCAGCAATAAATGTAGAACAGTGTGTATGGCATACATACTTGGGTCATGTACCTACTAAATGGTACTTTTGGGTAGTTTTGCATTTCCAGGTTCTTTAAAACGTGCCATCTGTGTCTGTTCCCTGTTCTTGCAGATAGTGCACATTGTTCAGCTAGGCTGCCACTTCCTGACAGACATGCTGCACTGTTCTCCAGGGAGGGTATCCTGGAATATCAAGCAAGGCCATTTAAATTTTCAAGACTGAGATTGAAAACTTTTGGTAAGACCATAAGAAATAGGAGCAGGAGTTGGCAACATGGCCCCTCGAGCCTGCTCCGCCATTCAATAAGATCATGGCTCAACTTCAGCCTCAACTCCACTTTCCCACCTGATCCCCAGATCCCTTGATTCCCCTTGAGTCCAAAAATCTATCAATCTCGGTCTTGAATACACTCAATGACTCAGCAGCCGCAGCCCCCTTGGATAGAGAATTCCAAATATTCACAACCCTCTGAGTGAAGAAATTCCTCCTCATCGCAGTCCTAAATGGCCGACCTCTTATCCTGAGACTATGCCCTCTGGTTCTAAACTTGCCAGCCAGGGGAAACAACCTCTCGGTATCTACCCTGTCATGCCTCCTCAGAATCTTATATGTTTCAATGAGATCACCTCTCATTATTCTAAACTCCAGAGAGTATAAGCCCATTCTACTTAATCTTTCCTCATAGGACAGCCCCCTCATCCCAGGAATCAATCTAGTGAATCTTCATTGCACTGCCTCCAAGGCAGGAATATCCTTCCTTTAGATAAGGAGACCAAAACTGTACAGTACTTCAGGTGTGGTCTCATCAAAGCCCTGTACAATTGTAGCAAGACTTCCTTCTCTTGCAGTCCAACCCCCTTGCAATAAGAACATAAGAAATAGGAGCAGGAGTAGGCCAATCGGCCCCTCGAGCCTGCTCCGCCATTCAATAAGATCATGGCTGATCTGATCCTAACCTCAAATCTAAATTCATGTCCAATTTCCTGCCCGCTCCCCGTAACCCCTAATTCCCTTTACTTCTAGGAAACTGTCTATTTCTGTTTTAAATTTATTTAATGATGTAGCTTCCACAGCTTCCTAGGGCAGCAAATTCCACAGACCTACTACCCTCTGAGTGAAGAAGTTTCTCCTCATCTCAGTTTTGAAAGAGCAGCCCCTTATTCTAAGATTATGCCCCCTCGTTCTAGTTTCACCCATCCTTGGGAACATCCTTACTGCATCCACCCGATCAAGCCCCTTCACAATCTTATATGTTTCAATAAGATCGCCTCTAATTCTTCTGAACTCCAATGAGTAGAGTCCCAACCTACTCAACCTCTCCTCATATGTCCACCCCCTCATCCCCGGGATTAACCGAGTGAACCTTCTTTGTACTGCCTCGAGAGCAAGTATGTCTTTTCTTAAGTATGGAGACCAAAACTGTATGCAGTATTCCAGGTGCGGTCTCACCAATACCTTATATAACTGCAGCAATACCTCCCTGTTTTTATATTCTATCTCCCTAGCAATAAACGCCAACATTCCGTTGGCCTTCTTGATCACCTGCAAACTAACCTTTTGATTTTCTTGCACTAAGACCCCCAGATCCCTTTGTACTGCAGTACTTTCCAGTTTCTCGCCATTAAGATAATAACTTGCTCTCTGATTTTTCCTGCCAAAGTGCATAACCTCACATTTTCAAATATTGTATTGCATCTGCCAAATCTCCGCCCACTCACCCAGCCTGTCTATATCCCCTTGTAGGTTTTTTATGTCCTCCTCACTCTCTACTTTCCCTCCCATCTTTGTATCATCTGCAAACTTTGATATGTTACACTCGGTCCCCTCCTCCAAATCGTTAATATAGATTGTAAAGAGTTGGGGACCCAGCACCGACCCCTGCGGAACACCACTGGCTACAGGTTGCCAGTCCGAGAATGTACCATTTATCCCAACTCTCTGCTTCCTGTTAGATAACCAATCCTCCACCCATGCCAGAATATTACCCCCAATCCAGTGATTCTTTATCTTGAGCAATAATCTTTTATGTGGCACCTTGTCGAATGCCTTCTGGAAGTCCAAATACACTACGTCCACTGGTTCCCCTTTATACACCCTGTACGTTATATCCTCAAAGAACTCAAGCAAATTTGTCAGACATGACTTCCCCTTTGTAAAGCCATGCTGACTTTGTCCTATTAAATTATGTTTATCCAAATGTTCTGCTACTGTCTCCTTAATAATAGACTCCAAAATTTTACCCACCACAGATGTTAAGCTAACTGGTCTATAATTTCCAGCCTTCTGCCTAATACCCTTTTTAAATAAGGGTGTTACATTGGCAGTTTTCCAATCTGCCGGGACCTTTGCCGAGTCCAGAGAATTTTGGAAAATTATTACCAAAGCATCCACAATCCCTACTGCCACTTCCCTCAAGACCCTAGGATGTAAGCCATCAGGTCCAGGGGATTTATCCGCCTTGAGTCCCATTAATTTACTGAGTACCAATTCCTTAGTGATTTTAATCGTATTTAGCTCCTCCCTCCCTAGAGCCCCCTGTTTGTCCAGTGTTGGGATATTCTTAGTGTCCTCTACCGTAAAGACTGAAACAAAATATTTGTTCAGCATTTTTGCCATCTCCATGTTTCCCACCATTAATTTCCCGGTCTCATCCTCTAAAGGACCTACGTTTGCCTTAGCCACCCTTTTTCTTTTTATATAACTGTAGAAACTCTTGCTATCTGTTTTTATATTTTTTGCTAATTTATTTTCATAATCTATCTTCCCTTTCTTAATCAATCCTTTTGTTACTTTTTGCTGTCTTTTGAAGACTTCTCAATCTTCTATCCTCCCACTGAGTTTGGCTACCATATATGTCCTTGTTTTTAGTCGGATACTATCCTTAATTTCTTTACTTAGCCACGGATGGCTGTCATTTCTTTTACAATAAAGACCAACGTGCCATTTGCCTTCCTAATTGCTTGCTGTACTTGCATGCTAACTTTCTGTGTTTCTTGTATGAGGACACCCAGATCTCTCTCAACACCAACACTTAATAGTTTCTCACCATTCAAAAAATATTCTTCCTACCAAAGTGAATAACTTCACATTTCCCCACATTATACTCCATCTGCCACCTTCTTGCCCACTCGCTTAACCTGTCTATATCCCTTTGCAGATTCTTTGTCCTCCCCACAGCTTAGTTTTCTGCCTAGCTTTGTATGGTCAGCAAACTTGGATACATTACACTCGGTCCCTTCATCTAAGTCATTAATATAGATTATAAATAGCTGAGGCCCCAGCACTGATCCTTGCTGCACCTCACTAGTTACAGCCTGCTAACCTGAAAATGACCCGTTTATCCCTACTCTCTGTTTTCTGTCCTTAGTTAAGAGTATCAAAGGATATGGAGCAAAGGCAGGTAAATGGAGTTGAGGTACAGATCCGCCATGATTTAATAGAATGGCGGAACTGGCTCGAGGGACTGACTGGTCTACTTTTGTTCCTATTAAGTAAATTCTCTTCCCCAACCCCATTCCAATATCTCACAGAAGTCTCCCTCCTGGGTTTTTTGAGAGACACTAACAATTTGATGTCAATTTGTGTTTTGGTAATGGACCTCCATCCTCCTGGATTGGAATTCCCAAACTAGTTTTTGCTGAGATCTTCACAGTCATTACAGAAGCAAGATTTTCATTCCATCAGTCAGGACTGGTTTCAAATCCAATTTACAGAGGTGAAATTATCATGTACTAACACTCTGCCATCCACTTCCCTTGAGTTGCATATTAATGTTTCTTTTGCATTGGTTTAAGATGCTAGCTTCAGTTTTATTTTTTACATTAGCATTAGTTGAGGTCTGAGGGAACACGACACTGGAGAAATGCAACAAGAAGCTGGTATCCATGCAATATTTAGACATGCAGGGGAGTGGTTGAGTAATATGTTAAGCCAAAAATTAAAAGGGACCGACAGCAGTACCTGTGGTAGACTTGCATTGGACTGTTGACAGTTACAGATGTATGGCTATGTACCCTGTTGTGTTACATGCAGAACTGGTACTTTCCTCTTAATCTGACCAACAAAATAAACTGCATTATTAAAGAGAGGTAATCCATGAACATACAGTAGAAATCTTTGTGACCTTAATTACAGTCTGTTTACTTGCTGAGTCTGTAGCTTATCCCCTTGTGCTGTGAATGTAACCTCTAAAATATTACTGAAGTAATACTTATTTTGTTAGTGTGGGTCAATATGTCTATAGTCAGAATAAATTACTTCAGACTATAAAGAGAATAGTAAATAACAAATACATTAAACAGAAACAATTAAGGAAAACAGTTTTGACCTAATCATGTTTCAAATCCCAGAATCTTCCATTAGATCTGTTTGAAATATTAAAGTAAATTTAAACATGAGAATGGATCATTTTCATTTATTTTTGTCCTTCAGTTCCTCTTTGTGCAATCTGACTTATAATGTTCAATCAATACAGTATACTTTATTCTCCGTGTATAATAAAGATCTGTACAACCCAGTAGTGTTGTAAACCAAATTGTGTGATGAAGGACGATTGACAGGTCACAATTTACATTTTAAACGTGTGTCGGCCATGCAGTAGATGAGAAGTACGTGGAAACTGCCTTCATCTCTTAAAACTGGTATTCCTCGCAATGTCACTCTTTGCTGGCAAATGATAGCAAATGAAATTAGTTCTAGCATTTTCTGTGGGCCTTTGTGATTTCAGCCCGATGATACATTGTCTATTGTCCATCTCATAAACAATGGAAATGTTGTCTGATGGGATATGGAGGGAGGCGTTATAGGTTGTATTTTTCATTGATGTTCAAATGCTTTGTGTAGAAGTTTTATCTTTCTGCAAAGTATGGGGAGATCAATTTTTACATACACATTTGTGACTTTGGGTAAATATAGACAACAGAGTAATGCTGGTGCTTTATATTTCAGTACTTCAAGCTAGCTCAAGAATTCCTCACCCCTGCAATAACCCTAATGATGCCATCAGCGCTATTTGTTTCAAGTAAAAGCATTTACAGAAGGTAGTGCAATGGTTTATATAGCATTGTCCTTTCACTGCTGGAATCTGGGTTCAAATCTTTCTCGGGCTAATGAGATGAAACTCCATTTCGGATTCCTAAAACATTGGAAAGAAAGTGTGTATTTATAACCCCAACTCCTAGTGGACATGAGTCCATGGCACAAAACTGCCCCTGAATGAGTACTTGATGCATTCTTGGACAAGCTGAGAGGATACCTGTTGCGGTGCATTGAAAATTGCAATCAAACAATCTGTTCTGAAGTTTAATGCTCTGTTGATGTAAAGTAGAGGAAGCTCTGAAGGGATACTAAATTTTGTGCATATCTGTATGTGCACAAGTAACACAATCCCGGGGTGCTGATAAACTATTTACAATTCACTAGTAACCCCATCACATTTACTGCAGTTATTGGAAGTACTGTTATATAGAAGAAACTATCATTTCTTTTGGAGTTCACAGTGCAAGCTATTGCACCACCTGAGGACTCAGTATGGAATTCATCAGTTTCAGGCACTGTTTCTGGTATTATAGTTAATTTTGTTAAAATTTTTTCAAGTTTGTTATTTTTGTGCGTGAAGCCTCTTTTAAGGTTCAGTATTGTTGCTATCTTGAAAATACTTCTGCATTAAATGATAGTAGAGAGGTTGCTGATTCAAGTTCTTGGGTATATCAACTTTAAAGTTGCATGAGGATGGAATACTTTGTGAACTGTAGAAATTATGAAATGTTTTCCTTCCAGACCCGGATTCTGGAGGGTTTCATCTGCAATAACTGCAAGCTGGTCGATGCACTGAAAGCTGAAGTGGTCAGCCTTAGTGAGCAACTGGCCTCCCATCAAAATATTAGGGAGGGAAAAGTTTTTAAGTATAGATAAAACTATACTTAAAATTCCATTGTGACATGAAGAATGTGTGGTGGAAAGCAGCTGAATAGGAAACATATCCAATTAGTAGATTGGATTAAACACCTCACAAGTGTGATAAATTCAGATAAAAGCTCACTCTCCTATATTATAATTATACCAAACTTGTGAGATAAAAACATTGTAACTCAGCAACATTTAATTTCATCACTAAATTTAAATTAAAATACAATTGGTAAACAAGAATGTGCTTTAAATAGCTCCCTTTTTTAAAACTAATAAATCCAATAGGGAATTCAGGAGAAACTTCTTTACCGAGAGAGTGGTTAGAATGTGCAACTCGCTACCACAAGGAGTAGTTGAGGTGACTAGAATAGATGCATTTAAGGGGAAGCTAGATAAACACATGAGGGAGAAAGGAATTGAAGAATATGTTGGGGTTAAATGAAGTAGGGAGGGAGGAGGCTTGTGTGGAGCATAAATGCCGGCATGGACCTGTTGGGCTGAATGGCCTGTTTCTGTGCTGTATATTCTATGTAATTCTATGTTTATCAAGCACTTTGTGTTCAGTGGAAGATTTTGTCTGCTTCTTGAAAATAATGTTCATGGAGATTAAAATTAGAGATATTGGGCCATAATTTGCTGTGGCAGGGTATCTAACTATGTCTGCCGTTAGACATGCTCTTGCACGTTTAGGTTTTAAAGTTTTTTGTGTGGCAAATTGTTAATAGTGCAAGGTGATAACGTCGCAGCAAGGGAAACAGGGCATCTGGGATCTGAGTGAACAAGGCAAGCAACAGGGTATCTCCTTAACCAATCAGATTGAAGGATTGTGAAATTAACAGCGCAAGGACTGAGAAGGAAGTGTAAATTAGAGTGGGTGAATTCAATGACAAATCAGATACAGAAAGAAAGATTGGATTGAGAGAGAAAAAGAGGTAGAAAGGAAAAGTAAAAAAAGAAAAATTTTAATTTTACATTTTTAAAATCTCCAACAATTAAAACCTGAAGGAATGAGACTCCATAGTAATAGTTAATTTTCAGTGCCAAAGAGGTTGACTGGCAGTAATTAAGACTTACCACGTCGTTAAAAGGGTACTTAGACTGAAATGGACAAGACTGAACTTTCTGTGGCGAGTTTAATTCATATCTACCGTCCAAATACTGCAACTTTACGCCGTTCAAAGCATTTCAATGGTGAGGTGGACAGCGAGATGCCATTTTCGCAAAACTAACAGCAGAGCGGCATATTTCGGTCAGCAACTTTTGGATTTCCACGTTGAACCGCGCATCTGCCCCTCGCTTAAAGTTGCTGTAGCATTTGCACATAAATAATGGCAAGCGCCATTAGCTTCCCTGTTATTTTGATAGCAAATTACACGTATTGACCAACAGCTGGTACTTCTAAAAATTTGTTAGTTTGTTTCTTGTTTCCTGAATCTTTAGCATTCTAAATATTAGAGGAATATTTTATCAGAGCTGGCATATGGTCTTTGCGTTAACATAGAAGATCCATCCCCATTTCAGTTTGTTTCTAATTTGTTTATTTTGTCAGAGGGAAATATAGCCAAGAATTAGACAAATTAAATGTATACTATTTCTAGAGCATTAATTAAGGCCGTTCTAGGTACTGAGTGGAATAGGAATAAATTAAGTAAATGATAGTGCCCTCACCTTTCAAGCACTATATAATCTAGACTGGCCTTCAGCGCTGTACTGAGGGAGGGCTACATTCAGAAGTGCCATCTTTCAAATGAGATGTTAAATTGAGGCCCCATCTGTCTGTTCAAATGGACATAAAATATCTGCTGGCTTTTTTTTTTCTCGAAGAACAGGGAGTTCTCCCAGTGTCTTGGCCAACGTTCATCCCTCGACCAGTGCCACCAATACAGACTAACTGGTCACTTATCTAATTTGCGGTATGCAAATTGGCTGGTAAGAACATAAGAAATAGGAGTAGGCCATACGGCCCCTCGAGCCTGCTCTGCCATTTAGTAAGATCATGGCTGATCTTCGACCTCAACTCCACTTTCCTGCCTGATCCCCATATCCCTTGATTCCCCTAGAGTCCAAAAATCAATCTATCTATCTCAGCCTTGAATTCAGAGACATTGTAATATAATTGCGCAGAGATTTGACATTATATAAAAGGAGCATTGGTTTAATTAGCACTCCCAGCTTCATGCTGGACAAAATAGCATCTGCAGAACTCTCTGTACACAAGACAAAACCATCATTTATTAATTATTCAATGAGAAGCAGCTGAATGTAGACATATGATTCCGGAATTACTATAGATCAGACCACCTTCACAGTGGGAGCCAACTTAATCCATGAAACAAGCCTTCAGTACCAGGCCATACCCCAGAAACACAGATTATATAAACAACGGAAATTTTTAACGCAGCAGCACACTCTAACTATTCAAAATAAAAGGAACCATTCTAGGGTTAGTGGTATTCAAGTTACACATTGTACTTGATTACCTTTACATTAATACAAACAGATGGTTTAAAAAAACAAAAATAGAATGTATCATAAATCTGCCACAGTGAAGTTTAAAAGGATCAGGACTTGCTTTTTAAGGCACTTATGCTCAAAGCATGCCACATAGGTGCATTTAAAGGGAAGGAGGATAAACACGAGAGGGGGAAAGAAATAGAAGGTTATACTAATGGGATTAGATGAAGAGGGGTTGGAGGAGTGGAGCATATACACTGGCATGGACCAGTTGGGCAGAATGGCCTGTTTCTGTGCTGTACATTCTATGTAATTTTCAATAAATGCTTCAACTACTGAATTCATCTATGGTTACTTTTAACCACTGAGAATATTTTTATATGAATGTTACCTGTAAAATAAAGATAATTAAAATAATATCCCTTCATCCACATTTATGCTTTTAAAACCCTCTTTCTGCTCTCCATAGGTATGTTGTCCTGATTAAACACTTGATGCAGCAAAATACAAGCGTAGCATGGAGTCAGCAGCAGAACATATATTTTATTGAAATTTAACCACTACATTTTGGGTGAATCTAGATATGTTATCATGTCTGCTTGTGCTATGTGGTGCAATATTTAATAATTTCCTTAAAATGAAAAAACCTCATGTAAGGTGGCATGACATACGCCTTGATTTTTTTTTAACCTATCAGTGATTAAACAAGGCTTAACATCAAGGAAGTGTGATTGAACCCAGGCCAGATAGAAGGGTTAAGAATACTGAAAGTGAAAGAAAATGTCAGCCATGGCTCACCTCTGACTCAGAAGGTTGTCAGTTCAACTCCCACTTCAGAGACTTGGGTACATAATCTAGGTTCATTGCTGAGGGAGCACTGCACTGTCAGAGGTGCTGGTTTTTGGATGAGACATTAAACCAAGACCCAGTATTCCCAGAGGTCGTGAAAGGTGTTATATAAATGCAGATTCTTTGCTAAAAGTACTAATTAATGATTGTATACAATATTAAAACAAACGCCTTTGCCAAGCTCAAATTGCTCCCCACTGAACATTGATCCAGAGCACAAAACTTTCTCTCATAGTACTAAATGAATTGCACATTTGTACATAGAATGTACAGCACAGAAACAGGTCCATGGCGGGCAACCATTTGAATGATTGTTGAGGCACTACAGTAGCAGCTACAAAGTCTTTCATGAATTAGAAGATGTATTATTTCTGTTTTCCTTCTCTCGCGCAGTCTTCCTCTCGCCCCCTCGAGAGTATTGGACCATTGCTTTTAAATGGTTTCATGGGTACCAACTACTCTCCAGTACCTTACCCATTATTCAAGTGAGCCATAACTGTCTGTAAACTATTGTATTTCAAGGGACATCAGTGCCGAGCCTAATCTTGCCCTCGCCCAATGCCCACAAAAGCACTTTCAGCTGACGTAGCTATCAGAAGCAGTAACTCTGCCTACATCCCACCACCACCACCCCCCCGCCCCACCCCTGTAACTCAGGGCCACTAAGGTCAATTGTAGCAATCTTATTGGCATCCAGCTGAAATCAGCTAGCTCAACACAAGCTAGGAACCAAAACTAGGACCTTCCTGGTCGGTACGGCCCAACAGCCCACTGAGACATCAGGGAACCTCTCTCGTTTCATATGTAGATTATTTCATCATGCTTTGAATTGAAGTTAAGAGAATCCTTGTGATGGACAGACTTGGTTTCTCCATTTTTTTTCCCTTTTTGATTGCCACCCCATATTCTCAGTGTTGTGAAATATTTCAAGAGATGTTGAATAGGGGGGTAAAATGTACTATTCTGCAACTTAATCCAAGCAAATGTAAATTATTAACTCTGCACTAAGAGCATAAGTCAGACCAGGACTATAATAACCTGACTCTTATCATGACCACTCAACCTCTTGTAATGAAGAATTGTTCCTAAAGCATCTGTGAGGTTAGTTTGATGTCACACAAATTATTATTCTTGAGGCTAAAAGCTGACCAGTGATCAATGCAAAAGCTGTTGAAAAAGGTGGATCATATGCAGCTTCAGGCATTTCCTCTCCATGAAATTGTGGAGTTGCATTGCTGGATTCGCTATTCCACAAAACCCTCACTAGGCCAAGCAAAATCAGTAAACCATAAACCCATCCCTACCTGACCCTCTAAGACTAAGCTGCCCCAAATAGTGTTCCTTTCAAACCTACTGTGGCATGTACAAGAGGTGGTAAAATCATGGGCAGTGCACGCTCAAATTTTCAATCCATTATTTTAGTGGGTGAAGCTCTGCAATGGGAGCCTAAAGTCTGAAAATTATCCCTGCAGTGTCAACTTTTCTATATTTTGTAATGTCAGGTAGGTGTTAACAACATGCCTGATGGGCACACAGCAAGCTCCATAAACAGCAAATGAGTTAAATGATCTGTTTTTAGTGCTGTTGTTTGAGGGAGGGATTGTTGGCCAGCCTTCCTGCTTTTCAAAAAAGCAGCATGGGATTTCTTACATTCACCTGAGTGGGCAAATGGGGCCTCAGTTTAACATTCCACCCAATGACAGCATCTCCGACAATGCAGAAGTCCCCTAGTGCTTAATTCAAGTGTCAAGCATATGCTTGAGATTTGGAGTGAGGCGAGAATTCACAACTTTCTGAGGCAGGAGAGCTATCAAGCTGACAAACTGTACTGAAAAGCAATGTTCCCCTTTATTTAGGCTTTTTAAAAAGGTTACTGTATGATTCTTTTATCTGAATCTAATACCAATTTGTTTATGTAAAGGCAAGACCAACATCATTTAAGGGGTCCCCTAAAGATCTAAACATGGAGATGCTGCAAAAATTCTTTATTAAAAAGTTTTTTTCATATTTCTAAAAAAAACTGTTTTCCTTCTATCAGTTGAACAGAATCACTATCTACAGCCTTCTTTCAGTCCTGGCTTTTAGCTCCATGACAGAGAAAAATTACCTTGCCATTGCATTTAGGTGTAGTTATAAACATAAAAGTGACAAAGACTAACCAAAAACATTTAGGATCTCATTCATAATGAAAGCATAAACAAAGTCATGCTTTAATTACTATTAAAACTGATCAGTAACATTGAAGATGGAGAAATGGATTTTAAAAGTAGAAAAGTTACCCAGTCCGAATGGGATGCATCCTAGGTTGCTGAGGGAAGTAAGGGTGGAGATAGTGGCAGCTTTGGCCACAATCTGCCAATCCTCCTTCGATGCGGGAGTGGTGCGAGAGGACTGGAACATTGCAAATGTTACATCCCTGTTCAAAAAAGGGGAGAGAGATAAACCCGGCAACTACAGGCCAGTCAGCCTAACATTGGAGGTGGGGAAACTTTGAGACAATACCCTGAGACAAAATTAATTGTCACTTGGAAAAATATGGGTTAATAAATGACAGCCAGCATGGATTTGTTAAAGGCAAATCATGTTTGACTAACTTGATTAAGCTCTTTGATGAAGTAATGGAGAGGGTTGATGTGCACATGGACTTTCAAATGGCATTTGATAAAGTACCATACAATAGACCTGTTTGCAGATGACATGGAACTCGGAAATGTAGTAAACAGCGAGGAGGTTAGTAACAGATTTCAGGAGGACTGGTGAATTGGGCAGACACGTGGCAGCTGCAATTTAATGCAGGAAAGTGTGAAGTGATGCATTTTGGTAGGAAGAATGA
Source organism: Heptranchias perlo (assembly GCF_035084215.1). Lineage (NCBI taxonomy): Eukaryota > Metazoa > Chordata > Chondrichthyes > Hexanchiformes > Hexanchidae > Heptranchias > Heptranchias perlo. The sequence continues at coordinate 33,891,980 of NC_090326.1, read as the reverse complement.
GGCACAATATAAACTAAATGGTACAATTTTAAAGGGGATGCAAGAACAGAGACACTTGGAAGAGAACATATATAAATCTTTCAAGGTGGCAGGACAAGTTGAGAAGGCTGTTTTTAAGAAAAAAAGCTTATGGGATCCTTGGCTTTATTAACAAAGGCATAGAGTACAAAAGTAAGGAAGTTATGCTCAACCTTTATAAATCACTGATTAGGCCCAGGCTGGAGTATTGTGTCCAATTTTGGGCACCACACTTCAGGAAGGATGTCGAGACCTTTTGAGAGGGTGCAGAGGAGATTTACTAGAATGGTACCAGGGATGAGGGACTTCAGTTATGTGGAGAGACGAGAGAAGCTGGGATTGTTTGCCTTAGAGCAAAGATGGTTACGGGGAGATTTAATAGAGGTGTTCAGAATCATGAAGGGTTTTGATAGAGTGAATAAGGAGAAACTGTTTCCAGTGGCTGAAGGGTTGGTAACCAGAGGACACAGATTTAAGATAATTGGCAAAAGAGCCAGAGGTGAGATGAGATCTGGAATGCACTGCCTGAAATGGTGGTGGAAGCAGATTCAATAATAACTTTTAAAAGGGAATGGGATAATTACCTGAATGGGAACATTTTGTAGGGTTATGAGGAGAGGGCAGGGGAATGAGACTAATTGGATTGCTCTTTCAAAGAGCCGGCACAAACACAATGGGCCGATTGGCCTCCTGTGCTGTATCATTCTGTGAATCTATGAAGTTTTCTTTGTTGTGGCACAAACATTAGACTACCTCAATTTTAAAAAAAATCACTCATCTTTAGATATAACACTCATTCTCTGAAGGAAAAGTATACCCCATATTTCACGAGTAAGCAAAGTCATATACAACAACAACTTGTATTTATATAGTGCTTTTAACGTAGTGAAACGTCCCGAGGTGCTTCACAGGAGTGTAATCAGACAAATCTTGACACTGAAATAAGGAAGGAGGCATTAGGACAGGTGACCAAACGCTTGGGCAAAGAGGTAGATTTTAAGCAGCGTCTTAAAGGAGGAGAGAGAAGTGGGGAGGCAATTCCAGAGCTTAGGGCCCAGTTAGCTGAAGGCATGGCTGGCAAAGGAAATGGGGGCATGTACAAGAGGCCAGAGTTGGAGGAACGCAGAGATCTCGGAGGGTTGTAGGGCTCAAGAAGGTTAAAATAGGGAGAGGCAAGGTCATTGAGGGATTTGAAAACGAGGATAAGAATTTTAAAATGGATGCTTGGTGTACTGGGAGCTAGTGTAGGTCAGCAAGGACATGGTTAATGGGTGAAGGGGACGGTGCGAGTTAGGATACGGACAGTACAGTTTTGGATGAACTGAAGTTTATGGAGGGTGGAAGATGGGAGGCTGGCCAGGAGAGCATTGGAATAGTGAAGTCTGGAGGTAACAAAAGCATGGCTGAGAGGCTCAGCAGCAGATGGGCTGAGGCAGGGATGGAGACGGACAATATTACGGATATAAATGGGAAATTTCAGATGAATGCCTGTTCCTTGAACAGAATCAAAGAGGGGGGCACAAGCTCAGGTACAGGAAGCCAAGTTCCCTTGTGGGAAGTAGGAAAACACCTTAGGTGGTTGTGTACGATCATACGATTTTGGCTGAATTTTATTTGGTTTTGCAATACAGTAATATAGATAACTTAGGGCAAACTGGAGTGCGTATCATTATAAGTGAATCCATAATATACAGGGACAGGTATCTCCTCAGTAGTTTAAAGTGATATTCAGTTAAACTAACTAGAACCACACATTTATCCAGAAATGAACCTCCTTAACTTGATGAGTGATTCCTCATTGTTTTTTAAAAAAATGGAGATTAGAGCACTATGAATTTCCAACACATGGAGCTAATTTTTCAAGCTTCTGTCTCATAACATGCATGATCTGCTTAGACTGGACTATGTCCCATATTGTTTTAACTGGAGTTGATCAGATTTCCAACAGAGAACATCACAGAAGCTAAGTTTGGTCCTACTTGGTGCCAAAGGCATAGCTGGCAGCAAGCCCAGGACATAAATGGCTTGATTTCATTGGATTTTTAAGCCAGACATTTATTTTATTTCCTGAAGTGTAGCAGACAGACTGTCCTTCTATAGTGTAGGTGCAGGCTTTAGACCAGCACTTGCTTTACTGCAGGCTCTACCAGCTCTATACTTGAGCAACGTGAAGGTCACTGTACTTAAGCATATGTTCAGAACTCTGCTCTGGACACTGGTAACATTTTTAAAGTTAGTGAAAAACCATGAAGTGGATTATTTTTTTAACAACAATACCGTCTTAACATTACGTACCAAAGTGACCTCAGATTGGCATCTTGGAACAATGGTTATATTTCAGTTTCTGCATGAATGAGACTAGCATCATGTTGATGCAAAAACTTAAATGAAACTATCCAGCAGAGTCCTACACAGGGGCAAGGAGGAGAGGCATCTTTTAATGTCAGAGCACTCCATTCCTATCTCCTGAGCTAGAGAAAAGTCATTTGTTGCCAAAGGCTAGTAACTCAACCTATAGTTGCCTTCAATTCCTTAAAAATTGCTGATGCTAATCATGTTGTGAAGTGTTCATTTTACAACATTATGATCAAACCCATGATGGAAATAACTATAACATTGTACCTTTCTGCACAGCTATCCTCTCAGCAAGGCATCCAAGTAAAGGGTTGTGTGTCTTGTGGATCTCCATAATGCACTTGTTGATGCATCACATCATTTGCTTTCCATCCACAAAAGCTGTGATTGGCCTTGAAGTGCTGTAGTAACAGCCACACTGCTGAGTTCTAGCCTACTTGCTTATGTGCCAGCTAGATTGTTGCTGAAACCAGGTGGCCTGTGCTGTACTTGAGCTTCCCAGTCTGTCAGGTAATTAACAATAGTAATTATCAGAATATTTCCTGAGGAGAATGACAATATCACTCTGATAATGCAGTACGTCACACACCACACCTTTTCACGTACCGCACAACTGAAACGTTTCTGTGGAAGTGACCTGCCATTTTAACACTCTCTGATGTGGGGGAAAATGTATGGGCGATCCCTTTATTAACATGTTGAGCTGAAACAGCCTCATGTAGATAGTCTCCATAAATCTCTCAGCTCCACAGTACGTTTGCACAAAATCTTGTCTGGTTTGAACATTACTAAGTGATTCTCATTATCCAACAACTGATGATAAGTGTTGGAGTTTGCTATGTTCAGACTGGTTGCGGCATAACAGTGACTGTGTTCAGAAGTCGATATTCCTGAGGATGTGATAGGTACTATATAAATACAAGTTCTTTCGTTCTTTCTTTCAGTTTAAGGTGACATTAATGAATCTGTGGTGTTTTGTCAAATGTGTTTCAGTAACTACCTACATAAATTATTTAGACTGACTACAGTTAGAATATTATGTCTCATAAATGTATAATCGTTAAGTGACTGCTTTCTTTCATACGGTTGACTTTTAAATCTGTGACACCAAAATCTGATTTTACTGGGTGTGTAGTGGAATACGTAGCAGATTTCCCAAGCTGGTCTGATAGAGTACGTGCTCACATTCCTTGGTTGGTGTGGTGGGATATGTGCCTCTAGTTCTATAATAAAGAATTGTAAGGTACTGATAATTAAATGACCTATATACTATGTCAGATCTAGGCATAGTAGTTAAATGTATTGTAACTGTTTGTGGCAGCAATTGTAAAGGTAAATAAAATATTGAGGTGTATAAATAGATCCGTAAAATATGAGAATTTTCCTGTCCCATTGATCCAGGTGCAAAGGTGAGGAAAAAGGGCAGAGACCCCTTTTGCTGAGTCTCTGCGCCTTATATTTCTGGGCCTCCCTGTGAGCATGGGGCTAGGCCTGTGCCTACAGTAAACGCAGGCCCAACACAGCCAACCTAATGAGGGGAAGAGGGCGCTCCCCACCTTGCACCTCATTTTCCCACTGGAATGCTCATTGCCGCATTGACACCTAGAGAGAAACATGGTGCTGAGACCTCTCTCTTTCTCCCCCCCCCCCCCCCCCCCCGCCCAAAATTGCAGAGACCGGCACTTGGATTTGCTGAGCCTTCTGCCAGCATTAGGCACTGCTGGGGGTGGGCTTGCATTAGTGTCCAAGTCATATAAATAGCCCAAGACAGGAAATACCAGCGTTCCTGGGTCTAGGCAGGAGCAGTGCATTTGGGGTACAGTGCTGGAGTAGGAGAGGAAGGGCGACTAGGGAAATAAACCTTCAAAAGTCCAAGGAAGAATTAACTAACATCAAATATGATTGGGATATAATTCAAGTTTTGAAAATAATGTAGGGAATTGTTGAAAGCTATTTTGCCCAGAACCAGAAGGCATGATTGTGAACTAACAAGCTGGAAAGTTCCTGGGAGTATTAAATAAAAGCAAAACAAGAAACTACAAAGAAAGAAAAATACAATTTTATAAGATATGTGGAAAACAAATATGTACTTCTGACAAAACAGAGAAATGTGGCAATGGGAAAACAGAGATTGCACTTGCTAATTAAGGTCAAACTAAGAAGAATTTTAGGATACAATTATATTGGTTCGGGGACCTGCATTGTTTACGGATGCCAGTAAAGTGTGTGTTATGAAGAAACTCAACAAATTAAATTTCTACTCAACAGCTGGACTGGATCAGATGAGTTCTAAAATTTACAACAAAATAAGTGAGGCCAGGCTTACTATTTTATTAGCTATGATTAGAACTCTTTATTGGGGAAAAAAAGATGATTGTGAAGGGAGCATGATCTAAGTTTTTAAACTGCTGAAAGGCCCGAATTTTGTAAAATTAATGAACTTCAAGTAGTGTAAACTAGAAAAAGTCTCCCCTCCCCACAAGATACTAGAGCCCTGATATTTACTCGCGGTGGGGGGGATGAGGGGGGGGGTGCCCTTTTTCGGACACCAAACCCGAAAGTGGTTACTTAATTGATGGATTACATTTTCTTATTCCGGGGGGATGTCTGACTTTGTTGGGGGGGGTTGGGGGGTTGGTGATAGTGGTCAGCCAATCCTGGGGCCTTTAAAACATAAGCTTGGTGAGCACTCCTGCTCCTCCTAGCTCACAAGCAGCGCAGTAAAGGCATTTACCTCGGATCCGGCCTTTCTTGCCTCCGTTTCACCGAAGAGATTCACGAGCCCCGGGAAACCCGTGCTCGAGGCTGGATTTGATGGTCTCTTAAAATCAATTTAAAAAGACCTAATTAAGTCTCGTAATGACATTAATTGCTCCGATAACTACCTGCCCGCTTGCACTAATTAGGGTCCCACCTCAGGCGAGGAGGTTACTCACGCATCCAAAAATGCCTCTGTTAAACTGGAAGTGGGCGCGTTGGACCGGGTTGCAGTCGCGCTGGAAAAATCATTCATTTTAACTTCCCACCCATTCTTGGGGGTTAAAATCCCCCCCTAGGTCTCCAGTAAGACCTCCAGTTCGGGTGGAATTCCTCATCATCATCAAGATGTCTGCCTCCAAACATACACCTGTTCTATGGAATCTGCTGTTGGTTCTCAAATTAATCTTCACCTGGAAAATTGCAGCCTAATTCATGGTACCCAGTATAGCTTTGGCATCCCATTCCACTAATCTTGTTGCCAATGTTGCTCACCTTCTGAACTGTATTCTTGAACATTTTGCCGAATCATCTTTCTTTGCCTTGGACTTCTCATGGTTGTTGTACTTCTAAACAAGTTACCATCATGTGGCATCCCACCAAAGCTATCTTCGTGGGTATCTAGTTTTCTCTCAAGTTGCTGCATCTGTGCTGTGGTTGATGATCCATCTCTGACTCTTTTCCTATTAGTGTTAGGATTCTCCCGGGCTCTGTATTTAGCATTAGACGTCAGGAATACAACATTAGCAAGCTTCAAGTAAGGTTAGTTAGAACAAGGTTTTTTCCCTCTGGACTCTGACTCAGTCCCACTCTGACCCTCTTTCAATGACCTCCAACAGTCCTAATCCAACTTTATTCATTCTTGCTGGTTTCACTTTACATTATTTAACTTGCTTTAGATCACACAACCTCAGTGCTCACAACTGGTCGAAAAAATTTGTATTATCCAATTATTTGAATTAAGCAGCATAAATAATATGGCAAAGTGGGAATTTAGTGCTAAAAAACAGAATTATCAGATAATTTGAATTAAGCAATTATGAATTAAGAATAGTCAGGATATCAAAAGAAATTTAGAAACAAATTATTTTCCACCTGCTTTTTCGGCCTAGATGAACTGTAATGCAGGTTCGAAGTATTGACATTTTTTAATAAGTATTTTGAACTATGACTTTAAAAGATTCATATTAGAATATGCAGCCTACAGAAAATTCACCCTAACAAAAGAATATGAGAACGTATAAAACAGGCTTATTAAGCCTGTTGCTCCCTATAGGCCAGGTATTACTTGTTATCACAATCGAACCTACCTGATATCTAAGACACATAACCTCTGGTAAAACGTCCAAGAAAGTAGAGCTCTATAACATTTCTCCCCAACCTAAGATAACCTTGCAAAGCTCCAGGATAAAAGTCTATTGTAACGTTTTTCTTTATTGAATGCTCCCCAAGTACATTACACAGGTGACATCCCCATGGTCCCAGCAGCAAGGGGCATTGTTGTCCAGAACGTTTATCTCTGCCCACAAATGCACCGTACAACCTTTAATCCTGTTTCTAATCATATCTACATCTGACTCTTTTTGAAAGGAGTTAAGCATTTACCGTTTTTGCTGGGAGTCCATGGCCTAGAAATTCGATAGCACCGCGCCCGTTTTTCAGGCGCAAAACGGGCACATAAGCATCAAATATGGTGGGCAAGGCTCGCGCGGTCATTAAAAGACAGAAGTGTGCAGCCCACCATATTGGATCAGGCTGCTTCGTAGGCATCCAGGGCACATCCCAGAACTATTTAAAACAATAAAATATTTAAATTAGAGTCCAACGCTTGCTGTAGGACCCTTTTCTGATATTGATGTGCCCCAGCGCTGGATTTGCCACATGATGAACTCGCTCAGCAGTTTGTGGCACTAACAGACAGGAAGGACCTTTCAGCAGCGCTATTTAAAGGGCTCATCCACTACTTACAGGTTAGTTGCTGGTTAGTCATTTGACTGTTAACATTTTGTGTTTTTGGCCAATTTTCTGACTGAAAACTTAATTCTGAATGCTGAGAAGATGATTTTGCTGGTGACCATTCGATCCATTGTGCCTGTGCCAGCTCTTTCAAAGAGAAATCCAATTAGTCCCAGTCCCCTGCTCTTTCCCTATAGCCGTGCAATATTTTCCTTTCCAAGTATATATATATATATATATATATCCAATTCCCTTTTGAAAGTTACCATTTGAATCTGCTTCTACCACCCTTTCAGGCAATGCATTCTATATAATCGCTCGCTGCGTGAAACAATTTCTCCACATCTCCCCTCTGGTTAATTTGCCGCTGTTTTATTTGCAGATGGTTATTTGCAGCTGTTCCCATGACATCTTGAATTAATTCTGTTGCATTTAGCAACGCATCCTGTGCTATTATTCTTCCTGGATACCAAGTTAACTTTTGAGATTGATTAATCACTCCAATTTAATTTTATTATTTGATTTTAATGTTCACAACAATTTGAAGTACAGAATCCCTTCAGTGAGAGTGAGCTAATTATACTAAATTAGGGTGAGGTAGAGGAGATCCTTTGAAGTATAGACCACAATCTAAAAATCGAGAACAAAGCTCTTAACCTAATTAACCCTGCCTAGCTAAAGCTGGTAAACTATTCTAAGTTTTACAAATTGCGACACTTGAGTTTACAGATATAGAGGTTCTTGTAAGTTTTGGTAGTTTATTTTTTGGATCTTTCATTAAATTTCAAGCTATGCACTGAAGATGGCAGAAAAGTGAGTTATGCAGTGACTCAAATTTGTATCACTGGTTTTGAAAAACAGCTCCAAACTGGAGTTTTCTAATACTCTTTTTTTTATTACTGAACTTTTTCCAGTGCAAGTGGCTCAATAGTTGTAGGGCAGATTCAGGAACAACAGAGAAATAACTGCATGTGCAAGATTTGCATAGCTGGATAGAAGTTTTAAATTGCTTAGCCAGGACCTTCCCTATAGTTTAGGGAAGGTCCATGCAGGTGAGCAATGATAGCTCGTCATAGGTACATACAGAATGACGCAGACCCAGAATGGCAGATCTGGTGGCACTTTCAGAACACAATGTTGTCTCTGACGGCACTCTTGTCATCAGACCCTGCAGCATAAAGGGAGCTTTAAATGAACTGTAGAAACAGAACAAAAAGGAGACACCAGATGAATTAAAAGAACTGGGTAAAATTGAGTGAAAGAAGATTGTTGAAATGTTGGTAAAATGAGGATTAAATCAAAGATAATCAGAGTTACGGTGCTATTCATATGCTAATACTTAACTGGAGCTATTAATCAAGTTAATCACAACACTGTCAATACATAGGCTTAGCTGGAAGTGTGTTTGCATTTTAAATTCAGATGAGGCAGTTTAATTAGCTGCTCTGTTCATCTAATTTATAACTGGGAATCAGTAAATGGGATGGTTTCCATAGCAGATTGAACAAAAAAAGTTGCAATGTGTGACATACTTTCTGGTTGCCATGCCGTCTTCAGCGGAAGGGAAGGTGCGTTCAAGCCAGTGAGCACAAAACTGCTCCACTGGGTTGTATGGGTGGGCTGAGCTGCGAGCAGTCAGATAACAGTGGCTGCTTCCAGTGGCAATGTTCGTGTTGCCATCAGAGGCACCACCACCACATCTGTCTTACAGCTATGCTACTGAAATCAGGCTGCCATCTGTTGCATTATGGTAACATAAATGGCACATTACTGACAGGTACATGAAAATCTCTCTCCTTCCCACCATATTTTTTCTGTCTTGCTCATTCCTCCATGCCACACGACACTGAGTTCAGGGCTGGTACTGTGCTCTCAGGCATCTACAGTGCCATGTTTGGCCAGTAAACAGTTGAAGGGACCCAGTCTGTTTTCTTTGCCTTTTTTCTCTTCTACCCCTGCTTACAAATAAAAGAAATGTGCTCACATGGTTGCTCAGAAGTCATGAATGAGATTTTGCCACTCTGGCTGGAATGTAGCTACTAATACACAGACCATGATGGCCTGCACAATCAAGAAATTAGGCTCCTGAGGTCCACATTGGTTAAACTATCCTGTGTAGTTTCACTAATAGGAGTAAGTACCTTTCAAGCATCTTGAAGCCACTCCTTGAATAATATTCTCTAAGCATAATCAAGATAGAGCAACTTTTATTATTAATTCTCGGGATGAAGGCATCTCTGGCAAGGCCGGCATTTATTGCCCATCCCTAGTTGCCCTTGAAAAGGCGGTGATGGGCTTTCTTCTTGAACCATTGCAATCCATGCGGCGAAGGTGCTTGCACAATGCGGTTAGGTAGGGAGTTCCAGGATTTTGACTGAGCGACAATGAAGGAACAGCGATATCCGTCCATTTCAGGATGGTGGGGAGGAGAACTTGGAGGTGATGGTGTTCCCATGCACCTGCTGCCCTTGTCCTTCTAGGTGGTGGAGGGCATGGGTTTGGGAGGTGCTGCCGGAAAGCTTTGGCGAGTTACTGCAGTGCATCCTGTAGATCTGCCGATAGCAAGTTGCTCTTTAGCATGCCTGTAGACCTGTGTTGTAGCTTTACTAGGTTGGCACCTCATTTTCAGGTACATCTGGTGCTTCACCTGGTATGCTCTTCTACACTCCTCATTGAATCAGGGTTGGTCATCTGGCTTGATGATGATAGAGGAGTGTGGGATATGCTGAGCCATGAGGTTACAGAATGTTGTGGAATACAATTCTGCAGCTGCTGATGACCCACAGTGCCTCATGGATGCCCAATTTTGAGCCGTTGCATCTGTTCTTAATGTATCTCACTTAGCACGGTGATAAAGCCACACAACACGATGGAGAGTGTCCTCAGTGTGAAGACGGGAATTGATCTGCACGAGGACTGCGGAGGTCAGCCCTCCCAATGCTGTCATGTACAGACTCATCTGCACCAGATTGGGGAGGGCGAGGTCAAGCAGGTTATTCCTCCTGTTGGTTCTCTCACCACCTGCTGCGTGCTCATTCTGGCAGCTATGTCCTTCAGGACTCGGCCAGCTCGGTCAATGGTGGTACTATCGAGCCACTCTTGGTGATAGACATTGAAGTCCCCCACCCAGCATGCATTCTGTGGCCTTGCTACTGATTCATCAACTGAGGGAGGGTGGTTGATAGCAATCAACCTTGCCCATGTTTGACCTGAAGCCATGAGATGACAACCAGAGCTGGGTATCCACTGAGACTACTACAGCTTCATGTTGTTTTCTAGTTTATATTGTGTTTTCTGGTTTGAGACTAAATGTAAAATAGTATTCATTGACCAGAAAATGTCATAAGTATCCAAATTATGCTAGGTTTTAGTTCAGCTACTGATGGAAGATCAGTATTTTGACAGTCTCAAACTCCTCTTTGGTGAACATGTTTTAAACTTTGCCCATTTTGAGTGGCAGCGATCAAAAGTGTGAGCAGTAAACTCGAGAGAGCGCTTTTGCATATGACATCACTTATAATGTCACTCGAGGTTTCTCTGCTATTTTGTCTGGTCAGACAACTAATGGTGTAGTCCATAATATGCCCTTATATACAGTTGTGTGGTGAAAGATCACTTCACCAAAACCACAGGTCCTGTATGTGGTGAATGTACTTTTAATAAAAAATGAGAAGAATCTATTTTTAAGCATAAAAATGTCAGCAGTATGTTAAAGTGGAATGATAAGATGAAAGCTTGACATTATATTAGGGTAAACATTTGAATATATTATAAAGGAAGCAATTCAACAGTTTTTAGCAAGTGTGAATCCAGCATGGGATTCTGAACATCAAGTATAATGCTAATAAATTATTTAAGGCTCTAACAGAATTAGCCGATGATGGTTACGTGGCCAGTGTTAATATTTGCACTTTGAGAAAATATTGATGAGGTACATCAGAGGAGACTGCTGAGTGAAATGAAAGCACTTGACATTAAGGAGAATGCTATAAGTTGAATTGATAAATTTATTAAATAAAAAGCAAAAGGTGTTGATCAATAGTAGTTCTAATTGGGCAGAGAGCTGCAAAGGGTCAGACCCGGGACTTCTGGTCACAACACTTTTTATTGATTTTATATTGGTTTGTGTGGCAAATTTGTTGTGGGGCAAATAGTGTTCCCAGAAAATGTACAAAAGCACACAATAATAAAATACATTGTATTAGTATAGTTATACATACTTGTGTGGTGGTGTGCACTGCAACGTTGACAGTGACCTAACGTGGGAGAGGGAAGATTACCTTCCTTAGGCTCCTGGATTATCATTGCTCTCTGCACAGGTGAAGTTGCTCCTCATTTTCTCTTTTTGTGCTGCCTGGCCTCTTTCATGGGATGTGCTTAAAATATTTATTGGAGTTGTGAACCTCTAAGAAAGGAGCCTAGACTGCCTGGTATTTCTGGAGCTTTTAGATAGACGCTATGGGCTCGATTTTTGGATGTCCGAACGGGTGGGTTCGTGGCGGGGGGCTCCGAAAATCGGGGATTCCCGGGGCGGGTCCAGAGCCCGGCTTCAACCCGCCCACTTCCGGGTTCCCCATTGACACGCTTAGATGCGTGCGCAGCCCCTGCATGCGGGATTCTGCCGGCGGGATCCCACTTAAGGCAATTAATGTGATAGTTCAGGTTGTTAGGAGACCTGATTTGTAGGATATTTTAGAAGGGGTGGGATTTTCATCCAAACTGAGCGTGTTTCCCGTACTGGGGGAAAACACTCCCAGTTGAAATGGACATGTTACATCCACCAGCCTATGGAAGCTGCAAAGGTCCATTTGACAGGTTGGGTGGGGGGGGGGACGAGGAGACCCTCACTCATTGCAGGAGGCCACTCTGTCACTTTGGACAAAGTTTGGCCTGCACCACTCTCCTCCTATCAATAAAATTCACAAACTTGCAACCTCAACCCCTTGTGCAGATACATTTACCTACCTTGCGGACCCCCTCAAACGTACATCTTCTGGATGGGGGCCGCCATAGCTGCAGTCGTGACCTCCTCGGAGGACAAACAGCATCACCAGCCTCACCAGCCACGCCGTCCACCTCAGACACGTGGAGCTCCACAACACAGTGCTGTGACACATCCACCTGCTCAGCAGGAGGGAGGGCAATCGCAGAGAGAGATGCATCGCAGAAGGCACTACCCTCCCCACAGGGTTTACAGACCGAGGCTCAGCTTCCTGGACCTCTCTGAGCAGCAGTGCACACGGAGGCTCAGTGTCACTTGACATGTAGTCGTATACATCTGCAGCCTCCTTCATGCTGAGCTGCTCCCGGCTGGCCCGAGCACCATCATCTTACCTGTCGCTGTCAAAGTCACCACCGCCCTCAGCAACTTCTCCGCATCCTTCCAATGTGCCACCAGGGACATCGCAGGCATCTCTCAGTCGTCTGCACAAAAGAGCCATGCCAATACACCTACACCCACTCTGCAGTGGCACAATGGGTGGCATCAGTTGTGGGTCTTCATGGTGATCCTCAGGAAAGGGCATTATTGCACAAACCAGACAAGATTTGCAAAGACGTGGCAGTAGTGGTGCCAATATAATTTGTAATGTGAGTTGATCAGAAATCAAATATAAGTAAAAACCATGACAAACCCCAAACACCCCTGTACATCCCCTTCATGCTCATGACACGTTTGCCTTGCGCTACCTACTACACATATGTGATGCATGCCCTGTGGCTGCAGTAAAGGTAGTGGCAGGTTGGGTGAGGCTGACCGTGAAAGAGATGCATGAGAGGGTGAGTATGAGATAGAGCCATGAGATTGTATGAGGATTGGGTTGAGTGGTAGTGGTGAGTAAATGCAGGTAAGATGAGGATGAGGTTTGAGTGGGTGTGAGGGGTGATGTGACAGAGTAGTGTTGGCAGTGCAGAAGGAGATGTGGGGTGAGGGCGGTGATGTGGCAGACGGAGTGTAGGGGAATGAATAAGTGTACTCACTTCGGCTGAACTACTTAGGTCATTGAAGCGCCTCCTGCACTGTATGCAAGTGCGTGGTATGTTGGTGGTGCTGGTAACCTCCTCTGCTACCTCGAGCCAGGCCTTCATGGTGGCAGAGGCAGGCCACTTCCTCCTGTCCGCCGGGTGGAAGATCTCCCTCCTCCTCCTCCTCCTCACCCCATCCAGTGTGACCTGGAGTGAGGCATCATTAAACCTGGGAGCAGCCTTCCCCCTGGGATGCTCCATGCTGTAATTTTGCCTATTTTCTGCAGCATCAGTCAGTGGGGGACTGCCCCTTTAAATTGGGCCCCTCCAGCTGACAGCCTGTGATGCAGGTGCGCAGTCTGCCTGCTGCGCAGCTTTCCAGCGCGAAACCCGGAAGCCAAGGTAAGTGGCTTCAATTAGGCTGCGATCACCTGGGGAACCCACCGATTTTACTGGGCGGGTTACCCAGGCGTCTAGTCGACCCCCCACTGGCAACTCGCCTCCCTCCTAATATTGAGCCCTATATCTCACTTGTTCCAACTGAAGTGTGCTGGATATTTTAGTGAAGTTTGTTGGGGGCACTGTTGCTATTCGGGTATTTTACCAACACTTCTATCTTGTGTTCAGAATTTTAAAACAGTTTCCAAAAACAAAACGAATTTCCTAGGAGCCAAAGCCAGCGCCAGCATCATTCTACCTGTTGTGTCTGAGAGAGTGCACCCAGGATTAACAATTAGCCTTTTGTTATGATATCAGCGTGGGATGACAACCAGGTTCTCCTATGTTTTCTAAAAAGTGGAAAACATCACACCATTAGACAAAAGCATATAGGCTAAAACCAATAAATTTATTTACAAATAGAATAATATTCAAAAGCAGTAAAACGCAACATTACTGAAAGTGCAATACTTAAAACAATGAAGGAGCAATCAATCCGACATGGGTTAAAATACCCGTTTTAGAATGTATATCTTGCAAAACTTGAATGGAACAGTTTTTTGTAGACCTCACAATGCATGGAGTTCAGATCTCCTAAACAGAATTAAAGTTATTGAAACAAGTTTCCAGTATCAATTTCAGATCAAAAGTATCTGGGTAGAAACATAGAAACATAGAAAATAGGAGCGAGGGTAGGCCATTCGGCCCTTCGGGCCTGCTCCGCCATTCAAAATGATCATGGCTGATCGTCTAACTCAGTACCCTATTCCTGCTTTTTCCCCATATCCCTTTAGCATTAAGAAATATATCTATCTCCTTAAATACATCAAATAACTTGGCCTCCATTGCCTTCTGTGGTAGAGAATTCCACAGGTTCACCACCCTCTGAAGAAATTTCTCCTCATCTCGGTTCTAAATGGCATACTCCATATCCTGAGACTGTGACCCCTGGTTCTGGACTCCCCAGCCATCGTGAACATCCTCCCTGCATCTAGTCTGTCTAGTCCTGTTAGAATTTTATATGTTTCGATGAGATCACCTCTCATTCTTCTAAACTCTAGTGAATATAGGCCTAGTCGACCCAATCTCTCCTCATACGTCAGTCCTGCCATCCGAGGAATCAGTCTGGTAAACCTTCGTTGCAGTCCCTCCGTGGCAAGGACATCCTTCCTCAGATAAGGAGACCAAAACTGCACACAATACTCCAGATGTGGTCTCACCAAGGCCCTGTATAACTGCAGGAAGACACCCCTGCTCCTGTACTGAAATCCTCTTGCAATGAAGGCCAACATACCATTCGCCTTCCTAACTGCTTGCTGCACCTGAATGCTCGCTTTCAGCGACTGGTGTACAAGGACACCCAGGTCTCGTTGCACCTCCCCTTTTCCCAATCTATCACCATTCAGATAATCTGCCTTTCTGTTTTTACAACCAAAGTGGATAACCTCACATTTATCCACGTTATACTGCATCTGCCATGTTCTTGTCCACTCACCCAACTTGTCTAAATCACATTGGAGCCTCTTTGCATCCTCCTCACAGCTCACATTCCACCCCAGCTTTGTGTCATCTGCAAACTTGGAAATGATACATTTAATTCCCTCATCCAAATTATTGATGTATATTGTGAATGGCTGGGGCCCAAGCACTGATCCCTGCGATACCCCACTAGTCACTGCCTGCCACCCGGAAAAAGACCTATTTATTTCTATTCTCTGTTTCCTGTCTGTCAACCAATTCTCAATCCATGCCAGTATATTCCCCCCAATCCCAAAAGCCTTCTGAAAATCCAAATACACCACATCCACTGGCTCTCCCCTATCTATTCTACTAGTTACATCCTCAAAAAACTCCAGTAGATTTGTTAAGCATGATTTCCCTTCCATAAACCCATGCTGACTTTATCCAATTCTGTTAATGACTTCCAAGTCTTCTGTTATCACATTTTTTCTAATAGACTCTAGCATTTTCCCCACTACTGATGTTAGGCTGACTGGTCTGTAATTCCCTGTTTCTTCTCTCCCTCCTTTTTTTTTAAATATTGGGTTACATTTGCCACCCTCCAATCTGTAGGAACTGTTCCAGAGTCTATAGAATTTTGGAAGATGACCACCAATGCATGCACTATTTCCAGGGCCACTTCCTTTAGTACTCTGGGATATAGATTATCAGGCCCTGGGGATTTGCCAGCCTTTAGCCCCATTAATTTCCCTAGGACTTTTTTTTAACTAATACTGGTTTCCTTCAGTTCCCCTCTCACTAGACCCTTGGTTCACTAACATTTCTGGGAGGTTATTTGTGTCCTCCTTTGTGAAGACAGAACCAAAGTATGTGTTTAATTGTTCTGCCATTTCTTTGTTCCCCGTTATAATTTCCGCCATTTCTGATTGTAAGGGACCTACATTTGTCTTCATCATTTTCTCTTGACATATTTATAGAAGCTTTTACAGTCAGTTTTTATGTTCCCTGCTAGTTTACTCTCATACTCTATTCTTCCCCTCTTAATCAATCTCTTTGTTCTCCTTTGCTGAATTCTAAACTGCTCCCAATCCCCAGGCTTGCTGCTTTTTCTGGCAATGTTATATGTCTCCTCTTTGGATCTAATACTATCCCTAATTTATTTTGTAAGCCACAGTTTTGAGCCACCTTTCCTGTTTTATTTTTGCGCCAGACAGGAATGAATAATTGTTGTAATTCCTGCACACGTTCTTTAAATATTAGCCATTGCCTATCCACCGTCATCCCTTTTAGTAAAGTTCCCCAATCTATCATAGCCAACTCACACCTCATACTTTCGTAATTTCCTTTATTTAGATTCAGGACCCTAGTTTCGGATTCAACTACTTCACTCTCCATCTTAATGAGGAATTCTATCATGTTATGGTCGCTCTTCCCTAAGCGACCCCGCACAACAAGATTGTTAATTTATCCTTTCTCATTGCACAATACCCAGTCTAGGATCGCCTGTTCTCTAGTTGGTTCCTCAACGTATTGGTCTAGAAAATGATCACGTACACACTCCAGGAATTCCTCCCCCACAGTATTATTGCTAATTTGGTTTGACCAATCTATATGTAGATTAAAGTCACCCATGATTATAGTTGTACCCTTCTTACGTGCGTCTCTGATTTCCTGTTTTATGCCCTCCCCTGCATCTCCACTACTGTTTGGAGGCCTATAGACAACCCCCACCAACGTTTTCTGCCCCTTGGTGTTTCTTAGCTCCACTCGTACAGATTCCATATAGTGATTTTCCGAACCAATATCCTTCCTCACTATTACATAGATTTCCTCCTTTACTAACAACGCTACCCCACCTCCTTTCCCTTTTTGCCTGTCCTAGTACAGGGCTGTCAATCAAGATTAAAGGCACATTGGAACATACCATTACATAGAATGACTGATGAGCATGTATTCATGGATTTTCTGTACAGCCAGAATGTGATGCTTTAGCCAAGTACAACTTAGCAACCAAAACCAAGCTAACAATAACTATACCAACTTATTTACAGATCAATCAACCTGGTTATTGTCTTATAAACAACCAGGCTCTGATCTCCACTTTGAAATTTAAACAGGAGAGCTTTCTTTTTTAACACTAGTTATTTCAAATACTGTGATTAAACACAGCAATTTTTTTTCTACCACAGGCATATCACCACCAAAGGGGGAAGGATACTGAAGCTGCTTCTAGCAGAGAGCTGAAGCTGCTTCTTTCACATCATTCACCTGACGAAGGAGGAAGCCTCCGAAAGCTTGTGAATTTAAAATAAAATTGCTGGACTATAACTTGGTGTTGTAAAATTGTTTACAATCTAGCAGAGAGATAATGGCCTTGATATTTGCGGCGGGGGGGGGGAAGAGGACAAAAACAGCCGAAGAACCTGGCACGACCGGGGACGCGGAGGACGGCAGGACCCCGTTATCATTTTCTTTCTTCCGTTTCCCTCCCGCAGCCGGCCAAGTTGACAGCCTGGTCGGCTGTCGGGCGTGAAAACCAGAGGTGGCAACCGGGGACACTTAGGGACGGTCCCCAGCAATCGGGAGGAGGGTAGGTCATCATTCGTGGCTTTGGTTGGGGAGAGAGGAGAGAGAGGCCATTGTGTGGGTGGTGGGAGGGGGGTCGGTGAGAAGGTTGGCGATCCGGGCTAGAGTGGGGTGGGATTGTCCGGAGTGGGGGAGAGCCCATCGGGGCTGGAGGAAGGGGGTCAGCGATTATGGCAGAGGGGAGGCTGAAGACTTCCTTGAGGAGCTGGAGGGAGTGCTTCTGCTTGTCCAGGCCAACAAGGAGTGCTGGAAAGGGCTCTTGCCTTATGGAGCCGGCAGCGCCCGCCTCCCTTTCACTGGCGGGTATCCCGACCCCTAGGAAACCTGCGCAGCATCTGTAAAATTTTAATCGGGCTCCCAATTGCACTGTGGACACTCGGATGTCACGAAACTTGCTGCCGTAAAAATGTCAACGTGTGTGTCGGGTTGGGGTCGTGTTCCCCGTTTTTTCATTTTTAACCCCCCCCTCCGGCACACTCCCACCCGTCATGGGGGGGGGGAGGTCAATATGTGTACTGTAACAGAGGATCCTCAGTCCTTCAGCATCAGGCCTAGCAAGTGTGAAAGATGAGTCTATAGCAATTGTATGGCCAGTCGTGGATGATAAGGCATGACTAAAAAGTGTGCAGTGTGCTGGTCTGCTTATAGCCCCTTCACAACTCGTCTGTCAGAGCAGGGTGGAACTGATGGAGTTTCTGTGAGCTGTGGGGTACGGTTCCAAGGTGCCACAATATTTAGAAATAATTTTGATTACGGTAGAGAAAGTGGAATAGCTAAGATTGCAGGTGGTGATCAACTTGTGAGGGAAAGCGGGACGATCAGAAGAAGGGAAATAGTTCAGAGAGACCAACACTTACCAACTAAGCAGGTTAATTGCAAATGGCATCCAACATTGAAAAGTGTACAGTAGCACTTTTTTTTTCTCTCTTATATTGAAATTTCAGCAGTTGTAAAAATCGTTCAGTAAATAAAACATTGTAGTCTCTGAAATGAATTTTTCAAAAGCTATTAATCAATTGGTTCCCAGTTCACAATTTTCTTTAATTGCATATTCAACGTGCACATGACGGTAATATGACTCTTAATCCAGAATAATTATATCCTTTGGTTTGTGTTTCCTTCATTGCACATGTTCCTGTCATCTGTGCTTTTTGTCATGTGGATGAATCATGCAGAAAAGTAATGAAAACCTGGTTGTATATTAATTGGAGATTCATTAATATGATTGCAAAATCATTTTGAAAGATTTGGGGGCTTCATCGATGGTGTTTTGAGTTTTTAAAATTAGGGACAAATAAAACAAGATTTGTTTTAAGTACATGGAATATATAATAATTGGATGCTAGCACAGCTCAACATGCACTCTGACCTCCCATTATATAAATCTGTTGGGTAATAGCTAATTTTTTTTGTCAGATCTCGTGTCTGAGACAGTGGTGACTCCTCAACTTTCTCTTTGCTGACATTTCTGTTATGCATTGCTGCTTTGTACTACAATCTTTGTGTGTAGAGGGGGGAAGAAGGTGCTGCTGTATTATCACCATCTATAACAGCAGGAGCTTGCTTTTATATGGTGTTCCTTATGTCATAAAGAAGTCTGATGCTCAATAGTGCGATGAAGAAAAAATTAGACACCCAAGTGGGAGCGAAGAATATGTAGATGTAACTTGGGGTGGGGCCAAAGAGCAGTTGGAGAGAGAATTTTTGAGACTTCTTTGAAAGTGGGAAGGGATGAGGTAAGACTGAAGGATTGAGAGACAAAGTTCCAGAGGGTAGGGGCATGGTAGATGAAAGAGCCATCACCAATGGTGTATATTCTCAAAATCCTCAACCCTCCCCCTATCTATAGTGATTCCTTTCTTGTACCCACGCTAGGCACCTACAGAGAGGGCCAATTGTTACAGTTCACTGTTAAGTAGGAGGAGATCACAGTTACAATTGAGATCCTACTTCTCGTGTCCAACACTTGTCTGTCTGTCAAAAAAAACTCTCAAAAAAAGGAACCAATCACGTCTCTCTTTATATTTTAAAAAAGTGAGAAAGCCTTTGGATAATACAATGGTTTTTGTATTTGCCACTCCTCCCTGCCCTCCCATGGATCACCATTTTAGCACCATCTTCATGGTAAACCTCACTCTGACCTCCCTCTCTCCCCTCCTCTCATTTTTACTTACTAGCTGGGAGGCACATTCTTGCCTTCTGCTTTGCTCCCAGAACTGTGCTTTTTCAACTTCCCTTCCACTTCTGGGTTATCTTTCGTGTTGATTTTTCAGGCCGGCGTGCATACTTGACCTCTAGTCCAATCTCAGCAAAAGTAAACGAGATGCAATCTGAAAGAAGTGTAGAGTGGGCAGAGAGAAAATAGAGAATGTAAAGGAGGTATGTTGGGAAATAGAGGTACCAAATGGGAAATTTAATGAATGAAAAGGAGAAGCAGAGAGAAAAGATGTAGCCACGAGAAAAAGTGTGTGAGACATAGTGATAAATGTACACTAAAAGAATATCAAATGTACAAAAACACTGAGAAATGGAAAGAATTACAAAAACAGACACAATTACAAGCTGACACCAATTATTCTTCACCATGAGTAATGCCATAGGACCGAAACTACTGCAAAAGATTGGGAAGTTTAAAACCATGGTTGGTCATGAGACAAAAAACTGTATTCACCAAGTTTTTGGGAGAAAAAAGTAGTCACAATATTAGCACAGCTGCTCAGCCCCAGTTTACATTTGGTTCGCGAAAGCTGGTTGTTAATTACAGATGATATCATCACAGTCCCATTCGTTATTTATGATTGACAGCCATGTTTACAGCTCCAAAGTAGAAAGATAACGTCTTTCTTTACAAACTCCGAAACTATCTTTTTACAATTGAGCAGATGACCCCACTGTTGATTTTTAATCAAGAATTGTGGAGACTATTACTTTAAATCCATTTGAATTGGTAAGGGGTTCATTGAACTCTCCAGAGAGCGGATTTTTCCTTCTGCAGATGAATAGTAAATTGGACGAAATCACGCTTTGCTCCCAGGAGCCTGTATTGTTGCAACGTGTCTTTTAATTAAGAAGCATTGACTGTGTAAAAGCACATTCAGACAATGATGTTATACTATTGCTTTCATTTTGATGCAAAGTGGTTTCAGGTGTGCATCAACACAAAAATAGTATGATTTGGGTGTCCAGTCTGAAGCCATGTGGTGTGAAACCACCTCCTGTAGATAGTATCTGGACACTTGAACTTCACACAAGGTGGATCAACACTCCCACTGGCTCCCTTGTGACAGTAAAAATTAACTGCCTGGATGCACTGTGCTCCTCTGTCGCTGAACTCAATACAAAGTGGAGTTGGCAGTGTAATTTGGCCTGTCAGCTGCAGCAGCCAAAGCAAGATGGAATCCAGCAAGAATTTGAGAGCAGTTTGCTTTTTCAATGTTTGCTAGTTCCTTCTTCAAACAAATGAGTTTAAAAAAAAACTTGCATTTATATAGCATCTTTAACATAGTAAAACGTCCTAAGGTGCTTCACAGGAGCAATTTTCAAACATAAGGTTTAAACTCTTTTTTAATGTAGTTCTTTACTTACACCTACAGATAGCTGGTGCTGATATAAATAGAGCACTGTAACTTGAAATCCGTATTCTGTTTCTCATGGTTTATATCAAAGATATTTCTTTCTGTTCCAGCTGAGTTGGATGGAGAACATGCCCAGAAGGTGCGAGATCTGGAGAACACGCAGCAGCTGAAACTGAAAGAGCGGCAGAAGTTTTTTGAAGAAGCCTTTCAGCAGGATCTGGAGCAGTACCTGTCTACAGGATACTTGCAGATAGCACAGAGACGAGGCAAGGTTTTATATTATTTCACTATTATATCTTTATCAAACTTTCCTACAAAGCAAGAGTGTTTGCTATTTTGTAGGTATGCATTTTGAGGTGTAACTTTTGAAGTTTCTTTGCCTCTTAATATTTCTGACACACATAGTAGATGTAGCTTTTGAATATGAAGAAATGTATTTTTAACGATATTTATGCAGCATTTTCATGCATTGGGATCTGCAGGAGATGTTGGAAATTCTTTTTAGCTTGATGGGCCCAGATGGGAAAACTCTAGCAACCTGGTTTCTACCGGAGAAGTATATATATGTGTGTGTATGTGGCTGGGGTGAAGTGGAGAGGTTGTAAGTTGACTTAAGGGATTACTCACATCTCTGTTAGTTGGGGGAAGGATTGTTTGTATTTAGTTCTATTTTGAATACCTTGGACAGTATGTATATGTGAGAGGCCACAGAACAGGGAAACGAAATATAAAAATGGTGAAACCTGCAACAGTCAGACAGCTGCTGCATTCCATATGCTGTCTCCAACAAGTGAGTGTCTAACCACCTCCCATTGACATTCAACGGCATTACCATCGCTGAATCCCCCACCATCAACATCCTGGGGGGGTCACCATTGATCAGAAATTTAACTGGACCAGCCACAAAAATACTGTGGCTACAAGAGCAGGTCAGATGCTGGGTATTCTGTGGCGAGTGACTCACCTCCTGACTCTCCAAAGCCTTTCCACCATCTACAAGGCACAAGTCAGGAGTGTGATGGAATACTCTCCACTTGCCTGGATGAGTGCAGCTCCAACAACACTCAAGAAGCTCGACACCATCCAGGACAAAGCAGCCCACTTGATTGGCACCCCATCCACCACCCTAAACATTCACTCCCTTCACCACCGGCACACCGTGGCTGGATTGCGTACCATCCACAGGATGCCCTGCAGCAACTCGCCATGGCTTCCTCGACAGCACCTCCCAAACCCGCGACCTCTACCACCTAGAAGGACAAGAGCAGCAGGCACATGGGAACACCACCACCTGCACATTCCCCTCCAAGTCACACACCATCCCGACTTGGAAATGTATCGCCGTTTGTTCATCGTCGCTGGGTCAAAATCCTGGAACTCCCTTCCTAACAGCACTGTGGGAGAACCTTCACCACAGGGACTGCAACGGTTCAAGAAGGCAGCTCACCACCACCGTCTCAAGGGCAATTAGGGATGGGCAGTAAATGTTGGCCTTGCCAGTGATGTCCACATCCCATGAGCGAATAAAATTACTGACCTTGTAACTCTTCCATAACTCTTAACAGATTTTGGGGTTGGGTTAATACATTCAGGGTAATAGTCTTCACACCATTTGAAATGGGAACAAGAGTAGGCATTCAGTCCCTCGAGCATCATCTGCCATTTAGTTAGATTATGGCTGATCTGTACCACCAACTCCATTTACCTGCCTTTGACCCATATGCCTTGATACCCTCACCTAATAAAAAAAAATCTGTCGATCTCGTTCTTGAAAATTACAATCCATCCAGCATCCACTACCCTTTGTGTAGAAAAAATGCTTCCTGGTTTCACTCCTGAATGACCTGGCTCTAATTTTAAAATTCTGCTCCCTTGTTCTGGATCTCCCCCTACACCCCCCCCCCCCCCCCTGCCCAGAGGAAATAACTTCTCTGTACCTACCCTGTTGAATTCTTTGATCATTTTAAATACCTCAAATAAATCACCCTTCATCTGTCTAAACTCAAGGGAGTACAAGCTAAGTTTATGCAATCTGTCCTCATAATTTAACCCTTTGTATTCCAGCCCCCTTGAGCTAAAGGGCATTCCATTAGCCTTTTTGATTTATTTTTGTACCTGTTCACTGGCTTTTAGCGATTTGTGTACCTGGACACCCAAATCACCTTCATTCCTCCATTGGTCCTAGCCTCTCGCCATTAAGAAAACATTCAGATTTGCCTTTCTTGGATCCAAAGTAGATGACCTCACAATTCCCCACATTGAACTCCATCTGCCATAGATTTGCCCACTCACTTAACTTCAGGCTTCCATCAATACAACTTACTGTACCTCCTAACTTACTGTAATCTGCAAACCTGTATATACAACTCTAATCCTTTATCCAAGTCATTGATATTTACGGTGAAAAGTTGAGGCCCCAGTATAGATCCCTGGGGAACACCACTTGTCACATCCCACCAATCAGTGTACATTCCCTTTTATCCTTACTCTCTTCTAGAACGATCTTTGTCCTCTTCCTTTTCCCGCCCTTTCCAATTAAAAAGTAGCTTGAATTAACAGTAAAATGGAATTCAGTTTTCTCAAAAGCATAGCCTCAGCATGTTTGCTGAGGGTCCACCAATTCCATCTTGTTTTAGAAGGCTGCAGAGGCCAGCTGAAAAGTTGGACAGCAGTGGAGCCAGTGACTGCATAGTTGGGTAACAACACAAACTGACTGCATGCTGCAAATCACCTCCCACCTATTTCAAACTGGCAAAGGTGAAAGAAACCAAGAAAACTTAGAAACAAGACAAGTGCTGAAAAATGTGGAAACCTGGACAGACTCTTTTTTAAAAAAAAACCAGGGTTTTACTGCCCAGTTAAACTTTTTTTTAAATGTCTGTTTGAAAATGGTTGTGCCAACTCCAGTCTTACATATGATAGTAATTAAATTGGGTCTAAAGCACATTGAGGCAGAGGAGAAGGTCTGCATCAAACCATGTTGGATCTGAACTGGCAGTGACTGATTACCAGTGCTAACATCCCTCCATTTAATGTGCACAAAATTCACAAAAAAAGTTTAAAGAAAGTAATGGGCCATAATTTACTGTAGCAGGGCATCTAACAAAGTCAACTGTTATTTAGACTTGCCCTTGCACATTCAGGTTTTTAATTTTTTTGCGTGGCAAGTTGCTGAAAGTGCGATTTGATAAAGTCACAGTGAGGGAAACAGGGCATCTGGGGCCTGAGTGAACAGGACAAGCAACAGGATATCTCCTTAACCAATCAGATTGTGAAATTAACAGCATAAGGACTGAGGAGGAAGTGTAAATTAGAGTGGGTGAATTCAATGACAAATCAGGTACAGAAAGAAAGATTGGATTGAGAGAGAGAAAAAAAGAGACTAAAAGGAAAAGTTAAAAATTTTTAAAAAAGGAATGGGACTCCATGCTTGTAATAGTTAATTTTCAGTGCCAGAGAGGTTGACTGACAGTAATTGTTAAAAGGGTACTTAGACTAAAATGGACAAGATTTAACTTTCTGTGGCGAGTTTAGTTCGCATCTACCGCGCAAATACTGCAACTTCACGCCATTCAATGCATTTCAACGGTGAGGTAGACAGCGAGATGCCATTTTCAGAAAGCTAACAGCGGAGCAGCGCAACTCGGACAGCAACTTTTGGATATTTGAGTTTAACCATGCGTCTGCCCCTTGCCTGAAGTTGCTGTACCATTTGCGCATAATTAATGGCGAGCTTGCCCAATGTCGAGGTCCTTTCTACAAGAGACAGATTTTAACATAATGATCCGAACTGGAATATAGGAACAGGAGTAGACCATCCAGCCCCTCGAGCCTATTCCGTCATTCAGTTAGGTCATGGCTGATCTGTATCTTAACTCCATCTACCCGCCTTGGTTCTGTAACTCTTAATACCCTTGCCTAACAAAAATCTATCAATCTCAGTTTTGAAATTTTCAATTGACCCCCAGCCTCAACAGCTTTTTTTTGTGGGGGGGTGGTGGGGGGGGAAGAGAAAGAGTTCCAGATTTCCACTACCCTTTGTGTGAAGATGTGCTTCCTGACATCACCCCTGAACGGCCTAGCTCTAATTTTAACGTTATGCCCCCTTGTTCTGGACTCACTCACCAGAGGAAATAGTTTCTCCCTATCTACGCTATCAACTCTTTTAATCATCTTGAAGACCTCAATTAGATCATGCCTTAATCTTCTATATTCAAGGGAATACAAGCCTAGTCTATGCAACCTATCCTTATAATTTAACCCTTTTAGCCCTGGTATCATTCTGGTGAATCTGTGCTGCACCCCCTCCAAGGCCAGTATATCCTTCCTGAGGTGCTGTGCCCAGAGCTGAATGCAGTACTCTAAATGGAGTCTAACCAGAGCTCTATACAACTGTAACATCACTTCCATCTCTTTGTATTCCAGCCCTCTTGATATAAAGGCCAACATTCCATTAGCTTTTTTAACTTTTTGTACCTGTCCACTAGCTTTTAGTGATTTCTGTACTTGGACCCCTAAATCTCTGCTCCTCCACAGTTCCTAGCTTCTTACCATTTAGAAAATACTCTGATCTATCTGTCTTCGGTCTAAAGTGGATGACCTCATACTCTTTCCTCTCTCTCTTCCCCCTCCCCCCAATTGAACTCCATTTGCCATAGTTTTGCCCACTCACTTAATCCACCAATGTCCCTTTGCAACTTTCTGCTTCCATCTACCTATTTACTGTGCCACCTAACTTGGTGTCATCAGCAAACTTGGATATACGGCTCTCTATTCCTTCATCTAAGTCATTTATAAATATGGTGAAAAGCTGAGGCCCCAGTACAGATCCCTGGGGACACCACTTGTCACATCCTGCCAATTGGAGTACATGCCTATTATCTCTACTCTGTATCCCACCTCCTAACCAATTCCCTACCCATGTCAATAGGTTGCCTCCAATTCCTTGCACTTTCATTTTTGTTCTTATGTGGAACCTTATCGAATGCCTTCTGGAAGTCATATAAAGATGATCCATAAACAATCTTTTATCTACCACGTTAATTACCTTCTCAAAAAATTCAACTCGGTTTGTTAAATATGACTTACCTTTTATAAATCTATGCTGGCTCTCTCTGATCAGCTCATGTATGTCTAAGTGCCCAATCACTCTGTCCCTAATAGTAGATTCCAGTAACTTCCCCACAACAGACGTTAGACTAATAGGCCTATAATTTCCTAGTTTGTAACTGTAACTGTTATTCTACTTAATTAACTCTCTGCTAGAATACTGTGTATCATTGGTCATGTGGTGAGATTGTTTTGTTGATGTCTCATAACCAATCCATTTTAGCTTAACTACATAAATGCTTACTGCTTGAAAAAAAAAGCTGTGAATTTGATTTTTCCAACTTGAGTGAGTTGTCAGTTAGCAGCTTAAGAAAATGCACTTGTTCTGTTACTGCTTCCTGTTCTCTTTCTTTGACCTTTTGCTTAATTTTCACATAGGAACTTAGATTTTCAGCCTTATAAGTGATAAATGTGCTACAAAATGTAAATCTGTCTATATTTGTAGTAATGCACCCATTGTGATGAAACCAAGTTAGGTGGCACAGTAAATAGGTAGATGGAAGCAGAAATTGAGATATTTATGGCAGAAGTAAGAGTGATTCCTTTTATACCAACAATGATCCTCTACCTATTAAAAAAAAAAGATTGTATGCATGGACCATACGTCTGTTTCCAAACATCTCATTCATCTGTGGTTAACAGGGACCAAATCGCACATTCCTGGTCTGACCATGTTACCAGTTTGCCTGTTCTTTAGATACCACTCTCTGCTCCCTCCCATTCTGCAGCCAGCTTTGCTAGTCCCTGTAGATAATCAACCAACTTCTTTCTCATCCATGTGCACCTGCTAATGGACGTGCCATTACCAATGGAGGAGGCTACAGCTCCTGTGCCAGAATAACAGCAACAGGAAGACCACTTTCCCATGGATGGAGGTGTATCCAAGCAACAGTCTCTCCCATGCATATTGCAGCAGTTGCAGGTTGGCTTCTCTATGACTGACTCTGATACCCACCTTCAACATGCTAGCTATCATCTTGCTTTGTATCCTGGATTTTAAGAAAGATAAAAGATGCTATTTGAGTGCATCTGTAAAAGAACATGCTGTGTGAGAGACATAGAGAGACTAAGAGCGGAAGCCAAAGACAGTGAGGATTCAAAAAAAAACTAGAGAGATGCAGACAGGATGGGTCACAATTTTATCCTTAAATTTTTGTCTGAGCAACACCATGGGAGATCAACTAGTCTCTCTCTCCTGTGTGTCTCTCCCCCTCCCCGCCAAATCAGCTGCAACAATTCAATTACCCCTATTAGTAACACAATGAAGAAAGCAATCAGATAAATAGGGTTGCAAATTATGTTGTTTCCCAAATACCTATAGTAGACATATCGTTTGTTCAGTAGTTATTGTGTATAATAAACAGGCTGGGCCATTTTCCTGTAAGTAAATCTGGTGTATAACCACATATATACCATGACAAGAAAAAAAAAGCCAAAAGCATAATACATCATAGACAAACATGCTTCATTTTTGTTACATCATCAAATAATGTGATAACAGTGATAAAACACATTGAGATCCAGAACAATGAAGCATTTAAGCTATAGAATGGTAGATGGATTTTAATATAAATGTAGGGTGATGTATATCAGAAGAGTAGACAAAGAATATTGATGCACAATGAAATGGGATTCATTAACAAAAATGAAAAAAGAGTTGAGTGTGATTATTGACCACTCAATGGAGGTTACCAGTAAATGTGAAGCTATTATCAACAAAAGCACTGCATAAATATCTGATTGGGAGCAGATTGATGGGTTCTGTATATCGTTAAAACCAATAGTTCAGAAGCTGCTGAGGCCAGTAAGGGGTGGAGATGTTTGTCAAGGACAGCCAAGGTTGAATAGTGCAGTTTGGATCGATAAATATTAGAGACTTTTGCTTGATTACCTTTTGGGGTCGAGTTATTTATAGATCATTAGCCCAAGAGATTAAGTAGTGCCCATCATATGATAAATTATCTGAGCCTGTGGAAGGAGTGAGCTTGATGGTCTTTCCATTGCACTGATGATTCTGGACATGCATGACAAGGGTAAGTTTGTATTCAACGACACCTTGCTTAATTTCCTTCTTACCTGACAAATGAAAAGGTTTCAAAATGTAGAATGTTTGCATCTGGGAGCATTAGTTGCAAAAGGAAAAAAATCCTTTCACTTCACTCTCTGGGGCTGCTGCTGATTAATTCTCCAGAGATAAGGAAATTTCTGAAACATCGGTGATTTCCCCAGGAGAACAGACACCAGAACAAAAGAGGTGATGTGAATTTTATCCTGAATTTTCCGCCAAGGTATACAGAGGCAGGCTTGGGATATAGACTGCAAACTGTTTTAAAAATGATTTAAGGCTTTGCTTTGATTGCAGATTGAGTGACAAAATGGAGAATTATCCTTGGGATTGAAATAAATGGGAGTAAAGAATGCAAGAATTCTTTTATATACTTAAAGGATTTTTCTGTTAACTTAAATTAGGGACTGTATTGTATTTTCACCATATTATCATTAATTGCACATTGTCACTGCTTTGCCCTTCCCTAAGTGAGTTCCTTAATTGTCTGGGGGCAGGTTTTGCTCTTGCCATCTGCGGCACTATTATGGATGATTATGTTGACCTCATGGCTTCGACTGAAACTTGGCTCACAGGTGACACCTTGCCCCTTTCCGAAACCTCCCAACCTGGCTGTAGTTTCCACTTCATGCCCTGCCCAAACCTTATCACCAAATCAACCTTGGTCTCTTCCCCCTACTCCTCTGGCACCATCTCTTCCTTTGAGCACCACACCTTGTTTCACTTCTTTGTTAAAACCCTTCGTCAACCGTGCTCTTTCTCTCTCTCTCTCTCTCTCTCTCTCTTTCCTGCCCTATCTCCAACCACTTGTACCCCTCACCACCCACATGCCTCTACCCACTTCCTTTTGCGTCCATACTTGGAAATAAATCTCTGCTTCAAGTCATTTACAACCATGTTTTCATGCTTCCAACTGCCCAGCTTTTGGCCTTCTGTTCATCACAATACTTTTGGCTTCGTCGTATCCAACAATCTTCTTAAACCCCTCACCTTCATGGACTTCTTTGTCATTAAGATTGAGACCATCCATCCAGCTGTCTCTGCTGCTTTCCCCCTTTCCCATTCCCACCTAGTGGAACCTTCCCCCAGACTCCTCACTGGCCTAAGCCTGAACCCATGTCTCCCTCCTGTTTCTCGTCTAGCTTCCCATGTGCCCCCTTGGAGCTCACTTCGTCCGAGACTTGCATTTTGCTCCCTTGATCCTATTTCTGCTAAACTGTTGACCAGCCAACTGCCCTACCTGGCCCCCATGCTAGTTAACATTGTAACTGGTTCCTCTGATACTGTCCACCTTCCTTTCAAAACCAGTCATTACTCCCTCTTCAAGAAACCTGCCCCTGACCCCTTTCAAACTAGCACCGCATCACCAACTTCCTTTTCCTCTCAAGTCCTTGAACCTGTCGCCTCTGACATCTTTCCTGTAACTTCCCGTTTGAATCTCTCCAGTCAGGTTTCCGCCCCTGCCACAGCACCGCTATGACTGTGGTGCAGTATCCCTCCCGCATCTCTCTGCAACCGTTGGCATGGTTGACCACAGCATCCTCATCCAATGCCTCTTCCCCCTTTGTCCAACTCAGTGGGACCACCCTCACTTAGTTCCACTCTTATTATCAGATCATAGAAACCTTCAGAAATTGCTTCCCTTTCCACCCCTGCACCATTACATCTGGAGCCCTCCAAGCATCTATCCTCGGCCCCCTCCTCTTCCGCGTCTGCATGCTGCTTCTTTGCAACATTATGTGCAGACATGCGGCCAGGTTCCACGTGTGTGCTGACGAAACCCAGCTCTATCACTCGACCCCTGCACTCTGTGTTGTCAGACTCCTTGTCCAACATCCAGTCTTGGATGAGCGACAATTTCCTCCAAATGTTGGGAAGACTGCAGCCGTCGTCTTCGGCCACCTGCCACAAACTCCATGTCCTTGCCAACAATTTCATATCTTTCCCCAGCCACTGTCACAGGCTGAACCAGATTGTTCGTGATCTCAGCGTCCTCTTTGACCCTAAGCTGAATTTCCAACCCTATATCCTCTCCATCGTAACGATCGCCTACATTGCCGGCCTCAGACTATCTGCCACTGAGACCTTTATTCTTGCCTTTGTCATCTCCAGACTCGACAATTCCAATGCTCACCATCCACCACCCTCCGTGAACTTTGGTTGAACAAATTTATTAGAGTTTTTTGAGGATGTAACTAGCAGGGTAGATAAAGGGGAACCAGTGGATGTAATATATTTGGATTTCCAAAAGGTGTTCGATAAGGTGCCACACTAAAGGTTGTTACATAAGATTAGGGCTCATGGGGTTGGGGGTAATATATTAGGATGGGTTGAGGATTGGTTAACTGACAGAAAACAGACAGCAGGGATAAACTGGTCATTTTCAGGTTGGCAGGCTATAACTAGTGGGGTGCCACAAGGATCGGTGCTTGGGCCTCAGCTATTTATAATCTATATTAATGAATTAGATGAAGGGACGGAGTGTAATGTATCCAAGTTTGCTGACGATATAAAGCTAGTTGGGAAAGTAAGCTGTGAGGAGGACACAAAGAGCCTGCAAAGGTATATAGAGGTTAAGTGAGTGGGCAAGAAGGTGGCAGATGGAGTATAATGTGGGGAAATATGAGGTTATTCACTTTGGTAGGAAGAATAGAAAAACAGAATATTTTTTAAATGGTGAGAAACTATTAAATGTTGGTGTTCAGAGAGATTTGGGTGTCCTCATATAGGAAACACAAAGTTAGCAAGCAATTAAGAAGGTAAATGGTATGTTGGCCTTTGTTGCAAGGGGGCTGGAGTACAAGAGTATGGCAGTCTTGCTACAATTGTACGGGGCTTTGGTGATTCCACACCTGGAGTACTGTGCACAGTTTTGGTCTCCTTATCTAAGGAAGGATATACTTGCCTTAGAGGCAATGCAACAAAGGTTCACAAGATTGATTCCTGGGATGAGGGTTGTCCTATGAGGAGAGATTGTGTAGAATGGGCTTATATTCTCTGGAGTTTAGAAGAATGAGAGGTGATCTCATTGAAACATATAAGATTCTGAGGGGGCTTGACAGGGTAGATGCCAAGAGGTTGTTTCCTCTGGCTATCGAGTCTAGAACTAGGGGGCATAGTCTCAGGATAAGGGGTTGGCCATTTAAGACTGAGATAAAGAGGAATTTCTTCACTCGATTGTGAATATTTGGAATTCTCTACCCCAGAGGGCTGCGGGTGCTCAGTCGTTGAGTATATTCAAGGCTGAGATAGATAGATTTTTGGACTCTAGGGGAATCAAGGGATATGGAGATTGGGTGGGAAAGTGGAATTGAGGTCGAAGATCAGCCGTGATCTGATTGAATGGCGGAGCAGGCTCGAGGGGTTGTATGGCCTACTCCTGCTCCTATTTCTTATGTTCTTATGTTTATCCAAAACTCTGCCCATGTCGATCTACATTAAAAATAGTTTTCTAATTTGCAATGGAAAATAAAAGGTTAAGTATTAGCATAGGTGACCTGTTGAAATGGTGGGGGAGGGGGTGGTGGGATGTTGAGTTTCTGATTTACCCATAATAGGTTTTACAGTCATGGACCTGATGGGGCTTGGGGTGGTAATCCTGGAAGTAGATAGGCCCTAAAACATTGTTGTCACATTGTTAACCTTGTTTTCTTCCCGTCAGTAGCAGTTGCTTTTTCTGCCTTTTAATCCAGTCTAGGAATAGGGAATGATGTAGACAATTGGCTTGGGTGGAAAGGCTAGGTGGGTTGTGGGTGTGGGAAAGAAGGAAAGAGCTCTATCTTTTTTGGAAACTGTGTAATTTGGGGATTAAGCCTAGAGACATTGGAGGCAAAGACTGGCGAGCAAGAGGAAAAGTAAAATTTAGCTGGTGGGAATGAGTAGGGGACACCAGGATGAAAGCAAAACTCTTTTGGTCAACATACTAAAGAAGAGGACACAAGTTGATGTTTGGGTAGAAGGCCGGGAGCAGAAGTAGAAAGATGATCAATTTTAACCCCAATGTTATAAGACAATTTAACCCTTTGAGCATTGCAAATGAGTTTAATCCCTTCTGGCACTGTGTGGCTCCCAGGTCACTGATGAGTATACTTACTCAGCTGATCTCTTTGCTTAATGCAAGTATGTCAATTTCATCACCTGAGGGTTTCTATTGACTGACAAAATTATCTCTAAACACAGTTTTTTGGAACTGCTTTCCACAGCCAAAATGGTGGATGGCAGCCGGAAAAAAAAGAGGGAACGTAAAAGGTTTTCAAATTATTTTTAAAAATTAGAAAAGGATTAAATTATATAAATTTAAGCCAAATAGGAAGGAAAAAAGCTAATTTTGAAGAATAAGGTAACAGAAATAGGATGGAGAGAATAGAGAAACAGAAAATAGAAGGAAAAGAACACTGTTAGCTGAATAAGTATTCAAACCTCATTTTTATTTAATATTGAACTATGACTGTTGCCTTTTGTAGTTTAGGGTTATTAAATTAAATAAAGCTAGTCCAAACATTTGAGTAAGTTTACAGCTGTAATATGTTTGTGTTCCAGCATCATAGCATATAAACTGATAATTTAAACCTGCTAATGTTTTTTAAAAAAAGACTGATAGACATTCCACTTTCATTACACTTCTCCTTTCTTCATTCAATTCACTGGTGATACCAATATCTGCATTTAAATCTGGTTGTTGCTACAGAACAAACCTTGGAATTTTCACTAGTGAATTGTAAGACTTTAATGTTTTTGAATAGTGAATTTCTTGAGCTCAGTTTCTCTTGAAATGTCAAAGTCCCAGGCCTTGCAGTTGAAAGTATTGCACCTTCTGAATTGCCTGCAGCTCTTTCACATGGTCACACACATCTTAGCACTGCAGAAAAAAATTTCAAGGAAGCTTATTTTCAAGAGGTTTATGCCGCTCCAAGATGCCCACGTTCATATTCTGTAGTATGTTATTCAATGTTGCAGGGTGATGTACCAGGTCAGTCCAAATACAATCATTAATATATATTCTAAAACAAAACATAGTGATGGTTAAGAATAAAATAGTTTTTATTTCCTTTAATTTAGAATCATAGAATGTTCCAGCACAGAAACAAGCCATTTGGCTTCAAGCCATCAAGTCTGTGCCAATGTTTTTCTCCACATGAACCACCTAGACCATTCCACTTTCCCTCTCATTCCTTTTAAAATTCTACTTTTTTCAAGCAACTGTAATTCCATTTTAAAAGAATTTGTGAATTCTGCTTTAACTATAGGTGGTGGCAGAATTTCACGTTCTAACCTCCCTTTTAATTTGTTTTGTGATTTATAATGTAATATCTAATTAGATATGGGAGTGGTGCCAGAGAACTGGAGGATTGCAAATGTTTACACCCCTGTTCAAAAAAGGGGCGAGCGATAAACCTGGCAATTACAGGCCAGTCAGCCTGAAGCCAGTGGTGGGGAAACTGAGACAAAATTAATTGGCACTTGGAAAAACATGGGTAATACTTGACAGCCAGCACGGATTTGTTAAAGGCAAATCTTGTTTGACTAACTTGATTGAGCTCTATGATGAAGTAACAGAGAGGTTTAATGAGGGTAGTGCAGTTAATGTGTATATGGACTTTCAAAAAGCATTTGATAAAGTTCCGCATAACAAACTTGTTAGCAAAATTGAAGCACATGGGATTAAAGGGACAGTGGCTGCGTGGATACAAAATTAGCTAAGGGACAGAAAGCAGAGAGTAGTGGTGAATGGTTGTTTTTCAGACTGGAGGGAAGTATACAGTGGTGTCCACCAGGAATTGATATTGGGACCACTGCTCTCTTTGATATATATTAATGACTTGGACTTGGGTATAAGAGGGTACAATTTCAAAGTTTGCAGATGACACAAAACTTGGAAATGTGGTAAACTGATGAGGATAGTAGCAGACTTCAGGAGGACATAGACAGCTGAAATGGGCAGACACATGGCAGATGAAATTTAACGCAGAGATGTGTGAAGTGATTCATTTTGGTAGGAAGAATGAGGAGAGGCAATATAAACTAAATGGTACAATTTTACAAGGGGTGTAGGAACAGAGACTTGGGAGTGTACATACACAAGTCTTTGAAGGTGGCAGGACAAGTTGAGAAGGCTGTTAAAAAGGCATACGGGATCCTTGGCTTTATAAATTGAGGCATAAGGGTACAAAAGCAAGTAAGTTTTGCTAAATCTTTACAAAACACTGGTTGGGCCCCAGCTGGAGTATGGTGTCCAATTCTGGTCACCATATTTTAGGAAGGATGTCAAGGCCTTGGAGCAGGTACAGAGGAGATTTACCAAAATGGTACCAACCTTGCAGCATATTTTGCGCTTGCACAAGTGACTCATGTGGATGATAATCCTCAACCAACAATCAACTTTGATAAATAGGCCTCTTGAGGTCAGAAACCCCAGGCACTGCAGCAGAGGCAGGAAGCATGCTGGATCTCCAGCCAGCAGGTATTTGGTATTCAGCAGTCGCCAATACTTGCCTTTCCTCTCCCATGCTATATGACTCTCTAGGCTACCTGCTTTATCTTGCTATCTAGGTTTTCCAGAATGTGTGTAGCTGTGCAGGTGCTTGGCAGAGGTGGTGATAGTGGTGTTCTTTCTTAAAAAAAAAGCAGAAGAAAACTAAGGGGTAAGTTTTTGTCTTCACCAGAGGGGTAGTAATCTGGCCGAATGGATCATCTGCCCATTGCAGAATTTGCCCGATCTTCATTGGTTTCAATGGGATGAAAATCAGATGGGTTGTACAAATGTGGGTGATCTGCTCTGCCAGATTACCGCCCAGGCGGTATGGTGAAAATTACCCAAAATGCTGCCTGAAGTAACCACCTTCAAGAACTACTTTCATTTTATGATATTACTAAAGAGTGTGTCACTCACTTAATATATGATTTGAACATTATGGTATTAGACATAAGCTTGGCGAAGTCTTTAGTTTCATCGTCCCCCACCCCGATCTCCCATTTAATTTTGCTCATCCAGCCAATTATGTCAAAGGAACCTCTTCAAAAGTACAAGTACAATTTCAAAATTTGTGGATGACACCAAATTGGGGATATAGTTAATACCGAGGAGGACTGCGACAAAATACAGGAAGACATTAATAAACTTGCAGAATGGACATGTAATTGGCAAATGAATTTCAATATAAATAAGAGTGCAGATATTGCATTTTGGTAGGAAGAATAAGGGGCCCATATACTACTTGGATAATAAGAGTCTAAATGGGGTAGAGGAGCAGAGGGAACTGGGGGTAGAGATACACTAGTCACTAAAAGTAGCAAAGCAGGTTAATAAGGCCATTAAAAAAAAAGCAAACAGAACTGGGGTTCATTTCTAGAGGAATAGAATTGAAAAGTAGAGAAGTTATGTTGAACTTGTATAGAACCTTGGTTAGACCACAGATGGAGTACTGTTCTCCGTATTATAAAAAGGATATAGAGACACTGGAGAAGGTGCAAAAAAGATTTCCTAGGATGATACCAGAACTGAGAGGTTTTACCTATCAGGAACGATTGAGCAGGCTGGGGCTCTTTTCTCTAGAAAAGAGAAGACTGAAGGGTGACCTGATAGAGGTCTTTAAGATTGTGAAGGGGTTTGATAGGGTAGAAGTAGAGAAGATGTTTCCAATTGCGGGGGTGACCAGAACTAGGGGCCATAAATATAAGATAGTCATTAATAAATCCAATAGGGAAATTCAGGAGAAACTTCTTTACCCAAAGAGTGGTTAGAATGTGGAACTCGCTACCACAAGGAGTAGTTGAGGTGACTCGCATAGATGCATTTAAGGGGAAGCTAGATAAACATATCAGGGAGAAAGGAATAGAAGGAGATGCTAATAGGGTTAGATGAAGTATGGTGGGAGGAAGCTCATCTGGAGCACAAACACCAGCATGGACCTGTTGGCCTGAATGGCCTGTTTCTGTGCTATGCGTTCTATGTAATTCTATGCGGGACTTCAGTTATGTGGAGAGACTAGAGATGCTGGGATAGTTTTCCTTAGAGCAGAGCAGGTTATGGGGAGGTATGATAGAAGCATTCAAAATCATGAAGGATTTTGATAGAGTAAATAAGGAGAAACTGTTTCGATTGGTAGAAGGGTCAGTAACCAGAGGTCACAGATTTAAGGTAATTGGCAAAGGGACCAGAGGTGACATGAGGGGAAAAAATATTTATGCAGTGAGTTGTTATGATCTTGAATGCACTGCCTGTAAGGGTGGTGGAAGCAGATTTAATAGTAACTTTCAAAAGGGAATTGGATAAATACTTGAAGGGAAAAATTTGCAGGGCTATGGGGAAAGGACAGGGGAGTGGGATTAATTGGATAGCTTTTTCAAAGAGTCGGCACAGGCACGATGGGCTGAATGGCCTGTGCTGTATCAATCTATGATTTTATGAATAATTCAGTTTTTTTGCACAAAAATGTGAATTATTCAGTGATTTGAATTAGTAATTCAAATTAACCAATGTAATTACAATGGAAATGCTTAAAAAAAAAAGTGCAAAAGAATGTGGATTATTTAGTAATTTGAACTAACCAACTTTACTGTATCTCTTGTTACCATGTTTCCACAGGTTGGCAAGAATCTAACGCTGTTTACCCTATAGCCATTCATAATGAAGGCCAGTGTCCAGTCACCCCTTAGACTACTCAACTGTAGTGAAAAATCCCTAATTTCAAATAAACAGACTACTGCTGTGCATTCCCCAAGCACTTGTAGCCTGCCCATATTGATTGGGCAGAGTGTGATAGTGATGATAATGTCACTAGGCTCACTTTCACTGCAGCTGACCGTGAGATCAATGCCAGATCAGATGGATAAGGGAATTCTTTTCTTATTTTTTTAAACTGCCTCTATGAGGAATTAAATCATGCTTAATTTTCACTAACAAATAAAAGTTTGCACGTCCTTTGAATCATCATTTTTGCCCTCCCCCATTAGCCACTGCTGCCACCCACTGCCACACCATCCCTCTTCAGCTGGAAATAAAGCACAGTATTGTCCACAGATAACAATGGTTTTCCTTTTTAAAAAGTAACATTGGCAGCTATTTGATTCTCTTTTTAATTTCTATTGATTTTTTTTTGTAATATAAATATCCTCTTCCTTTGCTATACAACCCCTATTCTCTGTTATAATTCTGTCTCCCAGACATGTTATGTCTGGACAACAGATAATGGTGAATAAAGCCTTACTCCTAATCTCCAATGAACACGTAATATAACAGTGATAGTATTAACGAAATAGAAACTGCAAATGCTGGAAATCTGAAGTAACACAAAATGCTGGCAATACATCAGATCCACCAGAATCTGAAAAAAAAAAGACTGATTAATGCTTCGGGTATAGACCCTTTGTGAGTTCTGACGGGTCTACTAATGTTAACTTCTCATTCCTCTTTTTAGTTCCCGATGGACCTATTTCTGGCATTTTCTCTTTTTATTACCGTTCTAGTAATACCTTATTTAATAACCAGCACTACAACATAAGCCTTACAGAAAAGCATCATAAGAAAAACTGACACAAGAAGAAACCCACTTCTTTCCTCACCTCTCTCCCAGCACAAATAAAATGAGGAGTATTGTCCTGATGGTTTATGATCTCTTAACAGTGCCCTTTCTTAAACTGATGCTTCTTCTGCAGTCGGCTATTTGTATGGTTAATCTGTTACACCCACAACATTCACGTTAACATTCAACTCGTCAACATTCGCACCAGACAAGTGCCAGGCAATGACCATCTCCAACAAGAGAGAGTCCAACCACCTCCCCATGACATTCAACGGCATTACCATTGCCGAATCCCCCACCATCAACATTCTGGGGGTCACCATTGACCAGAAACTTAACTGGACCAGCCAATTAATACTGTGGCTACAAGAGTGGGTCAGAGGTTGGGTATTCTGCAGCGAGTGACTCACCTCCTGACTCCCCAAAGCCTTTCCACCATCTACAAGGCACAAGTCAGGAGTGTGATGGAATACTCTCCACTTGCCTGGATGACCGCAGCTCCAACAACACTCAAGAAGCTCAACAAAATCCAGGACAAAGCAGCCGGCTTGATTGGCACCCCATCCACCACTCTAAACATTCACTCCCTTCACCACCGGCGCAGTGTGGCTGCAGTGTGTACCATCGACAGGATGCACTGCAGCAACTTGCCAAGGCTTCTTCAACAGCACCTCCCAAACCCGCGACCTCTACCACCTAGAAGGACAGGAGCAGCAGGTACATGGGAACAACACCACCTGCACGTTCCCCTCCAAGTCACGCACCATCCCGACTTGAGAAATATATCACCGTTCCTTCATCGTCGCTGGGTCAAAATCCTGGAACTCCCTTCCTAACAGCACTGTGGGAGAACCTTCACCACACGGACTGCAGCGATTCAAGAAGGCGGCTCACCACCACCTTCTCAAGGGCAATTAGGGATGGGCAATAAATGCCGGCCTCGCCAGCGACGCCCACATCCCATGAATGAATAAAAAAAATTTGTTGCATCTAAAAATAAACAGTCTTGTTTAAAGCTGAGCCTCGCTGTTAAATAGCTTGGAGACATTACTTAAGTCAGTGTCCTCATACCGCTGGTTAACAGACACACCATAAAAGCTAAAGCATCCTTGGTAAATATTGTTGTCACTTGATGTTACTTCAGTTCTGTTCCACTGCTGAAATGTGTGGATCCTACAAGCTAGTACTCCCGATGATAACTGAACTTGTTGAACAAGAATATAGATTTTTAAAAAAAATTAAATCAGATGTTGTAATTTTAAAATATAAACTGATACAAAGGAGGTGAGTCTCCTTCTCTCAAATGTCAGGAATTTGGATTCAATGCTTTGCTGCTAGAGCTAAATTATACCTTACGTCCAAAGATTTTGATAAAATTGCCAAAGAAGGAAAGCTCAGTTTCGGTATCCATAGATCATTTTGTTAAGCAAGAATTAAAGACTGGCTGCATGCTTCACTGAGAAAATAGGTAACACTGGTAATTCAGGATGGGGAATCGTAACCACAAAAGCATCACCCTCATCACTCCATGGCTCAGTGCTTTAGTGTTCACCACATGCTTAGTCCACATCGCTTTTGAAAATTTGTACTTTTGAGTTCAAATAATCCAAAATTCGTAGAAACATGAATCCTATAATATACCTTAAAGGGGAAATATTCCAACTTCATGCACCCACTGGGGCTGGGTGAAGAGTCTTGCTCACTGGAAGCACATATCGGGAATTCAAACATTCACTGCGTAGGATTTTCGGAATATTTAAATGAATGGTCAGAACGTCCGTCGTGGCAGGCACCCAAATTTTCAACATTCTGGGGGTGGTGAGACTCCAT
Source organism: Heptranchias perlo (assembly GCF_035084215.1). Lineage (NCBI taxonomy): Eukaryota > Metazoa > Chordata > Chondrichthyes > Hexanchiformes > Hexanchidae > Heptranchias > Heptranchias perlo. Next base: position 33,852,345 of record NC_090326.1, on the reverse strand, counting down.
TTTCGTTAAAGTGCAGAGTCAGAAAATTACCCTTAGACTGGTTTGGTTGTACATTTTAACAGTTCAGAGCTGAAACAATATGGCTGATTGTTTCTGTCCTGTTCCCCCGCCCCCCGTCAAAGATTACATTCATACTTATTACAACAAATCCATTTGTTGTTTTGTGTATTGGTGTATTTGTTTAATGTACATTTTTTTTTCCTTTTTTTCCCCAGAGCCCATTGGAAGCATGTCCTCTATGGAGGTAAATGTGGACATGCTGGAGCAGATGGACCTGATGGACATGTCTGACCAGGAAGCGCTGGATGTGTTTCTCAACTCGGGTGGAGAAGACAACAGTGAAATCTCACCAGTATTAGGTAAAGTAATGTATTATTCTTACCATTGGGTGGCAACAGACCAAATAGAATTGATAATTAACCATGTGGAAAGTGAAATATAAATCACATAGGTCACAGAAGTTAATTTTGAGTCTTTCTTTGGTAGTAAATATTTGTGTATGAATATTTGCATTTTGCAGGAACTATGTGAAACTAGCCTAACTAGTTTCTGCTTTTTGATTCCATATATAATCATTTTATGGTTTTGTATTTGCTTTTTACTCTTCATCCTGGACTATTTACACAGAGAAAAGTATGTATTATTTCAAGGATGTAATCTCATTGAGAGACCCAGATGTCTAATGATCATTCAAAGCTGGTTTCTGCACTAAAAAAATGAATAATCATATAATTTGAATTAAGCAACTTTGAATTAAGAGTAAACTAGAAACCATGAAATTGAAGCACAGGCCGTTTACAGAACTCTGAGACATGATTATTGTCTTAGAATCACCCCCCCGGGTAGCCATTATTTCTTTTAATAATGGAGTTTGTGAATCCAGGTTCTATTCTGTCAGCAGTCAGGGTACTACATGCTGTTGATGTGTTTTCACTGAGGGACGAATGATTATTGTGTGTGATAATCTGTAGGTAATTGCCAGAAAATAGCCCAGTCAATAATAGTATAATAACTTACTAAAGCAGTGTAATGGAGTTTGTTCAAAGTACCCTCTCCTTTTGTGGAAGAAAATGATACTGTCACCTTAAATGTCTTCAGCCTTTTTTAAATGTTAAATTTATTGCCAACATAAAGACCTTTTGGTAGGCTATCAATCCAAGCAAGGCCACCAGTTACATCTAGTATAGGGCACATGTACTTTCTCTATTGGTAACAGCGGGCCAGATAAATTCAATTCGGCCTGAGAGCCGCTCCATATCTTCTGGACTCTAGGAAACTACAATGCAGACTACTATAGATTTGCCAGTTTGTAGCAGAGTTTCTTGGGCTCAAGCTGGTTTGAAGTTCTCCTGCACCTGTCCCCTTACTGTTTGTAATGGATTTGCATGGAGATGTTCCCTGTACATGACTTCACCGGAGCAGCCTAGAAGTGGGTAAGACTGTATTGAAGAGTTTCCAAGTTGGCAAGAAAACTCATGGTATTTTTAAAAGAAAAGCCTGACACTAAATTTCTAATTAATGACTATCAATCTCTTCTTTGAAAAAGAGTGAACTTTTAAGAATGGAAGTGAAAAAGAAAACAAAAAACAGATTGACATGTAGTGGAAAACAGGAGATGATTAAATGGCAGACGTGATATTAACAGAAAACAAAGGGAGGCGTTATGAGAGAAATAAAATACATGTATGAGTTGGAGTCTGTGCGAATAGATAAAGGGTGATAGAAAGCAAAGAATGATAAAACAGCAAAGCAGAGCAGGCCCCAGTGTCATGGGAGTTTGGTGGAAGAAGAAAGAAAAAGCAGGTCGACGCCCAAGGTGCGGATCACCTCACCAGTGATGTTCTGACAGAGGGTCCCTACGACAAGTATCTATGTGCTCTCTCCAGCAAAGCCTAGAAATGCTAACGTACCCATCCCGTATTGCCAGCAGTGAGAAAGAGAAAATGGGAGCTGTAGTTACAGCCTGAGATTGCTAAAGTCAATGTTAAAGCCAAAGGGCTGTAAAGTGCTGTGCTGACTCAGATATGTTTACTTTTCTCCAATTTGTGTCATCAACAGGAGTGTTGAGCCTGAGAATGAGATTTTGTCTTGCACTTTTTGTTCAGTTTACTGTTAGTTATCTGTTTCCCAAGTTCAGGTTCATTAAATTACACCATGCTAATCAGTATAGTCTTTGGCTGTCCAATTTCCAATGCAGTAGTCTGGTTTTTAAATTTATGGTAAGTGCATAAAGTCCTTCCATTTATCTAATCACAACTAGTATTTCCCCATGAACCGTTACATGAAAAGCCTGGGAGGTTAAAAGCAACAAAGTGAGATGTCTTAAGAAATGGAGATTGAAGTAGCAGGCACCACTGCGTATGGCTTTGGATAACTGCGCACGATTCTTGCCAAATGTATGCCCCAGACTCCCGGGTTGATACTGAGTTGTTTTACCATAGCATGAGATTGCTTGGGAGCTTATAGTGGCTCTTTTGAATGGAAGTATAACCAAGGTAACTGCTGGTAAGCAAATTGTTGCAGATACCTTAACCAGCAGTTTCATCCTTTTAAAGTACCAAGGATGAATCCAACTGAATCAGCTAGTTCACAGTCTGAGAAGAAGTGACATATTGCTTCAGGCTGAAGACGAGCCCTCTATCCAGGAGGCAGTGCGACCTTCATCAAGCGAATATAGCAGTTCCTCAGGCTCAGTTGGTTAAGGCAGTCAATAGTTAAACCATATAAATCAAGAAGATTTCAGGTTCCATTCCCAATTTGTGCTGAGTTAGCTGATCTCGACAAGGGCAGTAGTAGGGTCACTACAATTGCTCTGCTGGCATTACATGTGTGTTCATGTGGTCCCATTGTCAAATAACTTGCTGACAGTCACTGAAAATAATAGCCAGGATTTTGACTCTGAGCCAGGAAGGGGGCGGGGGGGGGGGGGGGGGGGGTGGGGTTGAATCATGGACGGGAAACCCAGAAGTATGGGTTCCCGGATGTTCTTACGATTTCAACGTAAGGACCTCTTTTTTATTTGTCAGTTTCCCGTCCGACAGGCCAGCCTGATTGACAGGGATACCAGGGGCCATGGGGGTCACGGGAGGGTCAGTCATCAGGGAGTCAGTAATTTGTTGGGGGAGATCGGGGGGTCAGTCACGGGTGGTGGGGGGGGGGGGGGAGGGACTACAATCACTGGGGAGTTTCGCTGCAGGTAGGCTTTTTGGGCCTGGGGGAAACACTCCTGTTCCTCCAGGCCCACAAGCTGCGCCAGAAAGGCACCTACCTGCAGTTTCAGGCCTACTCGCCTCCTCTTGCGCGGCGTGAAGGAGAAGGCCCAGAATCCAACCCTCAGACTAAAATCTCAAAACCTTTCAAAATGGAGGTCTGAGGCCTCCTTGAAAGGTTTTAGTGACCAACCCGCCTCCTGAGAGTGGATTGGTTTCCCGCCCCGGTGAAAACCAGAAATGGGCGGGTTGGGGGCAGGTCTGAAATTGTTAAAATCCTGCCCAGTGACTGACTCATTCCTAGAGACCCTTTGCCTACCTTCTGAAGAATTTACTATCATTGCAGAAATTATTCTTTTATTAATATACGGCAACAGAATTAACATAATAGTGAATACAGGAAAAATGTAGAATAGAAAATTCTTGTGCTCACAACAAGCACCTGGTCCTTCCCATGGACAGAAACGTGAACTCTCAGACTCCTCGGGATACTCACGAGGGCCCCACTTTGAAGGTGATCTATTGTACAGCCTTCAGAATGCAGACAACTCAGTTTTGTACGTCTTAATTGCTGGTTTATCATGTTTGTATTTTATGGACCTGGAGGTTTGTAAAGGGCAATTTTGAGCGTAACTGCCTCATCATTGGTGGATAAATCTTAAATCAAAGCACCAAGATTTGTTAATGTCAGCAACCTGAGATATATGCAAATCAATGGCTTTAAATTTTATGTGCTTCCTCCTCTGTCCCGAGGCTCCATGGTAATTACCAATGCAATCCATAAAGAAAAAAGCTTTGACACGCCACCCTATAGTATGCACTATAGTATGAGTAACTTGACTTTCTCTTATAGAATCATAGAATGATACAGCACAAAAGGAGGCCATTCAGCCCATCGTGCCTTTGCCAGCACTTTGAAAGAGATATCCAAATAGTCCCAATCCCCTGCTCTTTCTCCATAGCCCTGCAAATTTTTCCCCTTCATGTATTTATTCAATTTCCTTTTGAAAGTTATTGTTGAATCTGCTTCCACCACCCTTGCAGGCAGTGCATTCCAGATCATCATAACACACTGCATAAATTTTTTTTTTCCTCGTCGCCTCTGGTTCTTTTGTCAATTACATAAATCTGTGACCTCTGGTTACAGACCCTTCTACCACTGGAAACAGTTTCTCCTTATTGACTCTATCAAAACTCTTCATGATTTTGAATACCACTATCAATCTCCCCTCAACTTTCTCTGCTCGAAGGAGAACAATCCCAGCTTCTCCAGTCTATCCACGTAAATGAAGTCCCGCATCCCTGGTATCATTCTAGTAAATCTCCTCTGCGCCCTCTCCAAGGCCTTGACATCCTTCTTAGAGTGTGGTGCCCAGAATTGGCCACAATACTCCAGCTGGCCCCTAGCCAGTGTTGTGTAAAACTTTAGTATAACTTTTTTTATTCGTTCATGGGATGTGGGCGTCACTGGTGAGGCCGGCATTTATTGCCCATCCCTAATTGCCCTTGAGAAGGTGGTGGTGAACCCCCTTTTTGAAGGGCTGCAATCCGTGTGGTGAAGGTTCTCCCATAGTGCTGTTAGGAAGGGAGTTCCAAGATTTTGACCCAGCGACGATGAAGGAACGGCAATATATTTCCAAGTCGGGATGGTGTGTGACTTGGAGGGGAACGTGCAGGTGGTGTTGTTCCCATGTACCTGCTGCTCTTGTCCTTCTAGGTGGTAGAGGTCGCGGGTTTGGGAGGTGCTGTTGAAGAAGCCTTGGCGAGTTGCTGCAGTGCATCCTGTGGATGGTACACACTGCAGCCACACTGCGCCGGTGGTGAAGGGAGTGAATGTTTAGAGTGGTGGATGGGGTGCCAATCAAGCCGGCTGCTTTGTCCTGGATTTTGTCGAGCTTCTTGAGTGTTGTTGGAGCTGCGGTCATCCAGGCAAGTGGAGAGTATTCCATCACACTCCTGACTTGTGCCTTGTAGATGGTGGAAAGGCTTTGGGGAGTCAGGAGGTGAGTCACTCGCTGCAGAATACCCAACCTCTGACCCACTCTTGTAGCCACGGTATTTATATGGCTGGTCCAGTTAAGTTTCTGGTCAATGGTGACCCCCAGGATGTTGATGGTGGGGGATTCGGCGATGGTAATGTGACCTCTGTCAAGGGGAGGTGGTTAGACTCTCTCTTGTTGGAGATGGTCATTGCCTGGCACGAATGTTACTTGCCACTTACGAGCCCAAGCCTGGACGTTGTCCAGGTCTTGCTGCATGCGGGCTCAGACTGCTTCATTATTTGAGGGGTTGCGAATGGAACTGAACATTGTGCAATCATCAGCGAACATCCCCATTTCTGACCTTATGACGAAGGGAAGGTCATTGATGAAGCAGCTGAAGATGGTTGGGCCTAGGACACTGCCCTGAGAAACTCCTGCAGCAATGCCCCGGGGCTGAGATGATTGGCCTCCAACAACCATGACCATCTTCCTTTGTGTTAGGTATGACTCCAGCCACTGGAGAGTTTTCCCCCTGATTCCCATTGACTTCAATTTAACTAGTGCTCTCTGGTGCCACAGTTGGTCAAATGCTGCCTTGATGTCAAGGGCAGTCACTCTTACCTCACCTCTGGAATTCAGCTCTTTTGTCCATGTTTGGACCAAGGCTGTAATGAGGTCTCGAGCCGAGTGGTCCTGGCGGAACCCAAACTGAGCATCGGGGAGTAAGTGCCGCTTGATAGCACTGTCGACGACACCTTCCATCACTTTGCTGATGATTGAGAGTGGACTGATGGGGTGGTAATTGGCCATATTGGATTTGTCCTGCTTTTTGTGGACAGGACATACCTGGGCAATTTTCCACATTGTCGGGTAGATGCCAGTGTTGTAGCTGTACTGGAACAACTTGGCTAGAGGCGCAGCTAGTTCTGGAGCACAAGTCTTCAGCACTACAGCTGGGATGTTGTCGGAGCCCATAGCCTTTGCTGTATCCAGTGCACTCAGCTGTTTCTTGATATCACGTGGAGTGAATTGAATTGGCTGAAGACTGGCTTCTGTGATTGTGGGGATATCAGGAGGAGGCCGAGATGGATCGTCCACTCGGCACTTCTGTCTGAAGATGGTTGCAAACGCTTAAGCCTTGTCTTTTGCACTCACGTGCTGGACTCTGCCATCATTGAGGATGGGGATGTTCTCGGAGCCTCCTCCTCCCGTTAGTTGTTTAATTGTCCACCACCATTCACAACTGGATGTGGCAGGACTGCAGGGTTTTGATCTGATCCGTTAGTTGCGGAATCGCTTAGCTCTGTCTATAGCATGTTGCTTCTGCTGTTTAGCATGCATGTAGTCCTGAGTTGTAGCTTCACCAGGTTGGCACCTCATTTTTCGGTATGCCTGGTGCTGCTCCTGGCATGCTCTTCTACACTCTTCATTGAACCAGGGTTGCTCCCCTGGCTTGTTGGTAATGGTAGAGTGAGGAATATGCCGGGCCATGAGATTACAGATTGTGCTGGAATTCAATTCTGCTGCTGCTGATGGCCCACAGTGCCTCATGGATGCCCAGTTTTCAGCTGCTAGATCTGTTCTGAATCTATCCCATTTAGCACGGTGGTAGTGCCACAGAACACGTTGGATGGTGTCCTCAGTGCGACGACGGGACTTCGTCTTCATGAGGACTGTGCGGGGGTCACTCCTACCAATACTGTCATGGACAGATGCATTTGTGACAGGTAGATTAGTGAGGACTCGGTCAAGTAAGTTTTTCCCTCGTGTTGGTTTGCTCACTACCTGCCGCAGGCCCAGTCTGGCAGCTGTGTCCTTCAGGACTCGGTCAGTAGTGGTGCTATCGAGCCACTCTTGGTGATGGACATTGAAGTCGCCCACCCAGAGTACATTCATAACTTCCTTATTTTTGTACTCTTATGCCTCTATTTATAAAGCCAGGAATCCAGTAAGCCTTTTTAACAGCCTTCTAAACTTGTCCTGCCACCTTCAAAGACTTGTGTACATATGCCCCCAGGTCTCTGTTTCTGCACCCCCTTTAAAATTGTACCATTTAGTTTATATTATCTCTCCTCATTCTTCTTACCAAAATGAATCACTTCACACTTCTCTGGATTAAATTTGATGTGCCATATGTTTGCCCATTTCACCACTCTGTCTATGTCCTCCTGAAGTCTATTACTATCCTCATCATTGTTTACTGCATGTCTGAGTTTCATGTCATCTTCAGACTTTGAAATTATGCCCTGTGTACCCAAATCCAGGTCATTAATATATCTCAAGAAGTGCAGTGGTCCCAACACCGACCCCTGGTGGACACCACTGCACACTTCCCTCCAGTATGAAAAACAACCGCTCACCATTTACTCTCTGCTTCCTGTCCCCTAGCCAATTTCGTACCCACGCAGCCACTGCCAATTAATCCCACGAGCTTTAATTTTGCTAGCATGTCTATTATGTGGTACTTTGTAAAATCCTTTTGAAACTCCACATTACACATCAACCACACTACCCTCATCAACCCTCTCCGTTACTTCTTCAAAGAACTCAAATCAAGTTAGTCAAACATGATTTGCCTTTAATAAATCCATGCTGGATTTCCTTTATTAACCCATATTTGTCCAAGTGCCAATTAATTTTGTCCCAGAATTTTGTCTCTAAAAGTTTCCCCACCACCGACGTTAGGCTGTCTGGCCTGTAATTGCCGGATTTATCCCTCTTCCCTTTTTTGAACAGGGGAGTAACGTTTCCAATCCTCCAGACCTCTGGCACCATCCCCATATCGAAGGAGCCTTGGAAGATTGTGGCCAGAGCCTCTGCAATTTCCACCTTTACTTCCCTCAGCAACTAGGATGCATCCCATCTGGACATTTCTACTTTAAGCGCTACCAACCTTTTAAGTACCTCCTCTTTATCTATTTGCATCCTATCCAGTTTCTCTAGTACTTCCTCCTATACCGTGACATTGGCAGCATCTCCTCCTTTAGTGAAGACAGATGAAAAATACTCATTTAGTACCTCAGCCATGCCCTCTGCCTCCATAGGAAAATCTTTTTTTGTCCCTAATCGGCCCCACCCTTCCTTTGATCACCCTTTTACTATTTATATGTTTATAAAAGACTTTTGGTTCCCTTTTATGTTACCTGCTATTCTATTCTCTTACACTCTCTTTGCCCCTCTTATTTCCTTTTTCACTTCTCCCCTGTACTTTTTGTATTCAGCTTGGTTCTCTACTGAATCTGACATTTATCATAAGCCTCTTTTTTTTCTGTTTCATTTTAATCTCTATATCTTTAGTCATCCAGGGAGCTCTAGCTTTGGATGCCCTTCCTTTCCCCCTTGTGGGATTGTGTCTAGTCAGTATCCGAACTATCTCCTTTTTGAAGACCTCCTCTTGTTTTACCTGCCAATCTTTGGTTCCAGTCCACCTGTACCAGATCACATTTCAACTCATGTGAAAATACTCAACTGGAGGGGAGCTAATTTCAATTTGATTTTTCTTTTTCCTTTTCCATAACTACTCTAAACTTAATGATAATGATATTGTGCTCCCCCACTGAAACATGCTCCACTTGCCCCACTTCATTCCCCAGAACAAGATCCAGCACTGATTTCTTCCTCATTGGGCTGGAAACATACTGATCAAGAAAGTTCTCTTGTACCCATTTCAGGAATTCTACCCCTTTGCCCTTTACACTGTTATTTTCCCAAGCTACATTGAGAGAATTGATGTCCCCCATTATCACTACTCTATAGTTCTTGCATCTTTCCGCAATTTGCTGTCAAATCTTCTCCTCTATCTCCTTCCTGCTATTTGGTGGTCTGTAGTATGCACCCAATAGCTCATCTGTTGTTCCTTAATTCAAACCAAATAGATTCTGTCTTTGACCCCTCAACTACATCATCCCTTTCCAGTGCTGTAACAGTATCTTTGATCCATACTGCCATCCTCTCTTTTTCCTCCCCCCTCCTTTTTTTCCTGCCCTATCTTTCCTGAATACATTGTAGCCAGGAATATTAAGTGTCCATTCCTCCCCTTGTTTGAGCCAGGTCTCTGTTATTGCCACTATTATTATCCCATGTGGCTACTTATGCCTTTAGCTCACCAACCTTATTTACCATGCCTTTATGTACATGCACCCCAAATCCTCCTTAGTCTGCCTTGCCTCTTCCCCCCTGTCTGCTCCCTCCTATTTCTGAACTGCTCTTTATTCTAATGCTGTTTACCTTTTCCAGTCCTCTGTCCACCTTGTATCTCCTCTCTAATGCTACATCCTGATGCCCCTCCTCCTGCCAAATTAGTTTAAACCCTCCCCCACTGCACTGTGGCTGCAGTGTGCACCATCCACAGGATGCACTGCAGCAACTCGCCAAGGCTTCTTCGACAGCACCTCCCAAACCCGCAACCTCTACCACCTAGAAGGACAAGAGCAGCAGGCGCATGGGAACAACACCACCTGCACGTTCCCCTCCAAGTCACACACCATCCCGACTTGGAAATATATCGCCGTTCCTTCATTGTCGCTGGGTCAAAATCCTGGAACTCCCTTCCTAACAGTACTGTGGGAGAACCGTCACCACACGGACTGCAGCGGTTCAAGAAGGCGGCTCACCGCCACCTTCTCGAGGGCAATTAGGGATGGGCAATAAATGCCGGCCTTGCCAGCGACGCCCACATCCCGTGAACGAATAAAAAAAAAACTAGTTATCTTTTGCACGCTCAGTAATATTTAAAGTACTTAGTCCACAAAACCACACTAGACTATTCTTTCATCCTTACAAGGGCACGTTGAGGCCCATTTAGGTCTTCACCCCTAGAAAGTCAGCAGCATGATCTGCTCAACAATTGCTACCAGACCTTACAAAGCAACAGTTACAAACCTCCAAACATTTAAGGATTCCATAGAGACAACTCATTGGGGCTTCAGAATCAGCAAGCAGGAATTGCATTTGACATTGGTCGATGGAGCTGCTGTTGTTAGTTTCAAAGAATCGTAATATGTTTTTCTTTGAAAAATAAATACATTAACCATGATTTCATGCAGCAATAGCGGTACTCAGCGCATACCGGTCATGTGGGGTTTACATGGCCTCATAATCCTTAAACAATCTGACCATGTATGCATCTTTGAGGGGGAGGGAGGTTCTACAGTATCTCAAGAATAATTCATTCAAAATGACGACTAGCTATCACAATAAAGAGACTGCTTGTCAGAGACCGAAAAGACACTTCCTTTTATATAGTCTTCAGGGGAGGCATGGCTAACAATTACGTTTTAACTGCTGATATCACCTATCAGTGCTATGCATTCCTCCTTCACTTGATGTTAGTGCTCGATGATCATTTCCTAGTGTCTTTAGGGATAAGGAGTAAGTGTGAAGCCAATTTGAAGTTGGTCCTGTTTCCAATTCAATCCTTTCAGATTCAAATGTTACATTTCTGTTTTTAAAAACAATAATCAGGTATAATATAATTTACCAGTGTTATGCCAATGTGTGTCCTGGCTTTGGAGTTCATTTGTGTCTGATTCTCTTTTTTTGTTGAAGTGTCACTGAGTGTCAAACCCCTTGTTGTTTAGTTGTGATGTTGCAAGTATGCCATCTTGTGGTGGATCGACGTCCATTCTCTGTCACTCAGGGGCCAGCGGAGAGATGCGGGGGTGGTTGGAGGGGAGATGAGATAGGCCTGCATCTAGCTAATTCACTAATGGGCCAAGGACGAAAGATATATATTTGTCTAACTCCTTAATTGACTACTGGTGCTGCCTTAATATTTGAACTTTGGATAAATTCAAGATTTCTCCAAATCTGAATCTAAACATTTATTTATCTGTCAGTGCCAACAGCACATCTTTGTCTTATAGAAGTTATCATATGTACTCTATCCCTAAATGATTGGCAGGTCAGAGCATATTTTATCAAAGAGGCAGATTTTCAGGAAAGGATGGAAAAAAGGTATCTAACTTCATGCAGTTTGCAACATGATTATTAAAGAGGAAAGGTTGAATGTAGAATGATGTAGCTGATGCTATTGTCTTTTTGTCGTGGCTAACAGATTGCCAGTGTTTGCTGTTAAATAAACATTCACATTGCTGTAATAGGCTTAACTCCCATTGCTGTCACTAAGGAAATTACACAATCTTGCACCCTAGTACAACATTGTAATAAACAGTTTTGCAGTATGTAGTAATCATTTCTAATGTTTAAAGATTTCAGCCACCCATGTAGCCCTGTTCTGGGCCCTATTATAAAAACAGTACAGCAATTTTAAGCCATTAGATCTGAATCAGAAAAGGAAATCTGGGGAAAAAGACACTTAAAAATGTTGCTATCACTTAAGTTATATCGCATGATTTTGTCTTCTGAATTCTTCAAATAGATTTCCCAATCCCTGCTGCACCTCAATTTAGCAGAAGAATTCTGAATGTTTTTAAGTGTATTCTATCTGTGTATAGACGTGGGACGTTTCACTACGTTAAAGGCGCTATATGAATGCAAGTTGTTGTTTTATTTGATGAAATTAGGTACATTTTAAAAAAAAACAACACATTTTTCTGAGTTCAGAATGAATAGGCTTTTCTTTTTTTAAAAAACAAATGCACTTTCCACAGTCTGAACTGCCTGAAGAGCAATTTGTTGTGTGACTCACCAAACAGGAAGAGATAGACAAAACCAAACTTCAGGTAGGTCACGATCTCAGCAAAGCTTAAAATTAAGTTTTGATGTCCTGATTTCTTCAAACCTCTATCTGATTTGACATGTTCTGTTCACCCCAGAGCCAAGTTTCCGACCTCATATCTTCTCCATCACAAAAACCGCCTACTTCCACCTCAATAATATCACCCTCCTCCGCACTTACCTCACGTGCCTGCATCGCTTCCATATTCGATTACTCCAATGTTCTCTTGGCTGACCTCCTTTCTTCTACCTTCCAAAACCCCAGCTTGTTCAAAACTTTGCTCGTATTCTGTCCTGCACCATGTTCCATCACCCCTGTCCTCGCTGATCTACATTGGCTCTTGGTACCCCAATGCCCCAGATTTTAAATTCTTGTCCTTGTCATTAAATCCCTCCATGGCATCGTCCCTCCCTATCTTTATAACCTCCTCTAGCCCCACAACACCTCTCCCCCTGAACTCTCCATTCTCTTACTCTGGTGTCTTGTACATCCCACCATTGACAGCCGTGCCTTCAGCTGCTTTGGTCCCACTCTTTGGAATTCTCTCCCTAAACCTCCTCTTCAAATCTGACCTCCTTTAAGAGCCTCCTTAAAACCCACCTCTCTGACTAAGCTTTTGATCACCTCTCCTTTGGCTCAGTGTCCATTTTCTTCTTGCCTCTGTGAAGCGCCTTAAAGTTTTTTTTAATACACTAAAGGCACTATATAAATACAAGTTGTTTGTGTGTGGGATAAATAGGAACCATCAAAATGTAATAAGTAGGACACTAGACAAGTGGCATGCATCCACATGATCTTTGATAACAGGACAGTGAGCAGTTTTCAGCTTCCTGGGGATTCCTCTGCGATCCCACACTTGGGGCATGCACAGATTAAAGAATCAGAGCTACAGTATTGTAGATTTCTTTCCGACTGCACCCCCTTTGTGCACAGCTCTCTGCTGGGAGTGCAGAATTACAAAATCGCTCCTTATATTTGTGATTTACAAGATCCATTAGGCACAGGCTATCATTCCATCCCCACTTCCCGTGTACATCTAAGATGAACCAGATGGTGAAGGTGTGAGATGGCTGATGTCCATTTTCCATCTCTTCCTTCTCTGCTTGCCACCTCTCGCCATGCCACGGACAAAATTAGGAACTAGGTGTGTGGGGATTAATAGGCCTTGAGCCTGTCTGCATCTTCACAGCACCATGTGTTAGAGTGCCAGCAAGCTCCAACCCTCTAATTTTCCACATGTCTCCTTGCTCTGTTTCTGTTTCTTCCTCCTCCTCCTCAGTGCCTGTTCTTGGTCAGCATTCTGCCATAAATTGTTTTATGTATAATCCTCCCTACAACAGAAGTGTGTAGCACAACTGGAACTGTGCTTTTGAAGAATTGCTTTTATGGTGATACTTTCAATAGCACTGTATGCTATGGATAAACTCACCAATGTTGCTAAAGAGAGGCATTTCGTAGAAAAACCACCCAGCTGGGCTACTTGTGTACACCTGGCCTGTGGTTATTGGCTAACCCAATTCTTCTGGTATGCATTTTGAACGTATAGTATTTTTAAACTTGGTGTCAACAGTGCTTCTTACCAGCAGATGGTCTTATCAATGTCGGGCTCTAATCATTATCTGGTTTCCCATATGTAAGTCCTGATGGATAGGATCATTCTTCATTTTACATCCTCCACACATCACTAGCATATGATATACCACATTTGAGCTAATTCCCTCCCCCGATTCCTCCACTTTCCTCCTCTCTTTTAAGGCCCTGCTTTAAGCCCACATTTTTGGTCCTAAATCTATCCGTCTTTGGAGTGGAGTCGGTTTTTCACAATTCCTCAGTACAACACCGTCACCATTCCTAAGTTAAAGGTACTATGTAAATGCAAGTTGCTGTTGTCATCAACAACGTCGGGAAGAAACAGCGGGATGACTTCTTTAACATATTGTTAGATGTTGAAAGCTTTACCACGTAACCAACCTCACTCCCACTCAGTATTAAAGGATTCACTGCACCATCAATTTGTTTGTTCCCTGTCTGGAAAACACTCTAGGTCTATGAGAGATTTATTCAGGTAGCATAGTTTTCCAGCACAGTCTATCTTGACTTAATCTATTGTCTCGTTTTTTGAGGGCGAGTACTGTTTATGGTGTCCGTTGTACTTTTTTAAAAAAAAGGTTCTTCAAATCTCTTTTCTTAAATACTTTGTACAAGAATGGTACCAACTGAAACATAGAAAATAGGAGCAGGAGTAGGCCATTCGGCCCTTCGAGCCTGCTCCGCCATTCAACATGATCATGGCTGATCCTCTGTCAATACCATATTCCTGCTCTCTCCCCATACCCCTTGATGCCTTTTGTGTCTAGAAATCTATCTAGCTCCTTCTTAAATATATTCAGTGACTTGGCCTCCACAGCCTTCTGTGGTAGAGAATTCCACAGGTTCACCACCTGAGTGAAGAAATTTCTCCTCATCTCAGTTCTAAATGTCCTACCCCATATCCTGAGACTGTGACCCCTCGTTCTGGACCCCCCCCAGCCGGGGAAACATCCTCCCTGCATCCAGTGTGTCTAGCCCTGTCAGAATTTTATATGATTCAATAAGATCCCCTCTCATTCTTCTAAACTCGAGTGAATTCAGGCTGAGTCGACACAATCTCTCCTCATATGACAGTCCTGCCATCCCAGGAATCAGTCTGGTGAACCTTCGCTGCACTCCCTCTATGGCAAGTATATCTTTTCTTAGGTAAGGAGACCAAAACTGCACACAATACTCCAGATGTGGTCTCACCAAGGCACTGTATAACTGCAGTAAGACATCCTTGCTCCTGTACTCAAATCCTCTTGCAATGAAGGCCAACATACCATTTGCCTTCCTAACTGCTTGCTTCACCTGCATGTTTGCTTTAAGTGACTGGTGTACAAGGACACCCTGGTCCCTTTTGTACATCAACATTTCCCAATCTTTCACCATTTAAATAATACTCAGCCTTTCTGTTTTTCCTTCCAAAGTGGATAACTTCATATTTATCCACATTATACTGCATCTGCCATGTATTTGCCCACTCACTCAACTCATCTAAATCGCCTTGAAGCCTCTTTGCATCCTCCTCACAACTCACAATCATACCTAGTTTAGTGTCGTCAGCAAACTTAGAAATATTACATTTGGTTCCCTCGTCCAAATCATTGATATATATTGTGAATAGCTGGGGCCCAAGCACTGATCCCTGCGGTACCCCACTAGTCACTGCCTGCCACCCCGAAAAAGACCCATGTATTCCTACTGTCTTTCCTGTCTGTTAACCAATTTTCAGTCCATGCCAGTATATTACCGCCAATCCCATGTGCTTCAATTTTGCACACTAACCTCTTATGTGGGACTCCAAATAAACCACATCCACTGGTTCTCCCTTATCTATTCTACCAGTTACGTCCTCAAAAAAACTCCAGTATGTTTGTCAAACATGATTTCCCTTTCATAAACCCATGTTGACTTTGTCTAATCCTGTTGATATTTTCTAAGTGTCCTGTTATCACATCCTTTATAATAGACTCTAGCATTTTCCCTACTACTGATGTTAGGCTAATCGGTCTGTAATTCCCCCTCCTTTTTTAAATAGTGGGGTTACATTTGCCACCCTCCAATCTGCAGATCCAATCCAAACCAGGTTCAAACCCTACACTGTGTTCTGGAGCTTCACAGTAATAGATGGCCATGACTACTGTGTTTCTAATCCTCAATAATTCACAAGATGTTTGCAGTTGAGCCTGTTTCACCTGTGGGCTCTTCACAGGTCTCCACTTTTGCAGCCAGTGGAGATTTGACTAAACTTCTGCTCTGAATCGGAGACAGCAATCTGAGAGTCCAGTTACAGGATGGACTCAGGACAGGTAGACAGGTAACACAAGAACAGCCTCAAACAGTCAGCGGTGCATTTATCTGAGATACTTGCAGAGTCTATTGACATAGCTTGCACTTCAGTGCCCGTCTCACAAGTTGACACTCAGTATAACATCTGTCTGCGATAGACAGCACAAAAGTGCTCCCAGTTGCTTTACAAATACATCGAGAGTAAGAGATCCATATCTAGATGGTCCAGAAGACACTCCACGCTTGGGCTACCCAGCAATAGACCTCCTTATATTACCAGTCCCATGTTTCTGCTCAAGGAGTGAGGACAGATTGTTTTTTTTCATGGAAACAAATATTTCTGTGTTCATTTCCCCCATTACCTAGGGTATCAGAGCATGGCTCCCCTAATGGTTTAACTGATTAAGCTAGTGAGTAACTGAACAATATAGACCTGAAGGCATTGGGTTCAATCCCTGCTCTGAGTTAGCTGATCTTATCCAAGCTGACATTGAGGCACTACAATTGGTCTCAGCACCCTTATCAGGGGGAGAGAAAATTGTGCCGGATTCTTGCCCCTTCCACACCCAATGGTTCTCCAAGAAACCCTACTGGAAGTATGTATGTGTAGACATCGGTTAAGAAAGGATCCTATTTGACTAAGATTTCTCCCCTCCCTCCCAGACAACCATATCGTCTGTTGGTAGTCACCGTCTAGAATCATCCATGAAGAATGGCCAATTTAGTGAGATACAGGAGAGTAAGCTGCTTCCTGTGGAACATCAAGATTCTTACATATCTTCACTGCTTTCCTCCCTCAGCTTCTGCACCGAGCAACTTCTCATCCTTGGTGATTTCACCCTCCATTTCAACTCATCATGCTCTCTCTCCTCTGAGTTCACTGCTCTCCTATCCTTCCTTAATCTCACCCTCCATATAAACTCCCCTACCCATATTCATGGCCTCACTACTTGTGTCAATCGTGGATAGGGCCATCTCTGATCACTTCCTTGTATCCCTCTCCACCCACACCCCCCTTCCCCCTCCCAATCCCACTTCCTTCTGTGTCCACCCCTGGAAAAAAACTCTCCCCCAAATCACTTAGAATTGTACCTTCAAATTCCCAATTGGCTAGCCTTTGGCCCTCTATTCACCACGACATTTCTGCAACTACCAATCTGCTCAATCACACCTTCACCTCCACCTTTGATGCCCTTGGTCCCCATTAAAACCATTACTCTCTCTCACCCTGGTCGTTCCCCCTCCCCCCCCGGTATGGCCCTCATCTCCACTCTCTTAAATCTAAGGATCGCAAACTTGAATTCCAGGATCATCCTGGAATGCAGAGATAACTCCCGGCTTCTCTTCACTACAAACCGTCTTCTTAAATCCCTCCGCCCTCCCCTCCATCAAAAAGTGCGAGGCGCTCATGGACGACTTTGTCACTAAGAGTGAGACCATCCGCACAGCTGCCTCTGCCACTTCTTTCCCTTCCCCTAGCCCACCAAGCCAAACTTCTCCTACGGTTCCCCCCTGCCCTAGCTTTGAACTCAGATCTTTCTCTAGTTTCTCTCCAATCTCCCCTCGTGTCCTTCCTGAGCTCATCTTAACCATGAGATCACCTCCTGCTCCCTCGACCCTATTCCCACTAAACTGCTGACCACCCAACTTCCCTTCCTGGCCCCCATGTTAGCTGATATTGTTAACGGTTCCCTCTCCTTCAAATCTGCCGTCATCATCCCCCTCCTCAAAAAAAAATCCACCCATGACCCCTCTGTCCTTGCAAACTACCGTCCCATCTCCAAACTCCTTGAACGTGTTGTCGCTTCCCAAATCTGTGCCTATCGTTCCCACAACTCCATGTTTGAATCCCTCCAATCAGGTTTCCACCGCTGCCACAGTACTTAAACGGCTCTTATCAAAGTCACAAATATCATCCATCCTATGTGACTGTGACCATGGTAAACTATCCCTCCTCATCCTTCTCGCCTTGTCAGCAGCCTGTGACACAGTTGACCACTCCATCATCCAGCTGGGCGGGACTGCGGTCACCTGGTTCCATTCTTATCTATCTAGTCGTAGCCAGAGAATCACCTACAATGGCTTCTCTTCCCGTTCCCGCACCGTTACCTCTAGACTCTCCCAAGGATCTATCCTTGTTCCCCTCCCATTCCTCATCTACGTGCTGCCCCTGATATCATCCGAAAACACATCAGATTCCACATGTACACCCAGCTCTACTTCACCACCACCTCTCCCGACCCCCCCCCCCCCCCCCCACTGTCTCTCATTTGTCACACTGCTTGTCCGACACCCAGTGCTGAGCAAAAATTTCCTCCAACTAAATATTGGGAAGACCGAAGCCATTGTCTTCGGTCCCCTCTGAAAACTCCGTTCCCAAGCCACCAACTCCATCCCTCTCCCTGGCCGCTGTGAGGCTGAACCAGACCGTCCGCAACCTTGGCGTCCTATTTGACCCTGCGTTGAGCTTCCGACCACATATCCTCTCCATCACCTAGACCGCCTACTTCCACCTCCGTAACATCACCCGTCTCTGCCACTGCCTCAGCTCATCTGCTGCTGAAACCCTCATCCATGCCTTTGTTACTTCTAGACGGGACTATTCCAATGCTTTCCTAGCTGGCCTCCCATCTTCCACCCTCCATAAAATTTGAGCTAATCTGAAACCGCTGCCCATATCCTAATTCGAACCAAGTCACCCATCACCCCTGTGCTCACTGACCTACATTGGCTCCTGGTCCGGGACCGCCTCGATTTTAAAATTCTTATCCTTGTTTTCAAATCCATCCGTGGCCTCGCCCCTCCCTATCTCTGTAACATCCTCCAGCCCTACAATCCTCCACAATCTCTGCACTCCTCCAATTCTTGCCTCTTGTGCATCCCCGATTTTAATTGCTCCACCACTGGCAGTTGTGCCTTCAGCTGCCTAGGCCCTAAGCTCTGAAATTCTCTCCCTAAACCCCTCTACCTCTCCTTCCTCCTTTTAAGACGATCCCTAAAACCTACCTCTTTGACCAAGCTTTTGGTCATCTGTCCTAGTATCACCAAATGGCTGTGTCAAATTTTGTTTGATAATGCTCCTGTGAAGCACCTTGAGCTATTTTACTGCATTAAAGGAGCTATATAAATGCAAGTTGTTGTTGTAGTAACCCACCAGCACACATCCCCTACATCAGTGTGTGGGAAAAGGGAGAAAAGTGTCTGGAAAGAAAGGGAAGAAAAGTTAAAGCAGAGGGAGAATTGAAGTGTCCCCAGCTTAGTGGCTGTTGACACCAAGTCACCAGCACCAGGCACTGTGATTAAAGGGTAAAAGTTCTGATGGGGCAGGAACAATTGAGCATCTTCCTGTTGTACTGCAGAGGCCATTCCCACCTCAACACCTGGTTTCAGCCTTTATTTACTAGTCCGTGTAAACCCCTCCCTTTCCCTCATGTGACAGGTTACTTCTAGGAGTTTGCACGTGGGGTGGGATTTCCTCCTGTGATTTAAAGGACTGCAGCAGCTAAGAGTAACTACCCCCCCCCCCCTTTCCCTCTGGTGACTGTTAATGCAGTGGGATTTACACAGCAAATAAAATAACAGATGGGAGAAGTTAAAGGCTCTTAAATTTCATAGCTTTTATTATGTGGTTGACTTGTGTATTATTTAAGTGATTGATATAGGACAGAAAAATAGCAGGTTACTGTGACTCACTAGGAATTATCTGCAGCACAAGAAAGAACCTGTAAGTTGCTATTATCAAGAATTAGTGTCCGAGAAATAAGCAAGTTGGGAACAAATCCTTGCAGTTGCTTGAAGCGTGCACAAACGAGGAAAATGAATGCATTGTTGTGCCTGCATTGAAAAGTGACAAATCACTACGTACTGAATAGAGTAACTAAAGCATTTTGCATTATACCAGTACTGAGTGCTCAACAGCTTTTGGAGCTACTTTAAATTACTTGTTTGCATTTTGCACGTAAAGCAGAATCTGAAATTTGCAAGAGCTTTCCTTAAAAAGCAACTCTCATTAGATTGTGATGGTGAGGTGCTGATGTAATCAGTAAGGCAATGAAAGATTGCCCTGCTGTGGCGTTCAAAGGCACCCTTCCCGTGGATGTCAAATACCTAGCAGGAAGTAACTGATTGCTGGCTGCAAGGAAATGTGCTAAGATAATGCTGTCCAGCAGATTCTTATATCAAGTATCTGTCCCAAGTATACATACAAGTGTGAGAACCTATTACTTGTACTACTTACTCTTCTAAAGCTTTCATGCAACTTTACAGCCCTTTGAATGCTTAGCATAGCCATACAGCAGCATGACACAATATAAGATGCAACTCATATTTAGACCTAAACTCTTATATGGGCTTCAATCAGCAAATTCTGCCACCTCAGCCCAGCTGCATGTTCAGTTACTGACATGCTGGACAGCCCCATATATGCCATACATGAACCCCTACAGTTTGTGAATTGCAAGCCAGTGTGCAAATTGGCAGTTGTTATGCTGCTGTTCAGTGGGAAAGGAAATGAATGTGTCAACCTTCCTGAGTACATCTGTGCATTGGCAATTGGCATCTATGTACTACAAATGACCTCGCCTGCACTAGGCAGTCTTTTTGGTAGAATCTGGCTGCAGGCGTCCTTATGGGAGTCCCCCTCAGTCACGATACAAATTTGTGTCAGGACCTACATAATCTTCAAGCAAACTCCATATTTAATATATAGAATCATAGAACTTTACAACATGGAAACAGGCCCTTCGGCCCAACATGTCCATGTCACCCAGTTTATACCACTAAGCTAGTCCCAGTTGCCTGCACTTGGCCCATATCCCTCTATACCCATCTTACCCATGTAACTGTCCAAATGCTTTTTAAAAGACAAAATTGTACCCGCCTCTACAACTGCCTCTGGCAGCTCGTTCCTGACACTCACCACCCTTTGAGTGAAAAAATTGCCCCTCTCACCTTAAATCTATGCCCCCTCGTTATAGACTCCCCTACCTTTGGGAAAAGATTTTGACTATCTACCTTAGCTATGCCCCTCATTATTTTATAGACTTCTATAAGATCACCCCTAAACCTCCTACTCTCCAGGGAAAAAAGTCTCAGTCTATCCAACCTCTCCCTATAAGTCAAACCATCAAGTCCCGGTAGCATCCTAGTAAATCTTTTCTGCACTCTTTCTAGTTTAATAATATCCTTTCTATAATAGGGTGACCAGAACTGTACACAGTATTCCAAGTGTGGCCTTACTAATGTCTTGTACAACTTCAACAAGACATTCCAACTCCTGTATTCAATGTTCTGACCAATGAAACCAAGCATGCTGAATGCCTTCTTCACCACCCTATCCACCTGTGACTCCACTTTCAAGGAGCTATGAACCTGTACTCCTAGATCTCTTTGTTCTATAACTCTCCCCGATGCCCTACCATTAACGGAGTAGGTCCTGGCCCGATTCGATCTACCAAAATGCATCACCTCACATTTATCTAAATTAAACTCCATCTGCCATTCAATGTAAAATTGTGTCAAAAAAAAGGCAGTCCCCTTTAAGAGCTCCCCTCCTCATCTGAGAGAATACCACTTGCCTTTAATGCATCTTAAATGGCTAGGCTTAACCTTAGCTGGGATTTCTGACAAAAAAAAAGAGGGTTAAGTAACAATGTTCTCATTCACATGCATAATGAAGCTTGCATGCTTGGTCAGTGGGAAACACAGGATGAAAATTTGCAAGATGCATATTCAGACCTGGAACCTAGGACCTTTTTGACACAGTTCCTGGGTCCCATTTCTGTGTACTGTACTTGAATTTTTACCCTGAAATGACATTGCTTAATATATTCTACAATGTTGACTTGCTTGTACTTAGTCAGTCCTCAACTTTGGTTTTCTTCAAGTGAGCACATGCCCCTTTGCTGTACCCTCAGACCTGTAGGGAGCACAGAAATCTCACCTTTTTAAAATATGCCTTGGAAGCTGCATGGGAAAGGGGTGGATTATATGGGGACACCTGTGACATTACAAAACGAGGGCTCCTGCATTTTGTGACCAAACAGGGTCCCAGGACTGGGCCACTTCAGCAAGATGTGGAGGCTGCTCATTTGAAGAATGAAGAAGACCCTACAATGTAAGTAATGGTTTCATTGAGCCAAAACTCATTGAACATCTGTTGGCCAGTCTACAGTTCAAATGGAATACAAGTCACACGTTCCATGGCTGATACATTTTCTTAGTGAGTTTTACATCAGTATTTTTAAAAACACATTCAATACAATTGTTAACACCACCAGTTGGGTGATCAGACATCTGACAAGAGCTACAATCTAACTTAAGTTAAAATACAAGGAGAAAGGCGCTGCATTTGTTTTCTGAAATCTTGTGCCCCCCGCCCCCAGAGTTAAAGTTGGAATTTCATCAAGTACATAGAACTGATTGGGGAAAATGGCACACTGCCTGTGAGATTTTTAATGGATTTTTTTTCACCTTTTAGTCAACAAGCAAGCTGGGAAAAACTCAATGGACTAAAATAAGAAACTTATCCTCATATTAGTGCTGTATTGCAGTGTGTTTCATTGTGAGTTGTCGTATATGAAATGAATGTGGTAGCCCAGAAATTCCAAGGATGCATTCCTGTCCCCTATTCATCTTAGGATCAGGGGCTTTACCTTAGCATTACATAGTCTTTTATAATTGTGTTATCATGAGCAACACAATAGGTGATCTAGTAATATCAACATCTGCAAACACTTTTTCTTAAACCGATGCAAAACAATTGTGAAATGGTGTGCTTCTGCAAAGGAATCTGAAGTTTCATTAGGCACCTTCCAATTTGCAAACAACTGAACACTGAATAACCCATGACTGTTTACTAATTAGATTTTGCAGCCTTAAAAAATGCAGCTGTGCATTACAAGGTATAACACCTTCTAAAACAATTACTATCCAACCAATCTTCAGCAAATTCACAGATCTGTTAGCATACATTAAAATGTTTACATAGAACTGCACCCTGTTGGTATAAAACGATTGGGTATCTGGCAGAGATGGATCTGCTTGCCACCCAGAGCAGTGACCGCTGGAACAAATTTTTCCTCAGATGAACAATAGCTGGTCATTCATATTGTCAGTGAAATAATTTTTTTCTCTTTTTGTACAGAGTCTGAGTCCGAGCCATATCAAAGTGAAATAACACTGCAAGTGCCAAGCCAAGCTGAGCTAAGATTGAAATTATCTTCTGTGTCTTCCACCTCCCCTGACTCTGCCAGCCACAACGTGAGTGAAGATGACACTCCACTGGTTCAGTCTGATGAAGAGGAAGTTCAAATAGACAACACTCTGGTCGCAGTAAATTCAGATCCCAAAGAGAACTCTGACAGTGACTCTCAGTAAAGTGTGAAAATCATTATTTGAGATGGTTGGTCAAAAGTTAACTGAATATTGCAGAATGAAGAATCCATTGAGTGAAAGAGATGTGATGGCTAATCCAGACCCTTTTATGTTTTCCATTTTGAATGAGTGTAAATTCCTGTTACCCAGTGTTTCTGTACATTAACATTGATAATTATATATATACACATGCTTATAGTAAGTTATAATTGATTACCCATTTACTTCAAATACAGAAACACATTTCTCAGGCTTGACTAATGAACCTTTCTCTTCCCCCCCCACCCCACCCCAAGAGATTATTCACATTTCTATGCACAGCACTTAACCTGTTGGGAATTGCCTGTTAACAGTATGATGCACAGAAGGATAGTTTCAATCCAGGTTTGATCTGTGTTTTGGGAGCTATTTGAGTTCTGTCTGAAGTTGTGCACTTTGACATTCAGATTAATAAAAGAGTTTTGCAGTACTGGTTCAGTGCCATTCAGTTTTCATTTAAGCTTATAGGGCTGCCAGCTTGAAAGATCAAAGCTGTCTTGTTTGTATATTTAAAAAAAAAACTTTTGATTACTGTACAATTATTTTCTCCTTCCACATCTTTTATCAGCAAAAAGAGGAGGCATGCTTCCCTGTGACAAAGTATTTGGCATTGTCACTGCCAAACATGCTACCTGGTAACTAACTGGCACAGCTTATCCAGACACATGCTGAATTGGTAGGGGAGGAGAGGGGAATAACATAAAATATCCTGCTGGTATCAGAAGTACTGACTAGGAGTCTGCATGGATGGCAAAATTAAATCAGCTGTAAGCATATATTGCTTATAGCAAGAATTTGATACTTAGGACATAGACAAATATAAACACCATGACTGTATTGGTAGCCAATGTTTAAGTGTCATTCTTGCTACATATAGAAACCGCATGTGCAAACAAACCAATACTGTATTATAGTACAGAATTAATGCAGACCCAGACCCTTGCTACCTCTCCAATGGTTTAAAAAAGCACATTAATACATATTAACACCAAGCCCCACTGAATTTAGTGTCTTTAATGTGAACAGTTAAAGAGTAATAACTCAACTTCACAGGAAACTGCTCAAAAGTTTTATTAAACTTTTAAGTACAAACCTGAAAAGTAAAAAAAAACTCGCAATTACAACGTGAACTCTTTCCGCACAGAAAGGAAAGGTGCAGAGCAGCACTAATAAATTAAATGTCAATCTGTAAGCAATAGTCAAAGATGTCTGCTCTCAAAGAAGAAACAAAAAATACATAGTAAGGCCATAAAAACTGGACAACCACATTTGAAAAACACTTGAAATCAGTTATGTTGTTAAATACTCCAAAGCAGTTCAGTCTTCTGCAGCAACAACCAACCAACCAACAACTGGGAAAAAATAAAATGACTTCTTGACAGTCACCACTGACAAGCTCAGTGCAACATGGGTAGCTACAATTAATGTTGCATTTTCAGCAATGAAAACTAGTTATAATGAACGTTTCCCTTTTTTTTAATAAAATACACTGAAAGGGGCAACAGCTACACCATTATTTGTTCAGTGATGTAAGCAGCACTTAAATGTTACAAGAAACCCTGTAAGCATCCAAAACCGATGAAGAAACTGAAACATAAGGCTTTTCTTCATCTCTTTTGTTTCTCTTCCCCTTCCCTCCCCCTCCCCCCCACAAAAGGCTCAAGTATTTAAAACAATTTACAGGCGTATGTACAAAGTTGTTTTGTTTTTGTTTGTTTTCTTTTTTCTTTTTTAATCTTTATTTTTTTTTACAAACATGGAAAGTAAAACACAAATAGAAATGAAGGAAATGCATTTTCACATTTCACAAAGAAATATGCACGTCCTCTAGTGGCTCTCCATTGTGACCATCTCACCAATGAACTGAACATTAATGCTGATTCTGTGTCAAAAAGGAAGGATGGAGAAGGAACACAGAGATGAAAGTGGAATTAAAATGGAATGTTACAAAGATTGCACATCTACAAAGGCGAAGCAGGGAAGCCCTGCTTCAATAATTTGATAAAGGACACCATTGTAGGGTTTTTTTGATAAAATGATTGACAGCACCAAAAAACTTTATGAATTTGCTAATGAAAGTCAGGCACAGTTTCCTCCAGCCAGGCAGCCTTATTATTACAGATGCATAGTGATGTGCTGGTAAGGAGAAAAATATCACCTTTACTTTCAAAATCACCATTTCTTTTATACTTTGTAAACCAGATCAAGTATCAGCTGCCATGACTCTAAAAACAATAGTACAATTTTCTAAATAGAAAAGCAAACTTTTCAACTTACACAACCAAAAACAACATAAAACTTAGCCAAACTGAAGCAGTTTCTTTCAAGTTTTACCTCCCTCCTTCCTCCAAAAAGCTGCTCGCATGACTGAAATTGCAAGATAAAACACACAGCACTCAACTTCAACCTAGTTCAAACGGGTTTAAAACATCCCACCTGTTCACAGTAACAAAAAAAAATCAAAAATAAGAGGTTTGCTTCAGCCAAAAGGGCAAATGCAAACTTGGATTACTGTTCAGCCCTTTGACTTGGTTTTTAAAACAGTGAATGAAAACACTACTACTGCATTCCAAGGAATACTGCCAACTGCAGCGTCTGGTGTTCCTAAAAGAAATAAGCCAACATTTTAATGCTAAAACAAACTGCTTTTTTTTTTCCTAAAAACAAAACAGAAGTCATCTTTAGAGCTAGTGCAAAGACAGCTTGCATTCTTCTAGCAAGTACTCACAAATTATAGTACAAAAAAAACGAGTACAAGACTTGGCAACTTCATGGGGAACTTGTAGCACTTCTGGACAAGGACGAAAGTCTAGTTGCTGGCACATCAATGGTCGCTCGCTTTCGAGGTCCTCTTTTCAGTGCAGGCTTGCTGGTACTGGTATTGTTGTTGCTGCTCTTAGCTGCTGCTTTTCCACAGATTTGATTGACTAAGTTGTTTATTTGATCCTGTAAAAGCAATTACTATTTTTATATTATCACAAAAACAGCTAAAAATCGATAATACATTTGCATTATTAACATTTAATGAAATGGGATCAAAATCTGTCTGCTAATTGTCTGAGTTTAGGAAGTCTCGATCCTGTTCCTAGCTGGCTTGGGACTACAGCAAAAAAACTGCTCTTATTGACAGTGCCATTCCAAAAGGCACCAAGAATGGTTGATTTTGGTAACAAAAAGAATACCACACTGGTACGGTACAGGGTGATGGTGAGAGTTGGGGGCGAGACAGATGGTTGGGACAGAGCAGAGGGAGCATTACTCTCGCCCTGATTTTTAACCTGGAGCGTGATGCAGGTGAGCAGGGGGAGAGGCGAAGTGAATTCAACCTAGCCTCCCCAAAACCTAGTCAGCTCAAGACTCAGGCGATTACCCACCGGGCGGATAGGGTTAAATCGGCCCCTTCTGTATCCAGCTGGGTTTTACCTGACCTGGGAGTGCTCGATGCTGACACTGGGTGAATGAAATGGAGTGTGTTTCATTCTCCAGCACTAACAACCTCTCAACCTTGATATGCACACACACACACACACAGCATGCACGAATATGGACCCTGGAGACAGATTTCGAACAGCAAATTAATTCTCTCCAATCTCAACTAATGAATTCTGACGTTCAGACAAGTGATTAAGATTGTAATCTTGTAATTTAGTTGACCAATTACATCACTAGCAGAATGTGTGTAATACTGCGCTATTGGACAAACTCTACTGGCAAGTACAAACAGACCTTTCTTCTGCCTGGTGACCGTTTCCAAGGAAATTTTCAAACTATACATGATGAGGTAGATAATATATTACAGTCTTATGGGTTACCCATTGATGAGCCTCTGCATATCACCAGTCAATCATCAACTCCAACTTTCTGCTCAAGCACAGGACAAATCAGGCTAAAAGCTGGATGATTTTTTTTCATGGAAGTGAACAGTTCTGTACAGACATTGTGGTAAATTTACTACAAGAGCACCACTGGCAAGGCCTCACACCAGGTGACTGAAAGCATGCTGAAGCAAAGGCCACTAACAAAATAGCTGCACTTACTTTATAGTAAATAGTTATATGTTCTTTGGTATGTTTGTCCCCCAGTTTGAAACATCTGTGCTAATTGGTATTTAACGTTTTAAACATCCAGCCAAAGGTACTGCAACACAGGTACAGTTAATTGTCTGCATTCAGTCGACAGTAGCATATCAAAACCACCCTTTGGTTGAACAAGAACTAGTCAAACTAATACATATATATTTCCCCATTGATGCAACCAAGCTGAAAGCGTATCAAACAGGCTGGCCATTTTCCACGTGAACTTAGGTTTTTAACCCTCTGTGCTGTTACTACTAAAAGAATTCATATCAATAATCTAACAGGCAAACAGGTTTCATTTTTGTCACGGTCACTAATTGCTTAACCAGGACCTTTATCGGGGGATGTGCATATTATGAAGCTAACTCCTCCACCAGGTATTGATTGACAGTTAATGCAGCCCAGGGTCAACCTGTCTGCAACTCTTTCCCTTCTGTGCCACAAATACACCTCTTAGATTGGTCCCAGATCTTCCACATGAGGCAACTGAAACCTATCCACTGTATGTCGGAGTTCTGAATCCTGAAGGAACACGGTCATATGGTACAAACTTGACCTGCATTGGGACTTTATGTCACTCAAGAGAAATGGGATGGACTAGAGTGCCCTTTTCCCCTTCTCTGCATGGTTCTGAAGAAATGTGATGGCATCCACCAGAATAACTGAGATAGATGCTCTTGCATCTTCCAATCAATACCTTCGAGATTCCCTCTTGAACCATATACACTATTCTCTCGCAATGAGCTGGTTCTAAGAAGTACAAGTTTTCCTTCCCTTTGTACATGTGCTCTGTTAAAGACAGCCCAGCATATTTGCTGAAGCTTTGTTGCAAGTCTCCAGGGAAACCTGCAAAAAAAAAACCTCGGCAGGACAGGTTAAAGAACAGTCTATTTGACACCCTGTCTGTCTAATTTAAGCTACTGTTGTAGGTTTGACCCCAGCTTTGGTCACAAGAGACCAGGTGCAGAGAATCTAGCCAGTGATAAGGAAATGGCGCAGGATCCTGCAGCCCATCTACAGTACCATGACAACATTTTTGCATGGGTCCTTACTATATGGTTGCCCCAGAACCTGTCAAGCTGGGCAATGGCCCTACACCATGTGGTGGATAGAGAATGGAGGTAGAATCAGTTTGTAAGAAAATGCACATATCTACCATCAACAAACCTCATCATAGCGATACATCATCTTCAATCCCCGACAGGATTTCTGCTTTTCTACATGGCGAAGAGCACACTCGAGACAGAAGACAACATTCTCATTTTCTTGCACTACCTGGGTAGATAAAAGTTTTGGGGGTTAGTACTTTAAATTGGTCAAGGTGCAATTCTTTGTTTTAAATATCAAAATCAAAAATTCACATTGAGTTCTGTAAAGGTACAGTTAACAGTATTGATGATGTAATATTTGTGTGACTTGTGCAGGCAGAAGCGACCATCATACCCTAACGGAGGTGCATTTAGTAGACATGTATATTTTTAAATTTATTCCCATCTCTCCCAAGGGCAAATCCATGTTCACTGCATATTATTGTCTCAGCAAACCCCAATGTTCTTTCCTGCCTGTGTAGGTGAGATGCCACATTTGTTAAATGTGCATCTCCCATTTAACTTCAGCCCAGTGCAAAGCCCCATTTTTAAAGTGCCCAGGTAGTTCAATGTACTTATGAGAGAATTTGAAGAACTTTTCATTGATTGTTTTTAACCTTTGACAAAGCAGATGCTCCACTGCACTCTCCCAACATAAAGAATTAGTGATGGAAGGGATGGAATCACGTGCACAGAGCTCCTCTGTCTATATCTCCGTATCATTCAGAATGAGTCCAGACTATAATGCAACAACGTTTTGAGTTTCTGCATTTTTGTTTAAACTCTCTTTTACTCTAGGTATTTTTGGAGGTTCAATGCCTTAGACCCCATGTCCCAGAGAGGGCTTTCACACGCCCAAGATATCTAGGTAAATACTACAGTAGATCAGGCCTTTTAAAAAAAGACTTGATTTCACGGCCTCAGGACGTCCCAAAGCACTTTACAACCAATGAAGTACTTTTGAAGTGTAGTCACTGTCTTAATATAGGAAACGCGGCAGCCAATTTGTGTACCGCAAGGTCTCAACAGCAATGAAATAAATGACCAAATCATCTGTTTTAGATGCTGGCCAGGATATCGGGGAGAACACCCCAGCTCTCCTCCGAATAGTACTGTGGGATTTTTTACATCCACCTCAGAGGACAGACGGGGCCTCGGTTTAACGTTTCATCCGAAAGATGGCACCTCCGACAGTGCAGCACTCCCTCTACTGCACTGGAATGTCAACCTAGATTTTGTACTCAAGTCTCTGGAGAGGGGCTTGAACCCATGACCTTCTGATTCAGAGATGAGAATGCTACCACTGAGCTATGGCTGACACCTAACAAATTTAAGTGTCAGCCTAAAACTTAGGCTTTAACTAACAAATTCATTAAACAGTATCAGAGAAACACAGTAGACTTTACAATAATTTTTAAGACTTAACTATCTCCATGAGTAAATAGCAGATAACTAAATAGTTATGATTGCTGTGCTAAACTATGTATTCTTCCACAGTTGCCCTTTTCCTTTTCAAACTGTCCACTAGAGCTATCTGGCTCATCATTCAATGAAGGCTTCAGTCAAAATTTCACATTTGAACCAGCCAGGCTGGGAAATACTTTCCAGAGAACACCCGGGACCAAGTAGATTTAAATAGCTTGTTTGTTCAACTCAAAAAGAAGTTTCCAATCAAACATAACTCAAACCAATCCCACAAAATGTTTGTATTTAAACTGAATGACGTGGCATTGCCCTCAGATAACTAGCTAAAACCAACTGTTACAACTACAGCATCAAAAATAAATTAGGACAAGTTTTCTGTGTGAAGCTGGCTTTTAATTCCTTATGTACCACAACAGAATTAAAGAAGCCAACCTGTGCTAAATCTGAAGACCTCAGTGCTTCATTTTGGTCACATAAGGGCCCGTTGACTCGCAACCAGCAAATAATGGTCTCATATTGATAGCCTTAGATAAAAATTCCAACAGCACAGCACCAATGTCAAGGTGCATATGGATAGAATAAATACAAATTCAAAAACTGCAAGAGTACAAGATAATCTCAGGGATTCAGGTGACATTCCTAACTCAGATCAGACTTGTGCCTCTAAATGACCTCCAACCCCTCAGGTGCATTTAAACTCTGTAATGTTACCAATTATTAATCGGATTATTTTGTCAGCGTTTTCTTCCCCTTCTCTCCAGAAGGATGGGGCTCAAATGAGGTTCCAGTTGCTCAACCACCAGCAGCCCATGAGTACCTCACCTAAGTGGCCATCCTTCACATATGAGCCTGGATATTGAGCACAGCAGCCAATTTTCCTTGGAGGGCATCACTGCCTTGCTCAATGCTCTCATCAACCATGATATACACTTTTCAGCAAGAGTCACTGGATAGTCATCAGGAGTAAGGAGTCCTGGCTGAACTTTCTCCTTCCTATCCTGGGAAAATTGTAGCTGTCCATCTTGGTTGTGATCAGCCAACTTGGTATAGATCAAATCAAAGCTGGGCTTTCCTGTCTATATGACACGGTGCAACACCACTGTTACTTACTGAGACATAGGACAAGCCTGCTTTCATTTAAGAACTTGCATTTATATAGTATCTTTCACATTCCAAGGACGTTCCAAAGCAGTTTATAATGAACAGATTACATTTGAAGTGCAGTCACTGTCATTACATAGGCAAAGACAGCAGCTAATTTATGCACAGCAAGAGGAATGAACAGATGATCTGTTTTGGTGATGTTGACTGAGGGAGGAATGTTGGCCAAGCACCAGGAAAACACTCTGCATCTTGGTGAATGTGGCATCGAATTTTTTTCATGCATTTTGCTGAGGTATTGCAGGCATGTGGCATTCCCTTGGGTAGGGTTGGGCTGGGCAGGGGTACAGGAAAATCTCGAGTAAGAGTGGAAGGTAGAATGAAGCCAACCTAAAAAAAACTTGCTTTTGCTGGTTAGTCAATAAACTCCAACAGTGCTCAGACACTGAACATCTGCCCCATTCCCACCTCGACCAACCCTCTACTTACCATGGATAAGTAACACAACTGCTGGCAGATCTGGCACCTCCTCTCTGACGTTTCAGATGCTAACCACTTCCGTGGTTTCTTCTTCATAGCCATCATGGACAGGTGGCTGTCATGGCTACCATAGCGAGCTGACGAATGCAAACCCGCATCAAGCAGCTGCTGCCGCTGTCTTGATTCTGTATCCCTGAGTAAATATTGGAAATGTTATTGCTTTCAGAGTTCAAAGACTGACAGAGCATCATACTACCAGTGCAGGTCTATTATTACTTTATTGTGATTTAGTGGGAAACCAATTTGGCACTTTTAAATTAATCTTTCAACAATGCAGCCATAATCTACATATTTTGGATATTACTCGAATACCTTAGAATAGCAGATTGCAATACAAATAGGAAGGCTTGCTCTCATTCAAAATTTACAGTGGATGCATTTCCAGCAGGCAGTGGTTAAAGTGGGCTAGAACATTCTGGAAGAACATTTAGCTTTTTAGCAAAAGTTGCTTTCTTCCCCACTGTAAGGGGCAGTTTTCTGGTGCGTAGCCATGCATACTAGGGAAATGAATCGACTGCCCAGTCTTTCACGTAGGACTCTCACTGCGAGCAGAGAGACTTTCATCCTATCAGTCTTGGCTGGTTTGATTCCCAGGTCCCAGAGTTGAAAGAACAATGTGCTAAACCCACTGCACTGCCAACTTCTCCAAGTATGCTTAGTGCTAGCTGTAATTTCACAACAGCTGCTCACTGGATCTTATGTTTGCATTGCTGCTATTTGGGTTGGCATTTGAAGAAAGCAACCCTAATAGTTCTGTCCCTCTGAAGTTCCCCCAAACCTTTAAGATTTGCAACTCAAATGTCTCCAGCCAGTCCTCTTCATTTCACTTTCATCCAGTACAATACTGATGAATATACTGGAGTTGATATAGGATTTGTTCAGACCTGCAATGCACGGGCAGAAACCCAGGTCTGTTCCTATAATATAGCAAGGATTTCTCATTTGTGCATACTATTGATACTGTGTACAGCTTTACTCATGGGAATCAGGCTTCCTCTGTGAAAACCAGTCTGTTGTTCTAAACATAAATCTGTCTGAAGACACTACTTTCAAAGTTCTGGTCACCATATTGTCAAATTACCTACTAGAGCCCAGAGCACTCCTTATTCAGAACTTCAGGTGCGTTTTCTGTACTGTATAACATAGGAACAGGAGTTGGCCATTCAGCCCCTCGAGCCATCTGAAATTTTCAAAAGGCACACTGGTGGCGGGGAGCATTGCCTCTAACTTTCCAATAGCCCAATATCCAACACCAGTAAACTAGAACGAGGGGGCATAATCTTAGAATAAGGGGCTGCTCTTTCAAAACTGAGATGAGGAGAAACTTCTTCACTCAGAGGGTGGTAGGTCTGTGGAATTTGCTGCCCCAGGAAGCTGTGGAAGCTACATCATTAAATAAATTTAAAACAGAAATAGACAGTTTCCTAGAAGTAAAGGGAATTAGGGGTTACGGGGAGCGGGCAGGAAATTGGACATGAATTTAGATTTGAGGTTAGGACCAGATCAGCCATGATCTTATTGAATGGCAGAGCAGGCTCGAGGGGCCGATTGGCCTACTCCTGCTCCTATTTCTTATGTTCTTATGAGTTAATACAATGGTCTGACATCCTTGCATCTGCTCCTCCAAGACTTCTACATTAATTAAGTTTACTACAAAAGCTGATTGTATTTCTTGCATCTTCCCAAATTTTCCTAGCTCTTCCCGATTCCACTGCTGGGATGGAGGGGGTTGAATTCTGCAACTGTGGAGCAGTATGAGCCCCAACTATAGACATTAAAAACCACTGCTTCAAACTTTTGGTCACCAGTGTAAGGGAAAAGGGTAAAATCACAGGAACTTTAACCCATCATTTCTGACTTTTGAAGACTCTGGGCTCACACTCTCTTTGTGTAGATGGACTAAGGACATTGTGCACGTGGCTACTGAGCACTGCTTTGATGAATTTAGTAGCATTCTGTTTTAAACGTGATGTTTAATCCTGTTTTAAAACATGACCACATGGGATGAAAGTTAAGGGTCGCCACAGGCAGAGTGGTGCCTGTGGTGGGAGTGGACTGTAGTTCTGCTTGCACCATTTGGTGCAGCTCAATGATGACTTCTTTGGTACAGCAAAGCTTCCAAAGATACTTCTCCTCTGACAAATGCAGGTATGTGCACCTCCGCCTGTATATTCTCGACAGGGGTTTCGGAAGGTGGATGCTGTGCACCTCTGATGCTACCTGACGACCCTCCATTGCTCTTCCTCATCCAAAAAGCAAAGACACGGAATTCCCAATGGGAAACCCACTGAAATGGTAGCCATACAGCAAAAACCACAAAACAGATGCCAGTCATTGGCAACAGCAAAATAAAAAACTTGAAAATAAGCTTAAAACTGATGCATTACTACTGATGCTGGGTTCTTTAAATTCCATTCAATTCTCTCCCTAATGCCCAACAACTCTGAATACCTGGTTTATATGGGCAATAAGTGGAAACAGTGCACATAAGGTACCTGTAAATTGGGTGGATCCAATTGGAAAATCCAGGCCAATTTATCCAAATCCCTTTGAGTACCAACAGGTTCCTTTAATCTTATCAACTGGACACACGTACCAGCAAATCTATTACAACAGCTATACTTCTCCATATTGTTTACAAATTGTTTAAAATAGACAAGAGTCCAAACCAGACCGTCATTGGAACTCTCCTAGTCATTGACTCAGCATTCCATACCCACGGATCATGCCTCTTATTATTAAAACAGTTTCCAATCCAACTAGCCAGTTTATCATTAATTACATGTAGCTCAATCTTCTTTAAAAGCCTCACATATGTAACACTGTAAAATGATATGAAAATTCAAGTAAATTATATCAACTCCGTTCATTGCTACGGTTATAGAATTCCTGCAAATTTGTACGCCATGATCCATTGCTTCAAAACCCATTCCAACTAATACTCATGGCTTCAGTGACTCATGTTCTTCTGTTCAACAGTGACTACACTTCAAAAGCAATTCATTGGCTGTGAAACACCATGAAACATCCTGAGGACATGACGGCACTATAGAAATCAAGTTCTTTCTTTCATCCATTAGAACACCACTGAATGGAGCATGAAAAAATGATGAAAGTATTTTGGCCCTATTAATATCAGACGAATAGTTCTTTGATTGACTTTTTACTCCCATTTTTAAATATCAGGGTAACAGCCACTATCCTCCAGTCCTCTTATACTTGTGTATAAAAATATTCACCAAAACCTCACCTACTTCCTCACTCACTTTAAGGGTTCTAGGATACAGAATCGAGGGGAAAGCATTACTGGACTCAAATTTGAGCTTCGATTGAAGGTCATTCTCGGTGAAATGAAGGATAATAGGAGAAGCACGATACAAGTATTTCATTTGATGAAAAGCACTGATAAAATAAAATGGTCTTTGTAGTGGATGAAGAACACAGAACAAAAGGGTACGGGAGCAACATTTGCAGAAAAGGTCATATCAGAAGATTAAGCAGCAAAATCATGACCAGAGGATAGAAGATATGGAAAAAGGTTTCATCTCACATGGGAAATATCATAATGCAAGAGCTGCCCCACTTTTTATTGCAGGAAGAAATTGGCTGCACACATCAATCAGACATGAAGGGCAAATTTAAGGACAGGAATTCTGAACATAGTCAAAACTGAAATGATAGAATAATATGCACTGGAAACAGACAATGAGATAAAGTTGTTTAGGCATGTCAATGGAAGCAATGGATCTGGATTGGACAATAATGGCCTAACTAGTCCAAATGGTTTTTTCTTGATCTTTATATCATTGAATGTATAATATGAAATTGAGGCAGAATATGGATAGTTTACTTAGGTGAATGTCACTGTGTAACTGTATACAGTACTCTACTCTTAAGTTTACCATTCAAATGGCAAACTTAAGAGTACTGTATACAGTTACACAGTAACATTCACCTAAGTAAACTAACCATATTCTTCCTCAATTTCACATTTTAATCTTCTGAACAATGTGGAATCATTAATGTCAAATGCAGTCACTTTCTGATGAAATCCATTAATATCACAGATCATTCCCCTCATTGACCTAAGTTGTCCTTTTTGCGCAATAAGGGATAAAAATGATGAGTAACTATTGTTTTAGGTCATAATTTCATCCCTGCCCTGATGTGCTCTTCACAACTGATTCATTTGCAGAGGAAAAATCCCAGTGACACTCAGTGTTCCAGGTCAGTGGAAGCAAGATTGGTTTCTCTCCTTAAAAAGGTTTTAACTAAATGCACAAAACGTACCTGAGTTCTTTCAAAAGTGAAGAGATGTGGCTTAGTGTCGACCCACTTTCCCGCTTCGACTCTGCTGTTGCCATAAGGTAAAGTAGTTTTTCCATTGAAAATGCATTAGCAATGTATCGACGTTTCAAGTCCTGTACAGGCACAGCAAAAACACTCCCTTTAGATGGGGGAAAAACACAGCGTACCAAAGACATGGGTAGGACATCTTCTGCAGTAAATGGAGACCTTCAAATTTAATTCTCTAATGGAGATGAAAGAAGAAGATAGATGCTTGGACTTAAACATCAAACTGTTCAACATAATCACTTGCTTTTTGACTGTAGGAATCTGAACACAGTCCGAAAATAGCTACATGGCCCCAAACTAGAGGAACAATTTGAGACCTATAAATACTGTGAAGTTTGTTTTGGTGGCTCAAATGAAACAAATTGAACTTTTTATAGTTACATTTTTCAGGCGCTTTTATTTTTAAGAAAGGCAAATGAGATTGGCAGTGGTGCTCCAATGGCATTGGTGGCACACCAATAGGGCGTTGGCCGCGCCCACCGTCCCTCGCACTGGATTAGGGCGTTGGCCGTGCCCACCGTCCCTCGCACTGGATTAGGGCGTTGGCCGCGCCCACCGTCCCTCATACAGTAGGTCATGGACCGTGGCCACCATCCCTCATACAGTAGACGGCTTTGCTGACTATTCCTTCTCACACTTCACATCCCATCTCAGCAGCACCAAAAACTATTAAAAAGTAGTCATTTTACTTTATGCAAGGCGTATACTGTAAATCGAGTCTGTTACCTTAGCAGCTTCGTAGCCCGTATTTAACCACTGGGTAGTTGCAAAATGTACAGCTTCTGAAACACTGTAGCCACAGCATACTTTAGACACAAAGGCCCCTGGGGAACACACAATAAATTGTCCACTCTGCTGTACAGTACGACACACTTTGATCCCCTCCTTACATAGGACCTCTGGAGAGATCTAGCAAGACAAACATTTACCAGTTAGGAACAGAAGTACAAATAAAAATTAGTGTGTTAGTCTATAGTCATCATTGTCTTTCACTATAGAAAAGTATGCATTAACTGAAAAGAAAATTAAGTAACATAGTGTGACTAAATCAATCCGGTTCACAGGTTGTGTTATTTTTGCATGACCCACAATTACCCACTTGAATTTCATGCACCAGCTAACAGAGGTTCAACAACTGACACACCTATACTCTTGCCAGGCCTGTAATGTGTAGTAATGTGCATGGTTTTAATGTTACAGGGTTAAATGACATTTGGTGTTGCACTAGGCTAACTATATACTCTTTAAAACAAATGTGCCATAAGGTAGCTTATTTGGTATAAAATCACCACTCCTTTCCCTATTTGTGCAGTAGAAGCTACCTTTCTTGGCTCGCAGTTACCTGCAGCCCATAGTTAATAGTATGCACACTTTTAACAGGCACTGGATCCTTGGGTGGATGAGGTTGAGTAAGGGCGGTGTGCAACTGACGGCCAAATGCAAAATTAGTAGAAGATGAAACAAATGAAACATTTCAGGTGACAGAAGACATTTTAATAGGGAGCGAAGTAGTAGGAAAAAACTTGCATTTCTTGTATTTACATAGCTCCTCTCATGTCCTCAGAATGTCCAAAGCACTTTGCAGCCAACCAATTGCTTTTGAAGTGATTAGTTCAGCAGTTATATAGGGGGAAAATTTAGGGAACAGTGATCATAGCATCATAAGGTTTAGATTAGTTATGGAAAAGGACACAGAGCAATCTAGAGTAAAAATACTTAATTGGAGGAGGGCCAATTTCAATGGGTTGAGAACGGAGCTGGCCCGAGTAAATTGGATTCAAAGATTGGCAGGCAAAACTGTAATTGAACAATGGGTAGCCTTTAACGAGGAGATGGTTCGGGTACAGTCTAGATACATTCCCATGAGGGGGAAAGGTAGGACAACCAAAGCCAGAGCTCCCTAGATGACGAAAGATATGGAGAGCAAGATGAAGCAGAAAAAGGGGGCGTATGACAGATGTCAGGTTGTTAATACAAGAGAGAACCCAGGCTGAATATAGAAAGTTCAGAGGGGAAGTAAAAAAGGAGATAAGAGGGGCAAAGAGAGAGCATGAGAACAGACTGGCAGCCAACATAAAAGGGAATCCAGAAGTCTTCTATAGGCATATAAATAGTAAACGGATAGTAAGAGGAGGGGTGGGGCCGATTATGGACCAAAAAGGGGATATACGCATGGAGGCAGAGGGCATGGCTGAGGTACTAAATGAGTACTTTGCATCTGTCTTTACCAAGGAAGAAGAAACGGCCAAAGCCACAGTAAAAGAGGAGGCAGTTGAGATACTGGATGGGCTAAGTATTGATAAAGAGGAGCTACTAGAAAGGCTAGCTGCGCTTAAAGTAGATAAGTCACCCGGTCTGGATGGGATGCATCCTAGGCTGCTGAGGGAAGTAAGGGTGGAAATTGCAGAAGTACTGGCCACAATCTCCCAATCCTCCTTAAGACACAGAGGTGGCGCCGGAGGACTAGAGAATTGCAAATATTACATCCTTGTTCAAAAAAGGATGTAATGATAAACCCAGTTTAACCTGGGTGGTGGGGAAGCTTTTAGAAAC
Source organism: Heptranchias perlo (assembly GCF_035084215.1). Lineage (NCBI taxonomy): Eukaryota > Metazoa > Chordata > Chondrichthyes > Hexanchiformes > Hexanchidae > Heptranchias > Heptranchias perlo. The sequence goes on along the minus strand of NC_090326.1, from coordinate 33,814,059 downwards.
AATAATCTGGGACAAAATTAAGAGTCACTTGGACAAGTGTCAATTAATAAGGGAAAGCCAGCACGGATTTGTTAAAGGCAAATTGTGTTTGACTAACTTGATTGAGTTTTTTGATGAAGTAACAGAGAGGGCTGATAAGGGCAATGTGGTTGATGTGAATATGGACTTCCAAAATCGTTTGATAAAGTGCCACATAATAGGCCTGTCAATAAAATTGAATCCCATGGAATAAAAGGGGCAGTGGCAACATGGATACGAAATTGGTTAAGTGACAGGAAAACAGAGAGTGGTGGTGAATGGTTGTTTTTCAGACTGGAGGAAGGTGTACAGTAGTCTTCCCCAGGGGTCGGTACTGGAACCACTGCTTTTTTTGATATACATTAATGACCTGGATATATATGGGTGTACAGGACACAATTTCAAAATTTGCTGACGACACAAAACTTGGAAGGTTAGTAAACAGCAAGGGGGATAGTAAACAGCGCGGACAAAGACAGGCTGGTGGAATGGGCGAACGTGGCAGATGAAATTTAATACTGAGAAGTGTGAGGTGATACATTTTGGCAGGAAGAATGAGGAGAGGCAATATAAACTAAAGGGTACAACTCTAAAAGGGGTGCAGGAACAGAGACCCCCTGGGGGTATATGTACACAGGTCGTTCATGGTGGCAGACAGGTTGAGAAAGCAGTTAAGAAAGCATACAGAATCTTGGGCTTTATAAATAGAGGCATAGAGTACAAAAGCGAGGACGTTATGTTAAACTTTATAAAACACTGGTTCGGCCACAACTGGAGTATTGTGTCCAGTTCTGGGCACCACACTTTAGGAAGGATGTGAAGGGCTTAGAGAGGGTGCAGAAAAGATTTACCAGAATGGTTCCAAGGATGAGGGACCTCAGTTACATGGATAGACTGGAGAAGCTGGGATTGTTCTGCTTAGAGCAGAGAAGGTTGCGAGGAGATTTGATAGAGGTATTCACAATCATGAGGGGTCGAGACAAAGTAGATAGAGAGAAACTGTTCCCATTGGCGGAAGGGTCGCAAACCAGAGGACACAGGTTTAAGGTGATCGGCAAAAGAACCAAAGGTGACATGAGGAAAAACTTTCTTTTACGCAGCAAGTGGTTAAGATCTGGAATGCACTGCCTGAAAGGGTGGTGGAAGCAGGGTCAATTGTGGCTTTCAAAAGGGAATTAGATAGGTACCTGAAGGAAAAAAATTTGCAGGGCCACGGCGAAAGAACGGGGGAGTGGGACTAGCTGGATTGCTCTTGCAGAGAGCAGGCGCAGGCTCGATGGGCCGAAAGGCCTCCTTCTGTGCCGTAACCTTTCTATGATTCTGTAGGCAAATGCAGCAGCCAATTTCTGCACAAACCACAAATGAGACAATCAGTTTGTGGTAGCGATGGTTGAGGGAGGAACGTTAGCCAGGATATTTTTTTTTTTATTCGTTCACGGGATGTGAGCGTCGCTGGCAAGGCCGGCATTTATTGCCCATCCCTAATTGCCCTCGAGAAGGTGGTGGTGAGCCGCCTTCTTGAACCGCTGCAGTCCGTGTGGTGACGGTTCTCCCACAGTGCTGTTAGGAAGGGAGTTCCAGGATTTTGACCCAGCGACAATGAAGGAACGGCGATATATTTCCAAGTCGGGATGGTGTGTGACTTGGAGGGGAACGTGCAGGTGGTGTTGTTCCCATGCGCCTGCTGCCCTTGTCCTTCTAGGTGGTAGAGGTCGCGGGTTTGGGAGGTGCTGTCGAAGAAGCCTTGGCGAGTTGCTGCAGTGCATCCTGTGGATGGTGCACACTGCAGCCACAGTGCGCCGGTGGTGAAGGGAGTGAATGTTTAGGGATGGGGTGCCAATAGTGGATGGGGTGCCAATCAAGCGGGCTGCTTTATCTTGGATGGTGTCGAGCTTCTTGAGTGTTGTTGGAGCTGCACTCATCCAGGCAAGTGGAGAGTATTCCATCACACTCCTGACTTGTGCCTTGTAGATGGTGGAAAGGCTTTGGGGAGTCAGGAGGTGAGTCACTCGCCGCAGAATACCCAGCCTCTGACCTGCTCTTGTAGCCACAGTATTTATATGGCTGGTCCAGTTAAGTTTCTGGTCAATGGTGACCCCCAGGATGTTGATGGTGGGGGATTCGGCGATGGTAATGCCGTTGAATGTCAAGGGGAGGTGGTTAGACTCTCTCTTGTTGGAGATGGTCATTGCCTGGCACTTATCTGGCGCGAATGTTACTTGCCACTTATCAGCCCAAGCCTGGATGTTGTCCAGGTCTTGCTGCATGCAGGCTCGGACTGCTTCATTATCTGAGGGGTTGCGAATGGAACTGAACACTGTGCAGTCATCAGCGAACATCCCCATTTCTGACCTAATGATGGAGGGAAGGTCATTGATGAAGCAGCTGAAGATGGTTGGGCCTAGGACACTGCCCTGAGGAACTCCTGCAGCAATGCCCTGGGGCTGAGATGATTGGCCTCCAACAACCACCAGCATCTTCCTTTGTGCTAGGTATGACTCCAGCCACTGGAGAGTTTTCCCCCTGATTCCCATTGACTTCAATTTTACTAGGGCTCCTTGGTGCCACACTCGGTCAAATGCTGCCTTGATGTCAAGGGCAGTCACTCTCACCTCACCTCTGGAATTCAGCTCTTTTGTCCATGTTTGGACCAAGGCTGTAATGAGGTCTGGAGCCGAGTGGTCCTGGCGGAACCCAAACTGAGCATCGGTGAGCAGGTTATTGGTGAGTAAGTGCCGCTTGATAGCACTGTCGACGACACCTTCCATCACTTTGCTGATGATTGAGAGTAGACTGATGGGGCGGTAATTGGCCGGATTGGATTTGTCCTGCTTTTTGTGGACAGGACATACCTGGGCAATTTTCCACATTGTCGGGTGGATGCCAGTGTTGTAGCTGTACTGGAACAGCTTGGCTAGAGGCGCAGCTAGTTCTGGAGCACAAGTCTTCAGCACTACAGCTGGGATGTTGTCGGGGCCCATAGCCTTTGCTGTATCCAGTGCACTCAGCCGTTTCTTGATATCACGTGGAGTGAATCGAATTGGCCGAAGACTGGCTTCCGTGATGGTGGGGATATCGGGAGGAGGCTGAGATGGATTATCCACTCGGCACTTCTGGCTGAAGATGGTTGCAAACGCTTCAGCCTTGTCTTTTGCACTCACGTGCTGGACTCCGCCATCATTGAGAATGGGGATGTTTGCAGAGCCTCCTCCTCCCGTCAGTTGTTTAATTGTCCACCACCATTCACGACTGGATGTGGCAGGACTGCAGAGCTTTGATCTGATCCGTTGGTTGTGGAATCGCTTAGCTCTGTCTATAGCATGTTGCTTCCGCTGTTTAGCATGCATGTAGTCCTGAGTTGTAGCTTCACCAGGTTGGCACCTCATTTTTAGGTACGCCTGGTGCTGCTCCTGGCATGCTCTTCTACACTCCTCATTGAACCAGGGTTGATCCCCTGGCTTGTTGGTAATGGTAGAGTGAGGAATATGCCGGGCCATGAGGTTACAGATTGTGCTGGAATTCAATTCTGCTGCTGCTGATGGCCCACAGCGCCTCATGGATGCCCAGTTTTGAGCTGCTAGGTCTGTTCTGAATCTATCCCATTTAGCACGGTGGTAGTGCCACACAACACGTTGGATGGTGTCCTCAGTGCGAAGACGGGATTTCATCTCCACGAGGACTGTGCGGTGGTCACTCCTACCAATACTGTCATTGACAGATGCATTTGCGACAGGTAGATTGGTGAGGACGAGGTCAAGTAAGTTTTTCCCTCGTGTTGGTTCGCTCACCACCTGCCGCAGGCCCAGTCTAGCAGCTATGTCCTTCAGGACTCGGCCAGCTCGGTCAGTAGTGGTGCTACCGAGCCATTCTTGGTGATGGACATTAAAGTCCCCCACCCAGAGTACATTTTGTGCCCTTGCTACCCTCAGTGCTTCCTCCAAGTGGTGTTCAACATGGAGGAGGACTGATTCATCAGCTGAGGGAGGACGGTAGGTGGTAATCAGCAGATGGTTTCCTTGCCCATGTTTGACCTGATGCCATGAGATTTCATGGGGTCCAGAGTCAATGTTGAGGACTCCCAGGGCCACTCCCTCCTGACTGTATATCACTGTACCGCCACCTCTGGTGGGTCTGTCCTGCCGGTGGGACAGGACATACCCAGGGATGGTGATGGAAGAGTCTGGGACGTTGGCTGAAAGATATGATTCTGTGAGTATGGGTATGTCAGGCTGTTGCTTGACTAGTCTGTGGGACAGCTCTCCCAATTTGGCACAAGTCCCCAGATGTTAGTAAGGAGGACCTTGCAGGGTCGACTGGGCTTGGTGTTTTGCCGTTGTCGTGTCCGGTGCCTAGTGGTCCGATGCCGGGTGGTCCGTCCGGTTTTATTCTTATTGGGTGAACTCCTCTGCTCTTCTTTGAATAGTGCCATGGGATCTTTTACATCCACCTGAACAGGTAGTCCGGTTCTTGGTTTAGCGCCTCTTCCAAAAGATGGCACCTCCAACACTGCAGTACTCCCTCAGTACTACACTGAACTGTTAGTCTAGATTATGTACCCAAGTCCTGAAGCGGGGTTTGAACCCACAACCTTTTAACTTGTAGAGTGCTGATACTGAGCCTAACTGATGTGTGGATAGTGAGTTGTGGAAGGAAGATAAAGCTTATAGTTTCAAAGAATGAGGGAAATCATTATTTATACTAGTTTACATCTTGCTGTAGTCAGTCGTACTTTTTCTTGACACAAGTTACAGGCGGATATATTGACCCCATAGTCGAGTGTAGCACAATCTCCCTTCGAATTTAGCTGGCTACGGGGGGGCGGGGGAGAGAAAGAGAATTATAACCTGACGTGGATGCACAAGGACTATAGTGTGTGCGTGTGTGTGTGTGTGCGCGTGTGAGAGAGAGACTTTTCTTGTCCAGTTGATGAAGCATATTTACTAACAGTCAACCTTCACATACAAATAGCAGTATACCACAGTAGTACAGCATGGATTCTCAGGCGACTCAGACTGTTCATAATTTAGCAGCATTTATAGATACAATAAAACCACTTGTATGTTACATCTCAATAGATACAAGCCATGTTTCTGGTACCAGTGAAAGAAAGGCTTCCATTTGACATTTCAAGTCTTCAAAGTAGATGCTCATTATGCCAATATAGTATTCATAAACTGCTGAAATCTCCTTTCTTTAAATCCATTATCTAAATGGCCTTATTGGGGTGGTGTATAATCTGAGCAAATTCCAAAAGCCTCCTATACTGGAAAATTGTTACAAGACCCAACTCCAGAAAACTCCATTTGCTGAAACCAGATTGATTATCTTCCAATAGAGTGTCCATTCAAACATGGCACTGGACTGACAGATCTGCAGAATTCACTTTAAACCAGTGCCAGATCTTGTATGTGCTCAAGATAAATGGCTGAACGCCAAGTCCCAGCTGTTGTAATAATGGGCCTAAGCTCTTTTGTTTTTCCATAAGCTCTGTTGCACATTCCTCCTTCAAGATAGTTAAGGGCCAACCAGACTGCTTTAAGCTCATGCCAGAAATTGAGAGAGAGAGAGAGAGAGAGAGAGAAATCAAGGGTGTAATCCTTCCTTAATCCAAACATCCTGCAGGTGGGATCCTCTTCTTATAAGAGGGGCGCTGGCCCCTAATATTAACAGTGGTGATGGAAGCTGCGATCACAGCCTGTAAAGACAGTGTTTTGCAACCACTATTGTAGGACATCAACACATCCTTTACCTAAAGACTTCTCAGGACAGTGGAGAATGTATAAAAAGATTTGGTGGAAAGGACCTCAAGAACAGCTTTGCATCTGGCACCATGAAAGGGGTCAAGTCATCAAGGTTAGGATAAATAGGTAATGCTGCATCCATATCCTGGGCCCACCTGAATTACCGAGCGTTCTGCCCTGTGGAAGTAAGACACCTCGCCCAATCTGTAAGAGAGGACCCATGAACAATGGGGCTTGTTTTGAAAACAATTTGGAAATTAGGTAAGGCGAGGTAATGTGCTAATCACAGGGAATTTCAATATTCCAGGAGGGAAAGAAGTCAGACAGTGGACAACTGAAAGGGTGAAGTGAAAATATAATTGGGGTAATTAGTTACTGCTCCTTACCACTACACATTTTATATTTAGTACACCAGAACTGATTGATAATCTGGATATGAGAGACTATCTAGCTTCTAATGATCAAATTATAAGAAGGTTTGATGCTGTCATTAACACTAAAACTCAACACAATAATACAGTTGTATAAGGTTTTATAAGAGCAAACTTTGGATCTATGACAAGAATATTAGGGAAGAGAAAATAGAAAAACTTCAAGACCATTTAAAGAGTTATGGAAGGGAGTCACATCCCTGAGGAAAATTAGAAAAATAAGATCAAAGACCACAATGGCTAAATAATATGATCAAAAAGAACAAGGACTAGTCACAATAGTTGTATATCTTAAAAATTAGAGAAAAAACTATCGATAAGGATCAGAGTACCCTAGAATTCAGTTGAGGATAACTTGTAAATCTTCGAACAGGCAACAGTTGAATTTGGCCAGTCCCAATCTAGTTCCTAGTGGTCTGCAGCACAAAACTAATCCCTAATTCAGCAATCAGCAATCTAATTCAGAAAGGCCACATGATAGCTCATATAGGAAGTGAAGAAATATTACACTGGTGACCTTCTGCAGTTGGGGATGGGACTCATTCCTGGAGCATCCCAGAGGGAGCTTTACTGTGCATCCAAACATGCTGCACTCAACCTGGGCATGCTTGATGATTGTAAGGAATCTTACAACACCAGGTTATAGTCCAACAGTTTTATTTGAAAATCACAAGCTTTCGGAGCTTACCTCCTTCGTCAGGTGAGTGAGTGAAGGGTTCTAAAATCGCATAGCATATATTAGACTGGGAGACGATCACAGCAATCAAAGGTGTCGTTGGTGTTCAGACAGGTTCACACATGCTAACCTGTCTGAACACCAACGACACCTCTGATTGCTGTGATCGTCTCCCAGTCTAATATATGCTATGCGATTTTAGAACCCTTCACTCACTCACCTGACGAAGGAGGTAAGCTCCGAAAGCTTGTGATTTTCAAATAAAACTGTTGGACTATAACCTGGTGTTGTAAGATTCCTTACATTTGTCCACCCCTGTCCATCACCGGCATCTCCACATCATGCTTGATGATGACATCGGGTACCCAAAATGAAAAATGCCCTATTCTCTTAGCACTAACATACGGCACCTTCATCAGCACAAAGTAAAAAAGAACAAGCTTACATTCAAATAGTACATTTCATGTCCTCAGGACATCCTAAAATGCTTCACAGCCATGAATTGCTTTTGATGCGTCATCATTGTTATGTATGCAAATAATGCAGCCAATTAGCACATAGCAAGGATAAATAATGAGTTAATCTATTTTGGTGGTCTTGGTTAATGGATAAATGCTGGCTCTTCTTCCAATAGCGTCATGGAATCTTTTACATCCACCCGAACAGGCAGATGGGGCCTCAGTTTAACATCTTGTCTGAAAGATGGCATCTCTGACAATGTAGCACTCCCTCAGCAAAAGGGGCCAGAGGTTAACAGAAATGTAAGTCATTGTAATGACCGTGTGCCCTTCCATTAGAGAGTCTCAGAGAAGGTAGCTGATTTGGGTCGATTGACATCTTTAGCAAGCAGCAGGATCAATGTGTTGCAAAGTGGGATCGAGGGTTATAAATATATTAACAGCACTATTTGGTCCTCTTCAGGGGAGATAGAGGAAACAACTTAGTGTTTTTTAAAGTTGAGGATCAACAGGTAACGTGGGAGAGAAGTTCACGGCAGAATCAAAATCCGAATGGAGTGAATTTCCAATTCTGGTCCCTATTTCAACTCTGGATCGGATTCCAATCCATCCCAGATTGATAGTAGAGAATGGAGACCTTGATCCTATTAGTAAAACAGCAAGTTCCTAGGCATCACTTCTGAATTTTAATGAAACAATTTAAGAGGGAAAGGCATTTCCAGTGTTAACACCTGAATCACTATTTTAAACTCAGGTACTTTACATCACTGCAATTCCATCCCTGGCCAGGACAATGCTTCCATCTCATCAGTATGTGGCATCACTAACAGTAATCTCTAGGTTTGTGTGTTGATACTGACAACAACTCAGATCCCCCATATGTTTGTGTCTGGAAGGGGAATAACAGAAGAAAGGACTCCATTTCTGTAGTTAAAGCCCATTTTATTTCCCATAGCCCTCCCCTCCTGTTGCCCATATCTCGATTGCAGAGTAAGTTAATGCAGCCTACCAGACATCATCAAATTCACACCTTCCTAGAATTTCAGTGAAGTGTGGTGGGCATAGAAAAAGATCCTGCCTCCTCTTCCCCTCCCCTAGCTACCTGTTTAATATGACAAAGACTAGGAAAAAGGGAAATCCAGGACCTATGATTGTCAGTCTATGCCAGTATGTCCTGGATACAAGGGTTGCAGTTGCTTGCCATCTTATTCTCATATATACACATGTAGCTTTGTTCTTACCATTATATTACTTTCAAGCATGTCCAGCCCTGACGTGCCATTAGCTTGCAGCAGGGTATGCACCACTTCATCAAGTTTGCTTTTCTCCTCAGCAGGAATACAATACCTGGAGAAAGGAAGATAGCTGAAAATGTCATGGTCCATAACTTGCAGGCAACAGAACATAAATGGCACCATTTCCTAAGTGCATGCCCTCTCTGCAGTCTTACAAAGATCTGGACTGTAGCATGTGATGGTGCAGTGATTACTTTTTCAGAGTAGCACAGCCGTAGTCCCACTGCTTTTATTTAACCTGTGGAAAGTTTACAAAAGCACCCAACAAGCAACATCTAGCCCAGAGTTCCCAAAAAGATAAGTTTCTCGACTGTACACAGGCAATTGAGGAATTGTCACACATCTTGATTCTTTTCCATGTTTCCCCCCCGCCCCCAAAACACACACACACACACACACACACACACACACACACAAAAAGGCTGAGAAAGCTTATAGACTTCTCAACACATACCCGTTAAACAGCTACTTTATAACATAACAGTAATGCTCCAGGAAAAAGTCCTCCAATGGCCTTTATCCACATATCTGTGGGGAAAATACTCACCGTCCCTTTTCTAGTTTAAAAACATTCTGTGTGGAAGCTCACCATATGGCCTCCAGACCAGCAACTCCGAGACATGGTATAAAAACACATTTCTTTGCTTAGTTTCATTCTGGATTAACTCTCTCCTCCCACCAGGGTGCAGCTGGAGAATTTGGATTGTGTTACAAATTGGCCACCAGATTGCCTCTGCTGGTGTGTGATTGAGCCATGCAGACCAAGAAAGTCCCAAGTTCAATCCCTGATCTGTACAGAGTTACTTATCTCAGCTGAGGCCACAGTAAAGGCATTGCTAATACTGGCCTGAGCACTCCGGGATAGGAAGAGAGGGAGGGGGGAACAAAATGAGACAAACATGGCTCTCACTTCAGATTGCTAACCACTGGACAATGATGGGTGAGAACACAGTTGGGTTCAGCTACGATGTGCCCCCCCACCCCCGCCCAATCAATTAACTTGCCAACTACCTAGGCTAACACATGAATGGATATTTGGGATTTTTTTTGCATATACTAGTTAGATATAATTAGCCCAATAAAGTTTGTTTTCAAATTTAAAGTAGTGATATGATATTACTAGGTGATAAATATGCCTAAATTTCAGAGTGTTTGGACATATTAGTTAATGAGTTAACTTGACCTCAAACAGCAAATGCAGTTAAAAAGTTAACAGACTGTTCAGTGCAGAAACTGAAATAGGATTTAGTATTGAATTGATCAAGTCCTCTATTAATTTTATGCAAAATTGCAGAACATAAACTAAAAGTTTGACATGGCAACTATCAAAAGAACCAGAATTTTGTTTTCAAATTTCACCAATCAAAACACTTAATGGAAATTAAATTTCATTTCTCCTGAACTAAAGCTTTGTTATTTCAAACAAATATGAATTGCAAAGATGTCTGATTAATTATCAAAAATTATACATAACCATGGTTGCACTGGGCTGACTTGAATTTTTTTCTCCACGTGTTAGTGTCGCCACTACATTGCTTGTCATTTTCCAATATGTTCAGAAGGAATAGCAACTATTTAAAGCTATATTTTTAAAAATGTATTTTTATTCCAAATTAGCATTCCAACGGAATCAGATCAGATCTACCAACTTTCCATGGTTATCAAGAGAACTGGGATCCAAAGGCTATAGGCTCCAGGCTATCACAATTTCTTTTTATTCTCTGGGTTTGCAATTAGTAGTAGTGTCCTAATCGCCCCCTCCAACACCCCACAGAGCATGCACTGGAATGAATAGATTACCTGCATACATTCTTGGATGGAGATATAGAAAAATCTATATCCCACACCGAAAAAATAAAAAGCAAACATATGTAATTGTCTGCCATCCACAGAGGCAGAAATGTTAGAACAACCAGGTGTGAATTTTATGATTCCACCATCAGACATGTGCATGTGCTTTTAATGTCCAAGTCAATTGGTTACAAAGTGCATTGGATGTGTTCAGGTCACGTTTCTGAAAGCTAGCTGACAATCTTCAAAGTAGAGGTCAGTAGGAGGAGTTCATTGGAGACCATGCTCCCCATCGACTGATGGGAACAAACAAGTAGTGCGGCAGAGATCAACAAGACCAATGCTTATTGAACTCATTTCAAATTTGTACTTTTGTGTTTAATGGTGTGTTCATCTGCTCGGGGCGAATCTCGGGGGGTTTGACTCTTTTAGGTTGGCTAGTATGCTAGAACAGACAGCAGTTTGCATTCCAAGGAGGTTGTGCCAAACATGCGATCAATAGTACTTTCATAAAAATCTGAATGTTTCCATTCAGTTTAGCAGGTTATTGAAGCTGCTCAAACTATAAATAGCACCATTAAGGGGCATCTCAACTTAAAGAACTTGCTTAAGAAAAAAAAAATTACATTTCAATCTCGTTCCAAGGATTTATAAATATACCTGGGTTTGCTGCTTTGCATCTCACTAGGATGGCACAAGACCCAAATCCGCAAACCTCCGCAGCATGGAGCTTTATCGGACCCTTCGATTATGGCGTCAGGTCTGACCAGGAAGCCTCTGTCCACCCACATGCATCTCAAGATGCACTGAATTAAGACAAAACGGTGTCAACTCCAGTGAGCCACACATAAGCAAATTGTAACAAAAAAAAAGACAATTAAAAACAGTGCAGAAAAACTGAAACTGGGGGAGAGGGTGCGGGGAGATGAAGGGGAAATCAAGTTCAAGATTTAAACTAATAGCAAGTTCCATCTAGTTTTAGCCGCCCTTTAAGTGCTGAATACTCTGCCTGTCTGACACAGATATGCTAAGTTCTGTCCATGCTGGCTAACTGGTCATTTGATTAAAGCAATTTTAAAGGTAATTTAAGGATATGGACAAAAGGTTTAACTCACTTCTGTGTCAGTGAAGCAGGTCTTCAGTTCAATCTGGTGGAAGAATTAAAAAAAACTATTATCTTAACAATAAAGTACTTGGTGACACTTGATGACCAAATGCTGACTAGTGAGGATCAGCCACAGAAGCTCCATTTACACTGAGGCAATGGATTCAGATAGAATCCAAATCTACAGCTAACGGGGATTTAAAAAAAAAATCAAGTGTAAATAGGGCAGGTGAATTCAATTCAGAGGGAATCCAAATCTTAACAAAAAAAGACATGCACCATTTGGGACAACGGGTTTATTCTGAATCGGTTCTCTGGAATGAAAATTCAAATCACGACTCCATAAATGCTCCCATCAGAATCCTTTCCCGAGCTGGTACCCCACAATGCAACATTAAAGCAAGAGGTGTATCTGAACTAGAATCAACCTGTGTGTGTGTGTTGGGTGTGAGAACAGGTTGGGATGCCGAATTTAAATCCAGAGCCAGTTGTTGATCCAAACCTGCTCTGCTGAAAGTGGGGCTAGCAAGGGAGAGCCCCCCCCTCCCCGGCACAGGCACTTACCAAATGCAATCAGCACCAGTGTGTAAGTAGTCAATGTATGGAAGGTGGTTTTGGTCTCGTGACCAGCATGAGGTAGTGAAAACCATGCCAATATTTAGCCAAGGAATCGTCACTCCTAGATAGAATGATAGAGAAAATAAATTGAAGTATAACCAGGACGTACAGATTACCATTTTCTTCAGAAACTCTTAAACATGCTACAGTATGTGAATCAGTGATCCAGCACAGTTTATCCTGTAAGCGTTCAAACAAAGAAAAACAGCAAGAAACGACCACCATCCTCCTGGCCCCATCCTATAGATGGTGTAAACTCTCAAACTGTCCTCCAACCCATGGTAACACTGTCTCCCGGGATAAGAAAGAGAAAAAAAGTGGCCAATTGAGGAAAAAAAAACTCTGGGACATTCCTCTACAACTTCCTATGGCAATCAAGCTCCAGGAGACACAGTTACCCGTGGTGCAAAACAACCTAAACTAATTAACCACTTACTTCCTTTAATTGGCAATATAAATTGTATAGAATTTTACAGCACAGTCATTCGTCCCAACCGATCCATGCCGGTGCTCAAAGCTGCACATGAGCCTCCTCTCACCTAACTTCATCTCACCCCATCAGCATATCCTTCTATTCTTTCTCCCTCTTGTACTTATCTGGTTTCCCCTTAAATGCATTTATGCTATTCGCCACAACCATTTCATGTGGTAGCAAGTTCCACATTCTCAGCACTCTCTGAGCTAAGATGTTTCTTCTGAATTCCTTATTGATGTATTACTCACTATCTTATATTTATGACCTCTAGTTTTGGTCTCCCCCACAAACGGAAACATCTTCTCTACATCTACCCCTTCGTAATTTTGAAGACCTCTATCAGGTCACCTCTCAGTCTGCTCTTTTCTAAAGAAAAGAGCCCCAGCCTGTTCAGTCTTTCCTTACGGTTGTATGCTTTCAGTTCTGGCATCATCCTTGTAAATCTTTTTTGCACTTTCTCCAGTGCTTCTATATCCTTTTTGAAATCTGGAGACCAGAACTGCACAGTACTCTAAGTGTGATCTAACCAAGGTTCTATATAAGTTTAACATAACGTCTCTGCTTTTGAATTTGATTCCTATAGAAATCATCCCCAGTATTTTGTTTGCATTTTTTATGGCTTTGTTAACCTGCATCACTAGTTTTAGTGATTTGTGAATCTATACTTCCTAGATCCCTTTGCACCTCTACCCCATTTAGACTCCTATTTTCCATAGAGTGGGTGGTCTCTTTATTCCTCCTATCACTTCACACTTATCTGGATTGAAATTCATCGAGCTAGAGTCCAGAGCACAGAAACAGGCCATTCGGCCCAATTGGTCTATGCTGGCGTTTATGCTCCACATGCGCCTCCTCCCTCCCAACTTCATCTAACCCAATCAGCATATCCTTCTATTCCTTTTTCCCTCATGTGCTTATTTAGCTTCCCTTTAAATGTATCTATGCTTTTTGCCTCAACTACTCCTTGTGGTAGTGCGTTCCACATTCTTACCACTCTTTAGGTAAGGAAGTTTCTCCTGAATTCCCTATTGGATTTATTAGTGACTATCTTATATTTACAACCTCTAGTTTTGAACTCCCCCACAAGTGGAAACATCTTCTCCACGTCTACCCCATCAAACCCTTTCATTATCATAAAGACCTCTATCAGGTCACCCCTTAGCCTTCTCTTATCTAGAGAAAAGAGCCCCAGCCTGTTCAGCCTTTCCTGAAAAGTATATCCTCTCAGTTCTGGTATCATTTCCCATTTACATACACATTCTACAAGTTTGTTAATGTCTTTTTGTATTTTGTCGCAGTCCTCCTCGGTATTAACTATTCCCCCTCTTCCCCACCCCCCTCCCCAAATTTGGTGTCATCCGCAAATTTTGAAATTGTACTTCCGATTCCAGAGTCCAAATCATTTATGTAAATTGTGAACAACAGTGGTCCCAACACCGAATCCTGCAGAACACCACTTTCCACCTTCCACCAGTCTGAGTACCTACCTTTAACCCCTACTCTCTGTTTACTGTTTTGTAACCAGTTTGCTATCCATTCTGCTACTTGTCCTGACTCCACATGCTCTGACCTTAGTCATGAATCTACCATGCCGGACCTGATCAAAGGTACCTGATCAGGTTCCCTTTTCAAGGACCGTAGTGAACCCCATACTCACCAAATGTAATGGAAGTTTATTCCTAGGGGCAATGATTTTCTGTAAAATGAAATACTTCCTGGCATCTAACCTAAATCTTTGTCTATGGATTTTATAGGAATACCCTCTATCCTTACCATTCCTATTCATTTCAAATAATAACCTTCCTAAAAGAATTGTGAAAGGCACATTACTCAATTGCAAAATAGCATCCCTTCTTCTCTCCCACAAACATTCTCAATTACTGTGCACTTCTTACCTGACAAAGCACCAAAATGTCGCAGGATAGACCCTGAATTATTAGGAAGGACTGTAAGGTTCCACCCATGCCTGTTGTAGAAAAGAAAAACACATGAAAAACAAATGTTTTAGAAACCTCACCCCACCCCCCCCCCCCCCCAATCCAAGCAAAATAAAAACATTCCCAGCCACGAAGAAAGGGAACCAATCTGTTCCCTGGCCTCTGTCGAAACTAACATCATGACTCATGATAAACGTGAGCTGGCAGAGTTATACATGTGGCCATCTGTGCTGGACCCTCATCTCACTCTTTCCTTCCTCCCCCCACACCCGTCCCAAATTAGCTTGACCACATGCTTATCTAATTCCAAGAATAGAGATTACTGTGCCTGGATTGCATCATCTGAAAGAGATATAGCTTTCTATGGAAGGCACTGCAGATTTTTCTAACCAGGGAGCGGGTCATTCCAGCACTCCTTCCACAAGTCTGTTAAGACAGCCAAATAGTTTGGTTTTCATAAGCCAATTAGTGTGAAAATATCTCATCACTTCTAAAACCTCGTTTAAAAAAATCGGAGAATTAAAGTAGGTTTGTACGAGCCGGTTTTTATACTCCTATGATAAAATTCCGGTCCTGGAATGAGTTAATTTTCAACAAATACTCTTTTTCCTTAAGAAGTAAAACTCAATCTTCTCACTAGAACTTACAATAGTGCTCAGGTTATCAAAGTGATTTTTATTGTAACCTGCCATTCATAAAAAGAGGTGCTACCTTGAAAAAGGTTCAGATTTCCCGACAGGGAACCCACTCCCATGTGCTTTTGTGTCTACTTTCCCAGAATGAACCGCTACATGGGAATCTTTCTGCTCCACGGCCCTCCAGTATTCTTGCTGTAGTTAGAACGAAAAGACAGGGGAAGTTAATGTACAGCTATACATCAAAGGAAAGATTCAACTACACTTAGTACTCAGTAGCTAATGATTACAGAGCTTTCTAAACATTTAAAGCTGACTTTTGTCATGGATCTGTAAATGCTAACAAATTACATTTGGGGAAGGCATTTTAACCGGAGTTTTTGTCAAATTTTACTGGCTTACACCGTATCAAAGCCAGTGCTCAGGTGGCACGGCATTTTGCAGCCCCAACACACTGCACCTAGGAGTGGCAACGCACAGCTTCAGAAGCACAGTCCTGCACCTGCAAAGTTAAGCTCAGCCATGCAGTAATGGAAAGGTGCTGAGCAGGGGAGAGGAGCTTCCATTTCAAACCCCCCTTTTCTTCCAAAGGCAGAACCAACCTCCTACCTGCCCATCTCAAAATTGCAATGGCAGAGTCTTAGACGGCTCTTCACAAAGGCCAGAATGTGGCACAGCAAGACCCAAAAAAGTGAAGAATATGTATCATAAAACCATGGATTCTGTCCAAATAATTTCATTGACCAAGAGAATATTTATGCTGTACAGCATCCTATCCATTTCACTCAATACTTGCCATACTTTCCTGGATATGATTCTGTGAGCTAGATCATCCTATCCACTTCATTTATTGCTAAATGTTAAACTCCCTAACAGGTCACAAAAGGTTTGGCTCTTTGGCCCATTTAATTTCATCCTTCCAGAATACCAACCCCAACAGTGTTCCCAATACAGCATCTAGATCTTTCTTCAATGAGTTCAGTGCTCTGGCCTTAACCATCTTTCCTGACAATCGGTTCCAACCGTTTTCATCCTCTATAAATACTTAGAGACCAGAAAGAGGAGAATTATTGCTCTCTAAATATGAAAATTAAGGTCAAGTAGGCTTAAAAGCCGCTGAGCACTTCACAAACCAGGTTTGGCACCGCACTGGATTTATGCTGCACCTGCCGTCAATCTAAAGTGGTGCGAGTCTACTGCCTCTAAGGATCTCGTTCCACTTTGCAATCAGGTTGAGCCCTGAATCCAGATTTGCAAAAACAAGTTTAATGTCAGTACAAATTGCTTTGCGCAGACACTAAACTTGCAGTGTAAATGCACCCCAACATTCCTAGGTCTCTTTCAGCTTTCCAATCAGCAAGTTCCATCCAACCCATGGAGTACACATACCTCCTATTTACACTTCCAATACACCTATATTAAATTTCTGTTATTACTGATCAATCCAGATGCAAATCCTATTGAGCACTTGGTAAGATTCCTCCTCTTCCCCCCCCCACACTTTCCAGCTCCAGCTTGATGCCAGCTGTGAATTTAACCATCTTATACTGCAACCATGAATGCAGGATATTTATACATAGCAGGAACAGAAGGGGCCTCCATTCCTCCTATTAGTCTACCCTTTTCAGATATGTTGCTGAAATCCTTAATCACATATTTAAGCATAAACCAAACTGTTGATATGATGAGGTTCATGTACATCTTCGGGCTCCTACCTCCACCTCAGCTGCCGTTGGCTCCTTACTAAAGCACATGTTCATCGTGTTTCTTGCTGTCCGATAAAATGTAGTCAGTGATACAGATCGTCCCTGTAAATGAAAAAATATCAATTTAGAGATCCAAACAAATATAGCAATCCCCATCCAATAGTGTGGTTTCCTGAGGCAGCACAAATTCAGGTAGGTTGTCAGGCACATTGGCTCCAATTGATCCACTCTGAAACATCACTGATAGGCCTACCAATTGACAACACCTCCCAAACCCACAACCTCCACTACCTAGAAGGACAAGGGCAGCAGGTGCCTGGGAAACACCACCACCTCCAAGTTCCCCTCCGAGTCACACACCATGTGACTTGGACATATATCAACGTTCCTTCATCGTCGCTGGGTCAAAATCCGGGAGTTCCTTACCCAACAGCATTGTGGGAGCACCTTCACCACACAGGCTGCAGTTGTTCAAACAGAAGGGCCACTACCACCACCTTCTCAGCACAGTACAGAGGGATTGCTACGCTGTCGGAGGTGCCGTCTTTTGGGTGCGACATTAAACCCAGGCCCCATCTGCCCTCTCACATGGACATAAAAGAACCCATGGCACTATTCGAACAAGAGTAGGGGAGTTCTCCCAGTGTCCTGACCAACATTTAACCCTCAACGAACAAAAAGAAAATAGATTATCTGGTCATTTACCTCGTTGCTGTTTGTGGGACCTTGTTGCTGTAGCATTTTAGGGAAATGCAGCTACACTTCAAAAGTACTGCACTGGCTGTAAAGCGCTTTGGGATGTTCTGACATCATGAAAGGCGCTACATAAATGCAAATTCTTTCTTTTCCTTTCCTACATAACAGTCAGTGCACATCAAAATGAATGCATTGTGTGAAGCACTTGGAAACATGTTAGTATAACAAGATTTTCTTTTTAAGTATACAGCCTGCATATATTTCTCATGTAACAAAAAGTCCCAGAGTGCTTACTGAGGAGGAGAGGTGGGCACTGAATGGAAGTAAAGAATTTAAGGGTAGATCAATACCATGGTGCAAAAGAAAGGTGTGTGGGAGGCTTTTGAAGGTAGCGAGAGAGGCAACAAGGTGACAGGAAGATCAACTTCTGATGGGAGAAACAGAGGGGCTGGGAATGAGCAGTGATCCACAGCAGAGGGGCAGTGGGCTAGCACATATGTTTGGAGATTATCTAAACAAGACAGTTTCGTAACAACATGCAGAACTGGAAGAGACCGCTGCTTTCAAAATTTAAAAAAAATACCATACTATACTCTCTCGATATTACCCTCAAATCATTACTTTCACCAAAAACCATCCAACTCTCTCTTGAATTTGCTGACATTATCTGCCCTCACTGGATAATCTGTTCCGCACATTCATCCTCCTCTGCATGAAGTTAAATCTAAGCAGTCTGTTCACCTTCCCTCTTCTGAGCTTGACTTTGTGTCCCCGCTTAATGGTTATGTCAAATAGTTTATTAGAGTTGAATTTAAAATCTTGAAAATGTCATTAAATTCACTTGAGTCGCCTTCTCCCCAGCATAGGCGTTCCCAGATTCCCTAGTCTTGAGTCATAGCTCAAGTGTCTAACTCCTGGTTTTGTTGCCCCCGCTTTGTACCCTCTCAAGTCACCGTGTTCTCACTGCAGTACAGTAACCATGCAAGCTCATTATTACTGGGATAAATGCTCCACCCCTCTGGCTACATACCGAGATCTTCACTTTTTAGTTTTGAAAACGAGGACAAGGATCTTGAGTCAATTTGCTGATGAACCGGGAGCTAGACGAAGACGGAGGTGGTAGGTGTGTGGGAGGGGACTTGACTGAAGAGTTCTGGATTAGCTGCAGTTTTGTGAAAAGTGGAAGCAGAGAAGCCAATGAGCGGAGTGCTTGGGGAATTGAGAGTCAAGCTGATGATGAGGTTTTCAGTGGTGAAGGGGCGAGATCGACAATAGCCAGGCAGGTGTAAGTTCATGGTCTTGGTGATGGTGCACCTCCAGGCTCAGCCTGAGGGAGCAGCAAGGAGGTTGAAAATAAGGGGGTGTCAGCTGCACATTGGTGCTGGCAAAAGTTGAACAGGATGGCTTCAGTTTTGATGATGTGGAATGCATTCTTACAATTAATCCAGAATTTGATGTTGGACAAGCAGTCAATAGTACTGCAATGGTCTTGGAGTCAATAGTGGTGGTAAAGTTGAGTGTCATGTAGAAGTTGACCCTTCTGGACAAAGTCACCAAGCAGTAGCATGTAGATGAACGGGGACAGGTAATGGTTGAAAGTCTGGGACAGACCATCGGGGTATGGGAGGAGATATTATTTGAGGAAATGTAACGATAGCATTGAGACAGGTAGGACTGGAACCACAAAGGTACGGTACTATAGAAGTGGAAAGTGGAAGAGAGGCAATGGCCAATGTTTTCAAAGGTGGCAGAGGGACCAGGAAGGATGAGAAGGACTTTAAGCAAGGCATTATCAGTATCATGAGCTGGCACTCAACCAGGGAGTAGCAGGAGGCGTGAGCAGAGAGGCTACACAAAAAGGATACAAGAGCAGAAGATCTCTAAAACAAGAAAGAACAGGTTTCCCTAGTAACACTCTCGACCCTGTTACCCATTATCATAATGTTCTTGTTGTATAGTGTTATGCAACCTTTCCAATAATGAAACAGTCAGAACTGATTAACAACCAAGCCTGCATTATCCTATATTTAATCACACAAGTGTTGGTACTATTGGAAAAATCCAACAATAAATCCAAGTGAGATTTCAGGGCAGTAGATATTGAATATGAATTAATTGCACTCATTTGCCCATTTAAATAAACATTAATAAATAGAACTTGCATTTATATAACACCTTTCACAATCTCAGGATATCCCAAAACGCTTCAAAGTCAATGAAGTTCAGTCACTTGTTATGTAGCCAAAATCAGCTGCCAATTTGTGCACAGCAAGATCCCACAAACAGCACTATGATAATGACCAGATAATCTGTTTTAGTGATGTTGGTTGAGGGTTAAATAATGGTCAGGATAGCGGGGAGAACGCCCCTACTCTTTGCGAAATAGTGCCATGGGATCTTTTACATCCACCTGAGAGGGCAGACGGGGCCTCAGTTTAATGTCTCATCCGAAAGATGGCACCTCTGTCAGTGCAGCACTCCCTCAGTACTGCACTGGAGTGTCAGCCTAGATTAAGTGCTCAAGTCTCTGGAGTGGGGTGTGAACCAATCTCATCCTGACTCCGAGGCGACAGTGCTACCACTGAGCTGGGAAAGCTGCTATATCTTAAATGTAGGCCCTGCAGGTAGACACTCCAATCATTTAATGACATCCAGACGATTAACATTTTAATTCTAACACTGCAAACAAATACATAGTGACGTCTACAGTGGAGTCAAGACAGAGGGGAACATCAATTATTATTTGGTTGCCAACACAATAAATCAAGCTACATGTTGCACACAGATAGCATTAGTTAATTATACAAATTGATGTAACTTACAGTAGCTGCAGCCCTACTTAACCACAAAACTGATAATAATGTACTTCTGCAGTCTTCTGTGGTTAATTGGTCATGAACAAATGACTATTTTATCAGATTGACAAGTAAAAATACAAATGAAACACTTCTAAAGTAATTCCTTGGATGTGAAACACTTTGGGACATCCCAAGAATGTTACATAAATGAAAGTTCTTTCATTCTTTGCTCAGTGTTGAATAACTTTGATGCAGACATATTATTACAAATGTTCTCAAAGTTTTTTTTTAAAAAAAAGATCCCAAGTCTGCTCTTAAGCTTCTACAAAGGACACCTTTTTATCTTAGCTGTTGGCAAAATGGAATTTCATTATAAACTAACATTGTTTAAATGTTCCAACACCTTCATTCCTGTATCTCTATGCTAAACAAACAAGTATACTTAAGCTCATCTTATTTTTTTTCCAACTTAATATACACATAATTCACAATGTCGTCACAGCAATCTGCAGAATGTTTAAAAAGAAAACTGGAGATTGCAGAGTGCTATCAAACTTGAACAAAGTACAGAAATCTTATTGTAAACTAAAAAGATCCAATTTTATTTTGGATGGGTACATGGGACTGGGATGTTATAGCTATTACTGAAACATGGCTAAGGGAGGGGCAGGACTGGCAGCTCAATGTTCCAGGGTACAGATGCTCAAGGAAAGATAGAGCAGGAGGTAAGAGAGGAGGGGGAGTTGCGTTCTTGATTAGGGAGAACATCACGGCAGTAGTGAGAGGGGATATATCCGAGGGTTCGCCCACTGAGTCTATATGAGTAGAACTGAAAAATAAGAAGGGAGAGATCACTTTTATAGGATTGTACTACAGACCCCCAAATAGTCAACGGGAAATTGAGGAGCAAATATGTAAGATTACAGACAGCTGCAAGAAAAATAGGGTGGTAATAGTAGGGGACTTTAACTTTCCCAACATTGACTGGGACAGCCATAGCATTAGGGGCTTGGATGGAGAGAAATTTGTTGAGTGTATTCAGGAGGAATTTCTCATTCAGTATGTGGATGGCCCGACTAGAGAGGGGGCAAAACTTGACCTCCACTTGGGAAATAAGGAAGGGCAGGTGACAGAAGTGTTAGTGAGAGATCACTTTGGGACCAGTGATCATAATTCCATTAGTTTTAAGATAGCTATGGAGAATGATAGGTCTGGCCCAAAAGTTAAAATTCTAAATTGGGGAAAGGCCAATTTTGATGGTATTAGACAGGAACTTTCAGAAGTTGATTGGGAGAGTCTGTTGGCAGGCAAAGGGACGTCTGGTAAGTGGGAGGCTTTCAAAAGTGTGTTAACCAGGGTTCAGGGTAAGCACATTCCTTATAAAGTGAAGGGCAAGGCTGGTAGAAGTAGGGAACCTTGGATGACTCGGGAGATTGAGGCCCTAGTCAAAAAGAAGAAGGAGGCATATGACATGCATAGACAGCTGGGATCAAGTGGATCCCTTGAAGAGTGTAGAGATTGCCGGAGTAGAGTTAAGAGATAAATCAGGAGGGCAAAAAGGGGACATGAGATTGCTTTGGCAGATAAGGCAAAGGAGAATCCAAAGAGCTTCTACAAGTACATAAAGGGCAAAAGAGTAACTAGGGAGAGAGTAGGGCCTCTTAAGGATCAACAAGGTCATCTATGTGCGGAACCACAAGAGATGGGTGAGATCCTGAATGAATATTTCACATCGGTATTTACGGTTGAGAAAGGCATGGATGTTAGGGAATTTGGGGAAATAAATAGTGATGTCTTAAGGAGTGTACATATTACAGAGAGGGAGGTGCTGGACGTCTTAACGCGCATCAAGGTAGATAAATCTCCGGGACCTGATGAAATGTATCCCAGGACGTTATGAGAGGTTAGGGAGGAAATTGCGGGTCCCCTAGCAGAGATATTTGAATCATCGACAGCTACAGGTGAGGTGCCTGAAGATTGGAGGGTAGCAAATGTTGTGCCTTTGTTTAAGAAGGGCGGCAGGGAAAAGCCTGGGAACTACAGACCGGTGAGCCTGACATCTGTAGTGGGTAAGTTGTTAGAGGGTATTCTGAGAGACAGGATCTACAGGCATTTGGAGAGGCAGGGACTGATTAGGAACAGTCAGCATGGTTTTGTGAGAGGAAAATCATGTCTCACGAATTTGATTGAATTTTTTGAAGGGATAACCAAGAAGATAGATGAGGGCTGTGGAGTAGACGTGGTCTACATGGACTTTAGCAAAGCCTTTGACAAGGTACCGCATGGTAGGTTGTTACATAAGGTTAAATCTCACGGGATCCAAGGTGAGGTAGCCAATTGGATACAAAATTGGATTGACGACAGAAGACAGAGAGTGGCTGTAGAGGGTTGTTTTTCAAACTGGAGGCCTGTGACCAGCGGTGTGCCTCAGGGATCGGTGCTGGGTCCGCTGTTATTTGTTATTTATATTAATGATTTGGATGAGAATTTAGGAGGCATGGTTAGTAAGTTTGCAGATGACACCAAGATTGGTGGCATTGTGGACAGTGAAGAAGGTTATCTAGGATTGCAACGGGATCTTGATAAATTGGGCCAGTGGGCCGATGAATGGCAGATGGAGTTTAATGTAGATAAATGTGAGGTGATGCATTTTGGTAGATCGAATCGGGCCAGGACCTACTCAGTTAATGGTAGGGCGTTGGGGAGAGTTATAGAACAAAGAGATCTAGGAGTACAGGTTCATAGCTCCTTGAAAGTGGAGTCACAGGTGGATAGGGTGGTGAAGAAGGCATTCGGCATGCTTGGTTTCATTGGTCAGAACATTGAATACAGGAGTTGGGATGTTTTGTTGAAGTTGTACAAGACATTAGTAAGGCCACACTTGGAATACTGTGTACAGTTCTGGTCACCCTATTATAGAAAGGATATTATTAAACTAGAAAGAGTGCAGAAAAGATTTACTAGGATGCTACTGGGACTTGATGGTTTGACTTATAGGGAGAGGTTAGATAGACTGGGACTTTTTTCCCTGGAGAGTAGGAGGTTAAGGGGTGATCTTATAGAAGTCTATAAAATAATGAGGGGCATAGATAAGGTAGATAGTCAAAATCTTTTCCCAAAGGTAGGGGAGTCTATAACGAGGGGACATAGATTTAAGGTGAGAGGGGAGAGATACAAAAGGGTCCAGAGGGGCAATTTTTTCACTCAAAGGGTGGTGAGTGTCAGGAACGAGCTGCCAGAGGCAGTAGTAGAGGCGGGTACAATTTTGTCTTTTAAAAAGCATTTGGACAGTTACATGGGTAAGATGGGTATAGAGGGATATGGGCCAAGTGCAGGCAATTGGGACTAGCTTAGTGGTATAAACTGGGCGACATGGACATGTTGGGCCGAAGGGCCTGTTTCCATGTTGTAAACTTCTATGACTCTAACTAAAAATTTAGAGAAAAAAATGGGATTTTCTAGCTGAATTGGGATGCAAAATCTGCACTGCTGAAACACAAATATCACCTCGGAGTGGACAATTGTCTTCAGTTTGTAAATTGAAAAAGTATAAACGTGGTTAAACTTCAAGAATCTTGATGATGTATTCAATTTTTTTTAAAACCAGAAAGAATCAAATTCTGAATGCCAATTTTCTCCGCTTCTGTCCCAAAGATATTGACCATTTGGGAAATGGATCCATAAGTGCCAGGAATGTTGTCCGAGTGGCCATTTTTAACGCAAGAGCCCAGACAATGTAGGAGAAGGCATCAGAGGCAACCCCAATCCTGGCCCCACTTGACATGAATGCATACACACTTTCCAACTGGGGTCAGTGGGCAAGCAACTAGGAACGGGAATGCCAGCTAATTTCACATTCAGACGTCACAGACATGGGATCAAAGCTGGGACTCTCTGGTCTCTAAAACTTTGCTACGTGTTGCTGTTACCAACTGAGCCAGTAGGAGCAACTTCAAAAAGGCCCTTAGGAATGGAGCAAGTGCACCTAAAAATTACCCAATTAAAGACAGGTTTAGCTAACCTCAACTCTATTGAGAAGAGAAACAAAAGATGATGAGCATGTTGGAGATGTGGGCAGTGAAAGCCAGTAAGATCGACGTATCATTGTTAAAAGTGAGGTGAAAATTCTACCTCCATGTGTTTGATAAAACACAAACCTATGAGGTGCCCAATACGGTTGAGAGATTTTTTTTGTATATTGAATTTATTGCATTTATGAAAAACACACTGAAAAAATGCAAAATTTTAAATCAAATGCATGTATAATTTTAACATGCTTATCAGTTTTAAGTGTTTTATGTAATTTTGACAAATCACAAAATTAGCACTTCACCAGCTTCTCCCGCCCTTTGAACGGTACTGTCAATGAGAGGAAATGCTTTATTAGTTTGATTAAAAGTCAATGGGGGATTTATTTGTTGAAGTCACAAGTCTTGTGTTTGTGGAACACATGCAAATAAAATTTTGATCGCACATCTAGCAAAAGCAGATGAGTCAAAGTCTCTCATTAAGCAATTATTAGCCAAGATTCACTGAAAGGGAGAAGATAGTGTTCGGACAACACAAACTAAGAATAAAAGGTATGGAATGAGAAAGACGGTGTTCAAACAAGGGCAAGAGAGTGTGCACATGTGAAAGAGCAAGAGAGAGTGAGAGAGAAATTGACATTTGACCTTCAGAGGTGCGGCTATGCTGGTAACGGTAATCGGGAGTCATCTAATGGATTTCGAATTTTCCAGTTCCTATTTTTAAAAGGGAATGATTGGATGAGGTCAAAGAAGGTTATTGAGCAAGTGAAACTGTACTCAAGTCTGAATCAGTATCTTCAGGCAAAGCAGCCATCGTTTAGCTAGAGAGGTGCTGTTGACTAGTTTTATGATTAATTCTTTTAATCTAAAGAGCGTGATACTGCAAGGTAGTTTAATCTCCAGTCATCAAATGTCAGGGAATTAGTCAATAAATTCTGAAAATGCGAGCCATTAAACTGTAAAATTCTGCCAACAAGTGCTTGTTTGCATTTACGTGGCATCAATAAAAGAGAGAGAAACATCCATGAGCTAAATCAACAGGATTGCTTCGTGCAGATGGTCATCTGGTGTACACATTGAGAGCAGAAAACCTCATATCAGGAAATGTCAAAGTTAGTCCACATTCCTGGATCCAGCAACAAACATGAACACAGAACCAGCAAACAAAAGGGCCAGAATTATTCTTCATATTTGTTGATAAATTTTGAATCAGTGAAAGACACAGCCATCACATAAGTTAGGACATTAAAGACACTTATTTTAGAAAGTGAATCATTTCTATTCGGGGGCTCTACAGTACATCAACTCCCAACAGACAATTAACATTTTTGCACATGTTGCCTCAGTAACCATAAGGGGAAAGAGGAGAAATCACAAGAATTGCTACACAAAAACTAAGCACAATGCACTAATCTTTTTGCACAACTACACTATTGGCTTACAGAAGGGGAGTAAGGAAGAGGTGGGGGGGGGGGGGGGGGGGTGGAAAGAAGATGGGGAGAGGGGGAGGGAAGAGGATTATTTACTGGGACAGTGGTTCTCAGAGAGTCCTGCTGCACTTCACCTGTTAAAGTGGGTAATCGGTCTCTGAACACATTCATATTGCGATAACTATGTGAGGGGACGGATTGGACTTTAGTGCCTCTCCAGTCTGTAAATGTCAATGGTCTGCAGTCACTTCTTATATTACAATGTGAATCTATTTGGACGCAGATTATGTGAATGCACACACCTTATAAATACACTTGTACAGGTCACTGAGAACTTCATTGTCCTCTTCACTCTCCTTCTTTTCCTGAGCAAACAGTCGCCGCCTGCCTGTTTTCAATTCAGTGTCTATTTCTTTCAGCTTATTCCGGAAGCCATTTTTATGCACCACACCATTTACCAGCCCGTTTTTTGGCTCAAACCTGGGCAGAGACTGAGACTTATACGTGTTGTCTGAATGTGCTTCCAGTGGCCCTTTCTTCTTCTCCAGATTCTCTTTTTCTGTCAACACCTCTTTCTCCAGCTTCTTGTGCTCTTCCTGGGAGAGGGAGTCATAGGAGAGTAGGAACTGGCAATAGGCCTCTTGTAACTTGGCCAGCCTGTCCTGTGCAGTTTTAGGGATTCGCAGCATGTCTGCCAGTTTATTCCACTTCTTGAGGTCAGTCACTTGCTGCATGCCGCCCATGTCATTGATCAGCTGATAAAAACGGGCCAAGTCCAGTTCACATCCTCCTACAACACAGAACCACATCAATTATGTCAACCTTCAGTTCAACATCACTGCAACTATATTTGGAACTGTATTTGTAACAGCAGGCCCGTGAAAGGTTATTTGTCTCTATCAATTAAATATTGCACATTACTCAACATCAAATCAATACTACTCTGGTAATTTCACCTTTAATCATGGAAAGGCTAATTGAAGTCTTTCTGTTTTAACAGCAACCGTTATGTCTAATCACAATTATAGATTGATCTTGAAATACAGCACTGCTACTAGTATTTTTTTTGATATTGTACTCCCATGACTACCATCTTATATTATATTCAAAAAGTATACCACGGATGAGTGACTTCAGTCATGTGGAGAGACTGGAGAAGCTGAGTCTGTTCTTTAAAACAGAGGAGGTTAAGGGGAGATTTGATAGAGGTGTTCAAGATCATGAAGGGTTTTGATGGAGTAAATAAGGAGAAACTGTTTCCATTGGCAGAAGGGTCAGTAACCAAAAGACACAGATTTAAGGTGATCAGCAAAACATGAGGAAACTTTCTTTCAAGAAGTTGTTATGATCTGGAATGCACTGCCTGAAAAGGTGGTGGAAGCAGATTCAATAGTAACTTTCAAGATTGGATAAATACTTAAGGGAAAGAATTTACAGGGCTATGGGGAAAGAGCAGGGGAATGGGACTAATTGGATAGCTCTTTCAAAGTGCCGGCACAGGCACGATGGGCCGAATGCCCTCCTCCTGTGCTGTGTGATGTCTGAACAAGAATTGTAGTTTTTGTAAGAAATACGAGCTTGCATTTCCACTGTCCAGGGCAGAGGCTATACCTTAAAGAGGAAGGAAAATTCGGGGAATGTTTCTTTCCTCCCCCACCGCACATTAAAAAATATATTCCTCGATTTAAAATTTAAAAAAACATTACACTACAGAGAACCATCATCTGATCACACTGAGGGCTGGTGCACTTCAGAACAGCCATGACTTCACACTACCCTAGGAACAAATCCAGAGCTGCTGGCCAGGGGAAGATATGCTACTGGGTGCGTTCACACTGCAAATTCACCATCGGTATGAAGTGATTTTTACTTCACACGGACACTAAACTCACGTGGTGCAAATCGGGTATTACGGTCTGAATTAACTCTGAAGCAGAGCGAGACTCCCTGCTCCAGATTCAGGCTTCATTTCACAGTGTGAAGCAAAAACCACTTTGCACTGACTCTATACAGTTGTAGTTTAATTGGACACGCCGTCTGGGAACCAGATGAACATAAAGGTGCTCCCTCTGCACTTTCCTTGCCCTTTTAACGTCTGTAAAGGTGAGAAAAAATACAGACTAGCAACTAAGCTGGGTTGCACTTTAAAACTTGGAGAATAGTTTTTCTTTGCAGCTTTCAAAACAAACTGTACATTTAATCTGGAAGCATGTAACAGATACTGATCAGGGTAGTACAGAGCAGCACCCCAAGGATTTCACGTGACAACCAACCACAAGTGCAAACTCGAGTTATTTATGCAAACTGCATAAACCCACTGCCTTTAACTTCCTCTGACATGTTTATTTAATTCTCAATCTATGGCACTCCTCTAGGTTTCCCTCCCACCCATTAAAATATACCTACCTACCTACTAGCTGCAGACTAGGGGTGACCTGGTACCACATGCTCTACAGCACCATTCTATTTACAGAAAGAAGGACCTAGGGCAGTTCACGTAGAGACAAAACCCTCCCTTATCTCCAGACAGGGGAATGTCTCATCACGCAGTGTACCAAAACTAATCATCTTAAACAACACTCCATTGAGTAATGGGTGCACTTTCTGCTACGCTAAAGTCCCCGGTAAGATATCAAAACGTTCTGAGCTACCTTGAACTAATTCACATGGTACTGCATAATGTGCTCATCATAAAAGCACTACATTGTAACTAAACAATTACTAAAATTCCAACAAGGTTTATGCATTCGATCATAACAATTGAAAATGCAAAACTGCGGCAGAATCAAGCGACAGACTTAACGATGTGCAACAACAGATCAAGATTGATTTTTTGGGTGGTGGGGGCCAGAATGGTGGCAAATAAAACGTCTTTAAAACATCCTGCAGTTTGAAGGAGAAGGTGAGAAGTCCATCAGAATACTGTCCTTTCACCAATGGAACAAATCCAGCCCAGGTGGGACAATGCTAATTTTTGATTATCAAAGTGCTAAAGTAGAGTGACTTGGGACAGCCTCAATCCAGACAAGAGCCCACAGTATGATCGGGTCAGATATTAAAGCTGTAAACCCCAACTTCACCTCTCTAACTGTGTTAGGAAGCAGAAATGAAACTGGGCTCCCCGATTAAAATTAGATTATGGACAGTTTAACTTGTTCCTATTCACTGACTGATTGACATGATATGGACGTTCTCAGGGCACACAATGAGTTAATTCCTCTTCTTTGATTTCTGGTAGTCCATTTCATAGATCTGCTGACTTTCTTGCAACTGGTCACTTTACAATTTATTCACGGAACCAAATAAAGAGATAAAGTGCGATGGGATCTCTGGGTTAAAGCCTACTGAAGCAGCTTATTCGAATTTAGTTTTCGCAGACTTGCAGTGGGTTGATCATCAGCTATTTGCTAGGAGGACCTTTTACTGAACTGGAACAGATTCAAACTCGGATTGTAGAGGTGAACAGGGCTGCATTCCGAAGCACTGCCTGGATCCATCAAAAACATGCTCAACTACAATCATTTTGTTCCATTTATATCTACACAGATGTCCTTAGTTTACACTTTGTACTGTTTCTAGTTTTTAATTTTATTTGATGTGTACAGTAGTGTAGAGGTTATGGGACAGAACAGGCAACCTAAAGGTTATGAGTCCAAATCCCATCATGACAAATTGTGAAAGTCATAGAGTTATACAGCACGGATAGAGGCCCTTCGGCCCATCGTGTCCGCGCCGGCCATCAAGCCCAGTCTAATCTAATCCCATATTCCAGCATTTGGTCCGTAGCCTTGTATGCTATGGCATTTCAAGTGCTCATCCAAATGCTTCTTGAATGTTGTGAGGGTTCCTGCCTCCACAACCCTCTCAGGCAGTGAGTTCCAGACTCCAACCACCCTCTGGGTGAAAAAGTTCTTTCTCAAATCCCCTCTAAACCTCCCGCCTTTTACCTTGAATCTATGCCCCCTTGTTATAGAACCCTCAACGAAGGGAAAAAGCTCCTTAGTATCCATCCTATCTATGCCCCTCATAATTTTGTACACCTCAATCATGTCCCCCCTCAGCCTCCTCTGCTCCAAGGAAAACAAACCCAATCTTCCCAGTCTCTCTTCATAGCTGAAGCGCTCCAGCCCTGGTAACATCCTGGTGAATCTCCTCTGCACCCTCTCCAAAGCGATCACATCCTTCCTGTAGTGCGGCGACCAGAACTGCACACAGTACTCCAGCTGTGGCCTAACCAGTGTTTTATACAGCTCCATCATAACCTCCTTGCTCTTATATTCTATGCCTCGGCTAATAAAGGCAAGTATCCCATATGCCTTCTTTACCACCTTATCTACCTGTTCCGCCGCCTTCAGGGATCTGTGAACTTGCACACCAAGATCCCTCTGACCCTCTGTCTTGCCTAGGGTCTTCCCATTCATTGTGTATTCCCTTGCCTTGTTAGTCCCTCCAAAGTGCATCACCTCGCACTTTTCCGGGTTAAATTCCATTTGCCACTGTTCCGCCCATCTGACCAACCCATCTATATCGTCCTGCAGACTGAGGCTATCCTCCTCGCTATTTACCACCCTACCAATTTTTGTATCATCAGCGAACTTACTGATCATACCTTTTACATTCATATCCAAGTCATTAATGTAGACCACAAACAGCAAGGGCCCCAGCACAGATCCCTGTGGCACCCCACTGGCCACAGGCTTCCAGTCACAAAAACAACCTTCGGCCATCACCCTCTGCCTTCTGCCACTAAGCCAGTTTTGTATCCAAAGTGCCAAGGCACCCTGGACTCCATGGGCTCGTACCTTCTTGACCAGTCTCCTGTGCGGGACTTTATCGAAAGTGAACTCAATAAATCTGGTAATTTGTGGGTTGGCACCAGAAAAAACTGATTGTGAAACCTGCCAGATTGCTGTACAAACCCAACTGGATTACTAATGTTCTGGGGGGAAGGAAACCTGCCACCCCTATCTGATCTGGCCTACACGTGACTCTCAGTCCCACACCACATGGTTGCCTCCTGATGTAGGCCACTCAGTCGTTTTTAAACAAAATCATATCAAAGCAGCTGTCCAACACCTTCTCAGGACAACGGGGGACAGACAATTAATGCAGCCTTGCCAGTGTCACCCACATCCTGAGAAGATAAAGAATATATGACATTGATATTTAATGGATAGGGCTCAATCTACATGTGTAGAAGGTAAATAACTATCAGTTACACAGCCATGCAATTTTCACCTCTTTAGATCGATTTCATTATGTTCCTTTCATGGGTTTAGGGACGATCCAAAATGGCTAATTATTTCCTCAAGCTTACAAAAAGCACACCTTTGCTGCCCCTCACCATTAAAAAAAATTAGGATTTATCCTAACATTACCAATGTACACCGAACGCTGTGCCAAATGTGACATGCATCATTCTCAGCCGAAGTGAATGAAATTTTTGGATGTCTTAGTTGTCTGAAGGAGGTGATATTGACTTAATCGATCATGAGCATTTCTTTGGTGAGTGAATACTGGCTTTTAAATGAGGCAGCGCCTCCCGAATGGCTGTTCCTCTCCAACCAGAGCAGGGAGCAGATGGTCACACTATGTTTCTCATCTTTTTAAAATAATTTTTGAAGCTTGCTTCATAATTCTAAAACTCAAATTAATTTGTGAGTAGAGCATTTTGAAACAGTGCCTCTCACTGAACTTCCCATTTTAAAAACACGGGCACAACAAAATATGTTCTCATTGGTAATAGTACTGGTCACTGTAA
The DNA here is from genome assembly GCF_035084215.1 of Heptranchias perlo. Taxonomy (NCBI): domain Eukaryota; kingdom Metazoa; phylum Chordata; class Chondrichthyes; order Hexanchiformes; family Hexanchidae; genus Heptranchias; species Heptranchias perlo. The sequence continues at coordinate 33,782,460 of NC_090326.1, read as the reverse complement.
TATACAAGACACATGGCTATATTTTCTCAACGGACTCCTGGATGGCCGAGGTTACGCCAAGGTAAGGGTATTTTTTTCGGCCTAGCAGAAGAATTACTCCTGCATTACTCCTAATCTCCAGCGGCAGTACACTAGTGTCAGGGATCAGCAAATAAAACAGTTCAGCTCAGCACCATTATTTAAACTGGTAACCTAACGCAAGTGCTGCTGTGACGGTGTTCTTCTGAGGTATACTGTTGAGGAAGAGCAGCAGAAACTTTACTCTGCTTCAGGGCTGACAGTGTGCAACAAGTGGAACCCCACTGACCAAGACAGGCATCCCTCAGCACGACGACCAAAGTTCACCAGAATGTTTATTTTTGTTGGTAAGCCTGCTGAGTAGGGTTGCCAACCCTCCAGGAATGCCCTGGAGTCCGCAGGAATTAAAGATTAATCTCCTGGACACTGCTGCGAGCAAACCAGGAGAAAAATCATAGGGGCATTAAAAAAAGTTTTTTTGTTCCATTTTCCTTAAACACTTCATTTCACTAGTAATACAAATATTGAAGATGGAACAAAAAAAGCTTTTTAACTGGGTGGGGTGATGGGAGGTCATGTGATGAAACCTCCAGGAATACGCCCAAAGTTGGCAAACCTGCTGCTGAGTTTAAAATCAGCCTTCAACCTGACTTGCTGCTTTTCTCCACCTCGACTTTGAATCTTGGTTGAAAAAGAAGCAAGATTAACTACCCAGTATTCCCCAGCTAGCAGCTGCCAGTAGGAACTGTGTTCCTGCCCCAGTACACAAGCCTTACTGTATTTTGAAGGCGCAACTAAGTGAAAGCTCAACATAATTCTCCAGCAAATGGCTTGTGAAACAGGGTAGTGAGAACTGATTCAATATTTTTTCAAAAACACACCAGTGCCTCAGTGGTGCCCATAGTAAGGTGGCATCAACAAACAAGTCCGTAACTTTCTCACATCAGTTTATCACAGTATGCAGTCAGTAAACAGCATCTGTAGCTACTTGCACAGGTGCCAGTCAACCTCCTTTACATTAGGCCTAGGAAGATATCATTGAGGACGTAACTAGTACTGTGAATAACCAGCATTTATACAGTTCTGCTCACGCGAAGGAAGACATCTCAAAGTGCTTTATAATGAGGAAAGGGAGAAGGGGCACACCAAGCACGGGGAATGAGGAGCTGAACGCACTGTCAAAGAGGAGGTTTTTGAAAGCAGGGAGGCAGTTGACAAGGCAGATGGGGCTATATATATATATAAAAAAGAGTTCCAGATTGTGACTACTTTCAGGAGACATCAATAATCTTAAATTGCAAATAGTCTTCAGCACCTTGGGCAGATCACAGGAGATGCGGGAAATAATTTACTGCAGGGTGCACATCCCAAAACAAGCACCACACGGACTGCAGCGGTTCAAGAAGGTGGCTCACCACCACCTTCTCGAGGGCAATTAGGGATGGGCAATAAATGCTGGCCTCGCCAGCGACGCCCACATCCCATGAACGAATTTAAAAGAAGAGTGGAGGTCAATGGCTGACCCTCCCCAGCACTGGAAGAGAGGTTTCACAGAATTTTATGGTGTTTATTTATCAATCCCACCTCTGACCACTAGATGGTTTTATACAACTCTTTAACACATCATTATATCTCTCCTTTCAGAAAACCACTCTTTTAAAAACAAACTTTGGCAGTGGTGCAAAACAGACGTAACAAATCGTCAGCCTGTTTTACACCCCGCCTGATTTTATTTTCCATTGAAAGAAAATCGGGCAGGGTGTAAAGTGAGCTTCCAATTCGCTATCATCTGTTTTGCGCTCCCACCAAACTCAAATTTCACCCCCACTGTACTAACTGCACAGGTAACCTACAAGTCTAATCTATCAGGTGGTTCTCAGTTTCTGGTTGGATACCTCCGTTCCAGTTCATTCTTAATCTCGGGTTCAAGTCATTGCTCAAGTGTTTTAGTTTCTTTTATCAACTCATCTTGCACTGGCTCCAGCTTTTCAAATGTTTTAATGAGATCTCTTCTCTTCCTTCCAAACTGTTCATCACCTGCGCTTGCAATACATGAACTTGGCTCATCACTCTTATGCAGAACGATTTCTGGTTTCCATTCATTTTGCTCAGGTGCATGCAGTCTGTCCCGGTAGCAGAGCTTTTTAAAATGAGTAGGTCCTCGGTCAGAACAACTCTTTTGCTTACAATTGTGCGCTGGAGCTGGTGCGAGACTCCTTTAATAATTTATAGTATGAGCAGTCACCTGAGGGAAGTGTTATCTTCATTCTATGGCCCATCAACAATTGTGCTGGCAAATCTATGCCATCTCCAGGTGTGTTACAATAATCAAGTAGGGCTGGATGTGCACCTGGACCTCGCTTTCTTCAAGTTTATTTCCCACTTGAACAGCTTTCCCACTGTAATGTGGGCACTTTGGTGACAATGAATGCTTGAATCTATAGGCCTCACTAAATTTCTCCACAATTACATTTGAACTCTCGGTATTAGTTAACCCAACAAGTTCAAAACAAAAATGAACGGTAGTCTACGATGATTAAATACTGATTTGAATGAAATTATATTGGTCCTAACTTCCCTCCATGGTCTTTTTCAAGTAGCTTTCTTAATGATTTTTCACACCTGTCAAATTAAGCAAGAACTTATCTAAATTATTCACCGTGCCAAGGTGTTGTTGCAGGTCTTTTCTGTTGCTTGGTTTTTTTTAAATGTGTTTGATGGCTTCCAACTGATTTTTTAAAAATCTGCCTAAAATCCTTTGGCTGTGAGTCTGTGCCCTATGTATATATTTCTTGTACTTTGAGCTTGCACTTATTCCTATTCAGCTTCAGTTACTCGCTGTAGGACTTTATCCAACCTTCAGTCATACTTCCATACATTGTCTCCACATATTCAGGTTATCACCTATAAAAATTTCCAATCCTTCAATGTCATCTTGCATCAGAAACATTTGAATGTTGGAAAATTTCTGGAGCTGAGATAATCTCAAAAGGGCACTCTGCTGCTGTATGCCTTTCTGCCAAAAGGACTATTAAAGTGCACAACTTTAACAAGCCTTCATTCAATTGTAGCTGCCAGTGGCCACAATTTACATTCAGCATTGCTGAAGAATTTGGCATTTGATAATCGTGACACTACTTCCTCCATGGTCTGTGATGGATAATGTTCTCAGTCAATAGTTTTATTTAAATCTTTACAGTCGAGGTATGTTCTTACTCAGTCATTGTTTGGCTTGACAATCGTCCTTGTACTACTGATCCAGCAACGTCACACTGTGAATTTCTTTGTTAATTACACCAAGTTTCTGGACTTGTAGTTAGCTTCTTGTAAACTGACAGTGTCTCCTGTACCCAGCTTAAAACAAATAGTTTTGTCATTTATCTCAAGGCCAACTGTGCATTCATAAACAGTGTCCGAGGCCCAACCACCTTCAGCTGCTTCATCAATGACCTTCCCTCCATCATAAAGGTCAGAAATGGGGATGTTCGCTGATGATCGCACAGTGTTCAGTTCCATTCGCAACCCCTCAGATAATGAAGCAGTCCGAGCCTGCATGCAGCAAGACCTGGACAACATCCAGGCTTGGGCTCATAAGTGGCAAGTAACATTCGCGCCAGATAAGTGCCAGGCAATGACCATCTCCAACAAGAGAGAATCTAACCACCTCCCTTGACATTCAACGGCATTACCATCGCCAAATCCCCTACCATCAACATCCTGGGGGTTACCATTGACCAGAAACTTAACTGGACCAGCCATATAAATACTGTGGCTACAAGAGCAGGTCAGAGGCTGGGTATTCTGCTGCGAGTGATTCACCCCCTGACTCCCCAAAGCCTTTCCACCATCTACAAGACACAAGTCAGGAGTGTGATGGAATACTCTCCACTTGCCTGGATGAGTGCAGCTCCAACAACACTCAAAAAGCTCGACACCATCCAGGACAAAGCAGCCCGCTTGATTGGCACCCCATCCACCATCCTAAACATTCACTCCCTTCACCACCGGCGCACTGTGGCTGCAGTGTGTACCATCCACAGGATGCACTGCAGCAACTCGCCAAGGCTTCTTCGACAGCACCTCCCAAACCCGCAACCTCTACTACCTAGAAGGACAAGAGCAGCAGGCACATAGGAACAACACCACCTGCACGTTCCCCTCCAAGTCACACACCATCCCGACTTGGAAATATATCGCCATTCCTTCATCGTCACTGGGTCAAAATCCTGGAACTCCCTTCCCAACAGCACTGTGGGAGAATCGTCACCACACGGACTGCAGCGGTTCAAGAAGGCGGCTCACCACCACCTTCTCAAGGGCAATTAGGGATGGGCAATAAATGCCGGCCTCGCCAGCGACACCCACATCCCATGAACGAATAAAAAAACCCATTTCCTATAGGAATCATATCCATTAAAAAAAAAATCACTCAGACTGCTCTTTCAATCAAAGAAAGTTTTTTTTTGTTCTTTGCTTATCTGACAAGGAAGGTTTTGCCTTGGTTTTGCATACTTTAGCAAAGTGGTTTCTCTCTCTTTTTAAAAAACACAGGTTGAGCCATTGGCTGGGCATTTTTTCCTTCTCTTGAGATTTACCAAAGTATTTACAATCCATGATCAGCTCGATCTAATTGCACTCCCCCACCCCCCGCCCACAGCCCACCCCACCACAGGCATTGTGCAAAGTGACATCTCTGCTCCATTCACATTACTTAGCGCACTGCTAGAATTGCAGAGATCTTCTACCTTCTAGCTGCATTCTGCTGGTTTCAGCTGCCCTGCAAACACCAACTGCTCTCTGTAGATTATAGACTTATTTTCCCTTGGTAATCTGGCTCTGACATGATTTGCTCACCGTTATCCTGATTGCAATTCTGTCTCTAATGCTGCTGTCTACAAGGGATGCATAGTCAAGTCTTGGCCTTTTGTTCACAAACCAAATTCGAAATGAGTGAAGAACTTAAAGTAATTAATATTAGTAAAGAAAAAGTACCAGAGAAATTAATGGGACTAAAAGCCCGATGACCTACATCCTAGGGCTCTAAAAGAGGTGGCTGCAGAGATAGTGAATGCATTGGTTGTGACATTCCAAAATTCCCTAGATTCTAGAACGGTCCTAGTGGATTGGAAGGTAGCAAATGTAACCCCGCTATTCAAGAAAGGAGGGAGAGAGAAGACAGGGAACTACAGGCCAGTTAGCCTGACTTCGGTCGTCGGGAAAATGCTGGAATCCATTGTTAAGGAAGTGGTAACGGGGCAATTAGAAAATCACGGCGGGATTAGGCAGAGTCAACATGGTTTTATGAAAGGGAAATAGTTTTTTGAGGATGTAACTAGCAGGGTAGATAAAGGGGAAACCAGTGGATGTAGTATATTTGGATTTTCAAAAGGCATTCAATAAGGTGCCACATAAAAGGTTATTACACAAGGTAAGGGCTCGTGGGGTTGGGGGGGGTAATATATTAGCATGGATAGAGGATTGGTTAATGGACAGAAAACAGAGAGTAGGAATAAATGCATCATTTTCAGGTTTGCAGGCTGTATCTAGTGGGGTGCTGCAAGGATCAGTGCTTGGGCTTCAGCTATTTACAATCTATATTAATGACTTAGATGAAGGGACCGAGTGTAATGTATCCGAGTTTGCTGACGATACAAAGCTAGGTGGGAAATAAAGCTGTGAGGAGGACACAATGAGTCTGCAAAGGGATATAGACAGGTTAAGTGAGTGGGCAAGAAGGTGGTAGATGGAGTATAATGTGGGGAAATGTGAGGTTATTCACTTTGGCAGGAAGAATAGAAAAACAGAATATTTTTTAAATGGTGAGAAACTATTAAATGTGGGTGTTCAGAGAGATTTGGGTGTCCTTGTACACGAAACGTGAAGTGAACATGCAGGTACAGCAAGCAATTAGGAAGGCAAATGGTATGTTGGCCTTTATTGCAAGGGGGTTGGAGTACAAGAGTAAGGAAGTCTTGCTACAATTGTATAGGGCCTTAATGAGACCATACATAGAGTACTGTGTACAGTTTTGATCTCTTTATCTAAAGAAGGATATGCTTGCCTTAGAGGCAGTGCAACAAAGGTTCACTAGATTAATTCCTGGAATGAAAGGGTTGTCCTATGAGGAGAGATTGAGTAGAATGGGCCTATATTCTCTGGAAGAATCAGAGGTGATCTCATTGAAACACATAAGATTCTGAGAGGGCTTGACAGAGTAGATGCTGAGAGGATATTTCCCTGGGCTGGAGAGTCTAGAACTAGGGGGCATAGTCGCAGGATAAGGGGTCGGTCATTTAAGACTGAGATGAGGAGGAATTTCTTCACTTAGGGTTGTGAATCTTTGGAATTCTCTACCCCAGAGGGCTGTGGATGCTCAGTTGTTGAGTATATTCATAACTGAGATTGATAGATTTTTGGACTCTAAGGGAATCAAGGGATATGCGGATCAGGCGGGAAAGTGGAGTTGAGGTCGAAGATCAGCCATGATCTTATTGAATGGCAGAGCAGGCTCAAGGGGCCTTATGACCTACTCCTGATCCTATTTCTTATGTTCTTGTGATCAATGCTTTCTCCTTGAGCTTGGAAACTACTATTAAACACGTCTTTTGTATGTAACATTCCTCAAACCTGGCAATTAATATCTTTGGGTTCTATTTATTCTCTCCCTTACTATACCTATATGTATTATAGATCTCTGTCACTTCCTCGAATACTAGTAAAGCATATTTTGTTTCATACACTTTATTTCCTGTTGCTGTTGCATATTCTCCACACTTCTGCAACATTTCCTTCCAGTCTTATATAACATGGGAGCTTTAAACCTTTCATTTATATCCCAGCTCCAACACTAAGTGAAAGTTTGTAGCTAATTTGAACTCTCAGGAGATTGTCTGCAAAATGTCTTCAATTTATTTTTTTAAACAATGGCTGCCTCCTTTTCTGAGCACATTGTGTTCATATATCAATCCGTCTCTTACCAATAGGTGCCTCTGTACGTTTTACATATTATTACAGCACCCAGTTCACATTGGCGCTCCTCTTCCTTCTCCAAACAAACCAAATTCCATTTATTGATCTCCCCAGCAACGCCCCCCCACCCCTCCATCACCAATGTGAGCTCCTGCCTCCTATTGCTCCTGCTCCAGGGGATTAAACGCTGCTGCACAGTGTGAGGAGGAGTTCCTAACCGTAAACAATTGCATCAACATACAACCCCTTTGAGCAGCACAGGAGGTAGCAGCCAGGAGGAGGGGGGGGGGGGGGGGTTTAAGGGGAGGGGAGGAGCCAGGAAGAGGGAGGGTTGAGGAGAGGAACCAGGAGGAGAGGGGGGTGAGGAGCCAGGAGCAATGCCCATTTTTATCTGCAAGACAGACTGTCCATGTGAAACTCAGATGGTTAGCAATCATAGTTGCTCACGGATTCCCTCACAGGGACCTCCAGATCTGTCTACTCTAAAGGCTTCGGACTTTTCAAAACCAAACTGATCAACGTTAATAGCAGTGTGTTGATGTAGTAATAGGTGGAGAGTCACACAGTGGATTTATACCTGTGATTCCCCACTTGGAGAATCTTCATCTGTGCCAGAAGTCCTGGATAGTGAATAGTTAGCGGGCTGGGAGGAGGGGGGGGGGAATGAATGTAAAGGTCACGTGTCCTCACGGCCTATTTCAAAGCAGTATGGAGATGGGTTCAGGTCAGAAGCCTATCATCTTGGACTGTGATGACGTCAGGCATAAGAACCAAAAGGTGACATGAGGAAAAACTTTTTTTTTTAAAACACGAGTGGTTAGGATCTGGAATGCACTGCCCGAGGCGGTGGTGGAGGCAGATTCAATCATGGCCTTCAAAAGGGAACTGGATAAGTACTTGAAAGGAAAAAAATTGCAGGGCTACGGGGAAAGCGCAGGGGAGTGGGACTAGCTGGATTGCTCTTGCATAGAGCCGGCACAGACTCGATGGGCCGAATGGCCTCCTTCCATGTTGTAACCTTTCTATGATTAGTGATGGGATGGAAAAAAAGATTGAAAGCCTGTAAGCTCAATAACTAGGAAAGAGGCCGTGCTGGATCTATTCCTAGGAAATGAAGTGGGGCAAGCAGCTAATGCAAGGGTGGGGAAACATCTAGGGAACAGCAGACATAAAATAATTAAAATTTGAATAGAATAATTTAAATTTGAGGGGGAAAACACTCAAATGATATGGGTAATTGACTGAAAAACACCAGTTTCAGCAAGATAAAAAGAGAACTAGCCCAGAAAAACTGGCAAGAAAAACTGGGGAATTAGACAGTACACCAGCAATGGGAAATGTTCAAACTGGAAATGAATAGAGTACAGACTAAATATATTCCCCAAAAGGTGGTGGAACAGACACTAGAATTCCTTGGACGAGTAGAGAAATTAAAATTTAAATAAGATTTAGAGGCAAATGATAAATCTAAGGCTAATAATACAAGAAAAAAAACAAGGCAAATATCGAAAATGTGGAGGGGAGGGGAAAAAAAAGATTAGAAAGGCTAAGAGGAAGTTTGAAGAATGGCTGGCACGGAACAAACTGAAGTAGTAAAAGAATAGTTCAAGAAAGGGTGGGGCGAATTAGAGAGGAAAAAGGAAATCTTATGGAGGAAAGGGGGGAGATGTTAAATTAATGCTTTGCCACAGTTTTCGTTGAAGAGTGTGGTAGTTGGAATGAAAGGGTACAAGAGGAGGTGCAGCAATTAGATTGGATAACTATAGGTAAGGAAGTAGCACTGAGAATTTGCTGGAACTGGAAATGGGCCCTGATGGCATGTGTCCTACAATACTGAATTATGTCAGAGGAAAGAGGGGCTCTGGCCACAATCTTTCAAACATTCTTGGACATGGAAATCGTGTCCAAAAGATTGGAGGGTTGCCAATGTGACATCTCTGTTCAAAGAGGGAGAAATGGATAAACCAGGTAACTATAGACCGGTCAGCCTAATATCAGTAGCAAGTAAACTTCTAGGGACCATAACATGAGATAAAGTTAATATTCACCTGAAAAGACATAAGGGCAGCCAATATTGATTTATAAGAAGCAAACCATGTCTGACAAACTTAACAGAGTTCTTTGACGATGTAATGGTGCATCGATAAAGAAAATGCCTCGGCTGTTTTGTATATGGATTTGCCATAGGGGCATGATAAGGTGCAACATGGACGGGTAGTTGATAAAATTATGGCACACGGTATTAAATGGTGTGTGGCAGCATGGATAGAAAGGAAAAGAAAACAAAGGACATAAATAAGAGGAGGAGGTGCAGCAATTAGATTGGATGACTACAAGTGAGGAAGTAGCACTGAGAATTTGCTGGAACTGGAAATGGGCCCTGATGGCACGTGTCCCAAAATACTGAATTATGTCAGAGGAAATAGCACAGGCTCTGACCACAATCTTTCAAACATTCTTATACATACTGCACAATATCAAAATGTGCAGACAACACACAAATAGGCAATGCAGTTAACTGTGAAGACGGCTTTAAGCAACTTCAAAAAGGGGCACAACTAGTTAGTACGGTAAGCAGCTAAATGCCAGATGAAATTTAATGTAGAGAAATGAGAGACGATACATTTTGGAAAAAGGAATGATGTATACACTAAATTGTAAAACGTTACAAAGGAGAAGAGAAACAGATACTATGGGGTTCAGATACACAAATCTTAAAAAGGAAGACAAGCTGATAATGCTGGAAAAAAAGACATGGGTTCCTCAGTTTTTATAGAGTATAAAAGCAAAAAGCTAATAGTAAACCTATATAAATCATTGGTTAGACTACAGTTAGAATATTATGTTCAGTTTTGGGCACCCTACTTTAGGAAAGATGTCAATACCATGGAGAGGGTGCAGAATAGATTCACTAAGATGATACCAGGGACGAGAGGCTTTAGCTGCGAGGAGAGACGAGAGAAACTGGGGCTCATTTCTTCAAAACAAAGGAAATTAAGTGAAGATGATAGAAGTGTTTAAAATGATTGGTTTTGATGAGGCAAAATTGGGAAAAATTACTTCCCCTCATTATTGAGTTGCTAATGAAATTAAATTAATGCTAATTAGTGAACATGAATTTAACTTCACCACCAAAACAGTGGGGGGGGGGGGGGGAGGTGAATTTTTGAAATGCATTAAAGTTTTTAAAGACATGAAAAATCCTGTCAAACAGTAGTGAAAATAGAATCAATCACAGCTTTTAAAAGGGAAGTGGATAAATGTTTGAAAAAGACAAATATGAAATGGTATGGCGAAAGGGCAGAGGATTGAAATTAAGTGGGCAGCTCTTTCAGAGAACCAAAATAGGCAGGATGGGCCGAATGGCCTCCTGCTGTGCTGTAATATTTCTACAGAAACAGTTTTGTTACTGGTACTCCCTAGTTCCCGAAGATATATGATGGGAGATGAAAGGCTGACAGTGCAGTGAAACCAGACATCTGCTCACGTCCTACGAGCACGAGCGCGACAGGGGATTTTTCAAAGCAGGACTCGGGGAGGTTCCATGCCAGTTTTCCTCCAGAATGTGGAGAAGTAAACATTGAATCTACTCCAGCACAGACTTGGCAGCACGAACAAGGTACTGAGGTTATTATTATAACTAAGCTTAAAGCGCGTGACCACATATCACAGCTCTGGTTGTGTATGTTAAGAGTCAGCAGCAGGAACAGTTTCAAAACTTCCAGTGCAAGATCTCATGGAAACTAAACAGGTACGGGCAAGTCTAACTAACGGCAGGTGCCGCTCATTGGCCGGCTACAACAAACTGTGGCCCAATGTTGACTGTTTTAGTGTCAGAGTTTAACATTTAGCGTGGTGTGGGTCAGCAACAAAAAAACACTATGCAATTTTCACAGCGAGAACAATCGATTTCCTGCACTCGTTGGGGAATCTTTTTTTAAAAATTCATTCTCGCCCAGAGGACAATTAAGAGTTGGTGTGGGACTGAAGTCACATATAGGCCAGACTGGGTAAGGACAGCAGGTTTCGTTTAGTGAACCAGTTGGGGTTTTAACCTACAGCTTCATGGTCATTTTTTTTTAACTAAAACCAAATTTTCATTTCTAGATTTTTTTTTAAAAAACTAAATTCAAATTCTCAAACTGCCATGGTTCTCCAGCATATTAGTCCAGGCCAATGGATTACTAATAAAGGTGCAAACTCACTGATTATCTTAATAATAATAATAGATGTAAACTTACTGACTCTGTAAACCTAAGTTTCCCTAGAAAAGAGACTGAGAGGTGACCTGATAGAGGTCTTTAAAATTTTGAAGGGGTTTGAGAGGATGTAGAGAAGATGTTTCCACTTGTGGGGGAGTCCAGAACTCGGGGCCATAAATACAAGATAATCACTAATAAATCCAATAAGGAATTCAGGAGAAACTTCTTAAATTCACAAATCATTAAAAGTAGTAAAGCAGGTTAACAAAGCCATAGAAAGTGCAAACAAAGCACTGGGGTTCATTTCTAGAGGAATTGAATTCAAAAGCAGAGAAGTCACATTAAACTTGTATAGAACCTTGGTTAGACCACACTTAAGAGTAGTGTAAACAGTTCTGGTCTCCATATTTCAAAGGATATAGAAGTACTGGAGGAAGTGCAAAAAAGATTTACAAGGACGATACCAGAACTGAAAGGATATAGTTATCACGAAAGACTTAACAGGCTGGGGCTCTTTTCTCTAGAAAAAAGACTGAAGGGTGACCTGATAGAGGTCTTTAAAACTATTAAATGGTTTGATAGGGTAGAAGTAGAGAAGATGTTTCCACTTGCGGGGGAGACCAGAACTAGGGGCCATAAACATAAGATCGTCACTAATGAATCCAATAGGGAATTCAGGAGAAACTTCTTAACTCAGAGAGTGGTTAGAATGTGGAACTCACTACCACAAGGAATGGTTGTGGCAAATAGCGTAAATGCATTTAAGGGGAAGGTAGATAAGTACAAGAGGGAGAAAGGAATAGAGGATACGTTGATAGGGTTAGATGAAGAAGAGTGGGAGGAGGCTCGTGTGCAGCATAAACACCGGCATAGATGTTGGGCCGAATGGCCTGTTTCTGTGCTGTAATATTTTATGCAAGTTCACTTTTTTTTTTAAAGCTGAGCTATTGAAAGCTAGCTGGTCTAGTCGTCTTGCTAGGGCACAGCTCGCCAGTTGAGAGATAAAGTGTGTACACATAAGAGAGTAAGTGAGCAAGAGAGCATGCGCTAGCAACTACTCTGTCCAGTCACTGTAATTGGGCGTTGGGCCCACCAAACAATCAGAGTTACTATTAATGTGCGAGCACACGGCTCCCAACGTCTACCCCAGCCAAACCCCCAGCTGTGTGAGTGGAATGGAACGGCACCTGGCCTCTCCAGCATCGCAAAACCTGCTCCTTTCAAAATGGCCTGAAATGTTTGAGATTGTATACAAGCGCCCCGACCTTTGTTTGCTAATTACCACTCTAAATCCCTGTGGTAATCAGTTTGGTTTTCAGGCTGCTGGACTTATTGTTGAGAGAGAAAAAAAATGAATTGAACCTCACGGAAATATTGTTAAAATCCAATTCAGGCAACATAATCCAAATTGCTACAGCCAGAAATAATTCTCTAATAATCACACTCTATTGAATCAAGAACTATCCCGAGAAAAATTCCACTTAAAATTTTCTGTTCGCTTCTACGGCACTAAATCGCCAAGAATTATCTGGTGCTCTTTCAAACAAAGCTGGGATTCTTTTGAATGAGATATCGACAAATCACTTTCAGCACACGTTTTCTGCGGTACCTAATGTTACTCTGTTGAGTTTTTCTAGGCCACTTCACTTCAGTTTAGAAGCAATTTAGCTCTAAGTAAATACAAATTCTGGTGACGGGATCAAGGAACAGCACAAAGTGAATCTTAATATACTGAACTTGCTTTACAATATTATATATTCCATATATACATGAAATGCATTTTTACATATAAAGTTTTGTAATACGCACAATGTACAACAGTCGATGGCTTACCTATGAGTGGGGGCTCATCTATAGTAATGCCCTGAGATCTGAGGTGTTTCTTGATACAGGCTAGTCGTTGTACATTGGGTCCCCAGCGTCTACCCAGTTTATGCACATGTTGAATCTGAGTCACAAACCGCATTTCATCATTCAATTTGCACTCGGGCCTCCAGTCAGAGGGAGGGATTACCCGGCACATCCCATACTTCTCCACCTGAGTTCTGACAGATTCCACATAAGCTAACGGGTCATGAAACTCCTTCTGGGTAGGCCTGAGAATGGGAATTTCTCCAACCAGTGCCATGCCAACCTTGTTGCCTTTCTCCTGTTTTACTGAAGAGTCTTGTGGCTTGTGCGAGGACTCTGTAGCTGAGGTAGAACTATTTTCACTGGAGGCACTTTCCAATTTGCTCTGTGCTTGTTTGTTTGGGGTGTTCTTACCTAAGGATGCCTTCCTAAGCCTCTGTCTTTCACTGTTTTTTACTGGTGTTTCACACTTTATTCGTCCATTAGGTAGAGTTTTATCTTTTATATTTGCTTTATTATCTTTAGCTCCTGCTGTACATGTGTTAGCTTTCACTTTCTTTGAAGGTGACTGTGGTTTCACTATATGGTTGACCTCCTCGTGCCTCCTCTTGGAGGTCCGCAGTCCTTCCTTAACTTCTCTGACTTCACCTTTAGTGGATGCTTTCCCATTCACCTTTCCATTTAGTTTGACACAGCTAAGGGCAGCACCATTTGAATGGGACGCTCCACTGGATAGCACCTGTTTTCTTGATTTTGCATTGCTGCTTTCGGTTTTCCCTGAGATTGTGTGGTTAACAGCTACACTGGATTTGACATGGTTCGGTTTGGTTTCCTTGACCGGTTCTTTCTTGGCTTTGGTGTATGTAACGTTTCCCTTTGTCACCGTTGCAGTGTACTTCACAGTTTTGGACGGTGAAGGTCTGACTTCCCTATTCTTTTTGGCACTAGATGCATTCGCGCCTAACGATGGAGTCTGGGCAATTCCATTCGCCCCCTTTGAAACCTGCAACAGAACGAAAGCACACTGGTTAATAACCCCATCCCTCATTGATACAAAAACCTCTCTCGCAGCAACCAATTGTCCATATTAGAAGAAACAAAACATGCATTTACATAGTGCCTGATCACGTCTTCAGGACGTCACAAAGCATAGTCACCGCTATCTGGACAAACACCACAGTCAATTTGTACGCATGCAAGGCCCCACAAACAGCAAATCTGATTTTGGTGGTGTTGTTTGAGAAAGTAATCTTGGCTGAGGGAAGAATGTTTGGCCAGGATATCAGGAGAACTCTCTGCTCGTCTTTGACCAGTGCCACTGGATAGAATCATAGAAGTTTACAACATGGAAACAGGCCCTTCGGCCCAACATGTCCATGTCGCCCAGTTTATACCACTAAGCTAGTCCCACAGTTGCCTGCACTTGGCCCATATCCCTCTATACCCATCTTACCCATGTAACTGTCATTTCACGTCCAGCCGAACAGGCCCTCATCCGAAAGACAGCAGCTTGGATAATACAGCACTCCTCTAGTACTGCCCAGCAGGATAAGCCTAGATTATGTGCACATGTCTTGGAGTGGAATTTAAACCCACAGCCTTCTGAAAACTCAGAGGTAAGACTGCTACCAACTGAGCCAAGCTGACACTTACTAGAAAGGAGATTAAAAAAAAGACATTTTCTTCACTAAACTCAAAAAAGGGATTTTTATTTTTTTAAGTATGTTATTCTCTCCATGATTAGGTTCCTCACACACACACATACTCATCCCCAACCAAATGAGTGAGCGAATGACCAATTCCCAGTACTTTTCTAGCCCTGCTCTATAAATGTAACAAACTTTTTGAAACTAAGCGCAATTTTCCCTTCCTGTGGAGTAGAAGTAGCCTCTGCGGGATACCTCTTGCTGTTGGCATGGCCGAGACTGTATACTCGTTTTGTGAGGGCACGAAGATGCGCACTTGCATCCTACGATTCTGTTGCACAGATTCCCCCAAAACTATACCTCCTCTCATTTCCGTTTAAACTCCAATTACAGCAGCAAACAGCAGTTGAATGACTATGTAATTCTGCCACCACTTACCACAAAAATGCCAAAGAGCAAACTTTATGGAAATCCAACTGTTTTGGCAAGTTTCCAAAAGGCGACAAAATGTAACCACTGACTTTGCTTCCCTGTCACTAGAAAGTGAAAGTCAGGCCAGCAGAGGCACCCTGCCGACAGATTGAGTTGATCCAGCAAGCAGCCGAGCCATACAGACCAGGTAGGGCTCAGGTTTGACTGCTGGTCAGTCCAGAGTTACCTTTCTCTGTAGGGGCAATGGTGGTACGGATGCTACAATTGGCCTCAGTACCCTTCGGGTTGGGCTGGGAGTGGGGGATATGGCCTGAGTTCCCGTTCCTGATTGCTCCTAGTAACCTCTGCAGAGATAAGGGTCAGGCGTTGCTGAGTAGTGTCCTCCCACTCACAGGCGAATAATGGCCCTCTCAGGATGAGTTACCAGAGGGACTACAGGTGGAAACATACCCCAGCAAGGAGTCAACATCTTTAAGGAGAAGAAAGGAGAGGAGTAAGTTAGCAAAGGAAGAACTAGCAAGAATTATTATTTTATTTTTAAAAAGATAGCAGTGGCCAACTACATGGCACCAGACAGCGGTCTAAATTCTGCAACACTTCCCACTCACGTGTGCACCTGCACCAGAAGCTCATGACCACTAGGGAGGAGTGAGGAAGGGGAGGAGGAAGAGAAGAGGGGAAGTACTAAAATATTTTAACTGTACATTCATCAGCGTGTTATACGGGTGCATACCAAGTGGCACACATGTAGCTTGAAACAATAACTCTCCAACCCTCAACAGATTTCAACGATTAACAAGAGGAGACAATATAAGCAAGCGAGTCTTACAACCACTTCAGTGCTACTATGGGTAGGAGCAGCAGGGCTGACAGCAGCCCCCGTGTTTTTAGCCACCAATGCCATGTAGATCACAGTTGAGACTGGTTAAAGCAGGAGGGAGAAGCTGCAAATGTGCAGGGCTACTTTAATAGTCAGCTGTGTACCAGTCATGCAGTACGAGGCTTCGAATTATTTATAGAACGAGCTTAAAGAAACTTAGAAAACTGAACTGCCAGCCTCACCCCATGACTGGTTAAGGGCGGTCAGAACAGTGCGGATTAACCTGCCCCACTTCCCCCTTGTTGGAAGCTATAAAATGACGCACTGTCCCTGAAGGTCCAGTCAAGGTTCAGAATTATGCAGACACACGCAAACCCCTCACCTTACTAATAAGTACACAACCCGACCTATAGCCTGCCTTGTGCATAACTGTTCCTGTGCTATCCTGGGACCTGTGACGGGGCTTAGTTCAGGGGCACCTGAAGATCAATCGGGACTTACACGCAGTGCAATCCATCATCTATTCTGGCCGGAGTCTGCCCACCATTACCTAGTGGAAAATACCTTTTATAACAGAGCTTGTGAAACTCCAACCTATGCCACTAGAGGGAGACATTGAGCCTCTACCGTCATCACAGAGGATCCACTGGTTATCAAAGTAATTAACCAACCTGCAAACTGTAGATTCTGGAAAAAATGTGCCTGAAAGTGATTTTAATTATAACCATTTTTTTTTTAAAATGGTTCATTAAACAAAAATGTTTTGAGTTTTAATTTTGGCTCCCCGCAAAGATTTTTTCCCCCAAAACCTGTTGATATACGCAGGTCACCAAGGTCACACAACAAAACAGTGGAAAAAAAAACTTTTCTTCCGAATCGTAAAACAAGTTTAAAAAATAAATCAATTTTTCTTGCCCTGCTTTGCTAAGTTTGGTGCCTCATGCTGGCCACAGGAGCCAGCAGGCCTTCGGTAACTTGCCCAAGGAGCCATTATTGATGTGTGAACCTGGACAGTGTGGAACAAGAACCCAGAATAGTTTCTTTCTCTCCCAAACTCAGGGACACTGAAGCCAGCTGTCCTACTCCTCTCCGCTTCACTCCCTAAAGCCTAGATCAGCTAACTCGCAACATGCCAAAGATGGTCAGATCCAGCAGCTTTACACATTTGCATGGCTCAGCATTTACCAACGGCAGTTTTATGAAGAATCTAGGAAAACAGAAGCTGGGACTTGAGATTTTGCACAAATTAAAGAACCTTTTCAAAATTAGGAAATTGTAGACAGCAAGAACTATAGCAGCCGTAAAGTTTTGCAATGTCCTGCACTGGTGTCACCGGCCCAGCAGACCAAATCAGTTCAGTAGTAACATGGGACCCGCAGCAACACAGTGCCACCGGGGAAGCTTAAAAGCAAAACCATTAAACTGGATTGAGTTTTGGTCCTTTTGTCAGGATAGGCACATCTCACTGCCTGCTAAATAAATCAATACAAATAGCAGTGTCACTCGAAACAGGTTGCAGTTAACTATAGTTCCCTTCTTCAACAGAAGAATAGATATAGAAGAAACAAGCTTCTGGCATTCAACAGGCTTGCTATCAGCCTCTGCACAATTGGCAGTCTTTATTGGACAATTCACTACACTAAACAACCACTACCACATTGCTACAGATGTTTCCACAAAATAGACCTTGCTTTGTACCTTTGTTTGCTTCATGACAACAGCACGGCTGAAAGCACGATAGCTGCCCTTTCAAGCAGTTCACAAGAAAGGATATTTTCAGACAATAATGGGTGGCCTATTCATCCGGCAGGTTACTGAGGCATATAGGTTTTGTTGACGATAATGCATTGAACAGAAGGGCTTAAATTTTTCAGTATAAGTTTATTGAGGCCCAGTTAATTGGGAAGGATGTTTTATAAGCTCACATCCTGTACTGTTAAGAATAGTGTTTCTTCAACATGCAGTACTGAGGGCGTGCTGCACTATCAGAGGTGCCATCTTTCAGATGAGATGTTAAACCGAGGCCCCACCTGCCCTCGCAGGTGGACGTAAAAGATCCCATGGCATTATTCAAAGAAGAGCAGAGGAGTTCTCCCCTAATATTTATCCCCTAACCAACATCACTAAAAAAGATTATCTGGTCATTATCATATTGCTGTTCGTGAGGCCTTGCTGTGCGCAATTGGGCTTCTGTGTTTCCCACATCACAAATGGTGATGACACTTAATTGGCTATAAAGTGCTTTGGGACGTCCTGAGGTCATGAAAGGCGCTGCATAATTGTAAGTTCATTCTTTCTTTACCGCGACAGTATTCAATCCTGACTGAATTCCTGATACGCATACATATTACAAAAGCACTTCCATTCTGTGATATAGCAGGATATAGCAGTGCGCTCACTGGACAATCCGTTCCGGTTACACTGCAAGGCAAATTCAGCAACAAATTATTCACGTTTATTTAGGTTACTCCAAGGTCACAAATGCGACTTTAAGGCAGTTCTGCATGCAATATTCGCAACTCAACTACACCTGCACAAATCTACCCATGACCTCTAGAGGAAAGTGGGGGGGGGCGGGGGGGAGGGGGGAAAAGAGGGAAATCCATATTGGCCAGCAATACTAGAAGCTGCCTCAGTCCAGCTGGATGCAGAGTAATGCTCCCGCTACTCTGCCTCAATCTTAGAAGAGCACCCCTTTTGCACTAGTGTGGCTTGTCTGAGTAACACTCACAACTGGTACCAAATTAGGGCCGATTTTGTGTCGTAGGCCCAAGCCCATTATAAACTGAATAAAGACTGCCCAAGCTCATTACCCTTACAACCACTTTCTACCCATCAGTCTGGGCTCGATTGAATGCAGGTCCCAGAAGGGCAAGGCCTATCTGTGCTACCCAGTTGCCTAGAGAGAGCTGCTTCCGGAGACACATGTGCTGTCGAGGCTGCCCTGTACAGTAAACATGAACCCTTACTGAAACGACAAGGTGCAATCCATCTCAGAGAAACAGCAAAAACAGTGCAGCACTCCAGACCTGTCACAGTATCCACAGCCCAACTACGGATCATTTGCTACGCTTTGAAAACTAACCATTCCACAACAAAGTTCAGACTCCTGAATAGTCAGCATACATCTGGCAGGCCTATCGTTTCCAAAAACTTCACTGCCTTTATAAAACTACACATGTGGCAAAGAATTCAATTACTTTTCCCAATATTCTTCAGCAACTTGCCCTTGAAATATGTCATGTGTGTACATATATTTAGAAAAAAAACCTAAAAGTAATAAAATAACAAACCTATTCTGCTCCGACTCTCATTGATAAACGGTTAGTAAAAAGCCTGATGAACTATCTGCCTGTTAGCAATGCTCAAGGTTACAAAACTAGTTCTGCAAAATACTGGTCAGTAAGCAAAGTTCCTGTACAGTCACACAGCTGCAATGCATTTCATTTCCAGATTTTCAAACAAAAGCTGTTGCTCATTAGCATTTATTACAAAAATGTTCTATAGAGAATGGGATGTCAAAATCAAAATATTCTGGCCTCCATATTTCACTACAGCTAGTCCAGTCCCACTGTTTTTTCAATATGTTTGACATTCTGGGACTAGAAAGGCTTTTTTAAGCTATGCACAATTGATATCGTAAATATTGAGGCACTTTCACCACACAGACCTATCAAAATAGACCTCACAACCAGCAGGTTTCTGGGGCAGAAGGGGGGGGGACGAGAAGGGTAGAAGAGGGGGGGGGCGACAAGAAGGGTAGAAGAGGAAGAAGTGGACGAGAGAAGGGTAGAAGGGGGGGGGCCACGAGAAGGGTAGAAGAGGAAGAAGGGGACGAGAGAAGGGTAGCTTCTGTCTCCAAGTAAAATTCCACCTGCCACAGACAAAAACGTTTTTACAAAAGTCTGTATCACTGTTCCCTCATCACAACGGAGCTAATCTCAATTGTCCAAAACATCGCATCAATGAAGTATGCTGTGTCAAGTAGTGTGGAGTGGACATTCTTGTCCCAATTACAACCAGATTGACTAATTTTATACCTAACCCTGTATCTAACAATACCCAAGGAACAAATGGCTATTGCTCCAATGATTTATCTTTCATTATAAAACAACTATCACTGCTGAGAATGCATGCTTGATAAAAGTGTTAACAAAACCAACAATTAAAATATTGAACAGAATCAAGGTGCTTCCGAAACAATTATCCATCATTTGTTTATTAAGATCCTGCCAGACTTGCTGTGTACTCCCAGCAGTTTCTGCTTGTTATTGCAACTGCACCTGTTTGTGTCTGGTAGCAGAGTGGAAAATATTGAACCTAACAAACATGTCCCCAATGTTTTATAAAGATTCTAACATATGAACTGTGAATGCATTTTGTCGCTCCCAGCTACACAACAATAAAGAAGTCACGCTGAGCACAACAATGGCAATAGTTGGCATTGCCAACTATTTTCCAAAATGAGAGGAATATTCCTTCATCAAGTAACTTCTAGACACTTAAAAACAGTGTAGTAATTTGGCAGGCATGAAGTTAATCATTTAGCAGTGACACTCTTATTGTGACCACGAATTATAAATATGGTTACAACACATTAGTTAGAATATTGGTTCAAACACTAGTTCCACAAGGAGCTCCTCACTAATCGCCTGGCAAATGAGTACAGTAGTGTGGGCCAATGATGTTACTCCAAGTACTGCTGACACATTACTCACTGGCTGAAGCATCCGAGCCAGGGTGCCGCATTCAGTTTAAGAAATGAGCAAGGATACAGTCAAATGATGGATTAATTACCTATTCACGGACTGAGAGCGCACTCTGGAAAATATATATATTTAATCATTTAAATCAAGTACACACAGGTCTTCGTGGCTGGTTAAACAGTGACCCTAGGAAATGTAGAACACAGTGGAGTTTTATGGAGGATAATTAACGCTTTCACAGCAACTAACAATATTCAGGTTTAAACAGGAAATAGCAGGGTAGCAATGGAAGCCGGAGCACACCTATACTGGTTCCCCAAACTGCAGTACTCCAATATACAGGAAGGAAAAGTAAAGAAAGCTAGTATTGAGACAGAGACAGAGACATCCAGTAGATTTTAAAACTAGAACATCACAGGATTACGTGAAGCAGCCAGGATGTACAAATGGAGATGTAATCAAACATTAAATTAGCAATAGTCAATGGAGGGCCTTTTGCAGAAGCAAGATTCATGGGCCAACATGAGGTACAACCATTTATATTTGTTACTTAGCAAATGTAATACATTTATTAGCATAGAAAGAAGGAAAAAAAACACTTAGAGGGAGGGGGCTGTCCATAGGAAAAGTTGGCTATGATTTAGGAGCACTGACCTAGCAAACTTTCCAATCTCAGCTTTGCCGTCATCAGGCGATGGATGCTCAGCAGAGACCAACAATTTTCCCCATCAGGAGGGAACAATATGAGTCAAATCTGTCTCACTCACCCCATCATGGCCAGTTACAAAGAACACACTGTTCCCTGCCTGAGGGCGACCAGCAGGCAACCTGCTCCCAAAACACTGCCAGCATCAGCCTCAAACTGGACACTGGGAGAGACAGCTGCTTTGGAGCCATGCTAAGGCAGGTCCACGCCAAATCGCAGAGCCAGGAACTAGCACCACGAGATCACCAGCAGTAAAACTGCCCCATCTGTGAACCTGATCAGAACAAAATCTCAATAGCCTTGCTACAAATGCAATTTCTGGTTAAGTCAAGTGCATTCAAATTTAATTGGTCAAGTATCTCAATAAGAATGATTTAAGTACAGTCCCCACCGCTTATAGCGAACGTGATTCGCCGGTTATACACGATGGCCGGTGTACTGTAACGTACATGACATCTGGGGACCCAGTGCGCCAGAAAAAGTTAGGATTTGCTGTACTATACTCTGTCAGTTGAGTAAGAGATGCTCTTAAATCAGGGGATCTTAGTTTTCCACAGCCATGCCTAGCGTAAGGTGCATGTTCTGCTTGTTTTTCTTAAAAGATTTCAGTAAATTCTCTAACTGTCCCCTGGACATACTTCCCCTTAAAGTATATTTGTAATATTTGTTGCTCCTACAGGAATGACACTAAACATAACCATCCAGTCTGCAGAGCAATAGAATAAAACTGCTGGAACTCACTGGCTGTTTGTGCCCAAAATAAACAGAGCACTTACGACACTGTAAGTGGCAACTTTGAAATTGAACATTAAGCAAATGGCTAATGGTTAGTACTTTTTGGCCGATATTAGCGACTGCCTCTTTTAAATGTGGACATTTAAAATGGCGGGGACTGTAAACGTATTCTACCTTTGTGCAAGGGTTTGAAAACGAGCGCCCCTTCTGTGGTGTGGAGCTAACTCTTCAGTTAAATACGCCGGGCAGTTATTTTTGTACCTGTTGTGTTCGGTGCTCCTGAGATGGTTTCGTAACAGCTGAGCCGTTAGCAGCAGGGCCTTTTGTTGAGCTGCCCATTTGTGAAGAAGAATTAGCAGCAGTGCCTGTCGAACACGGCTCTTTCTTGCACTCAACCTTTTGGTCACTGTTCTTCTCCTTCCCTGGCGTGGCCTCTTTTCCTTTGTGTTTCTGGACAGATTCTTTTTCTCTCAAAAGCTTACTAGAACCATTCAAAACTGAAAAAAAGTGTGAAAAGTTAGGGAAAAACTATCTGAAACTCAGGTTATAAGCAATTCATACACAATTTGTAAACCAGTGACAACCCCATAGAAATGTTTAAGAAGCCACTGTGGGAAGTGTGAATCGAGCACTGCTTCACCAGGTATGAATAGCCCAGTTAAGAAAGGAGATTTAATCTGTCCAAACAAAACATCAATGATGCTTTTTACATTCAACCTTAAACTAGATCTCACCAGATGGTACTTTACACACAGAGTTGGCTCCAAAGTCAGAGAAATAAAATGCAGGCTCTTCCAGCTTTGTATGCCCTCCCACACCCTTCAGTCCTGACTCTGGCCTTTTGTGTATCCCCCTCCCTCTTTGCCCCACCACTGGTAACACAGTCTTCAGCCACCTCAGTCCTACTCTCAAACTGCCGCCTTAACCCCCCCATCCCACCTCCTTCACCTGCTTCTCCATTTCTCTCCACCTTAAATGCCTTCTCAAACCCATCTTTTAGT
The DNA here is from genome assembly GCF_035084215.1 of Heptranchias perlo. Lineage (NCBI taxonomy): Eukaryota > Metazoa > Chordata > Chondrichthyes > Hexanchiformes > Hexanchidae > Heptranchias > Heptranchias perlo. The sequence continues at coordinate 33,759,374 of NC_090326.1, read as the reverse complement.
CCTAGAGTTTGGTACCCTCTCCTATTTCTCCCACCATGGCTTGCTGTCCGTTCATTTATCTATTTATTTTCTCCCCCCCCACTCTCTCTCTCTCCAAAGCTCAGAGATATTTTGTACACTAAAGGCACTTTGCTGCTACTGCAGGGTGAAATTAGATTTGATTATACATACAGTCCTATAAAACGGACAAGATTTAAAAATACTATTACACGTGAATGAAGAAACTAAGGGTGCTGTTAAGCTACAGATACCTGTCTTGGACCAGCGTCTAAAGACACAGGACTAGCAGACCCAAGTTACACTCCTGTTTTACATGTAGAGAGTTCTGTTCGCTGGCATCCAAATGCTGGCCATCTTTCAATGTTAGGAGAGAGCCAGAGGGACAAATGAAGAGCTGGATTTTGCACCGGGCTGGCAATACCCTGTTCTAGGTACAGGGCTTCTTGGTGATGGCCTCACAGTTCTTTTGCACTTCAGGTGATCCAACATCTGAGCTACACTGCATGGATTATCAATACAACACCACTGGCGCACACCATACGTATAATTAGCCTCTAAGTTCAAACAATGATTTGCTAGTTCCTTTTTTTAAAAAAAAAACAAGAATGACAGACGTGCAATGCTATTTTCAGACGCCTTCACAAAAAAAAACACATCCCTCCTTCATGGTACAGCTGATGTTTGACTGACCCCAAAAAATTGATGTGTTTTTATTTGAGGGCATGTTACTTCCTCTTTGTCCCTTCTGGGCCATACAGCATCTCCAGCTCAAACATTCACTGCCAATGCTGCTCTTAGTAGCCATTGAAACAAATAAGTTAAGAGAACAGAAGGAAGTCCATAATGCCCATCAATTCAAAACTATTTCCACTGCTTCGCACTCTCCTCATGGACCTGTACCTTCCTCTGCTTCAAATATCTATCCAACTTTCCCTTAAAATATGCAAAAGTCTCACTTCAACTACTACTATGGCAAACCATTCTGTGCTCCAACTAATTGTGGTAACCATTCCACAACCCCAACATGTGCAAGGAAAATTTCCCCTAACCCTTCTCGTCACTCTACTTAGTATCAATATTAAATTGATGGCCCTTCACGGCATGGTGCCAGAGGATTGGAGGACTGCTAACGTTGTTCCGTTGTTTAAAAAGGGAGAGAGAGATAGACCGAGTAATTATAGGCCAGTCAGTCTAACCTCGATGGTGGTCAAATTATTGGTATCAATTCTGAGGGACAGGATAAACAGTCACTTAGAAAGACATGGATTAATCAAGGACAGTCAACATGGATTTGTTAAGGGAAGGTTGTGCCTGACTAACTTGATTGAATTCTTTGAGGAGGTAACAAGGAGGGTCGATGAGGGCAACACGTTTGATGTAGTCTACATGGATTTTAGCAAGGCTTTTCACAAGGACCCACATTGCAGACTGGTCAAAAAAGTACAAGCCCATGGGATCCAAGGGAAAGTGGCAAATTGGATCCAAAATTGGCTCAGTGGCAAGAAGCAAAGGGTAATGGTCGACAGGTGTTTTTGTGACTTGAAGACTGTTTCTAGTAGGGTTCCGCAGGGCTCAGTACTAGATCCCTTGCTTTTTGTGGTATATATTAATGATTTGGACTTAAATGTAGAGGGCGTGATTAAGAATTTTGCAAGTGATACAAGAATTGGCCATGTGGTTGAGAATGAGGAGAAAAGCTGTAGACTGCAGGAAGATATCAATGAACTGGTCAGGTGGGCAGGAAAGTGGCAAATGGAATTCAATCCGGAGAAGTGTGAGGTAATGCATTTGGGAGGGAGGGGGTGCAAACAAGGCAAGGGAGTACACAATAAATGGGAGAATACTGAGAGGTGTAGAGGGGTACATGTCCACAGATCCCTGAAAGTAGCAGAACAGGTAGATAAGGTGGTTAAGAAGGCATACGGGATACTTTCCTTTATTAGCCGAGGCATAGAATATAAGAGCAGGGAGGTTATGCTAGCACTGTATAAAACACCAGTTAGGCCACAGCTTGAGTACTGCATACAGTTCTGGTCACCACATTACAGGAAAGATGTGACTGTATTAGAGAGGATACAGAGAAGATTTACGAGGATGTTGCCAGGGCTGGAGAATTTTAGCTATGAGGAAAGATTGCATAGGCTGGGGCTGGTTTCCTTGGGCCGAGGAGTGATTTAATTGAGGTGTACAAAATTATGAGGGGCCTAGATAGAGTGGACAGGAAGGACCTATTTCCCTTAGCAGAGGTGTCAATAACCAGGGGGCATAGATTTAAAGTCATTGGTAGAAGGATTAGAGGGGAGCTGAGGAAAAATTTTTTCACCCAGAGGGTGGTGGGGTCTGGAACTCACTGCGTGAAAGGGTGGTAGAGGCAGAAACCCTCAACTCATTAAAAAGGACCTGGATATGCACCTGAAGTGCCATAACCTACAAGGCATTGGACGAAGTGCTGGAAAGTGGGATTAGGCTGGGTGGCTCATTTACAGCCGACGTGGAGACGATGGGCTGAATGGCCTCCTTCTATGCCGTAAGTTTTCTATGATTCGCCACTAACTCCCCAACCAGAGTCAGAGGTGGTCTTGGGTCCCTACGAACAATACAAGGGACACACATTAACCAACGGCCTCATGGCTTTGCAATCTGGCAGCCCATGGTGTGCGACGGGGCAACTCTCAGGAGCTTGAGGAAACTTGTATTGGGTAATTGGATTGATTCTTTGCACTTGCTGCAACCGAAGAGTCCTACTCCACTGCTTTATTCAATGCTGGCCTGTCCTCTGCCCACAGAGAAGCACATTTACAGTAAGTATAAGCAGAAGTAACTGTTCAGCCTGTTAATTCAATGTACATTTGAGATGATTGGGACTGGGTCAGGTAAGTAGTTTCTTGTACCTGTCCCAAAAAATATTGAGGCAATGTATGCAGTTCAAGGGAGACCCTGAAAATAATATATATATATATATATATATATATACACATACATTAATGACTTGGACTTGAGTGTACAGAGCACAATTTCAAAATTTGTAGATGACACAAAACTTGGAAGTGTAGTAAACAGTGAGGAGGATAGTGATAGACTTCAAGAGGTCACAGACTGGCTGGTGGAATGGGCGGACACATGGCAGATGAAATTTAACACAGAAGTGCGAAGTGATACATTTCGGCAGGAAGAATGAGAACCAATATTCACTAAATGGTACATGTCTAAAGGGGGTGCAGGAAGAGAGACCCAGGAGTATATGTACTCAGATCTTTGAAGGTGGCAGGACAGATTGAGAAAGCAGTTAAAAAAGCTTACGGGATCCTGGGCTTTATAAATAGAGGCATAGAGTACAAAAGCAAGGAAGCTACGTTGAACCTTTATAAAACACTGGTTCAGCCACAACTGGAGTATTGTGTCCAATTCTGGGCACCGCACTTTAGGAAGGATGTGAATACCTTAGGAAGAGTGCAGAAGAGATTTATTAGAATGGTTCTAGGATAAAGGACTGCAGTTACATGGATAGACTGGAGAAGCTGGGGCTGTTCTCCTTGGAGCAGAAAAGGATAATAGGAGATTTGATAGAAGTGTCAAAATCACGAAGGGTTTAGATAAAGTAAATAAAGAGAAAATGTTTCCATTGGCGGATGGGTGGAGAACCAGAAGACACAGAGTTACGGTGATTGGCAAAAGAACCAAAGGCGACATGAGAAAAAACTTTTTTACGCTGCGCATGGCTTTGCAATCTGGCACCCCATGGTGAACTGGAATGCGCTGCCTGAAAGGGAGGTGGATGCAGATTCAATCGTGGCTTTCAAAAAGGAACTGGATAAATACTTGAAGGGAAAAAAATTTGTAGGGCTACGGGGAAAGATCGGGGGAATGGGACTAATTGGATTGCTCTTACAAAGAGCCAGCATGGACTCGATGGGTCAATTGGCCTCTTTCTGAGCTGTAACTATTCTAACCCCAAGATCACCCCCGATGAGGGTGCTGCTGCAAACCAGTGAAGCCTCCTTATCCGATTTCTTACACTCTTCTCTACAAATTCCCCCCATCCTTCCCAGCTCCTAGAAGAGCCTGGCTGCTGTACGTTGCCTTCCCACTGCAGCATACCTGAGGTGAAGTGCTCAGTAGGGGAGGTGAAACAGAAGCTGCAGTGCACTTCAGCAGAGAGATAGTTCTCCAATGCACACAGCACCATGCCGGGTTGAAATTTTATTCAATGACTATTTTGTATCTAAACTCCACCTTTGGGGTGAGCGGGGAGGTTAGAAGAAAAAGGAGAAGGCCACACGCATTTTCCTGGCAAGTGTACAGTCATCTGATCCCTGACAGTCTGTTCTGGGTCTCCAGTAAAGTTCAGCTAAGTTAGCATGGACCAGCGACTAAACCTGCAACCCGCCTGGTGGGTTAGCACCATGTTGACATCACGCATTTACCCACTAAGTCAGAGGGATTTATTATAAATTGCTACCTTTCCAGCACTTTGTCTGACCAGTGCAGTAAAAAGTTTGCATTAAAAAAGTCAGCCTCCTTTTAGTACAGTACATTCAGACAGTAAATGCCACAGACTCGACATGGTCAACTAATTGCTCCTTTCAAAGCCTTTGGTTTTATTGAAGAATCAAAGTATTCATTATGAAGTTGTTTTTCATTTTCTGAATCAATTAAATTAAAGCCCAAAACGGACACAACACAAAAACATGTGGGATCACAGACAGAAAAATAATATGATTATGCACTACACAGGGACACCAGGGCAGTACTTGCCATATCTACTCCTCAATGCCAGCATTCAGTAGTTTATGTCATTTCTGAGACAGAACCTTTACATCTCAGAGTCAAAATGACTGCCATTTATTTCCCATCCCTAACTGCCCTCGAGAAGGCAGTTCTAGAACAACTGCAGTCCATGTGGTGAAGGTGCTCCTACAGTGCTGTTAGGTAGGGAGTTCCAGGATTTTGACCCAGCACGATGAAGGACCAGCGATTTTTGACCAAGTCGGGATGGTGTGTGACTTGGAGGGGAACTTAGGCGATGGTGTCCCCCTACACCTGCTGCCCTTGCCCTTATATATTGTGACAGTTGCGGGTGTGGGAGGTGCTGCCGAAGAAGCCTGGATGAGTTGCTACAATACATCCTATAGATATACTGTAACTGCAGTGTGTACTGTCTGTAATAGAGGAGGTGAATGTTTACGGTAGTGAACGAAGTGCCATTAAAGCCGGCTGCTTTGTCCTGGATGGTGTTGACTTTCTTGAGTGTTGTTGCAGCTGCATCCATCCAGGCAAGTGGAGAGTATTCCATCACACTCCTGACTTGTGCCCTGTAGATGGTGGAGAGGTTTTCGGGAGTCAGGAGGTGAGCCATTCGCCGCAGAATACCCAGCCTCTGACCTGCTCTTGTAGCCACAGTATTTATGTGGCTGGTCCAGTTGAGTTTCTGGTCAGTGGTGACCCCCAGGATGTTGATGGTGAGGAACCTGATGATGCTAATGCCATTGAATGTCAAGGGGACATGGTTAGTTTCTCTCTTGTTGGAGATGGTCATTGCCTGACACACTCAGACATGATGGTGGACAACTTGCTTTGAGACACAATAAGTGGATCTTCACCTTCTCTCACACACAGCAATGGAACCTGAAGAGAACCAAATTTGATGGGGCACTCGCCCCTACTAAATTGTCAACCTTCCACTGAGTTTCATGGGCTAAGTGTCAAAAATGAAAATGTAAGCGGCAGTTCCTTCTGAGATGAAGGTTTAATTCCATTGTCGGTGTAACGTAGCTGAACCTTTGCGTTGTACCCAACCAGTCAGCTACTCAAACAAAATGTTGATGTAAATGCCAAGTACCAACAGAAATACTTTCCATTTCAGTGTTGCTCCCTTTAACAGGCAGCAGCTTCGGAGGTCAGCTACAATGCACCGTTGATGCGAGCTCCACATCAAAGCCTATCGCTTTCTGCATACCCACCCCAGTGCTCCTCCCTTTGATAAATGTTCAATAGAAATGATGCGGAGATGCCGGTGATGGACTGGGGTGGACAAATGTAAGGAATTTTACAACACCAGGTTATAGTCCAACAATTTTATTTTAAAATCACAAGCTTTCGGAGATTATCCCCTTCGTCGGGTGAGTGAATCACTCACCTGACGAAGGGGATAATCTCCGAAAGCTTGTGATTTTAAAATAAAATTGTTGGACTATAACCTGGTGTTGTAAGATTCCTTACAATAGAAATGAGATTACAAAAGTGACAATATTATTCAGTTACTTCACTAACTTCTGCATTTCTAGCTTCCCCCTTTTTGGGCAATTTTCGCTCCTCCTTTCCTGAAGGCATTGACTTTTGATGTACTGCTCCACGGGCAACAGTCACTCTCCACTACTGTGCCCAAGTGATCACTAGTCACATGAAGGCCTGGCCAGTGATTGTCGTCTAGCTATTCACCTAATGGGGCATCACAACCAAGCGCAATCTTATCCTCAGCCAATTGTCACATGGGTATATTTCCAGCTTGCTGGCTAATTTTGTTCTCTCTAACCTAGGGGCATTGAAGCCAATTTTGTGCTCCTACCCCACACCGGCGAAGATCAGCTGACTCAGCACCAGGAACCAAAATTGGGAACTCATTGGTCGATTTGGCTCAGTCACTGGATAAAGTCGTCAAGTCTTCAGGGGAATCTATACTTTTGCAGTTAACCATTCTAGAAACAGGTCAGTCGACTTGGCCACCAACTCAGAAGGACGACAGAAGATGGAAAATGAAAGCATCTTCGCCATAAAAAGATGGGAATGAGTACATAAATAAAAGCAAAATACTGCAGATGCTGGAAATCTGAAATAAAATCAGAAAATGCCGGAAAACACTCAGCAGGTCGGGCAGCATCCGTGGAGAGAGAAACAGAGTTAACGTTTCAGGTCAATGATCTTTCGTCAGAACAGATGGGAGTACGTACATGTTAGCTGGTCTCCTAGTTCACCCTCTAGGAAGCACCACAAACTACCACCACCTCTCCTAACACCCAACTGATGGCTGAGGCACGAGTGAACACAAGATTTGAAAATAGTCGATAGCCCTACGCTTTGACAAAATGCATTCATTCAATTGAAAATGGAAAAGCTATAAGCCGCACAGCTGTCTGACCAATTCCTATACTCCTTTAACCACTGCCAGCCCCTAGACTTTATTCGCTACTCTCTATAAAGTATATCACAGATTTATAATTATACACAAGTCATCTGGTTTCCCCATGGAACAGAGTCATTTTTGGTGTCCACCTGCATGCGTATTTCGGCTACCAACATCCAGTCCCATTCAGTATCCTTCTCTTTTTCTTTCTCCACTTCATCAACACCTTCCATTTCATGATCTTCCTGCATCATACCACTCTGCTGTTGGCCTCCTTTCTCAATACCACCCTTGGATTGAGTCCCCTCCCAGGCAAGCCCCTTCTCTCTAAACTAGGCTTCCTTCACGATATCCACTGTGGCTCCCACCAATGGCTGGCCCAAAGCAGCAACATACACCATCCCATTACCCAATCACCACAAATCCCACCCACCACCCTCTTTGGGAGTAAACCTCTTCAAACTCCACTCTAGCCTCTCACGACCACCTGCACACCCCCTTCTCTGGGTCGCCTACTGCCCCTTCAAAATGTTTGTGGTCTTACAAATAAGTCTCTCATCATCCATGACCTCATCTACAATGAGTGCACCAGTATCCTGGGCCCAACTAAACTTTATTTTCTGATGGGTGACTCCCTCGCTCACAGAGGCTGCTTCAGTCAGCTATATTTTCTGCCATATCCCCAATTCTAACAATCGTGTGGCTCTCATTGCCAGGTCCCAACTCAACCTGTCCCTATACCCTTCCTCTGCTGGTACGTTCTCCTTCTTTGACTACTTCATACTTCAGCACTCCTCCTTAAAATGTATTGTCTACTATCCTTCCAGGTCCCCTAGAAAGCTTAATTCCTTTTCTTAGTTAGCTTCAGCAATGAGTGACTCCTCATCCCCAGTGATTTCAAGCCTCACCGCAATTCCCTTATTTCTTTGCATTACAATCCTCACCCTTGACATCAACTCCCCCACCCACACCCAACGCCCAGTCTTAATTATCTTACAAGGTCTTGCCACCTCTGACGTTTCTATGACCAATAAGGCCATCTCTGGTCACTTCCTTGCTTCCCTCAACATCACCGTCTCCCACCATTCTTTCACCTTCTGTCCTGGAAAAAAAACTATAGTCCAGCTATAGACCCCAACACTCTCTCAAACTCCCAACTTCCTCTTCACTAGCCCTCCAATGACACCACCGATGCTGTTTCCGGCTCAACAACACTCTAGCATCTACCTTTGTCACCCTCATCCCCTTCAAATCCCTCACTGTTTCTTCCCTCACTGCTTGCCTGGTATGTTGCATCTTCACATCCTTGAATCCGACAGCCAAAGGCTTTAGTGCAACTGGTGCTCAACTGGCCTGGCAGACGGATTATCCTGGACTCCTCTTCTCTGCTCCTTCATTCCTCACCTCCAATGTCAGGTTGAAGTGGGATGAATAGAAGTGCAAAAGGAGTGTCAGAGGCTGAAGCCTTTTTTTTGAGCAGGTAAACAGCAACAGTGATGGCACTAGATAACCAAAGAGGAGGAAGTTGGGAGTTTGAAACAGTGTTGGCTAGGTAGCTGGTAGATGGTAGAGTGGTGACAGGAAGATATGGATGTTGAAGAGAACAAGGAAGTGAATAGAGATGGCCTTATTAATGATAGAAACTTTCTCCAACTTATCAGCAAGAGTTAAGTCATCTTGTTTAGCTCCCCCTCCAAAATGTCACACTATAGCCTCCAATTATATCCTCTCTGCAGCTGCTCACTCAAGGTGAACCTCACAATGTGCAACATCGATGCCCTTAACCTGGAATTGAGCTTTTAACTCCATATCCTATCCACCGCCTCTTCAATATTTAACTCACTCCCACCACCACTGAAATCCTCTTCCACACCTTCGTAACCTCCAGGTTCAACTGCTCTGACATGCGGTCCTTCCTACATAAAAGTACAAATTTCTGCTGCTTGCATTCTATCCCATTCCCTTATCACCCCTGTGTTTGCTAATTGCCATTGGTTCCCTACTTCCCAATGCACCAAATTCAAGATCTTTGTCCACATTTACAATTCCCTTCATGGCCTCACCCATTCCTACACTAACCTTCTCCAGCCCTTTATGTCAGTGCATGCATTCTCCATCCTTCAAGCTGTGGCCTCCTTTACATCGACCTCCTTTGCTCTACTCCACTTTGAGGCAGAGTTTTCAGCCATCTTGACCCCATAGTCTCCATAAAACCCTCTGTCTGGCTACTTTTCCTCCTCTCTTTCAAAAGCCTCCTAAAACCCTACCTTTACAATCATTTTGGTCACCATCCCTAAATCCATCCCCTCCCCATCACTGCTGGGCATCCCGTTTGCTTTGGATGTTCTACTATGTTGAAGACATTTTACAAATAGTTGTTGAGTAGGAAGCAAAATCTCCAAGTTTGCAGAAGATACCAAAATGGGAAGTAGAGCAAATAATGAAGAATGCAACCAGATTCAGAACTTTTATGTAACTGGGTCAATAGGTGGCAGATGCAGTTTAATGTGTAAAATGATTATCTTGGGAGCAAGAAACGTAGAGGCAGTATGTGTTAATGGAAACAGTGGTCCAGTATTATGATCAAAAAGTAAACCTAGGGGTTATATAGGTAAATCTATGAAACTAGCATTTTCAAGATGTGAAACTATCAACTGTTCAAAGCTAGCAATTCTGAATATCTGCAAATAGCGACCACAGTAGCAGCCATCTAGAAGTCACCTTTCTTTTACTATTCTATCCCCCCTAAACAGCACTGTAAAACATTCCAATATTATACATAGACAAGTATTAAACACCCTCAATGCTCTTTATACGTTTGTGAAGATGATGGATGATCATTCACTGGTACAGTGTTTGAAGAGTTTCCTGTGCTGCAACACACAGTAACGCAATCTCCCAATACGTTTAGCTGTCAGCCAAGTCACACTACAGCAATTCCTCACTAGCAAAAACCATTTGGCCAGATCCCAAGCAGTACGTTACATCAATGATCTACTGTGCTGTAAGTAATTTTTTTTAAAACATTGAATTTCTGTACTTGATCAGTTACAAACTAAACAGAGGGGAAATACTATGCAGTCTCTAGCTGGGTAGGAGGAGCGAGAGAGAGAAAGAGGATTAAATAGTGGTTAATTGAAGTAAATCAAGTCAAATGTCATGGCTATCTTCAGAACAAGTTAGAGCTCAATACATTAAAAAAACATTTTTAAGTAAATGCAATGGACTGGATAAAGAGAATTATTTGCAGAAGTGACACATATACATTGTAGCGTAATGCAAGACAGACAGATGACGGAGGATCCTGTGGTTCAACAATGTTCTTTAAAGGATAGGATTCTGTGGTTTTCTCCTGATGATTTTATCCCACAAAATGCTCCAGATTTTATTGCATAATTCTATCCTGTGAACAAACCCAATATCCAATCTGGCTCTTACCCAATGCAGCAAAATGGTTCTCTCCTCGCACCCCCCCCCCCCCCCGCCCCCACAACCACCCAGCAGTGTATCTCACTCGAATATACAAAGAATTATATACACACAGCCGGGTAAAAAGTAAGGGTGGAGACAGGTTTGGTTGAGTTAGCAAGGTAAGCCTGCATGGAGATTTGGAAATTTTGTTGGTGGGGATGGGAAAGGGATAACATCAAGTGAGCACTTCAATCAAAGTTCAGCTGGTTAGCATTATTTTTATAATGTCATGCTTTCTTGATGCCATTTTCCCTTCTCAGTTATTTCCATTCTTTTTTTCTAAAATACACAACCATTACATTTGGTCTAATGGACAAAGCTATAAATCTCAACCAATATTCTATTCTTTTCTAAGAGCATGGTCTAATAACACACTAGATACTGGCTTACTACTAATATAATCAATATGTTCTTGTTTTTTTTAAAAAGAAACCCCTATAAAACCTGAGGTGTATTGCTGAGTGAAGACCTGGAACTTTCCTAAAGGAGGAAGGCTCATTCAGCACTCATTCAGTTCCTACAACCCATACTATACTATACTGCAGTGTGTACCATTCACAGGATGCACTGCAGCAACTCACCAAGGCGTCTTCGACAGCCCCTCCCAAACCCGCGATCTCTACCACCTAGAAAGACGAGAGCGGCAGGCACATGGGAACACCACCTGCACGTTCCCCTCCAAGTCACACACCATCCCGACTTGGAAACATATCGCCGTTCCTTCATCGTCACTGGGTCAAAATCCTGGAACTCCCTTCCTAACACCACTGTGGGAGAACTTTCACCACACGGACTGCAGCAATTCAAGGCGGCAGCTCACCATCACCTTCTGAAGGGCAATTAGGGATGGGCAATAAATGCTGGCCTTGCCAGCAACGCCCACATTCCATGAACGAATAATAAAAAAAATACCATACTATGAACCCAACTAAAGCAACACAGGCAAAGACTTGAAAGTCGTCTTCTACCCTCTTGCCCAGGAAAGATGAACAGTGGCACTTATTATTTTGAGCGCCAAGGGAGAGAGAAGGGTGAATAGGGGCAAAAGATGAAAAAAAAACCTTAGATTTTCTTAAAAATGGAACAGAACTCAATTTTAAAACTTCGATTGATTTTGCATGCTTGAATCATCACTGAGCCTGTACAAATCCCTAATTTAGTATTCTAAGAACATTGCTTAGGGCCCCGTGACTGGCTATCCACATACAATAGTAGGGATATTCAGACTCTACCTCAAGGTAATTAAAGTACTTGCCTATCACCAGATGTTTCAATGTATTACCAGATATTCAGACATTACAAACATATTCTAAGTTGCCCAGCTCTGTGCAAATGAACTGGCACTTGTTTAGGCAGCAATTTTTTTTTCTGAACTGTACACTAATGTATGTTAACTTGTTTTGGTGTGTGGGAGGGTTACCGTTTGGGCATTAAATCTAAACTTAAAGACATGCTTTTGAAGGTTCCCTAGATTCCATTAACTGCACCCTACATTAGCAGTCAACCTTCTATCAAAGTTGACCTGCAGTTACTAGTTTTAATAGTTTTAAATGAACCTACCATGACCATTGAGGACCTGTTTACCCTGTGGTTTTCCTTTCCTAGGTGTTGAATGGCATGAAGATGAAGCATTGTTTGGAAGTGTTTTGACATCTTCACACTCATCATCTTCTTCTACTTCATCAATGTCATCCTGGGAACTTCCGAAATACATCATGTTGTTCGGCAGGGCAGGAGAGCCTAAGTACATTAAAAACAAAAACTGTTTTTCTTTCCTCTCCTTGTACATTTCATATTAAATGACACCCAAAGAACTATCACCATGTTTGATGTTACATTATCCATCAGGAGCTGAACTCTCCAAACAATGGATTTCTGGGTAGAATCAAAAGGGAAAAAAAAACACTGACATCTAACAGAAAACATTGTCTGCCAAACACAACAAATCATTTCAGATTAAAAGCAAATATTTATAAATAAAACCAGGGCCAATGTTTATAGAAATTCCATTTTTGTTACATAGAATTGAGAGTGCCAGTGTTTCGGAGATCAAATTCACCATTTGTCCCACAAAAACCATGAAGCTGTGATCTTGAACATAACCGATTAAATAGTCCAGAATCATTGCAACAGGGAACATTGGAGTGTTTCCAGCATTTTCTGTTTTTGTTTCAGGTTTCAAGCATCCGCAGTATTTTGCTTCAATTTCAATATACGCTGTTCATACAGCGAGGAGTAGATTTCCATCAAATGAGGGAACTCAGATGTGGCACCAATATTGACAATTACATCAACTAGCTTATCATGGTTGCCTCCACAATGGATTCCCTGCAGAGATCCTCTTTTGTGCATACTGTCCAATTTAAAGTCTTCTTGATCACTTGCACCCTACCCCACCCAGTCCATCACTCAGTTCTCCACCACCAGTTAGTCTTGACTTGATTTCCAGGCTTGCTGTTACGCACAATTGTCATCATTCACTTTTAGCTTTTTAAACCACAACCCTTTTGACCACAAACAATTCTCACTAACTTAGTCTCAATGCTTTCTGCTGCCTACAGATGTTCCCTGGCTCTGCTCCAAATCCTTTGCTAGTTCCTAATAAACCTTGCCTTAAAGAAGACAAATGGTTTCACTTATGACAGCTGTGTGGAGCTTGGAACACAAACACCGTAGTGGGTTGAAGTCATCAAACGAGACATACGAAGAAAAGTAATAGAACGTGAAGTAAGGCTTTAAGGGGGCACCAGATAAGTAGTTTTAGGCAATGGGTCATCCAATTTCTCTGAGTAACCAAATCAGATCACAACATTGGTCAAATATTTGGACAGCTCCCCCTAATAATCTAACCAGATGAAGCATCTGCCCAAACCCCTACCTCAAATGTGGCTAATTGCATTTCTGCTTAGTAAATAAAAAGAGTAATAGACACCATCATCAGGCATGTGATTTCAATACTCAGTCACACGGTGCATGTACTTTTAACTTTTTTGTGCGTTTGTTGCTAAAACGGTCAGCCAAAAGCAGTGTGCGGGTGTTATTATATCGTTGAGTGCTTTGCTTCCTTGTTTACTGAATGGTGGCAGATGTTTGTAAAGTAAATATACACTTATGAAGTACATCTATCTGTATTGTGCGAGTGTATGTTAGGTGTCTTGTACTAAAACTAGTGCATGTGGCTAAAACGGTGTGGATAGCCACACCTGTAACTAGTCAGCGATATTTACTGGAGAACACTGCTGTCGACTAGTCACTTTCAATGTCAAGACAACGTGGAGAAGCAATTAAAAATGCAGAGAGTGTGTTGGGTTATATAGCCAGGACAATGGAGTACAATCTAAAAAAAAGTTACGCTGAGGCTTTATTATGCACTGATTGATCAGGCTTGGAGTTCCATCACCAGAATTCAAGAGAGACATAAATGCATGTAGAGGGTGCAGAGAAGAGCACAAAGACTGATCCCAAATGTAAAGGAGATGAGCTAAGTGGAAAAATTAGAACTTAAGAAATTAATATCTAATTGCTATAAATAAGTTATCATAGAAACTATAGCCCAGAAGGAGGCCATAAGAACATAAGAAATAGGAGCAGGAGTAGGCCATACGGCCCCTCGAGCCTGCTCCGCTATTCGATAAGATCATGGCTGATCTTAGACCTCAACTCCACTTTCCCGCCCAATCCCCATATCCCTTGATTCCCTTAGTGTCCAAAAATCTATCGACCTTAATCTTGAATATACTCAACGACTGAGCATCCACAGCCCTCTAGGGTAGAGAATTCCAAAGATTCACAACCCTCTGAGTAAAAATTTTTTTCCTCATGTCGGTCCTAAATGGCCGACCTTTTATCTTGAGACTATGACCCCCTAGTTCTAGACCCTCCAGCCAGGGGAAACAGCCTCTCAGCACCAAACCTGTCAAGCCCTCTAAGCATTTTATACGTTTCAATGAGATCACCTCTCATTCTTCTAAACTCCAGAGAATATAGGCCCATTTCACTCAATCTCTCCTCATAGGATGACCCTCTCATCCCAGAAATCAATCTAGTGAACCTTCGTTGCACCCCTCTCTAAGGCAAGTATATCCTTCCTTAGGTAAGGAGATTAAAACTGTACATAGTACTCCAGGTGAGGTCTCACCAGAGCCCTGTATAATTGCAGCAAAACCTCCTTACTCCCTTGCAAATAAAGGCTAACATACTGTTTGTCTTCCTAATTGCTTACTGTACCTACAGGTTAACTTTCTGTGATTCATGTACAAGGACACCCAAATCTCTCTGACTACCACCATTTCTTAGTCTCTCACCTTTTGAAAAGTATTCTGCTTTTCAATTCTTCCTACCAAAGTGGATAATTTCACATTTCCCCACGTTATACTCCATACCTTCTTGCCCACTTACTTAACCTGTCTATATCCCTTTGCAGTCTCCTTGCTTCTTCCTAGCAGCTTACTTTCTCACCTAGCTTTGTATTGTCAGCAAACTTGGGATACATTACACTCGGTCCCCTCATCTAAGTCAAAAGCAAAATATTGCAGATGCTGGAAATCTGAAATAGAGAGAAAATGCTGGAAATACTCAGCAAGTCAGGCAGCATCTGTGGCGAAAGAAAGAGAGTTAACGTTTCAAGTTGACGACCCTTCGTCAGAACTGGAAGAAATGTTTAAGCTTTAGCTTCTTCCAGTTCTGATAAAAGGTCATCGACCTGAAACGTTAACTCTGTTTCTTTCTCCACAGATGCTGTCTGACTTGCTGAGTATTTCCAGTATTTTCTGCTTTTATCCCTTCATCCAAGTCATTAATATAGATTGCAAATAGCTGAGGCCCAAGCACTGATCCTTGCGGCACCCCACTAGTTACAACCTGCCAATCCGAAAATGACCTGTTTATTCCTACTCACTGTTTTTTGTCCATTACCCAATCCTCAATCCATCCTAATATATCCCCCAAAAGAACATAAGAACATAAGAAATAGGAGCAGGAGTAGGCCAATCGGCCCCTCGAGCCTGCTCCGCCATTCAATAAGATCATGGCTGATCTGATCCCAACCACAAATCTAAAGAACACAAGAAGTAGGAGCAGGACCCGGCCACTCAGCCCCTGGGCCCTCTCCGCCACCCACAGGGCATTGACCGATCCGAACTCAGCTTCATGTCCAATTTCCTGCCCGCTCCCCATAACCCCGAATTCCCTTTACTTCTAGAAAACTGTCTATTTCTGTTTTAAATTTATCTAAATTCATCTCATGAGCCCTAATCTTGTGTAACAACCTCGTGTGGCACCTTATCGAATGCCTTTTGAAAATCCAAATATACTACATCCACTGGTTCCCCTTTATCTACCCTGCGAGTTACATCCTCAAAAAACTCTAATAGATTTTGTCAAACAAGATTTCTCTTTCATAAAACAGATGGACTCTGCCTAATCATATGATGATTTTTAAGTGCCCTGTTACTACATCCTTAATAATAGATTCTAGCATTTTCCCTACTACTGATGTCAGGCTAACTGGCCTATAGTTCCCTGTTTTTAAATTACCCTCCTTTCTTGAATAGCAGGGTTACATTTGCTACCTTCCAATCAATGGGGACCCATCATGCCTGTTATTTGGCCTGTGCTAGTGCTAGCTCTTCAACTGAAGCTATCTACTCTAATCGCATTTCCCTGTTCTTTCTCCGAACCCAGAATATTATGGGCGAGTCAGGCCAGAGGAAGCAAATTTAAATTAGCGAAAAGCAAAGTTAATAGAAAAAAAGTGCTTCACTCAAAAAGTGATAAATGTTTCAAATAATCTGACAGGTGAGGCAAAAGACACCAGGAACAATCAGAATGCAGTTGGATACTAGACTGGGTGAAGTTGGACCTCTAATACTTTACTCAATGGGGTGAACGGCCTTTTCTCATTCTTCACCTTTCTTATGTTATCCTGGTTTAAATCAGCTCGTTAAGTTGCTCTGAGCAATTGTTTTTACAACTAAGTGGCTTGTTATACCACTTCAGAGGGCATTAAGAGTCATCATATACTAAGGGAGTGGAGTTATGTGTAGGCCAGACCAGGTAGGGGTGGTAGGTTCCTTTCCCTGAGGAATATTAGTGAATGACAGTCCAGCAGCTTTTGTGACCAGCTTTTTTGGTGCCAATCCACAAATTACCAGATTTACTGAATTTCATTTCACAACTTGCCATGGTGGGATGAGCTCATGTTGGGTTTCTAGATCACTACTATAACCACTACACTACAATACTTGTTAGATGATCAGTGATAACAAACTGGAGAACTACTTTATGTTAAACCTTTTTCGGCTTTGGATACCACCACTTAAATACTTTAATGGAATGAGAACTAGTGGCATATCACAACCTTTGGCACTGGTTCGAAACTTCATGGCGTCTAACATAGATTCAATTCTGGGGCCACTTCCGTTCACCGTGTATAACGGTGATTTAGATATAGGCCTAGAAGGAGTGGTGTCGAAATTTGCAGATGATACAAAATAGAAGGTATAGTTAACCCTTTGGAGGACTGAAGGAAACTGCAGAGAGATATTGAAAAGATAGGGAGAACAAGCTAAAAAGTTGCAGATGGAATCCGATGTCAGTAAGTGCGAGGTGATATATTTTGGTAAAAATGGTTTCTGCTCTGAACAGAAGTAGGCTCGATGCTGTGCAAGAGCTGAGGGATTTGAGGGTACAGGTTTACAGGACATTAAAGGCAGCATCTCAGGTTGATAAGGCAGTAAAAAAGCTAATGGAATTCTGAGTTTTATCAAGGTATAAAATATAAAAGCCAAGAGGTAATGATGAGCCTACATAAAACCTTAAGACCTCAATTATAGTAGTGTGTGCAGTACTGGGCTCTACACAATAGGAAGGATATTGAAGCTTCAGAGGGTACAACACAGGACGCTGCTTGGTACGAGGAAACACAAATACGAAGACTTGAAAAATTGGAGCTTTTCTCGTTAGAATAACGCACATTACGAAACAATATGATAAAAGTACTTAAAATTATGAAAGAATGGAACAGGGTAAATAGAAGCAGATTGTTTCCACTACTTGAAGGATCTAGAATGAAGGGTCATAGATACCAGATTAAATGTAAGAGATTTATAAAAGTGGAAGAGAGAAACATCTTTACAAGAGCTGTGAGGCTGTGGAATTCACTTCCATGGTTAGTAGTTGAGGCAGAAAACATGTCAACATTTAAGATTAGATTGGATAGGTGGATGAAGGAAAAGACAATATGGGTACAGATGGGTAAATGTGATTAGAACTACTCGCTCACATGAAGGCTATATGCTGACATGGACTGGTTGAGCCAGTTTCCATGTTGTAACTTCTATGTATTTCTGGTATTTCTATGTATAACAATGCCGATAATCACTATAGCTGTGTCTAGAGTGTATTTCTAAATATTAATGAAATCAGCACTACTGTAGAACAGTAATAGTACAGTGTATTTGAGTTCTCCCAGCAAAGCATCACTCAATTAGGTTTTTGGGGTTGTCAATATCTCTAAACCATATTCATATGAGACAAAAAGTGATTTTTCACTTACAGAACCTTCCCAGCATGTTTTGTTCAACTACTTATCACCAAGGTCCACAAGAGGTACTCTGTACAACAGCACACCCACATTGGAAATGTGCATTAATGTTTATAGCATCTTTGTAACACAAAGCATGTATCACTCTATAAATGATTGGGTTTTATGTGAGCCTGGGGACTGGAAACATTCCTTTATGCACCATTTCTACAGAACCCATTACAAGATCCCAAAACAAAGACCTCATTCTTAAAAAAAACCTTACAGACTATGCGACATGAATGAGTCAAACACGGTTGCAAATTAAATTAAATTTTACATCTGAAGGGCTCTTGACACTGAAGAACACGTTCACCATTTTTTGGAAACAACTAGCTGTCTACAGTTGCTCCAAAAGATCTGAATGTGGATTCTCTGAACAATCTTCACGTCAAATGCCTAATACCTGGTGGTACCGTTCAGACATCCCCTCCCCCCATCAGTTTTATCTCGTGTTCATAGTTAAACAACAGTTTCCATTAGCAGATATTTTTCACGAGCTGAACTATGCATCCTTACCATGCCAAGTAATAAGTTAGCATGACCTGGTTTAACAATTAATCATGCTATATTGATCACTGGAGATCATGTGGGGTGCCTGCAACATTCTCCTGTCCCTTCTTAAACGTGGAACCTGACATCCCATTAGGCCAATGCATACAGGCTAAAACTACTTGGTCACCTGTATTTACTGGTTAGACATATAGAAGCCAAATGACACAGTTAAATACCGAAATTGCACAGTATTTAGCAAAGATAGAATCAGCCAACAAAGGGTTAACATTTTTAGAACACGTTTCTTGGATGGACTAATCAGGCTTCCTAAATACCATGTTGTTTTTGGCGGGGGGGGGGGGGGTGGGGGGGGGAGAATACAAATTCCAATTCACTCAAGAGCTTGGACCTTTCGCCAGAGCTAAACTTTAGGAACCAGAGCTGTGATTTATGCCATGGGACAATTTTCATCATACCGCCATTTCTTTGGAGTAAAACAGAGATCAACAGATCCTACACTTTGAGAGGTGAAGTGTTGATATCTGGATATTGCTGCTCCCCAATTAATTCCCCGAGATAGAGATTTGCTCCTAAAAAGCAGTCCCCTAATGGATCAATATTTCCCGTAGCCAAATACGCATTGTAACAACAAAGCAAACCCATTTAAGACAGATATGCCAATTGAATGTGATGACTGGGTCTGTTTGGATGCAAACAAACAATTACCAACTTTGACACAGAATAATGGGATCCTTACAGACCTCCCAGAGATACAGCTGGCTGAAACCTTTTATTAAGGAAAAGGCTCTAATTTACTCTCTGAAATTATGTAAAGATATAGACATTTTCCTACTTGTCACATGCCAACAACAGCCTGTAACAACAAGTGCACAGACTCTGATGGTGTAGATTCTTCTGGAGGCACCAAAAGCATCAAAAGATCATTCTGCCTTGTGCCTTCAGAGGCAAAGCCTCACTGGCTGCCACCATCAACACTTCCATTACATCCACCGATGGGATTCTGGCCAGAGGTTGACTGAACTCTCAGCGATGCGCTTTTGCCATTACTGGGCTATGTGAATTTTCTCTCTTCTCCATCTTCCTTTCCCTTCCCTTCCTCCCCCCCCCCCCCCCACAAAGAAAATTAGGGGAGGTCCATACCAAGAATCAGAAAGTTGTGAAAATGACTTGGCAATAATTACTCATTTGTAATTCTTGCATTCATGAAGCTCACTCCTTTGTCCAATCAGCCCACGGAATGAACTACAACTTGCATTTATAGAGAGCCTTTAATGTGGTAAAAATGTCCCATGGCTTTGCAGGAGTGTTGTCAACAAAATTTGACACTGAGCCACATAAGGAGATATTAAGACAGGTGACCAAAAGTTTGGTCAAAGAGGTGGGTTTTAAGGAGCGTCTTTAAGGAGGAGAGGGAGGTAGAGACGTAGAGAGATTTAGAAAGGGAATTCTGCAGCTTAGGGCCTAGGCAGCTAAAGGCTGAATGTATGAGTGTACTTTAGTGAATTTGCTGAGATGATTTTATCTCAATGATGGACCAATGAAAATCAGGGAGGCGCAAGAGGCCTGATTTGGAGGAGCACAGAGATCGCATAGGGTTGTAGGGCTGGAGGAGGTTACAGACATAGGGAGGGGCAAGCCATGGAGGGATTTGAAAACAAGGATGACAATTTTTTTTTAAATCGAGGCGCTGCTGGACCGGGAGTCAATGTAGGTCAGCAAGCACAGGGCAAGTTTGGCACAGCAGGAACAGGATTCTACATAGATAGGGCATAAAAATCATTTCAGCATATCCACTAAAGTACAAGCACACATTTTCAATTAAATCCTGAGCAGATTTGGCGAATTAATTTGGTTATGAGAAATAAGATAGTTGCATTTTAATAGATCAACAATTTTGGCAGAAAAAAATCTTCCATTACTGAAACTGATCAAAAAATGTAGCACCTACTTGGAAATCATTTCCTGCCATTGTGTACAGTGAAAACTAATCTATTGCACAAGGGAAACAAACTTGCTTCAAGTTTCTGTATGTTCAAATCAAAACATTAACAGCCAGATTACCATAGTAAAATCAAATGTATCATCACCAGCAGAATTATATGAATAAATAACATTACGTGTTTGGAAAATTTGTCAGATAACACAGTTGAGAGGTTGATGTGTCTAATAATGTGGTGTAAGAAAGAAAGGAAAGGAGAAAAAGAAAAAAGGAAAACCAACAAAAACCAACCAACCTATATGTATAAATGCGTAGGCTTCAAGGAGCTCTTGAAACATTTGCCTGAGGAAGGAGAAAATCTCCGAAAGCTTGTGAATTTAAAATAAAATTGCTGGACTATAACTTGGTGTTGTAAAATTGTTTACAACAAAAAAGAAAGCAAGGGAGCATTTATATAGCGTCATTCAACATCTCAAAAACACTTCACAACCAATGGATTCCTTTTAAAAAGTGTAGTTACTGCTTTTATTTGGAAAAAAGCAGAAAATTTGCACTCAGCAAGGTCGCACAAACACCAAATTAGATAAATGCCCATTTAATCTATTTTAGTGGTGTTGGTTGAGAAACAAATGTTGGCCAGGACACCCAAACTCCCTGCTCTTCTTCAAATAGTCCACCCAGGACTTAAATTTAACATCTTAAGTGAAAGGCAGCATCTCTGACAACGTAGCACTCTGTACTGTACTCCACTGCAATGTCAGCCAAGATTATGTGCTCAATTCCTGAAATGGGGCTTGAACCCACAACCTTCTGACTCAGAGGCGAGAAACATTGTTGTTACACAGTGTGAACCACAGGCCTTCCTCCTACGCCCCTCAAATATTTCCCTATATTAAGTCAATGCAATACCAAAACAGTGGGGCAACAGAAGCTTTCAAATATTGTTCTATACCATTCTGCTAAACCCCTGTTGATCCTAAAGCATGTCAAATTCGTATTTAAGATGAACCAGCCAGCCATTAGTTTCTGTGTATTACAGAAATTTAGAATTGTGCAATAGAATTGCTCAAGGCAGACAAAGTCTGAAATTGCTGCAGGTTTGTTTATATAACAACTTTACAGTAGCAGGATTGGAGAAGAACTTTATGTAGCTATAGCTCGCCAGAAAATCACTCCCCTATTTTACAGCTGTCATTTCAGTAAAGTGGCATTAACCATTCCCCTATATTCAGTAGGCTTAAATATATTGAAGATGCGATTTATACCCTCGAGCTGACAGCAAGTATTCTAACTGGGTTTTCTGTGTGTTAAACCAAGATCCTAAAATAAAAGCTAGCCAGAGGTGAAGGTTGGGGGGAGGGGGGAGAAGAGATGGGGAAGAAAACATTGTTAACGACCAGTGTTAACAAAATCCTTTCACTTCCACTATGGAGGCTGGGACAGTACCACCTCCTTTATAGTGTTTGTTTTCTCAGTAGGGAGTGAGCAGGAGGAACAGATCTAAAACCTGAATGGCAATAATTGCAACATCCAAGCAGACCATCCATACAGACATAGAACAAACCAAGGACAAACAGAGAAGAATGGAGAAAAACTCGCTAGAGACAAATATGAAGCAACCAGTGAAAACGGCTGAATAGGAACAGTTTGCAAATGCTCCTCCTCCTCAGCCCCACACCTAATATATTGTAAACAATTTTACAACACCAAGTTATAGTCCAGCAATTTTATTTTAAATTCACAAGCTTTCGGAGAAAAATCTCCGAAAGCTTGTGAATTTAAAATAAAATTGCTGGACTATAACTTGGTGTTGTAAAATTGTTTACAATTGTCAACCCCAGTCCATCACCGGCATCTCCACATCATGACCTAATATATTGGTCTGGGGGTTCCTCTCTTGCTCATGGCACCTGCTGCCATAAATAAAACTGTTGGACTATAACCTGGTGTTGTAAGATTCCTTACATTCGTCCATCCCAGTCCATCACCGGCATCTCCACATCATGTTCTTAGAGTAACACTAGCAATGACATCCACATTGTGGTCTGCCTCCCCTTCACCAATGGCCCTCCACGCGCCGCTTAACTGATGGCTATCAGTTGACCAAATTGGGATTCGGTGCTGCCCCTTCTCCCTTTTTTTGTTTCCCTATATATTTATGTAATTTCCGAGAGAGTAAATCAGAGGGTGTTTTTTTTTAAAATAAAAAGGTTCAGCCAGCTGTATCTCTGGGAGGTGTGTAAGGAGCCCATTATTCTGTGCCAAAGTTGGTATCTGAATGCATCCAAACAGACCCAATCACCACATTCAATGGAGCACGTTTGTCCTACGTGGGTTTTCATTGTTTTGATGCGGATTTGGCTACGCAAAATATTGAGCCATTAAGGGAACACCTCTGTCTCGGAGAATTAATTAGGAAACAATATCCAGATATTAACACTTCACCTCACAAGGCGCATGATTTACTGAACTCTGTTTACTTCAAAAGGGCCATGACGTGAAAGTCGTCCCATGGCATAAATCACAGCTCTGGCTGCCAAAGTTTAGTTCCGGCAAAAGGTCCAAACCCTGTTGGTGAACTGGAATTTGTGTAGTTAGTTCCCTCCCCCCCCCCCCCCATATAATATGGTATTTTGAAAGCCTATCAAGGGTCAAATCTGATTGGCCCATGGTTGGTTTTCCCTTTAGTTTAGACTGTTCAGGGGTGATCTAATCAAGGAGTTTAAAATGATAAATGGGTTTGATAGGATAGATACAGAGAAACTATTTCCTCTGGTGGCAGAATCCAGAACAAGGAACATAAACTTAAAATTAGCACTAATATTAAAATCAGAGCTAGGCAAGATAGGAGTGAAATCAGGCAGCACACAAAAGGTAGTGGAAATCTGGATCTTTCTCCCCCAAAAGGCTGTGCATGCTGGGTCAATTGAAATTTTCAAGACAAGAGATCGAAAGATTTTTGTTAGATAAGGGTACCAAGGGAGAAAAGGCAGGTAAAAGGAGTTAAAGTACAGATCAGCCATGATCTAATGGAATGGCAGAACAGGCTCAAAGGGTTGAATGGCATGCTGCTGTTCCTCTGTTCCAAGACAAGACTATCGCAGCTTCCGCACACCAAGTGGAGATAGTCAGACCCGAGCAGTTCTCTTTAACTATTGTTTTTTCCCCTTCTTTATATGGCTAAATGCCAGGCCTCCACTTTGCGACTGCCCATGGTGACTGGATTTAAGTTAGGAGCTCACCGAGTAAAGAATTAAGGACCTGGGTTCCATCACCCTGTTGCAGTTGGTGTCGTCTTGCAGGAAACCACCACATGGGACTGTGGCCCTCAATGAAAAGTCAGTAATAGTAACATAGACGAACCTCTCAAAGAAGTAGCGAAACAAAGAACAAAAAGGTAGACATCTTGAAACAAAGAACAATCCCGAAACTACTAAAAATAACACGAGAGATTTGGGAAATTCAAGGTTGGCATCTAGGAGCTAACCCAACATACACAAAAAAGAATTTATTCATTGAAAGAAATTAGCTTTACTCTCCTGCTAGGTTGGGGTGGGGGGTGGGGTGGGGGGGGCGCTTTAGCCACTTGTGTCTACTCGGGTGGGGAAATCTGAAACTCTCTTCCCCCAAAATGCTGTTGAGGCTGGGGGTCAATTGAAAATTTCAAAACTGAGATTGATCGATTTTTGTTAGGCAAGGGTACTAAGGGTTACAGAGCCAAGAGGGGATAGATGGAATTAAGATGCAGATCGGCCATGATCCAATTCAATGGTGGAACAGGCTCGAAGAAATTGAATGGCCTACTCCTGTTCCTATATTCCTAAGGCTGGGAGTAAACTCAAATGTTAAGATTGGGATAGAAAATAACCAGTAAAAAGGACAGTCAAGACAAAGTGCCTTTAAAGATTTAAACAGAATTTCACACTAGTTTTGAGACTAAGTTACAGTACTTGGACTGAATGGCACCAACTGTCGAGATGCCCAACATTCAGCTGTGATATATTCATTGATCAGTGGAACCCACCCATCAGTCTGACCTGCTATAGACCCTCACCTATCCAGATATCAAGGAACATACTGCAAATAGGTACATTTTCTGCTGCATTTTTCTTTTTGATTACGCCCCTGTGGAACGCCTTGGGGACTTTTTATGACATTAAAAGGTGCTATATAAATGAAAGCTGTTGTAGCACCTCTTTCAGGTTTTTTTGTGTGGAAGGTTTCCCAATGCTGGAATTCTCTGAGTTTTGTGCTAAGTCACATATGCAGAATGTCACCAAAATGCTGTTTCTCTTTATAACACTAGTTATAACATCAGACCAGTTGTTTCACCAGAGGCCAAGCAGCTTTTTCCCCTAAAACAAGGTAATAAGGCTTCTGTGGTAAATCTATTTTCTATGTTATATGTACACTGTGGTATCTAGATGTTGCAGCAAGTCTGCACTTGGGTTATTTGCAGTCATTTTCTGAAGTAATCTTTCAAGTCAATCTGACTACTGCATCCTCCTGGCAAACTAAAACTGAGGGAGAAAAAGTATTCAACTAACATGTGGACTTAACAAAAGCAAAATACTGCAGATGCTGGAAATTTGAAATAAAAATGGGAAATGCTGGAAACACTCAGCAGGTCAGGCAGCATCTGTGGAGAAAGAAACAGAGTTACTGTTTCAAGTCGATGGAACTGGAGTTTCAAGTCGATGGACCTGAAACCTTAACTCTGTTTCTCTCACCACAGGTGCTGCCTGACCTGCTGAGTGTTTCCAGCATTTTCTGTTTTTATGTAGACTTAACAGCTCGTTTAAATTACAGTACTCCCTAATCTGGCAGCACTGCTTCAAAATAAATGGGTGTCTGGATGTGTCAAGATCCACCTAAACAAACGAGCTTTTCCAGCGTTCCAGACATAGCAACAGCCCCAGCAGCAAACATAACCACCACCTTCTGAGTCAGCGGTCGGCACTTATTTTAAGTCCCAGACGGCTGGGGCACTCACATAGACCAGTGATTTTCCTGACCTGTTTTGTACCTTCCCCAATCATCACTGCAAGTCCTGTGTCCGAAGTAAAGTCATGAACAGTGACTTTAAACCGGTGCAGTTGCTTGTCTATTACTCCGGAGATGTGGAATCAGCCGCACAACATATAAAAGTTTCTTTTTGAAGTGGTTGTTAATATTAAGACAGTGTTATACTACACAATTTCCCTTATCATGGATATTTAAAGAACAAATGGCAGGAATGATAATCTAGGTGTTGCAGAGGGTTTGAACTAGATCCCAATAATGGGCTGGGGGGGGAGGATTTATTCATTTCACAGGCAGGCCCAAGTTAGTCACCCAGTAGGGAGCCCAACCATTGATCCTGCCATGTCCCAGTACTTTTATGCACTAACCAAAAAGCAATGTCTTCCTACTAAGGGATGGTTAGTGAACAGGATACTGATTTTTTTTTTGAGTAAAATCTTGACCAATAGACCAGGTACATTAGTAATTGTCACTTTTGACTTTATTTTTGTCTCTACTACATTTTCACTTTGCACTACCAGTATCCTGGGATCTTTATCGGCATTCCCCTCCCCTCCCACCAAAGTTTCCTTTCTCATTGGGACCTACGTCATTGAATCCAGTGACCTTCACACAAGTTCCAATTCTAGCTCCAGTCAGCTATTTATAGTATTGGGACTACTCTACTGTGGTACAGGTCACCAACATAACAACACACAATGTTTCTTGCCTCCTACCATCTCTTTGAATCTTCCAGGTCTTGCATTATACCTAACTTCCTGCTCCCCTTTTCCCAGGTTAGAAGGAACCACATTTCTACTTTCCCATAACCCAGCCCTCAACATCATTGCACAGTACAGCACGATTCGCCAGCAGACCTTCGAAGACCATCTATAATAGAACAGACTCCACTGGGAGCTCAGGTTGCAGGACTAGACACCAATTAGGGTCTTCAGCAATAGATCATCATTCTCCTTCAACAGGAATGCTCAAAAAAGATGTTTAATGTTATACACATATTTCACAGTTATCTGTACAAAAATCACTTTCCTCCTATAGTTTCTATTTTCAATTATCAAAACCATTTTCAGAATCTCACCTCAAGCATGATGAATTTTAGTAATGCTGGCCTAAAGAAAAGTCAAATGGTTTCTAAACATTTTCTGGCAATCTTCCAGTCAAGAAAATATTTTTTTTTTTAAGTGTGGTGAATGTACTTCTGACGCTTAATAAGTCAAAGCATTGTCAAGGTTTTATTCGGCATCCCTATTTTTCTTTCTGAAAAGGGTCTGTTGGTTACAGAAGGGATCAATTTTCGGATATGCCGCCAAACTCACTGGCTCATTCTTGGGTTCTGCTGCAAGAAATTAATATAAACTACAGTTCAGAAGAACAATGCAGAACCAGAAACAAAGAGGGGGCATTTATCCACTGCAGTGTCATCTTTTTTCTTAAATCAAGATATTACTCAAAAAGGCACTCTCTCAAGGTAATAGATTGTGAAATATAGCATTTGGTGGAATTGCACAGCTCTTGTAGTTTTCTTCCAAGAATATGTTGTGGAAGCAGGAAAAAAAAACAGAGTACTGTGATCAAATGCTGAAGAACCCACTTACAACAGGTACATTGAATTAGAGTCAATTGTCAAGTACAACTGACAATTGTTTGCAAACTCAGCCTTTTGCATGAATGCTAGTAGCTCTCTCCCAGCATTGCTGCAAGGAACACAGAGTAGGCAACAATATGAGAGCAGGCCCAGATACAAAGCTGATTTTAGCCAGCAGCATTTAGTGGCAGAAAGTCAACAATGCAGCCCCCCCCCCCCCCCCAAAAAGAGTTACTTCCCTACAATTACACAGTACAGATATAACTACTGGAAACAAAACCCAACCCAACATCCTACTTCTTTTCCCCTCCCCCCCCCCCCCACCTTCTGGAAAAACTGACACTCAACATGCAAGTGCATTTAAAGATCAAGATCTCTAAAACTAATCGATGTCTTCAGCTCAAAATATAATCTATGCATTTCCTGGCTTGCCGGAAACAATCACCACAATCAAAGCCATCACACACAAGGTCAGAGACCTTAAAACATAGACAATTATAAATGGGCTATGTTGGCAACTGCAATCACCTCCCGGCTAGAGGTTAATAAATGCTGCTTCTCTACAGCAATCATTGGGTCATAAAAATCTTCTTCCACCCACACATTTAGGTCATAACAGCCACAGGAGGACTTGTGTACTTTTGTGATTGAGGTATAACATTGGTAGGTTACCTCAAAATAAAGGTTACAATTTCCCATTTTTTCATAATTTATTGTTCTACGGAGGCCTGCTGCACAAGGTCTGTGCTTCACTCTTATGATTTTGGTGTGCTCAATAAGGTGAGGGATATCAATGCTGGGCAATTGAATAATTTTCATTTCAGGAACCCAGTGTCAGCACGGACTACTCCCAGATCAGGTACAGCATGATTAGATGCGAAGTAGAGCTCCCTCTACTCTGTCCCAACTACAATACAGCATCACTTACTGCACAAGCGTACTGCCAATCTACAAAAAACTGAGAAAAGCTAGAGAACAGCTTCAAAAAGCAACATACAACGGAAAACAACTCTGAATAATGACTTATAGCCAAGGCACTGCTTCAAAGCAACTGAATAAGTTAAATTACGTTTTATTACATTAGATTTCAGGATTCATATTAATGTTTTGGGATCATATTCCGCAATTAAGTTTGGTCTTTTATGAAAGCTAAAACACAATGGCCTCAGATATGACATACAAAAAGAAGCAATTACAATGGGAGTGAAGTGGGACATGAATGTGTTATGTCTCAAGTTGCAGCTACATTCAATATTCCATCAGTTATATTATAGGGAAAAAAGTGAAGTACACTAAAGTGCAAATTTTGCAATGGTGGATTTGGACATATTTATTTATTTTATTCGTTCATGGGATGTGGGCGTCGCTGGCAAGGCCAGCATTTATTGCCCATCCCTAATTGCCCTTGAGAAGGTGGTGGTGAGCTGCCTTCTTGAACTGCTGCAGTCCGTGTGGTGAAGGTTCTCCCACTGTGCTGTTAGGAAGAGAGTTCCAGGATTTTGACCCAGCGACGATGAAGGAACGGTGATATATTTCCAAGTCGGGATGGTGTGTGACTTGGACGGGAATGTGCAGGTGGTGTTGTTCCCATGTGCCTGCTGCTCTTGTCCATCTAAGTGGTAGAGGTTGCGAGTTTGGGAGGTGCTGTCGAAGAAGCCTTGGCGAGTTGCTGCAGTGCATCTTGTGGATGGTACACACTGCAGCCACTGTGCGCCGGTGGTGAAGGGAGTGAATGTTTAGGGTGTTGGATGGGGTGCCAATCAAGCGGGCTGCTTTGTCCTGGATGGTGTCGAGCTTCTTGAATGTTGTTGGAGCTGCACTCATCCAAGCAAGTGGAGAGTATTCCATCACACTCCTGACTTGTGCCTTGTAGTTGGTGGAAAGGCTTTGGGGGGGGGGGGGGGGGGGGGGGGGTCAGGTGGTGAGTCACTCGCCGCAGAATACCCAGCCTCTTGTAGCCACAGTATTTATATGGCTGGTCCAGTTAAGTTTCTGGTCAATGGTGACCCCCAGGATGTTGATGGTGGGGGATTCGGCAATGGTAATGCCATTCAATGTCAAGGGAGGTGGTTAGACCCACTCATGTTGGAGATAGTCATTGCCTGGCACTTGTCTGGTGCAAATGTTACTTGCCACTTACCAGTCCAAGCCTGGATGTTGTCCAGGTCTTGCTGCATGCGGGCACGGACTGCTACATTATCTGAGGGGTTGTGAATGGAACTGAACACTGTGCAATCATCAGCGAACATCCCCATTTCTGACCTTATGATGGAGGGAAGGTCATTGATGAAGCAGCTGAAGATGGTTGGGCCTAGGACACTGCCCTGAGGAACTCCTGCAGCAATGTCCTGGGGCTGAGATGATTGGCCTCCAACAACCACTACCATTTTCCTTTGTGCTAGGTATGACTCCAGCCACTGGAGAGTTTTCCCCCCGATTCCTATTGACTTCAATTTTACTAGGGCTCCTTGGTGCCACACTCGGTCAAATGCTGCCTTGATGTCAAGGGCAGTCATTCTCACCTCACCTCATTTGAAGGAAGAAGCAAGCACTGATGCTCCAAAAATTCATTGGTGGCACCCCCAAGGTAATTTAGATTTTTTAACATTTTTTTGGTGCATGAAGCAATCCGCAATTTGGCATTTGAAGTAAAAGAATTTATTCTATAAAAGGACATATTTGAAATAATAAAAGTAATTGTTATGAGTCGCAATAGACTCATGGGGCCTGATTTTAGCAGGCCTGCGGGTTTCCGGCGGGTTGGGTTTCGGGTACGTGGCCTCCGCGCCCGGTAAAATTAGTGGGTTGCCCGCGCGATCGTAGCAGGCAATCCACTAATTGGAATCACTTACCTGCTCTTCCGGGGTCCGCGCTGGTGGTCTGCGCGTCGGGCGGGCTGCGCATGCACAGTACGATCTGTCAGCTGGAGGCTCTCTAGTTAAAGGGGCAGTCCTCCACTGACAGATGCTGCAACCAATAGAACAAATTACAGCATGGAGCAGCCCAGGGGGAAGGCTGCTCCCAGTTTAATGATGCCTCACCCCAGATATCATCAGATGGGGTGAGGAGGAGCGGGGGGGGGGGGGGGGGACAGAGATCTTCCACCCGGCGGGCGGGAGGAAGCGGCCTGCCTCTGCCGCCAAGAAGGCCTGGCTCGAGGTGGCAGAGGGGGTCACCTGCGCCACCAACATATCGCCCACCTGCATACAGTGCAGGAGGCGCTCCAATGACCGCAGTAGGTCAGCCACAGTGAGAACACGTAGTCTTTCCCCTACACTCCATCTGCCACAACACTGCCCCCACCCCACATCTCCTTCGGCACCGCCAACACTACTCTGTCACATCACCCCTCATAACCACTCAAACCCCATCCTCATCTTACCTGCACCTACTCACCTCGCGAGTACTCACCCCGCCACTAACACGCAACCCAATCCTCATACAATCTCATGGCTCTATCCCATACTCACCCTCTCGTGCATCTCCCTCACGGCCAGCCTCACTCAACCTGCCACCACCTGTGCTGCAGCCACAGGGCATGCATCACATATGTGCAGTAGGCAGCGTAAGGCAAACGTGTCGTGAGCATGAAGGGGATGCACAAGGGTGTCTGAGGGTTTGCCATGGGTGTTACCTATATTGAATTTCAGAGCAACAAACATCACACATTATATTGCCACCACCACTGCCATGTCTCCGCGAATCCTGTCTGTTTTGTCCAATAATGCCCGCTCCTGGGTATCACTATGAGGACCCACCACTGATGCCACCCATTGTGTTACTGCAGAGTAGGTGCAGGTGTATTTGCAGGGCTCTTCCGTGCAGACGACTGAGAGACATCGGCGGTGTACCCGGCTGCACCCTGGAAGGATGCGGAGGAGAAGTTGTGGAGGGCAGTGGTGACTTTGGCAGCGACAGGTAAGCAGATGGTGCTGGGGCCAGCCAGGAGCAGCTCGGCATGAAAGAGGCTGCAGATCTCCACGATCACATGTCGAGTGAATCTGCGCCTCCGTGTGCACTGCTGCTCGGAGAGGTCCGGGGAGCTGAGCCTCTGTCTGTGGACCCTGTGGCGAGGGTAGTGCCCTCTGCGATGCATCTCTCTCTGCGGTAGCCCTCCCTCCTGCTGTACAGGTGGATGTGTCACAGCACTCTGTTGTGGAGCTCCACGTGTCAGAGGTGGACGGCGTGGATGGCGAGGCTGGTGATGCTGTTCGCCCTCCGAGGGGGCCATGACTGTAGCTACGGAGGTCCCCATCCGCAATATGTACATCTGAGGGGGTCCGCAAGGTAGGCACATGTCTCCGGACCCCGGGGTGAGTGTGCAGGTCGGTGACTTTGACCGTCAGGAGGGGGGTGGTGGAGGCCACACTTTGTCCCAAGTGACAGAGTGGCCTCCTGCAATGGGTGAGGGTCTCCCCCACCTGTCAAATGGACCTTTGCAGCTGCCACAGGCTGACGGCTGCAACACGTCCAGTTCAACTAGGACTGTTTCCCCCAGTGTGTGAAACAGTCCCATCTTTCTCCAAAATCACACACAGTCCCTTAATCAGGTCAGTTAATGACCTGAACAAGCAAAATAAATAACCTCAAGTGGCATCCCGCTGGCTTTAATTGCCTGCGGGATTCCCACCAGCGGGGGCCACGAACGCACCCCCGCACGTCATCGGGGAACCCGGAAGTGGTCGGGATCGTGGCGCGATCCGGTCATGTGACTGGATATCGGGATTTTCGGGGCCCCCCCGCTGGAAACCCACAGGAAACCAGACGGTAAAATCGAGCCCATGCTGTCCAATTTTACCTCCGGGCCAGTTTTCGGCGGATGAGAAACAACGCAAGTAATTCCAGAAATCAGGCCTGGGATATTTTAATTCCCGTGCTTCATTTAAATACAGGAGGGAGGTCATCAGGAAGAGGCAATAACTCGCGCGGACTGGAGGACACACGCCGAGACCAGGTAAGTGGCAAGATCAGTTGCTGAGGCTGTCCTGTGGGGGTCTCAGAAAGGGGTACGGGGAGGGATGTCTGCATGAGAGGCCTAAGTTTTCCTTGTGGGGCCCAGAGGAGCACCCCTGCACTTTAAATTGAGGGAAAAAACACAAATCGATAAATTATAGAACAGCAGCACCAAGTAGACGTTAAAATATTTTCAACAATCACTCTCCCACTGTCCCAGTTCACAAAGGCACTCTACCCTCTCCAGACCTATTTCACAGAGACAATCTAGCCCCATCCATTTCCCCGCTTCACTGCTATCCACTACCTCTCCATTTTCCATCCTTGCCATGCATTCTGTCCCCCCCGCCCCCCTCAGCGTGCACCTTCCCCTTGGATCCACTTGGCATCTGTTTTCTCCTGACTGCCTCCTACTCAAGTCCATTGGACAGAGCCTGTTCCTCCTTTCCACTCCACTTAAGGCCTAAATTGCTGCCTCTCAATAAACTGGAAGCGGGAGCTAACAGTCTCACGATAGTACCCAACTCCAGTATAGACAGGTGGCAATCTGGGCCATTAGTGCTAGAAGCATGTGAAGAGAAGGAGCAAGGTCTGTCCAGTGCATTAGCTCCCAGGCTTGGGAGGGGTAGAACAGGGAGGGGCCAGGAGTTCCAATTTCTCTCATTTCTAGCCACAATCACGAACAATGTTCAAATGAGGGCTCAAAAAAAAACTGACTGACTTGCACCGAAAGCAGACAGTTAAGCCTTGGCTGCGTATATTATTGAATAATTTCCAGACATCCATCCAGGTTCTGTGATTTCAGAAATCATGTTGAATCTCTCACTAGCCATCTCCGGTGAGAAAAATTGCTGCTCCCCTCTTCAGCACCACCCACATTTTTTGTTAGTGAATGTAGGCTTTCTTACCCTTTTTTGTTCATCAGCGATTTTATACACTTGTGATAGGTAAGTAGTATCAGGTGAAATGTCAATGACCTAATTATTGCAATGTGTTCTGATTTGACATCTTAAATTGCCATTTAGAATATGGACAATAATGTTCTGACATCAATTGTTTATGATATGAATGATTCAAGTCGAGCAACATGGTTGGTAAAAACAAAATGTGATAATACAAGCTTTCACAGAGATGCTGAAAAATATGTATTATAAAAAATATACATTCTGTATAATTACAGTGTTGATCAATACAAAATTATTATTATACATACCTCTAAGGCAAAGAAAAGTAAGGAAATCTTCTGTTTTGGGCTTTCTTTTTGAGAGATCAATGATCTGTGTTGCAGGAGGTGGCAAGACTGGATCCACCATCTTGACTGGGGTTGTGCTGGGGGAGTTGGGTTGCGACTGGGCAAATTTCCTTTGTGCTTGCAGTCTCGGCCTGGAACAAAAGACAAAGAAGATCTCCTTAAAAATGTTTTCCAAAACATCAAATTTTTAAAACAGTATATTGTAAATTATACAGGAACATTCCCTTTTCTGTCAAAAACTGTACCTCAACGTGGCCATATTTGAAGGAGTATTTAAGTAAGTAACAGAAGTTCTTTGTCACTCCATACAGTACCTACAACAGACGCACCATAACCCACTGGGACACATGCACTAGAATCCATAGTACAATGTCAACATTATACCCCCAGCACAGTGCCTTCCAACAGAAATTGCTGAACAGCCACAATTGTGGCTGTGATGACATGGATTAGTCAAATACATTAATTTTAGTATAAAACGCCTTACATATACTCACATAATATAGGTAAATGTACTTCACATCTACCACCATTCAGTATCCATGTAGAGTGCTTCAGTAAAGCACTCAAAAGATTTAAAAAAAACACTTGCACACTATTTCTCGTTTTACCATTT
This sequence comes from Heptranchias perlo, assembly GCF_035084215.1. Taxonomy (NCBI): domain Eukaryota; kingdom Metazoa; phylum Chordata; class Chondrichthyes; order Hexanchiformes; family Hexanchidae; genus Heptranchias; species Heptranchias perlo. The sequence goes on along the minus strand of NC_090326.1, from coordinate 33,725,318 downwards.
TACCAACAAACTTACAAAAAGGTTAAAGTACACATGAATATGAATATTGAGATCACATGCTCAAAATCGGTGTCTATTACTCTTTTTTTTTTACTTAGTAAGCAGAAATGCAATTATCCACATCCAGATTCCCAATTAGCCACATGTGGCAAGGAGCGAATGTACTGGACATCACTCAGCCAGATGCAGAGTAAAGTGTCCTCAACCCCAACCTCAGAAGGCACCAATGGGCAATTAGTGTTGAATACAGTACAGTTTTTGTGCTGTAGGCCCATGCCCAGGAATTGGACTGAGGCTGCCCAAACTCATTTCACATAGGACCCTACCAGAGAGATTACTCTTATCCCATCAGTCTGGGTTGGATTTCAAAGTTGCTCCAAATTAGCTGTCTTGCAGTAAGCATCAAGAAAATACCATTCAACTACAGACCCATGACGAAGCTGAACAAACAGTTAAATGAGTTCTCAGCTGGTTCCTACCCTGCCATCTAACTAAAATGGCAGAGCAATGGCACAATTTATTTTAGTTGTTCCTTTTAGGATAGCAAGCCCTAACTGTATGTATGTAGAGTGTGAGTTTTGGCAGACTAATCGTTCTCTAGGTTCACATAATTAGGATCTGAAGATTGCCATCTGAAGACAGTTCTATTTCAGTCAAGTACTTAGTTCAGTGCTGTAATCAAGGAATGTTGGACTAACATCTCAAAGTACCATAGCACAGGAAAATGCTTAATGGCTGCAATCATCGTAAAGTGGGCTACAAACTGAATCAACAGAATTAAGTTTAAACTGCTTTTTTTCCCCCAAAAAAATGGGTAAAATTCAGAGATATGATTTCTGTGAGCTCTCCATGGATTATATGTGCTAAGCTGCTGGACGAGTAGTTCTCCCCAATGGCCTAGTGTATAAATCGCTGCCCAGTGTAATACAAGCCAAAGATCAAAAAATCCCAGGTTTGATTTTTGTTCTGTGCTAAGTTGGAGAGAAAAAAATAAGTCAGGCTTCCTGCTGGAAAGTATGATTCTGTGGAGTCAGATGAAGACAGGATGAGGCTCAGCTGTGATCACATGCACACATGAATAGTCTGCCAGCACATTCTCTAGGCCCATACATGAACAGCTTTTTGGGTGAGATACTGGATGGTTGCCAGAGCCTGTGGTACCTTATTCCAGCAAGGGCCAAGAGGGAGGGGGCAGATAGGAGGACAAAGGAGAGGGCGGAAAGCGAGAGGGTAGGGGGCTCGAAGAGGAATTGAACACCACCAATATCTTCTGATCAAGGAATCAACTACTGGACACATTAGGGTAGGAATCATGTTCAGGACCCTCATTTCCAACATTATGTAGCCCACTTTAAACCTTAAAGAGGACCAAGATGTTATTATCATGGTCACAGAATTTTCACAATGTTGCAAATAGCCACGGCTTTTACGTTCTGCTTGGAGACAGATTCTCTAATCAGAAAATACTGAAGTGTGCTCGACTACATTAAGAAAAAGCAAAGGAAGCTCTGAACAACAGTCAAAGTGAGATGATTCATGAGTCTGACAGAGCCCGGTGTTCAGCCTCCTCTGGGCCTCATCACAGCTGCTAATGAATGCAGAAAATATAATAGTCCCAGTCAACAGTCTGAATTTCTGTAAACCTTGTAACGATTATAAATCATGAGTTTCATTGTCATTTCCAAATGAATGATGAACAAAAATTACTCACATCCACTTAGCATGATGTACATTGACAAATTGATAATCAAGTTAATGGCAGGATGAAAAGTACAAACCAACTGCATCTTCCCCTTTTAATGCAATGTTATACAGTGCTCTCCAGGGCTCAGCACTAACTCAATTACTGACTTAGCATGGAGTAGTAATACAATAACTATACCCAGGGATTTCACCAAGACAATACAGCAGAATAGATTTCAGCATCAATTCACTACCCAACCTATACCACAGCAACATCATTGGCCATATGACATGCCTTCTGGTTACAATAAATTTAGTGTGCATTTTCTCACCCCTGCTTTTTAGGGATCAAAGATTACACAGATCAATGATTCCTCTCGGGTCCAATCATGAACAAATATCAATTCAAATTCTGACCAGGAATGAAAATATTAGGCTATTTTAAAGAGATCAGGGTGTCAGCAGCACTCTTGCCCGATTTGGGAGGTTATGAATTCAAGCCCCACTCTAGGACTTGATTACACAATCTAAGCCAACACTCCAGTGCAGTTCTGAGGGAGTGCTGCAATGTCGGCGGTGCAGTGTTTCAGATGGGAGGTTATACCGACCCCCGTCGGCGGTTCTAATGGTTGATGTGAACGTAAAAGTTTCCATGACACTACCTGAAGTAAGTAGAGAGCTCTCCCGATGTCCCGGCCTAATTTTCTCCCTCAACAACAATCACTAAAAATAGGTTATCTAGTCATTCAACTTTTATGCTGTTTTGTAGGACCTTGCTGTCACAAACTGGCAGCAGCAATTTTCCCATATAACAGTGACTACCCTTTAAAAAATAATTCATTGATTGTGAATAGCTTTGGGATGTACCGAGGACATGTTTATAAATACAAGTTCTTCCTTTTTCCTTCTATTTGATACTCAAAGGTGCACGTAGCAAAATAAAGTGTCCCTGATTTTAGAGCCCATGACCCTAATTTTCAAGTTTGCAAATTGAATGGAATAGTTTTTGAGATTGTGGTCATATGCTCAAGTTTTGTCCAACCAGAAAAACACTGGTAATTTAAGTTACTAAATAAGTCCGGGAAACTATTGGCTTTTAATCACTCCACATGTTCAGAACCTGTGGCTGTGCCGATCAAAATGACTGCAATTTCACCAACAATCCTGGAAAATTTCACTGCAGTTTTTTTCTAAACTGAATCTTCCATATATGGAAAAACTAGTCAATTGTGGACTGACTGCCAACAGTAGCATCAAACTTATATGGGGATGTTTTAATTGTGTTCTCTGCAAGAGGTCATAAGTATTCCCATTACATTTTTGCACATATTCAGATTACATGGGTAGAAACCAATTAAAATACATGGAAGTTTTAGTTGAAAACAACAGTAAAATTTCCCAGGATTTTGGATTAAATCATGTAGCTATTTTTAGTCATGTGGAATATTTTATCCATACAATGCTATATTCCCAGACACATTTATTACTTAAAAATGTACATGTATTCCTCTATTTGAAGGAAATGAAGTGTATGACACCAGCCCCAATCATAGCTTTTAACCTGCAAACTTTAATAGGTGTACTGTCATGAAATAACCTATTATCTTCATTATTTTGTACTGTTCGTCTACTTCTCATAAGTTTAATACATTCATGGAATGTTCTAGCACAGAAATTGGCTATTCAGCCCATCCAATCTGTGCTGGTGTTTTTTTCCATGAGCAAACCTGTCCAATCCCAATCTCCATTTAATATTCCTCTTTTACAAGCAACTAATTTGCTTTTAGAAGAATTTATGGACACTGCTTCAACAATGTTTGGTAGCAGAGAGCTGTCAACCCTCATAATTTTTGAATACCACTATTAGGTCCCCCCCTTAATCCTCTCTGCTGCAAGGAGAACAATCCCAACTTCTCCAATCTCTCTACTTAACTGAAGTCCCTCATCCCTGGTATCATTCTGGTAAACCTCCTCTGTACCCTCTGCAGGGCCTGGACATCCTGCCTAAAGTCTGGTGCCCAGAATTGTGCACAATACTCCAGCTGAGGCCCAACCAGTGATTTGTAAAGGTTTAGCATGACTTCCTTGTTATTGTATGCAATGCCCATATTTACAAAGCCATGTGTCCCATACGCTTTCTTAACCACCTTATCAACTTGCCTTGCCACCTCCAAAGATTTGTTAATTTGCACCCCCAGGTCCCTCTACTCTTGCATTCCCCTCAAGATCATTTAGATTGTACTGCCCTCTCCATGTTGTTCCTCCCAAAGTGCATCACTTCACACTTATCCGCGTTAAATTGCATCTGCCATGTGTCTGTCCATTTCACCAGTCTGTCTACGTCCTCCTGAAGTCTATAACTACCCTCCTCGCTATTTACTACGTTGCCAAATTTTGTATCATCCACAAACTTCGAAATTTGCAAACACCGTCCTCTGGGGGACGCCATTGTATACTTCTCTCCAGTCAGAAAAACATCTGTTCACCACTACTCTCTGCCTCCTATCCCTTAGCCTATTATGTACTCAACTTACCACCATCCCTTTAATACCATGTGCTTCTAATTTTCTGAATAAGTCTGTTATGTGGCACTTTATCAAATGCCTTTTGAAAGTCCATATATACAGCATCTACTGCACTACCTTCATCAACCCTCTCTATTACTTCATCAAAGAACGCACAGGTCAGACACAATTTGCCTTTAACAAATCCGTGTTGGCTGTCCTTCATTAACCTATGCTTCTCTAAGTGAGAATTTATTTTGCCCGTGACAATGGTCTCTAGTAGTTTTCCCACCATTGACGTTAGACTGATTGGCCTGTAGTTACCAGGTTTATCCCTCTCCCCTTTTTTGAACAGGGGTGTAACATTTGCAATCCTCCAGTCCTCTGGCACCACTCCCATATCTAAGGGGGATTAAAAGATTGTGGTCAGAGCTTCTGCTATTTCCACCCTAGCTTCCCTCAGCAACCTAGGATCAATCTGGACCGGGTGACTTGTTAACTTTGAGTGATACCAACCTACTTAGCACCTCCTTTCTATCTATTTTTATCCTATCCAATGTCTCTACTCCCTTCTCCTCTACTGCGACATTAACTTCATTCTCTTCTTTTGTGAAGACAGATACAAAGTATTCATTCAGTACCTCAGTCTGCCTCCACAAGAAGATTTCCTTTTATGTCCCGAATCAACCCCACCATTCCTTTGACTATCCTTTTACTATATTTATAAAAGATCTTTGGGTTCCCTTTTATGTTACCCGTTTATCTTTTCTCATACTCTCTCTTTGCCCTTATATCCTTTTTCAATTTCCCCCTGCACTCTATATTTTGCCTGGTTTTCTACTGTATTTTGTACCTGACATTTGCTACAAACCTCCTTTTTCTGTTTTATTTTAACCTCTATTTCCTTTGTCATCCAGGGAGCTCTAGCTTTGGATGCCCTATCTTTCCTCCTTATGGGAATATGCTTGGTTTGTACCCGTACTATCTTCGCCTTGAAGGCCTGCCATTTCTCATTTACTGTTTTCCAGGCCAATCTTTGTTTCCTGTCCACCTGTGCTAGATCCCTTCTCAAATCACTGAAATTGGCTCTCTTCCAGTTGGGTATTTTCACCTTTGATTTTTCTTTGTCCCTTTCCACAACTACTTTAAACCTGATTATATTACGATCACTATTACCCAGATGTTCTCCCACAAACACACTACACTTGCCCTACTTCATTCCCCAGAACTAGATCCAGCACTGCTTCCTCCCTCATTGGGCAAGAAACATACTGATGGAGAAAGTTCTCTTGTACACATTTTCAAAATTCCTCTCCCTCCTTGCCCTTTACACTTTTTTCCCCCCATCTACATTAGGGTAATTGAAGTCCCCTACTATTACTGCTCTATTACATTTCTCTGAAATTTGCCTACAGATTTTTTCCTCTATCTCCTTCTCACTATTTGGGGGTCTATAGTAAACACCTAGTGATGTAACAGTTCCTTTTCTGTTCCTTAGCTCTAACCAAATAGATTCAGTCCTTGAACCCTCTAGTATATCGTTCCTCTGTGGAACTGCAATAGTGAACAATACTGCCACCACCTCCCACCTCCCCCCCCGCCCCCCGTTTCTTTTTTCCTACCCTATCCCTCTTGAATAACTGGTGGCCAGGAATGTTTAGTTTCCATTCCTGCTCATGTTTAAGCCAGGTCTCTGTTATAGCCACTATGTCCTAGCACCACGTGGCAGCTTGTGCCTGCAGCTCATCACCTTTATTTGTAGCACCCCTCGCATTAACACACATACGTTCCAACACCAAGCTCGTCGGCTTTGTTTTATCCTCCATCTAATTCCAGTTTTTTCAACACTATTTGTTCTGTTGCTATTTGCCCCTCTTAGTTGTCTATGTACCTTGTCTCTCCTCTCTGCTGCTATGTCCTGGTTCCATTCCCCCTGCCAAAACCCTCCCCACAGCACTAGTTAACCATTATTCCAAATTCGGTAATACCATCAGGGCACCTACGCCACGTTCCGGTGCCATGGAGAAAAAGATTTGATATTCAAGGAACCCAGCGGTTGACATATGGTCAACGAGGATCCCAATGAGAAAAATAGCCACCACTCCCCAAGCCTGACAATGTGTGACTGTCACTTCAAATAATCACAACACTTTAATGAACCACAGTATTACTGTTACCTATAAAAGGAAATTAGGAACACAGAAAAGAACAGGACCAGAAAGACTCATCTGTTGGTCCCAAGAACTAAAACCTCTCAATCTCCCACTCCCTCTTATAGTTATTAAATCTAATATCTTTGCATCATCCCTCTTATAATCTTCAGCACGTGTCCCCGGTTCTGGAGTTGGAAGATTTATTTTGATGTCAAAATCCGAATAAATGAATGTGCGTTTGCTGCGAGTTTCCATAAGATAACAGGTAGCCTTTGTAAAAATTTACAATTTTGTTTTGTTGTATGCCGTATCGGAATTGTTTCTTGATCTCCTCTAAAACTAAAAAAAAACCTAAAAATTGATTCAGACACATAAATCCAGAGTGTAGACCTTTTGAGAGGAACTGTCTGGGTTTAATGATTTCCTTTCCCGTCGTCTTGTAGTCTTTGCAATTACTTCCTATACACTTAAGGCAGTGAGAGGTGCTGACGTTAACAGTTCATTTGTATTTACAGAATGACAATTTGCTGTGGCTGGAGGCATTGCATTGGGATTGGATCTGATTAATCCATATCAATACAATCACAGTACACCTCGAATAAACAAGGCGAAAATTGCTAATAATGGAACACTATTAAACTGTAGAACAAAACCAAATATCAGAAAAGGGAGTGGGGTTATATGTACAATGAAAGGATAATTAAGTCTGCACTGAGAAAAGAACAGCGCCATAAATAGCAATTCCATGCCAGTTTAACAAGCTGGAGTCGCGATCACTCAGAGCCATAAATGCACGGACAAAATTACACAATCTGCAGTGTAGCCAATAGGACTGCTGGTTTAGAGCTCCAGGTAGCCAGCTCTCTCAAGTGCTCTGATTTAAACGTGTCGTGTGAATTCTTTTATATGTGGTTGTGACTTTTGGGCAAACAAGGGCATGTCATATAGTACGTAGTACACATCCACTCTAACGGACTGTTGAGAGACGCCAGCTACACGAGCCTCAATGTAATTTACTTCAAATCAGAGCCTGTTCTAATCCAACCTTCGCAGGGCACGGTTTGAATCAAGAAAAAAAACTGGTCATGAATTGTCAGAAGGGGAAATGGATTAAAGCTTCTCTGTTTTCTTTTTGAATAGGGTGGTTAAAAAAGGACTGATGTGTCCTGCTTTACAGGAACCTCTCCCTCCATACACAAAACAGATCAGCACTGCAACAATCCCCCTGATCCAGTGAGTGAGCAGTGCTTTTTGATAAGAGCTGATAAGTTTTCTCTGCTTTAACTAATTGACACATTTTGTAACACAAGATACCAAACCTTCTCAACATTCCCCCATCATCCCTCAGTGACTGGATTTAAGAGGTGGGCAGGCACCAAAAGATTTTTGAAATCTCAAAATTATCGATCCTCAGCTTTCCAGCATTCCACAGAAACTCCCAAATATTTTAGTTTAAAAAAATAAGAAAGCAGGCAGGGCCGGTTTCCACGCAAGAATAACCCACTGCAAAATAAACCAGGGTTGCACTGTGCAGGCTGCACCGTTGCTGCTTCTCAGGCATGGATTACCTACTGCTGAAGCCTTGACTGTGTCAGCTGTGGCTCAGTGGTTAGCACTTTCGTCTGAGTCAGAAGGTTGTGGGTTCAAGTCTCACTTGGGTACAAAATCTAGCCTGATAATCTAGTGCAGTACTGAGGGAGTGCTGCACTGTTGGAGGTGCTGACTTTCAGATGAGATGTTAAACAGAGGTCGCGACTGCCCTCAGGTGGATGTAAAATAACTCATGGCACTATTTTGAAGAAGAGCAGGGGAGTTCGCCCCGATGTACTGGCTAATATTTATCCCTCAACTAACATCACTAAAAAACAGATTATCAGGTCATTGTCACCTTGCTGTTTGTGTGCAAATTGGCTGCTGCATTTCCTACATTACAACAGTGCCACACTTCAAAAGTACTTCATTGGCTGTAAAGCGCTTTGGGACGTCCTGAGGTCATGAAAGACATTATATAAATGCAAATGTCTCTTTCCTCTTTCTGCTCAACTTCTTTAACTTCCTTCACCCAGAGGCCTCGATGAAGCTTGAACCTGCTGGTCTGGTCAGAACCTAGTCCTTACAGTTCAGGGCGAAGCTATGTGCACATGGGTCCCAGAACAGGAATGTCTGGAGCAAACAATCGCCAAACAGGAGGGTTCCCTCCCAGTCGGGGAACACTTCAGCAGTCATGGACATTCATCCACCGACCTTCGGGTAAGCGTACTCCAAGGCGGCCTTCGAGACACACGACAACGCAAAATCGTCGAGCAGAAATTGATAGCCAAGTTCCGCACCCATGAGGACGGCCTCAACCGGGATCTTGGGTTCATGTCACGCTACACGTTACCCCACCAGCGAACAAATGTTATCTGTTTTTAATATAATGGGTCATTTGCTGGCTCTCTCTGCCTTCCGGATGTTTCTGCCTCTCTCTGTTTTTCTTCTCTGTTTTTTTTCCCTGTTTGTTTTTTTGTTGAATGTGTATTCGGGGGTTCTGCAGGTGACACCTCTCTGTCTGAACACGGTGATTGCCTTGGCAACGGGCAGTTGCAGGGGCAGTCTGTAAACACCATGTATTGTTCTATATGTATAAATGCGTAGGCTTCAAGGAGATCCTGAACATTTACCTGAGGAAGGAGGAAGTCTCCGAAAGCTTGTGAATTTAAAATAAAATTGCTGGACTATAACTTGGTGTTGTAAAATTGTTTACAATGGAGCAAAGGAGGTTAAGTCCCATTATGAAGAATCCCGTTCAGCCATCTCTCTTCCCTCTCCGCAGGACAACGGAAAGAGCTAGTGAAATAGCATTAGTATCTGAGTTACAAAGTGCGTCAATTAGTTAAAGCAGATAAAGCTTATCCGCCCTTATTAAAAAGGGCTGCACACACATACAAACACTCCCATATTAGCACATAAGACTAGCTGGTAGCCAGTGGCAGGAGTTTCTAGGCCTCCTATTCTGCCTGCCAGTCATCCTGAGTGGCATCAGATGACATCGTCCAGGCAGACCAATGACTTAACAAGGAAAAGGAGTCTGGAAAAATATTTTAAACCAGAGCAGTAAAATTGGGACTTGCTCCAAAGTTGTGACAGTTAAATGCCTTCAAAATAGTCCAGTAAAAGAAAGAAACTTGAGGGGTCTGATTTGGTCAGATGACATGAAACTTTTATTCCAAAATTTTTTTTAAAAAAATAGATGAATAATTATATTTGGTTTCTGCCCTCCACACCTACCACTCTTTTCAGATATTCCGGCAACATTTAACATCATTGGCGGAGGGCAACCACACCTCTAGTGCTATTCTGCAATCAGACACTAGGTGGTGTGTAAACCCAACATGGGCTAACAACTTCAGTCAATCTTCCCACCCTCTCTGCAGGGATCAGACTAACTCAGCAGCCACCCCTAAAGGTGAACCCAAAACAATGCACTCATCCTGCAGAATAACCCGGCAGGAACTTGCATCTCGTGCTCCCTAATGCACTCAATTGTTTAAAATAATTCCGGAAAGGTTCAAATATGGTCGTCTCCTCACATAATTACGAGGATATTGCTAGGACTGGAGAATTTTAGCTATGATGACAGATTGGATAGGCTGGGGTTGTTTTCTTTGGAACAGAGGAGGCTGAGGGGTGATTTAATTGAGGTGTACAAAATTATGAGGGGCCTAGATAGAGTGGATAGGAAGGACCTATTTCCCTTAGTAGAGAGGTCAATAACCAGGGAGCATAGATTTGAAGTGTTTGGTAGAAGGATTAGGGGGGAGCTGAAGAAACATTTTTTCACCCAGAGGGTGGTGGGGTCTGGAACTCAGTGCCTGAAACGGTGGTAGAGGCAGAAACCCTCATCGCATTTAAAAAGTACCTGAATGTGCACCTGAAGTGCCATGCCTACAAGGCTAAGGACCAAATGCTGGAAAGTGGGATTAGGCTGGGTGGCTCATTTTCGGCCAGCGCGGACAAGATGGGCCGAATGGCCTCCTTCTGTGCCGTAAATTTTCTATGATTCTAATCATGTGAAGAATACAATATTTTAAAAAGAACAAGTAGAACAAAATCCCTTTAAAAACTCATCACGGAGTGGCCGACTTGACAATAAACACTCAATCTTTGTTGCATTTCCAAAGGAAGGCATGGAAATTTGCTGCATCTTCAACTAGACTTGGAGCCCAGCATGCTGCATCACTGCCCCTGGTGCACAACAAATAGTGCTGGGAGGCAAAGACAGCTGAAGATGCATATCAACTCCACAACTACCACCTGAACACGTGGCAAAGATTGTGACTTAACGCTGCTTTTTAAAATTCAGCACTGCACGTTCAAACACTTCAGATAATGCCACTGATAGAATCATAGAGCCTAGAATTTTACAGCATACAGAAGGAAAAAAAAGACTTGCATTTACATAGCGCCTTTCACAATCCCAGGACGACCCAAAGCACTTTACAGCCAATGGAGTACTTTTGAAGTGTAGTCACTGTTGTAATGAGTAAATGCGGCAGCCAATTTTGGACACAGCAAGCTCCCACAAAAAAGGAGTCCATTCAGCCCAACTCGATCTCACGGGAAAGCTATCCACTTAATCCCATTCCCTTGCTCTTTCCCCATTCCCTTTTCTAAATATTTATCCACTTTCCTTTTAAAAGCTATTGTCTGCTTCCACCACAATTTCTAGTAGGATATTTCTCCTAACCTCTGATGGGTCTTTTACACTAGGCTCAATGTCCTCAAATTCTTGTGATATTTGTCTGCAGATGAAGAAACTGAACAAACTGTAAACCCTGTGTCTCGATTAATATCAACTGGATGATTTTTTTTTAAGTCCCAAAAGGTTGCTAAAGCTGACATAGAGTAATGAGCATAGAGGGCTTAAGGGTTAGTTATCTTCAAACACATCAAGCAACAATGTGCAGTCAAGAATGTCGGCAACCATTATAAGGATTGAGAGTGACGAATCGGTAACAGCTGACAAATTTGCATCCCACCCTTTCTGAAGGTTACGACCGTCATTGGGATATGGTTTCACAGCTACTGGCTGCCATCTGGCACCGTGTCCAAGTGACTATCTACATGTGAGCCTCGATAGTGGGTGTTGTTGGTGGGCTATTTTACCATGAAAGGCATCACAGTCCAGCGTGATCTTGCTCCCATCTGGAAATCCACGACTTACAGCATGAATATCACACTGAATATCAGTTGAGGAGGAATGGGGGCGATGGGGTTGGGGGGGGGGGGGGGGGGGGGGGCGGTGGAAAGAGAAACCTGGTTAATTTTGTTTCCCACTCTGTACCCCAGGACATTAATGCAACTGAGCAGAGATAGAAATGGTGGTCTGCATAGTTCAGCACCACACTGGGTGTTGCATCTAACCACTGAGCCAGCAGTCAAACTTAATAGCAGGTGCATGGTCTGTTGCAGTTGTGAGGTGGCCTGTAGTTTTCTTAGGTATGATGTAAACAAACCCAATATGGAAATAAAAACCCAGAGGGCTGGGTGGTGGTGCACTGGGTTAGTACACTATTTCATCACCCCTGGCACTTGAGGCTCAAATCGGGTCCAAAATTATAGAGAAAGGAGATCTACATTCCATCAGTTGTTAAGAGTCCTACATGAAATAATTATGGGTTATTAACACAGGCCCTACCCATAATCCTCCAATCTCACTCAAATATCAGGGTAGCTGGTGTAGGAAGTGAAAATCCAGACTGATGCAGCAAAGGGTGCTCTTCTGAAGTAGAGGTAAACTACACTATTCAGGTAGAATACAAGGGGCTTAACACCCAATCTAGTCTGTGCTAGAACTGAGCTGGGAATGCTCAATACTGGCACAGAGTAGAAAGCTGCCTAACGCTAATTCCAAAAGTGATTAACAGCTGCAAAGTGCCAAATGAAAACATTGGCTTTGGAACTACTTTTTGAATTGCCTAATTGGTAAAATGAGTGTGAGGTACAAATTACTGGAGGAACACTTTGTGCTTAAGTTTTCCTGTGTAGGTCACTAGCTCACACATGCCCTCCTTATTCAGACTGCCATCAATTCTTCCAACCTTAAAGCACTGCGGCTCCCCACAATAGAAGTGTTGCTACTGTATAGGCTTCAGCCAGTAGGGGAATATTTTCAGGTAGATTAAAAGATGCCCATAAAAGTAATCCAAAATGCATCAAGACAACCTGTCCCCAGTGTACATTAGTACCATGTTGAATGCTTATATCTTGCCTTTCCAAGCACAGATGTTTAAGTTAGAAATAGAGGTAATGTGAGCTCAATCACATTTTACGGCTTTTAACTGGCTCGATTTCAATGGTATCAGTGAGGGCATAGGTAATGAATTGCTGAAAGTAGCTGGATCTTTTGACTACTTCGACTACCAGGTGCTGGGATAACAATCACACCATTCATACTACTCATTTGTGAACAGTAAGATGAAATTTGTACCCATTGGGTGCCTTGGACATACATCTGCTACTCCCAGTTATCCAACCTCTCTGCAGGTACTCTGTGTACATGCAATACCACCAAGAATTACAAGGCAGGTTAGCGTAGGGAGACCTCTTCGGTTGTCACTGGAGCTCTGTGTAGCTCGTCAGTCCTGGGAGGAAGCAAGGGAAAATCAACTAAAATTCCCTCACATTGTTTTGAGCAAGGGCCTCACCCATTGGTGTGAGAAGAAAACATGAGGAATTAAGTGCACTAAATACAGGCCAGAAGCACTGTTTCTAGGCAAAATCCTAGTCAAGAGGTGAAGCAAGTGTTCAGCTATCAAATGAACCGTACCTAGGATCCGCAAGATAAGGATGATTTCTTCCTTTTCAATCTCTCCTTCTTTAGATACTTAGCTCTCAAAGAATTCAGATATGGCTACAACTAATTGATTGAATCTACAAGCTTTAGATGAATCTTATTGAATTGATGATACTGTTGGAGCTATAAGAGAACTGGCAGGTGCATTGGTTGGAATTGGAATTAGTGCCAGAATGATTGCCACTGGCTTGGGGACTACTTCATTTCTGCCTCATGAGCGCTGTACTGGTGAGAAAACAGAGTCAAAGATTTCTTCTCAACAGCTTCTAAAAGCTGGCTACCCAGTAAACGAAACCCCGTCCTTCCAGAACCAGGGTCAACACGCCATATGGAAGAGGCCATGACAGCCACGGTCAACTGTGGCTAACCGAGGAGTAATTTCGACCTCCAATTCAGTGTCAATTGGTGCTGATATAGCAACTACTATAACGGCAATGGAAGCTGCACGCAAAACGGTCTCCATGGAAGCTGAATGCAAAACGGCCTGCAAGACTAGTTTCAAATGAGCAATTCTTTAGTGTTCTATCTAGAAAAACTACATTGGGCCAGTTAGCAATTTCCTCCAGTGTTGTAGCACAGGAGCTACTACATAGCCCTGTGGGTGGGTAGCTGTATGGCTGAACCTGGACAGTCCCAATACCATTTCCTTAATCTTACAAGGAGGGGCTCGACCTGCCCTCCTGTACCTCAACAAAGATGCCACTCACGATGTGAGAGTGTCGGTAAAAATGATTGGACTGTAAAGAGCATCACGGCTAACCCAAAAGTGTCCCCACATACTACAATCACCTGGGGCAAATCTGGCTGATTCTCCCCCTTTCCTCCCAGCAAAGGAAGTGAAGGCCAACTGTATTGTTTGCACTGCTGCTCCAGTAGTGATGAGCTAACTCAGCACAAACTAGAGACTTTAATGACCTGCATGGGCCAGCACCATACCAGGCCTACTTTTAATTATTGAGCCATGAGGTAACCATATTCAAGGATTTTCAGTAGAGTATCAAGGTATGGCGTAAGAAGTGACAATTTCTTTCTAATGCATCTGACTTTTGAGATGGCCCCTACTGCTAAGCTTGGACAGATTGTATAATTCTGGAAATCATGGGAACACAGGCACCAGAAAACTAAAATTCTCTTTTTGGATCACCAACTTTGCCCCCCCCCCCTCCCCCAGAAAGGCTTGGTTTGACAAGCTGCCTCCAGTACCCTGTCCAAGATCCATTATTCGTGTGTGAGCTTTGAGGGCATGGAAGGCTATTTGACCACAGAAGGCACATCATAGCCAAGTCCGCACCTGTCCTCACCCAATGTCCATTTGCAGTGGGATTGGATAGTGACCGGGGACAAGAACCCTGGCTGATTCCCCCCTCCTTAACCCAAGGACATTATCTCTACAACCAAAAGTGCCCCACCACTCCCTGGCCTGTATGGCTCACTCACTGAATAAACTCACTGAACCAAGTAGAAACCCACAAAGGCATTTCTTACGGGCTTAACACCAGGAAGGGTCCGTGGCAAAATGTGGTGAAAATAGATGCTAGCGACAACCAATTGAGCAAATAAAACCCCTAAAGCAAAAGCAAAATACAGTCGATGCAGGAAATCTGAAATAAAAACAGAAAATACTGAAAACACTCAGCAGGTCAGGCAGGATCTGTGGTGAGAGAAACCGAGTGTCAGGTCGATGAAACTGGAGTTCTGATGAAAGGTCAACAACCTGAAACGTTGACTCTGTTTCTCTCTCCACAGATGCTGCCTGACCTGCTGAGTGTTTCCAGCATTTTCTGCTTTTATTTTTTTCAAACCAGCTGATGAGGCTAGAACACAATGGCAATGATTTATACCAAAGTTGAAAGATTCGCTGAAAAGTAAGTTTTGAACTTTCACAAAAACTTTTCGAAAAGACATGGGGTAGAGTTTCTGCTTTGGGTGCGATTGGTAATTGGGCGCAAATTGCACCCGAAAATTGTGCCGGTTGGGTTACAGTTCGAGTTTCCACTAAAATGCATTTGCATTATCACAAACGTAAAATCTTCCATGAACCACCGCAATCCGGCAATACAGTGTAATTGTTTATTTCTTTTTCTTAGTATAAAAACTATTCATTGATGTTACATCAAGTTTCATCGCGTCTACAGCACAGAAACAGGTCACTCGGACCAACTGGTCTATGCCGCCATTTATGCTCTCCACGAGCCTCCTCCCTCCCTACTTCAACTAATGTTACGAGCGTACCCTTCTATTCCTTTCTCCCTGGTGTGCTTATCTAGCTTTCCTTTAAACACATTTGAACATATTTACCTCAACTATTCCTTGTGGTAGCGAGTTCTACATTCTTACCACTCTCTGGGTAAAGAAGTTTCTCCTGAATTCTCTATTGGATTTATTAGTGACTACCTTATATTTATGACCCCTAGTTCAGGACTTCTCCACAAGTGGAAACATTTTCTTTACATCTACCCTATCAAACCCTTTCATAATTTTAAAGATCTCTATCAGGTCACCCCTCAGTCTTCTCTTTTCTAGAGAAAAAAGTCCCAGCCTGTTCAGTCTTTCCTGATAGGTATAACCTCTCAGTCCTGATATCACCCTTGTGAATCTTTTTTGCACCTTCTCCAATGCCTCTATATCTTTTAGTATTTAAGATGTATTTACGAGAGGTAACCAGGTGCAGTTTTATTAATACAGCTGAAAATGGGTTTATCACAAAAAAAAGTATTTTTAGTAAGTCTCCCCAGTCCTCCACCTGTGAGTAACTTGATTTTAAATCGCTGAAAATGGCTTTAAAAAACCTATACTGAACCATTTACTACGGTCATTGGTGTACAATAGTCAGTTTCTTAGTAAATTAAATATTGTTTAATATGTAAAAACGTGTGTGCCTAAGAAAACGAGCTTAATTTGAATACCTTCCTCTAATGGGCGCAATCGGCAGAAACTCGCCATCCTCTTATTTCAATCGGGGGGGGGAAGAGAAACATGGATAGACTTGTGGGCGGGGCCAGCTTCAATGCAATGATTTGTGAACCAAGCACAAAAGATCACGGAAACTCAAATTATGCTGGGCGTAAATAGAAATTCCGCAATCCTTTGCACTGAACCAGCCGGATTGCACCGATAAAACCAGCACAATCTAATGAAAATACTACCCTATGATTGCAACATGAAAAGTCACACTGAATTTCTGCTGGTGCCAACGATGAGTTGTACGGTCAGTGATGGGTTTAAATAAAAATGCAGTACATTTCCAGACCGAGGTCTAAACATGCAGCTCAGGTGAAGACAGACCCTTGTATGGCAACAAACTCTTAAAGGGACTGCATTCCAGCAATTCCTCGCGCCCCCACTTCCTGTTTGGGCGACAGCTGATTCACGCGTACGTGGCAGCCGAATGAGTGAAGAGGAATGCAGATTTCGCCACTGTACGGAGGCACTGCTCCATCCAAACATTGGGTCACGTTTAATACTGTCATCCTCTCCTACGGTAGGCATGTCTCCACTAGCAGCCACTCGACAAGTGATGAAACTCAAGTTATTATAGGATGGAATGCCAGCCGACAGATACTACTGAACTCAAACTCGTGACTGAAGTCTCAAAGGCGTCTCTTGGCACACTTAGTTCCGCAATTAATCAATTCTTCAGAACTAACCTCACGTTGTGCATGTTTAAGGGCACTTTAAAGTACCTTAGCAACAGCCTTGCAACACTAGTCCGCAACTGAACACAAAAAGGGTTTCTTAACTAACTGGTTAAAAAGTAAATCTGTAACAAAGTGAAAATGGGCTTGCCATTTTGTCCTAAAAAAAAACAGCGCTGAAAGTGCATTAACAGTGTAGACACCCCACTGGTACTGCTAAACCATTTAATACCATGTTTATACTGGCACACTCGGGTCAGACTGGTCCAAAAGTGGCTAAAACATGGCTTTCATTTACACTATGGGTAAGTCTGCCGATGAAGAGCTTGGTCAGACACAAGTGCAAGGTCGCAGAATTGCCCCTGTAGTGTTTTAGCACTATCTAGGCTCCCATGTAGCGATGCTCGGCAGCGAGGCAGGACCTCACAAAAGTACCTCTTTATATACAGGGTGGACTATCGGTTCCATATCATCAACAATGTGTTAGTCCCTTCTCAAGAGTAGGCCTCAATGATTTAGATGCGTGTCTATATAAACTTGTGGCCAAAATTCTCCCACCTTTCCACAATAAATTTACCAACCTTCTACCCATTTGTCCTCACAGTTTCATTTTTTAAATAAAAAACCTACGAACACTGCAGGAAAATAGGTCAGGTCTTGGTATATGTGAAATTTTAAAAACATGGCTATGCAATTCCTATGACATATTAGTATAGTACATCATGCATGCCAGCCTACATAGCACAATGTAAACCCACACAGACAGGAATGCCCAGTGTTCTACCATTCATCCCATGGCATGTTAATTATTATAATGCAGATTCAGCT
The DNA here is from genome assembly GCF_035084215.1 of Heptranchias perlo. Classification (NCBI taxonomy): domain Eukaryota; kingdom Metazoa; phylum Chordata; class Chondrichthyes; order Hexanchiformes; family Hexanchidae; genus Heptranchias; species Heptranchias perlo. The sequence continues at coordinate 33,707,677 of NC_090326.1, read as the reverse complement.
ATCACATCAGGTTGACAGATGCCAGAGAAGAATACAGGACGTTTACTGGGTCACTGTTCTGGGCACACTGACAGGCATTGCCTGAGGATATTATGGACACTGATGATTTAGACTGGGGTTTAGAAAGCAACATTTATTCACATAGCAGCATGAATTCAGACAAAAGAACAGATAGGTTCTCTTCTCTCCTTTCCTCCCATCTCTTCCCCACCCCCACCTCCTCCCCACACTTTATGGAATGCTAATTTAAAACAAAACTTGAATTTGGAGAAAAGAAACCAGACTGAATAGGTTCTGATGACAGTGCTCAGATCCTTTCACATTCCCAATGAAAGAGCAATCAAAAAAACACAACAGTAAAAATATAATTGAGGGCAATGAATAGCAAGCGCCTCTGTCGGTTTTCTCGAAAGAAAACCGAAGTCCAAGTTGGACAGCATTCCCTCAGCATTTTCAGGAACATACAAGTAAAAATGCAAGAAACTCACAAAAAAAGTGTTCAAAGTGAATAATGCAAGAATACACACAAAGTAAAGTTGACCGATTTTCAAAATGCTTGGGCTGCTCTAGCACAAGGTGCAGCTGTTCCATTTTAGTGTTTGCACACTAATAAATCTGGGTGGTTTACCAGCTCCAAGTGGTTCAACAGTCTCGCTACGGATCTAATTTTAATCTTTATGAATTTAGGTCAATTAAACACAGATATAAAATCCTTAGCGTGCTTTTTCAAATGAATCCACGATCTGATTAAAACTTTAGAATGTCAGGAATCTGAAATACACGCAGCAGGTCCCTCAGCATCCAAAAGGAGAAAAAAAAATTAAAGTTTCGGCTTCAGTTCTGTCTTTTCTCTTTTCAGGCCTTTTGCGCATTTCCTGTTTTTGTGTCTAATTAAAACTCGAATTGTGTCCAATCTCAAATTAAACTAGAAGTACAAACTTATTGAGGTTACAAGTCCATAATTTTGGATGGCATGGCTCCCCTATCATCTAATATCAAAAGGATCCAGGAGGCTCAAGTACTTCTCTTTCCCATCTAAGTTTTTAGAAGAGAAAATATGGTGAAAGAAATACTCCAATAGCTCTACAATTGCCTAATTCTCAGGTACACAACCCACTCACTGCCTTTAGTAGCGAAGATAAAAGAAGAAGTAATATGTTTCAGTACCAGCATGAGATATGTAGTAGAGGCCAGTCCTAATTGGGATGTCAGCCAACAGATGAAGAACCGCAGGGGGAGGAAGCAGGGGAGATGGGGGATAGGGGTGGGCGGGAGGGAAAGAGGGGAAGGAGGAGAAGAGAACAGTTACTTTTCTTAGGAGTAGCTCAGGATAAGAACATGTCTGCAAACAAGTCCTGTAGATGGGACTCAAGTGTGCTTATTTTCAAAAGGAACACAATGCGAGGGCAACTCAGTTCTGGCAAAGCATTTTAATGTTGTTATTGTTACACAAAAGAATTCAGAGATATAGCACTGTAACATAAATCACTCCTGCTTCTATTAGTAGAAGAGAAGATTAAGAAGTTCAAATTAGCCTTAAGAAGTATTAGTTTTGAGACGATGGCCAGCTGCTGCAATGGTATTTAACAATACTATAGTGATCGGAAGCATACTCCACTCTGCAGGAAAGTCTCTTGTAAACCAATCACGTCTCACACTAAAACAACGTGCATGCTACAGCAAATACTTAATAACCTTGTCTAAATTAGGAGCCAAGATCCATTCGTGACTTAGAAATGGAACAATAAAACCTTTAAAGTGTCAGCTTGGCTCAATTGGTCGTACTCTCAGCTCTCGAGTCAGAAGGCTGTGGACTCGAGCCCCATTCCAAAAGTCAAAGGGCGTAATCTAGATGGACGCTTCTTGAAGGTGCCATTTTTCAAGAAGAGGTGTTAAACTGTTGCCCCATCTAACCGTGCAGATGGAAATGAAACATCCCTTGGCATCTTTGAAGAGTAGGAGGATTATCTCTCAGGGTTCTGGCCGAGATCCCTCCCACAACCAACACCACCAAAAAAGATATCTAATCCATTCACTCATTTGTTGTTTGTGAGGCCGTGCTGTGCACAGACTGACTGTTTTGTTGCCTACAGTGACTACAATAAAAGTATCCACTGGTTGTAAAGCACTATGGGACATCGAGCTGGTGACAGGGTGCTGTATAAATGCAAGGTCTTTCTTTCTTATGGAGGTTGATTATACCAAAAATTCCTTTAAAGCATTGTACTTTTAATACACTGTGGCAGGAGAACAAATGCTCTACACAGCTCGGAACACAAGCAGAATTTAACAACTTGAATGTATATAGTACCTTTAACATAAAAGTCCTAAGGCACTTCACAAATAGGAGTGAAGAAAATAGACTTTTGAGCCAGGAATGGAGGAATTAGGAAAGGTAAGCAAAAGCTCGATCGAAAAGATGGGTCTAGGTTTTTAAACGACTTTTACTTTGGGGATCCTTAAGACTAATGCCAATTTCTAAACAATGAATGAGCTCATTTTCAGTCATAATCAACTCAAATTGGTCATTCCTCATCCATTGATACAGTGCCTTTAACATAGAAAAAGGTCCCACAGAGGCCTTAGGGGGAAGAAACAAGTTTACTTACATAGCTTGCTCGAAGCAACCATTATACTTTTAAGACTTTTTTGAATTTTAATAATGATAAATTACACCTTGTAGAGTATTTTTCATTCTTTGAATGGTATGCAACCTTAACATACTAGGGGGATCTAGGCTGGCTTGACAGGTTCTGAGATAACCACATACTGAATATGGATCGATTAGATTTTTTGTTAGGCCTGGCTATCAAGGAATATGGAGAAAAGGCGGGTAAATGGAGTTGAGGTACAGATCAGGAATTGTCTAATTGAATGGCAGAACAGGCTTAGAGGGTTTGAATGGCCTACTCCTGTTTCTATGTCCATCATGAATGAGAGGAGTCAGGTGTTACTAGTCCTTAAGTTACTTTGGGATTTCTGTACTATAACTTTAAATTGACCGTAGATAGGAAGGATAGATGTAATTTGAAAATTGGATTCAGCTAGCTGTATTTTTGTCTGACAGGTAGTGGTCAATACCCCAAACTGGTTAGATTCATCCACAGATTCCATGACAGTCAGACTTCAATGTCGACGCCGTTGCCTATACTCTCAGTCACCTATTGCTTGGCGGCAAGGGCAAGTTTCTTTAAAATGTTACACATAAATTAACAAATTCATTATCTGTAATGGCCAAACTATCAAGGGGATATTTGAGATGAAGGGAGTTCATGGCTCAACACCAACACCTGTAACATGAAAGACTCTCTTTGGCACAAACCAATCATGTCCCAAGTTAAAACAACATACCTGCCCTCTAGTTCAGATAAGAATGGATCATCTGGACTCCATGGATCAGCATTGGAATTGTATTGTCCATTTATGACAACACATCAGGAAGGCTACAAAAGAACGCTCCATCCAAAAATCTTGCTGACTATCAGACTGCGCAAGACACACATTCTAAAGAGGGTTCTGGAACCCCTTACAGACTGATTCTATCTTCATTTCCTTTAAATATTATACCGTTAGTTTTTGCAGTGCCTTATTGTTTCTGGGTATTTCCTTGTAAATAAAATAATTAGCTTTAGCCTGAATGCAAAGGTTGGACAGTGTGGCATTTACAGTCCTTCAAAGATAAAGGCGAAACAAGGTGGGCATCTGACACGATCTCTAATGCACGGTGCTGTAATTAATGGGTAATTGTCGGTCCACGCATATTGCTCAGCACACGCAAGGGTATAGGTTTTGCTCACAGGAAACTATTTATAGAAACTGCTTTTCTACCATAAGCTCAAAAGTGTTGAAAGTTCAAACTGTAACAGTTACCTACTTGGAAATCAGGTAGGAATGTACTTTATTTCCACACAGCTCGGTGCCAGTCACTACTGACATTCGCTCAGCGCTGCGTGATGCCACTAAACGCTCAGCAGAGAGAGGCATAAAATGGTGGAGCCATTCCTTACAGCTTTATGAACTGGAAGAAAATTTGGCACGTCCAGAAATCAGCTTGGCTCATTTGGTAGCAAGCTCCCCTCCGAGTCAAAAGACTGTGGGTTCAAAACCCACTTCAAGGCTTCATAAATTTAGGCCGACATTCTAATGCAGTACTGAGAGAGTGCTGCATTATCAGAGATGCCATCCTTCAGACAAGACATTAAACATAGGCCCCATCTGCCTGTTTAGATGGATGTAACAGTTCCCATGGCATTATTTGAAGTTGAGCATTCAGTTCTCCGTGAGTCCTGGCCAACAATCCTCCTCTAACCACCAAAACAGATGAAATGGCTGTCTATCACATTACTGTTGGTGGGACCTTGCTGTGCGCAAATTGGCTGCCGTATCTGACAACATAACAGTGAGTACAGTTCAAAAGTAATTAATTGGCTGTCAAGTACTTTTTGGAACATCTTCAAATGTGAAAGGCACTATATAAATGCATGTTCTTTTTATCATGTTTAGGTAACAAGCAATGATTATGAATGTCAACGATTGTGGATGAACTACTGCATTGCGCACTCTGTTTAAAGATTTTGGCTGATGTTGGTGCAGGAATGCTGACCCAATTATGGAGGCACTTAAGTTTGTTTTGATGCAGTAAATGTACTGGATGGATCAGTGCCGAAGGTTGCACTATAAATGTCAGCCCAGCTGGGGCACACACAATGTGCTGAATGTAACGTTCTCATCAGTGCCTTAGCTCCTTTGTATGTTAATGTTTGTTTGTTTTCTCTCAATCACTGTCTAAGAAGCACATTCACTGGTGTTGCCATAGACCTAAAGAGTGAGCTTTATATATTTGAATAAGGCAACCTGGCAGGGTCATCCTCCAACTCCTGGGAAACCATAAAAAGAAATGCAGGCCAGATCATTAACAGAATGATTGATGCTCTAATTCTAACTAATTCAAACTTATTCCTGCGGAGAAGCTGGAGACTTTATCTCAAACTTTTGATAAGAGACCAAGGAGCAGAGAGAACCTTCAGCTGGGAAAAAACAAACTAGCACAATGATACAGGTTTTGGGGCTTTAGATAATGCGAGAGTAGGCATCGCCTATCCGCAATGTCATGATGACATTTTCAAGCTTGTGTTTCAACTGGACTCTACCAAGCAAGGCTATATTTATACAGTGTGTGGAGAAGAATGGATCTCTTTGTTCTCCCCATAGCAGCACTTATATTATTTTATCCCTTGCACCAATTTTCCCCCCCTGCTGAAGGTGTTGAGAAAGTTGCAGTCAATGGATTTGGATCTGCTTGGAGAGTGGAAATTATATTTCCTTACACCGGTTATCAGTGGTGTTCCACAGAGATCAGTGTTGGGATCCTTGCCATTTACTATTTTCATTAATGATTTAGATGCAAGTGTTGCGGGAATGATCAGCAAGTTTGCGGACGATACCTGGATTTGTGCAAGTGTTAAGACTGTAGAAAATGCTCGACTACTGCAAGCAGATGTTGATGCGTTGGAAGAATAGGCCCCGTGTTTAGTAAATGATGTTTAACATCGAAAAGTGTAGTGTTATGCGTGTGGGCAGATCAAATGCCAAATATACATACACTGCAGGAAACAGAACTAAAGCCAGTGGTAAAAGAAAGACCTCCCGGCAGGAAGGTTAAGGGGAGGTGACTGAAGTTTCCCTTTGTAAATTCACACACATAAGTCTTTGAAGGTCGCAGGACAAGTGGATAAAGCTGTTAAAAAAAAAAGCATATGAGAGTCTTGGCTTTATAAATAGAGACAGAGTACAAAAGAAAGGAAGTTATGCCAAACCAGGTTAGGCCTCAACAGGAGCAGTTATCAATTCTGGGCACCACACTTCAGCAAGGATGTGAAGGTCTTGGAGAGGGTACAGAGGAGATTTACCAGATTGATACCAGGGATGAGGGACTTCAATTATATGGAGGGACTAGAGAAGCTGGGATTGTCCTCCTTAGAACCAAGAAGGTTAAGGGGAGATTTAACAGGTGTTCAAAATTATGAGGGGTTTTGAAAAAGAGTAAATAAGGAGAAACTGTTACCGCTGGCAGGACAGTCAGTAACCAGGACATAGATTTAAGATAATTGTCAAAAGAACCAGAGTGGAGATGAGGAGAATTTTTTTTACGCAGTGAGTTGTTATGGATCTGGAATGCACTGCCTGAAAGGGTGATAGAAGCAGATTCAATAGAAACTTTCAAAATGGAATTGGATATATACTTGAAAAGAAAGTACCTGCAGGGCTACGGAGAAAGAGAGAAAGAGGGGGACTAATTGAATAAATTACGTTTCCAGTCTTTCCTCATAACTCATAGGAACAGGAGTAGGCCATTCTGCCCCTCGAGCCTACTCCACCATCCAATTAGATCATGGCTGATCTGTACCTCAACTCCATTTACCTGTTTGTGCCCTTAATACCCTAATCTAACAAAAAAAATCTATCTATCTCAGTCTTGAAAGCTCCAATTGTCCCAGCAACCATAGCCTTTTGGGGGAAGAGTTTTCCAGATTTCTACTACCCTTTGTGTGGAAAAAGTGCTTCCTGATTTCACTCCTAAATGGCATAGCTCTAATTTTATGATTATGTCCCCTATTTCCCCACCAGAGGAAATAGTTTCTCTGTATCTACCCTATCAAATCCTTTTAGCGTTTTAAACACCTCGACACAGTCTAAACTCAAGGGAATACAACCCAAGTTTATGCAACTTGTCCACATAATTGAACCCTCTAAGCCCCAGTATCACTCTGACGAATCCACACTGCACCCCTTGAAGATCAATATATCCTTACAGAGGTGCAGTGCTCAAATCTGGACACAGTATCCCAGATAGGGTCTGACCAAGGCTCTGTACAACTGAAGCACCACTTCTTCACTTTTGAATTCCAGCCCGCTTGAGATAAAGGCCAACATTCCATTAGCCTTTTTGATCACTTTTTGTACCTGTCTGCTGGCTTTTAATAATTTGTGTACTTGGATTCCCAAATCTCTTTGCTCCTCTACAGTTCCTAGTTTCTCACCATTTAGAACTCAGACCTTTTACACTGTAGATCAGCCTGGTGGCTCTTTGTACTATCTCCAACATTTGAATGTCTGCCCCGTGTCTCTCGTATGTCTTGGTCTGAAACGCCCCTTTATGTTACTATTGGCACCAGGGGCACCGAGATCATCAGGAGGTGCAGAATTCAGATATCCTTGATGCAATGAATTGTCTACACTGAACTATAGTCATTGATACTGAATCGTAAGAATTTAATGTGCAAATCTGAGCCAATCATTTTGATCACTACAAAGTGTGACAATTCAAAATGTAAGTGTTTAATGAACTTGAGGTCGGTGTATGATTTGTTTATGCTGCAAACCTTTTATTTTCTTCATATGCTGAGTGCATTTACATGATAATTTAAAAAGGCTGTATGAATTGCTTTAAAATTCTGCACTCAGTTTGGTTTCTCCCTCCAGGATTACAATTATCCTAAATTAAGTTATATGAAAACCTACTCAGGTTTTGAATGCTTTGTAAATTTTTACAAGCAGAATTAAGTTCAATTACTTTAATGGCAGTGAAAATGGGTCCTCAATGAGATGAGGCTGCCAGTGAATTCACCCCCCTATTTAGGATAGAGGGCAGAATGGAAGGAAGGAGAGAAAGAAAGCAAGAAAGACAACGAACAGGTGCACAAGAGAGCACATGTGGACGATAGCATGTGAAATAAAGACAGATATTCAGAGAGAAACACAGAATGTGTACACACACAAGAGAACACAAAACAGAAAGAAAGTAGAGAGAACAGAGAGTGTGCGCATGAGAAAAGAGAGCACACAAGTACATGCTCTAACAATCTGCCTCCCTGCATCAGGCCAGTTCCAGGGACTCAAAAGACATCCAAATTGGTAATGTGTGTTGGCTCTAGCCAAATTAGACAGTGTCACAATATTGAAGTGTGAAGACAGAAGATAGACAACTATTCTTTGTTATACTTTGCCTGTCCCCCACCTCCCCCAACCAGTCCCTAAGCTGAGACAGACCACTTCTGCATCACTCCTGGCACCATAGTTCCATTAGTGGCACCTACAGCAATATGTAAACACCATAACCATGATGTAGCAAATGTAGTCACAGCACAGCTCATGCTGTTTAGATGTGCAGTGGTGTCATGGGGGTTGGGGAGAAAACTGGTCTGATCTGCTACTCCAGCCCTATAACTCTCCTAGAACTTTATGTTACTCAAATTCTTGCCTTTTGTGCATCCCCGATTTCCTTCGCCCCCCGCCCCATTGGCGGCTGTGCCGTGCCTTTAGTTGTCTAGGCCGTAAGCTCTGGAATTCCTTCCCTAAACCTCTTCGCCTCTCTCTCCTCCTTTAAGACGTTCCTTAAAACCTACCACTCTGACCAAGCTTTTGGTCACCTATCCTAATATCTCATGTGGCTCGGTGTCAAATTTTGTTTGTTAACATTCCTGTGAAGCGTCTTGCGACGTTTTACTATGCGAAAGGTGCATTATAAATGCAAGTTGTTGTTGTTGACAGTAAGACCAATGAGGGTAGACAATATGGAAGGAATTGAGTTGCAGCACATTCTATAGCTGAGTACGATAGCATTATAAAAAGGATGTACTGCAACAGCAGCCTTAAATTGTACAATATTGTCATACAAAATATTTTGGGCTATTAGCAAACAGCAATTTTTTTTTTAAAAAGATGAAAATGAGTGCAAACCATTTTGCAGAAGGTGAGCCATCACAGAGGCAAGACATGGAGACCATCACAGAATCTTTTGTCGTCTTTAAAAGGGACAGAAAGTAAATCAGATTTTGTTTTCCCCCCCCCCCAATTAAGGTTTCTTTCTCAGTCATCATCAGCCTCACCCATTGCGATGGAAGCAAATTTTTGATGAAAGAAGTGGAACTGCCAAATCCAATACTGAACCTGTTGGTTTAAATTCAAAACTGGGATAAATCTGACCCAGCCAGATTAAGTTTAGTCGCGATCACTTCTTCAAATCCGGTGGTCATTAACTGGTCCTCATTTAGAAAAATAGTTTAAGAGTTAAATTCTACCAATACAATCAACATTCTAATTTCAGCAACAGTCCATTAAAAATGCACTACTGAGAAAAGACAGAGCCCATCACTGAAACTTCCTACTTTTTAAACTTCATTTTGACCTTTTACATCCATTATCACGACACTTCCTGTGATGCAGAAGTGGAAATGAAATATGAAAATGAATATTCTGTTAGAGTTGTTATTTTTAAAAGCAGCTGCTTGAACTTTTATAGGAGAAGTGCCTGTAACCATGGTATCAGTAGGCAATTAGACAAACCTCAGGAGTTATGGCGAACAAATTCGCCGGACATCAGCAAAAAAAAAAGCAAATAGGAAGTGTCCCAAAATGTAAACAGACAACCATACATATTTTATTAATAAACTAATGATTTCAGATCCTAGCACCTCAAACAAAGAGCTTCAGACGGATTCTTCCAACAGTCTCCACTAGTTTGAACGATTCTACCCTCTCTCCCCCCAACAGGAAACACTAATGTCAAAAGGTCACCCGGCCGCGAGATAACGCAACCCTGGGAAGTGGTTAGGAGTGCTCAGCCTAATGCTCTCGGAAATTTGATTCTTGCACATCATATGGTGTTTTCAGACATCCACTTACCATCCTCTAAATGCAGACACGCCACTAAAACACCATTAAACATCACAGGTTGTCACTGGAACACGAGACATTAGATATATTTGTACTACAGAGCCAAAAGGTGCAATGCTTGGGACCCAGTGTGCTGATGTGCACTGGCCGCAGAGGCGTGAGGCTTACCACACATCCAATCCCGTTCACTGCGACAAGCCAGCCAGCGCTAAGTGCACTGGAACCCCATGCGGCTCCTAAAGGACCCCAGATTTATTTAAATTAAGGAGTCTCCCTATAATGCAACTGGAGTGCCCCAGTGGCACCAGACATTAAGCCCCAGTTTGGAACAAGAGCTGGGGAGAATTTAACTGCTAGATAGTCTCCCAAATATAACCCCCACCATTCTCTGCTGCTGACATTGCTTTCAGCCTTCAACAGCCAAGTTACGCAAGAGGGCTCAATTCCCCATTGACAGGTCAGTGGGGGAACATAAATGGCAGTGCTGCACAGGCAACCTTCAGGACTTCACTGGCAGCCAGCAATCCCCCCCACCACCCCAGCCCCCAAAGCAGCATTAAAATATTTAAGTGACCTTGCACTATGGGACGAGGTCAGTTCCTTCAGGCCCAGGCGCAGCCAGTTCTGCAGGTGAAGTTTTCCCAGAGCAGCGCAGCCAGTGTCGCATTGTCAGCCTCTACAGGTTTAGCACTGTTGCAAAGCAATTTTCACTTCAAACTTATGCTAAATTTGTGCAGTATAAGTTCAGAGTTACGGTCTGACCTCTTACAGGAAATTTTGCTCCGCTTCGCTCTGTCAGGTCAGGGACAACTCCAGATTAAAGTTGCATTTACGCTATAATTGAGGTGAAATCAATTGTAACGTAAATGCACTCTAAAGATTCAGTGAACTGGGAACAAACTGACCTGTAAGAGTCAATATAGAAGAGAAAGATAAGATCTTTACTGTAAAGCAGTGGAATCAAATATCCATCGTCACTGACCACCTTCTCTCCAACCATATAGAAGGATTTTTTTTCCCCAATTTATCCCCATCTCTTCTTCTTCTTCTTCTTCTTCTTTTTCTCCTCCCCCGAACAAAGTAATTTTTCCAATCTATTACTGAAACATCCTGGTCATTATTGGCCAGGATTTTTTTTGAAACAGAGCAGGGGATCCAAGAGATTACTGTGCTCCTATGTTCCTATGTGTGCCATCTAGCACATCGTTGCCCCGATATAACAACAACTTGCATTTATATAGCGTCTTTAATGTAGTAAAACATCCCAAGGTGCTTCACAGGAGCATTATCAAACAAATTTTGATACATAAGGAGATATTAGGTCAGGTGACCAAAAGCTTGGTCACATAGTAGGTTTAAGGAGCATCTTAAAAGGAAAGAGAGGTAAAGAGATTTAGGGAGGGAATTCCAGAGCTTTGGTCCTAGGCAGCTGAAGGCATGGCCACCAACGGTGGAGTGTTGAAAATCGGGGATGCGCAAGAGGCAAGAATTGGAGGAGCACAGAGATCTCGGATGGTTGTGGGGCTGGAGGAGGTTACGGAGGTAGGGAGGGGCGAGGCCATGGAGGAATTTGAAAACAAGGATAAGAATTTTAAAATCGAGGCGTTGCCAGACCAGGAGCCAATGTAGGTCAGCGAGCACAGGGGTGATGGGTGAACGGGACTTGGTGCGAGTTAGGATTCGGGCACCAGAGTTTTGGATGAGTTCAGGTTTATGGAGGGTGGAAGATGGGAGGCCGGCCAGAAGAGCATTAGAATAGTCGAGTCTAGAGGTAACAAAGGCATGGATGCGGGTTTCAGCAACAGATGGGCTGAGGCAGGCTCAGAGACGGGCGATGTTACGGGAGTGGAAGTAGGCGGTCTTGGTGATGGAGAGGATATGTGGTCAGAAGGTCATCTCAGGATCAAATAGGCCGCCAAGATTGCAAATGGTCTGGTTCTGCCTCAGACAGTGGCCAGGGAGAGGGATGGAGTCGGTGGCTAGGGAACGGAGTTTGTGTGGGGATGTAAAACAATGGCTTCGGTCTTCCCAATATTTCGTTGGAGGAAATTTCTTCTCATTCAGTACCGGATGTCGGACAAGCATCGCGACAAATCAGAGACAGTGGAGGGGTTGCGAGAGGTGGGTGGTGAGGTAGAGCTGGGTGTCGTCAGTGTATGTGTGAAACCTGGTGTTGTGTTTTCAGATGATGTTGCCGAGGGGTAGCATGTGTAGTGCTCTGCGGAGTAACACAGGTGGAGATTCCCGACCTGAGAGTTCTCAACATTGCTGTTAAGGGAAAGGAAGGGGATAAAACGGCCAGTCATCCAGACTACTCTTACATGCCTTCCAGCAACTGGTTGCTGAGTGGCATTGGCAGAGACTTATGAGCAGAGAGACCAGGAATAAGGAAAGAAGTGGACAAAACAAGCAAAATCTTGCTGCATCATGTTTTCACTGGAAAGGTTTAAGAGATTTCCCAGTACAGTAGTCGGACTTGGATCTCCATGGGGAAGGAATGTGCTGAAACAGGTCACATTCTTACCACAGTGATTGTTACTGGTTTCAGAAATGTAGCAAGGGAGAGCAAAAGGACTGAATCGGCTCAGTTGTCAGGCAACTTAAATGTTGAACATTCCTGACAGACTGCCAACTTTGGAAAAAAAAAGGTACTCCAACAGGTCACTAATAAAAACAATTCTAACATTCTAGCCATGTAGGGTAAGTGCAAATATGTTGATACTTCTTTGAAGAAAATGCCAATTTGCGATTTGCTTAAAAAGTAATTAAATAGCACCATAGTGCGGCAGATGGAAAAATACTTTAGATAACTTAAGTTTCATAAGGAAAACAGACAGATTGGCTTCTGTACAACTTAAGCCAATTGTATTACAATTAGTTTAATTGAACACTCAACTGTAAATGTTGAAATCCCAGATTTCCTATGTCTTCCGACAGGGATTTTGGGAGAGACGGAAATGTCTGAGAAGCACAATTTGATTGGGGGGGGTTGCGTTGTAGTCCAGCTATTATGATTAATCTGCAGCTTTCTGAATTCCCACACTAATAGAAACTAGAAAGGCAGCAAGGCTCACACCTGTCCTCAACTGACACTGCCCGACTTTGTTTCTCCTGTAAGTTTGCTTCTTTCCATTTTCTCCATTCTATTTGTTGTTTGTTTTATTAACTTGATCCTCTCCCTTACTGAGCAAATCTATGATATGCACACTCCTTAATTTCTAGGAAGGGGAGCCAGTATTACAAAGTATATAATATCAGTAAAAGAACATGCAGTGAGAGAAAGACATGGGTGTTAACCAAAGACTGAAACCTTCCTCAATATGGGCAACAATTGTCCAGGCAAACCAAATGCTTTGGGTGTCAAAAGAATTGCTCTATAAAGCTCTGTTGATATCATACCTGGAAGTGTTCCAATTAAATGTTAGTCATGGAATCAATGAACAAATTGACAGGAAGAATGAAAATAAAAGGCAGCAAGGGTGGTTCTAGGCTCTATGAGTTGAATGGGAGTGAACTGTGCTTAAGGGGGTGGGACAGAATGAAATCTGGGTTGGCTACAACACCAATGCAGGAGACAGGGGAAGAAAATGTGATACCAAGTATCTCAAATTGCGTTGAAGTCAGAAAAATTGTGTGTGTGGAAACATGGAGCAAGATGACAGAAACAAATCATAGTTTTAGGAACTGTAAGCTTCTGTACATTTCTGTGAGTACTATGAGAGGCACTTAATTCAACAGGGAGCAGATGAACATAGACTTGAACCTGAAGAAGCAAATGGGTGTGTTTTAGGATTTTTCTGGTCATTACTTTGATTTGTAGAAATGAATTAGTGAGTCTTCAACCCAGAATTGGCAAATCACGCAGTTGAGAGTCCAAATTGAAATTTGGGCTTCAAATGTCAGATTGGTCCAAATCTGACATGCCACTGTCGACCCTTGCACCTTCCATTGCAAAAACACAATTTGGCACACTAGCTGCTGACATGGTATTATACATCAGTGAAAAGACAGGACAACACCAATACATAGAATGGTCCATAGCCAGTTTAAGAAAATGGAGCTGAATGTATACAATGGAAACATTTTCATAATGTGGCAGTGACTGACTCAAGTAATGATTTATGCTTTCACAAACAAGTTCCAATTTGGATCAAGCCAGGCCTTTCCCACCCCCACACTCCACATTCTGCACTCATCATTAAATCAAGTTTATCTTGTTAGAATACAGTCAAAGATAGACCCACAGTTCCCCCCATTGTCAACACCACCCCCCGATGGCACCTGACATCCACATTAAAAACAATCCAAAATTTGAGCCCCGAATTCCAACTTGCACATTCATCTCTTTCTGTGACTCACTATTCCCTTCTATGGCGCACTGAACAAGTACAGCCAGCTCCATGCATCTACAAGCTTGGGTCATAATCAAGGTCACGGTGAAAGCACACAAACACATAGAATTGGGCCTGGGTCAATCCCGGGCCTAATGCACATGCAATGATATGATGTTCCATGATACTTCCTGCTTCCACGATAAGGTAGTGATTATGTTACTGGATTAGCAACCCAGAGGTTGAGAGTTCAAATCCCACCATGGCAAATTCAATAAGCCTGGTAATATTTGGGCTGACGTTAGGAATGAATTACCATGAAACTGCCGGATTGTAAAAACCCAAATGGTTCATTAATGTCCTTCAGGGAAGGGAACCTGCCACCCCTACCTCATCTGGCCTACACATGACTCCAGTCCCACTTTAACTCTTAATGCCTTCTGGATGGCCCAGAAAGCTGCTCAGTTGTAAAAACAGTCACTCTCCGCAGTTCAAGGCGGCAGCCCATCACCACCATCTTCTCAAGGCAATCAAGGAAGCGCAGTAAATGTGGCCATCCCGAGAATAAAAAAAAGTAACCCAGAATTTGCTTGATCGGAATCAGTGCAAAACTGCCTGTGAACATGCAGAGGTAATTATACTCACCTCTACGGTCCACGGCTGCACGTCACAAGGTCGGGACACTCCATGCACATGCCGGAAAACCGATCTCCATTTTTTCCAACTGGCCTTAAATGTGGCGCAGCACCAAACGTCAATATTAAATCTGGGATTTTGTGCCCAGCAGGTTTTTAGCGTCACTCTTTTGGCATCTGACCCAACTAATTAAAAGGGCCGTATGCCACAGGCCTATATTCCCAGGTTTTTCTCAAAAGGGAGCAGCCAGAGGCAACCGAAATGTGGACCAATTTTCTAAGCAAAATGACAACACATATAGGTTGGAAAGGAAAAGGTTATTGTCACATATGCTTAAAATGCCTCGTGCACCTGTTGTTCCTAACCCGCATTGTATTTCATTACATTCAGAGTTGGTTGTCTCGCCATCAATCTAATTCAGGTAGTTCCTATGAAATAAGGATAGAAAATTTTACCAGAGAATTAATAGCCTTATTCAACGGTTAAACCGCCTATTTTTTCTATTCTCCATCCGAGCTTCTCAAATACCTGATCATACAATAAAGTAAATTGAAGTTCTGCTCAGTGACTCAGCTTGTTATCACCTGCTTTCATCCACAGACTTGCCAACAAACGTATTTTGTACTGCAAACAAATGTGGCCAACATGGAATTGCATTTTCCAATTGAGGTTAATGTATGCTGCTTCAAGAGCGGTAGCATTATTTTCTTTGGTGTAACACCTTGTATTGTACACATTGTTAACACATGAATCAGCGTATTCACCACAATGCCACGCCAGCCTGCTTGTGGTAAAAGAATGGTAGCAGTCTGACGCCAGCCTGTGGGTGGATGGGTGGTGAGAACACACGGTCCACCCATTTTCTTCACAGCTCAAGTATCCCACGCATTCAAGTTAAACCACACTAAGCATCATCAGCAAAATTAACAGGAACATCCTCTATGACAATGCTGCCTAGCGTGCGCTTGTGCGCGCACACACAACACACACACACGTTTATTCTTTCATTCAAATAAGTCACAAGAGTTTGGCTTTTGGTGCACTTGTAGGACTACAAGCCCAAGACCTGCTGACCAGCCATTGCAAACATCTGTAGATTTACAAAAGCTACAGCATCCTTGGTTATCTCAAAACTGACAACTTCAGCCTTCTTTCCAAATAATTCCAAGGTTAAAAACTCACTTTCATAGTTAAAAAAGTGTACCTGAAGAATAGCAACAAAAATACCTACTCAGAATGAGAAAATGTGAACACTAGTTGAAGGGACGATTTACTCTGGGCCCCTGAATACAAGTCCAGCATTCTATCACTCTTGCTTTTATACCTTGGGTATATAGAGCAGAATTTATGGATCCAAATATACAACTATAAGCACTGATCATAGGGACATAGGAACAGGAGTAGACCATTCAGTCCCTCAAGCCTGTTACGCTATTTAATTAGATCATGACTGATCTCTATCTTAACTCCATCTACCCGCCTTAGTTCCACAACCCTGAATACCCTTGCTTAACAAAAATAGGCAAGTAGATGGAGTTACGATAAGCCAATCATAGGCCGTTTAGATAGACTAGAGTAATTAGTTGTGATAATGTCCATTACCATACAAAGTCAGGAAATATATCCAGTCAAAATATCCAGTCAACAGGGATGAGTGATCAATAACATAACTAGGACATAAAAAGAGGATGGTCAGTACAACTAGAATGAGAACAAAGATAGGTTTGCCATTTTGGCTCCTTATTATGAACTACTACACACCTAGTATTCTGCCACTTTAAGCATTTGAACTAGATACCTGGAACTTCCAAAAGTTTCCTCTCCTCCCCCACCCAGGTGTCATTGCTAAATACTCAGCAATTTTATTGACGATGAACTCATTCTAGTCTGGAAACCTGAAGATGACATGCATCCCATCAGCAATCATTCTTCTTTGAGAGGCTACTAACCACAGATGGAAGGATTTTTAATATTCCAATAGGAACATAGGAACAGGAGTAGGCCATTCAGCCCCTCGAGCCTGCTCCGCCATTTGATAAGATCATGGCTGATCTGTGATCTAACTCCATATACCTGCCTTTGGCCCATATCCCTTAATACCTTTGGTTGCCAAAAAGCTTTGTGCGTAGAAGTGTTTTCTAATCTCACTCCTGAAAGGTCTGGCTCTAATTTTTAGAATGTGCCCCCTACTCCTAGAATCCCCAACCAGCGGAAATAGTTTCTCTCTATCTACCCAACTGTTCCCCTGAATATCTTATAAACTACGATCAGATCACCCCATAACCTTCGAAACTCGAGAGAATACAACCCCAATTTGTGTAATCTCTCCTCATAACTTAACCCTCGAAGTCCGGGTATCATTCTAGTAAACCCATGCTGCACTCCCCCCAAGGCCAATATGTCCTCCAGAAGGTGCGGTGCCCAGAACTGCTCACAGTACTCCAGGTGCGGTCTAACCAGGGCTTTGTATAGCTGCAGCATAACTTCTGCTCCCTTGTACTCTAGTCCTCTAGATATAAAGGCGAGCATTCCATTAGCCTTATTGACTATTTTCTGCACCTGTTCATGACACTTCAACGATCTATGTACCTGAACCCCGAAGTCCCATTGGACATCCACTGTTTTTAACTTTTTACCATTTAGAAAGTACCCTGTTCTATCCTTTTTTGGTCCAAAGTGGATAACCTCACATTTACCTACACTGAATTCCATTTGCTACAGTTTTCTCCATTCACCTAATCTATCAATATCGCTTTGTAATTTTATGTTTTCATCTACACTGCTTACAATGCCACCAATCTTTGTGTCATCGGCAAACTTAGATATGAGACTTTCAATGCCTTCATTTAAGTCGCTAATAAATATTGTGAATAATTGAGGCCCCAAGACAGATCCCTGCGGGACTCCACTAGTCACATCCTGTCAATGTGAATACTTACCCATTATCCCTACTCTCTGCCGCCTTTCGCTCAGCCAACTTCCTAACCAAGTCCATACTTTTCCCTCGATTCCAGTCTCTTATGTGGGACTTCATCAAATGCCTTCTGGAAGTCCATATAAATGACATCCATTGACATTCCCCTGTCCACTACTTTAGTCACCTCTTCAAAAAATTCAATCAGGTTTGTCAGGCACGACCTACCTTTCACAAATCCATGCTGGCTCTCTCTGATTAACTGAAAATTCTCGAGGTGTTCAGTCACCCTAAGCTTAATTATAGACTCCAGCATTTTCCTCACAACAGATGTTAGGCTGACTGGTCTATAATTCCCTGGTTTCCCTCTCTCTCCTCTCTTAAAAAGTGGAGTGACATGTGCAATTTTCCAATCTAGAGAGACGGTTCCTGAATCTAGAGAACTTTGAAAGATTATAGTTAGGGCATCTGCAATGTGCTCACCCACTTCCTTTAAAACCCTGGGATGGAAACCATCTTGTCCTGGGGATTTGTCACTCTTTAGTGCTATTATTTTCTTCATTACTGTTGCTTTACTTATGTTATTGAGTCCCTGTCCCCGATTCAATATTAGTTTTCTTGGGATTTCCGGCATGCTATCCTCTTTTTCTACTGTAAATACTGATGCAAAGTAATTATTCAACATGTCTGCCATTTCCCCATTGTCAATGACAATATCCCCACTTTCAGTTTTTAAGGGGCCAACACTGCTCCTGACCACCCGCTTTTTCCTAATACAACTATAAAAGTTCTTCGTATTGATTTTGATATCCCTTGCAAGTTTCTTTTCATACTCTCTTTTTGTAGCTCTTACTATCTGTTTTGTGACCCTTTGTTGATCTTTGTATCTTTCCCATTCACCAGGATCTGTGCCATTTTTTGCCTTTTTGTCTTATACTGTCCCTTACTTCTTTACTTGCCAAAAAAAAAGCCATGGACAACGAGAGATCTTACCCCTCAGGGGTATAAACCAGTTCTGTATCACGTTAAATGTTTCTTTAAACATTTCCCACTGATCATCAGTCGTTTTACCCATTAACAGATTTGCCCAGTTTACTGTGGACAGTCTCTGTCTCATCCCATTGAAGTCGGCCTTACCCAAGTCTAGAATCTTAGCAGCTGATTCACTCTTTTCCCTTCCAATGGGAACTATTCAGCTCATTTTATCTCCCAAGAAACTTTCCTCAGGAAATGAAATGAGCTGAATAGTGCCCATTCTACATCAGATTGCATATACTCCATGGAAGGAGTAGATGTGATGGGACAGTTGGCCGGTTCTTCGTCCCCTGATATTAAAATCGTTCGCCACGGTGAACAATTTGCCTGGATCAAAATTTTGTTGCTCCACTTCAAAAGAAAACAAGACCAACTTCCTTAAACTTTTCTCTGAACTTGAATTTCTGGTACCTGGAATAATCTTTGCTGTTCTCCTTTGTACCTTCTTATGGGTAATTAATATTCTGCCTATGGTGAGGTGACCAGAACAGCAGACATACTTCTGGATATAGCATTTTATGAAAATAAATTCAATAAATCAAGTAATTTGTGGGCTGGCACGAGAAGAATGACATAGTAATAATACCTCTTTAGAATTACAATCTATCCCTCTGTTAATGCAACCTTCTTTACTCCAGCTAAGCACTGTACTGACAGTTCATAGGTTTATCCAGCATAACTTCTAGATCTTCTAATTCATCAGCATTTCTTTGTGCTCATCAAGGTCAGGAACATTAGTGCTAGGGAATGGAACTCTTCCCATTGCAGGCACCCAGTGTCAGCAACAAGCACTCCTAGGTCCTGCATCGCACAACCAGATGCAGAGAAAAGCCCAAGTGTAGCTCAGTCTCATCCACAGAAAAGTACCCCTTCCTGCACCCAATATGACATTTCCCCACCGCCACCCCCTACCATTGCCAAAACCCACTGCATTGAAACTGTTCAAACTCAGGACAATTACATCCCATTCATCTGGGCTGGATTTGAATCCAAATCCCAGAGGTAAAAGCAGTTTACACAATGGCCTACCATTCGGTTCCTTTAAAGCACTTCTTAGTCTTGGGCTATTTAACGCATGTTCTCTCTTTGGGCTCCTTGCTCCCATAATAACCGTTTTCCACTTTTCCACACTGAATTGCAATGTACTATTGGCTCAGTTATCTAAAAGATCTAAATCATTTTGAATTTGGTTGCTCATTGTTTGCCCAGCCTTTAATTTTGGCATCAACTGCAAACCTTGCCTATAAATACTTCATCCAGGTCATTAATATGCATCAAAAAATAGGAAGAGTCTCAATGGCCCCTGGGGGGACCCACTTGGAACCGCTTTCCAGCCAGAAAAGCTCTTGTTTAGATGTTCTGTTTTTAAAGCTATCGTCCGCTCTATGTCAAAAGGTTATGGGTTCAAGCCACACTTCAGAACTTGAAAACATAACCTGGGCTGACATCTCTTTGGTACTGAGGGAGTGCTGCATTGTTGGAGATCCAATCTTTCGGGCAAAATGTCAAACTGAGGCCCCATCTGCCTGTTCGGGTGGATGTAAAAGATCCCATGACAATATTTGAAGAAAAGCAGGGGCATTCTCCCTGGCCAACATTTAATCCCTCAACCAACACCTAAGCAGATTAACAAGTCACTTATCTCATTGCTGCTTGTGGGACCTTGCAATGCACAAATTGGCTGCCGCATTTGCCTACGTAAGAGTGATGCACAGCAAAAGAAATTAATTGGCCGTGAAGCACTTTGGGGCATCATGAGAATACATGTTCTTTCTTTCCATTTCCTATCCAATGCCAGACTTTACTCCCTAAGTTTGAGGCTCCTTACCCTGACCATTAATCCTCAACGTGGACTGTCATCAAAAACCTTATGAAATTTCAAAATGTCAATAACGTCCATACAAAACTCCGCTCGGGGTGACGTTTCCTTCCCAAATACTTCTAACAGATGTTAAACTTAGTGGGCCAGCTTTCAGGAACACCTCTTCATTTAAAAAAAAAAATGTGTTATGTTTGCCACTTTCCAAACCTGAAGTGTCAGTTTGGCTCAGTTGGTAGCACTCTCAACTCAGATGTCATGGCACTTATTCATAGAGGAGTTTTCCCAGCGTCTTGGCCAACATTCCTCTCCAACCAATACTACCAAAAACAGAATACATGATTCGCTTACTTCATTGTTGTTTGTGGGACTGTGATGTGCACAAATTGGCTACCGTGTTCGCCTGCACAATAACAACGACTGCACTTCTAAAAGTAATCCACTGGTTGTAAGCCACTTTAGGATTTCCTGAGATCATGATAAGGTGCTATACAAGTGTACATTTTTCTTTCATGAATCTCCCTCAATTTAGCATTTTACACCTGTTTAGAACCATATCTTGTGTTACCGTGCTGTTCCAGAAAATCTGCTTCATAGAAACACAGGAACAGGAGTAGGCCATTCAGCCCCTCGAGCCTGTTCTGCCATTCAATGAGATCGTGGTTGATCTGTAGACTAACTCCAAACTCCTTAACACCCTTGGCTAGCAAAAATCTATCGATCTCAGATTTAAAATTATTAATTGAGCTAGCATCTACTGCATTTGTGAGTGTTCTCCACATTTCTACCACCCTTTGCATGAAGAAGTGTATCCTGATTTCCCTCCTGAATGACCTGGCTTTGATTTTAAGGTTATGTCCCCTTGTCCTAGACTCCCCCACCAGCAGAAAAAGTTTCTCTCTATCTACCCTATCAATTCCTTTCAAACTCCTAAAAACCTCAATCAATCACCCCTTAACCTTCTATATTCCAGGGAATATAAGCCTAGTTTATGTAATCTCTCCTCAATCTACCCCTTGGAGCCCTGGTAACATTCTGGTGAATCTGCGCTGCGCCCCTTCCAAGGCCAATATATCCTTACTATGGTGCGGTGCCCAGAAGTGGTCTAACCAGGGCTTTATATAGCTGTAGTATAACTTCCTCCCCTTTATATTCTCACCCTCTAGATAGAAAGGCTAACATTCCATTAGCCTTTTTGTTATTTTTTTGTACGTGACTACCACATTTTAGTAATCTATGTACATGGACCCCTAAATCTCTTTGGACCTCCACTGTTCCTAGCTTTTCACCATTTAAAAAATACTCAGATCTATCCTTTTTTGAATGAATGACCTCACACCTACCTGCGTTGAAATCTATCTGCCACAGTTCTGCCCACTCACTTAATCTATCAATGTCTCTTTGTAATTTTATGCTCCCGTCTACACTACTCACCATGCCACCAATCTTTGTGTCATCGGCAAACTTGGATATATGGCTCTCTATTGTGTTATCTAAGTCATTAATAAAGATAGTGCATAGTTGAGGCCCCAGCATGCAACTTTCCCTACTCTTCCTGTGCACAGATTTGAATTAATTATTGAAATAATCTGCTATTTCTTTGTCCCAGCATTTCAGTTTCTCACCATCATTTTTAAATGGACCAATACTTTCTTTCACCGTGTATGTATCTGAAAAGCTCTTCATTGTTCTGCAAAATGTTCTCAGCTATCGAACACTCAGTTTTTTGTGACTTCCCTTACTACTTTTTCACTACAACTGGTATACATGCAGCTGGGTTAGAGGAGCATGTAAAAAGGGCCATGTTTCCCACTCCTGGTCGCTATCCAATGACTCCGATTAGACGTACCCATATGCATCCAGGCATATGTTTGGTTATAACTCTCTCTCTCTCCCCTCCCCCCCCCCCAAATCTGCCAGTCACTGTCAAGACTCTTAAATGAATAATGTTCATTTGGTCAAGGTACCGGAGGGTGACGTGTGCTCATGGGACTGTACCTCAGAAAACAGTTAATGAGTTCAGAAGAGATGGAGAGAATATTGGAGACAAAAAATGCAAATCAGCAGACGAGATAGTCTAGGCTGTATCTATGCACATACTCCTTTTTAAAGGCCTATTTACATGGCATTTGCTTATTCAGTTCTGAGCTAAATAGCAGCTAGTTCACATTTAATACACTTTAAATGCTGCAAGCCCGCTCAGTGCTCTCATACTGCATACAGTGGACACATGCAACACACCACTAATCCAGGAAGTAGCTGTGAATCACAGCATTGCACATCAGACCTGTGTAAATTGTTTCATTTGAGCCATCTGTTAAGTTTTCTGTCAGAGTAACATGGGAATAGGAGTAGCCCATTCAGCCCCTCAAGCCTGTTCTGCCATTCAGTTGGACCATGGCTGATCTCTACCTCAACTCCATTTACCGGCCTTTTCTTCATATCCCTTGATACCCTTACCTAACAAAAATCTATCGATCGCAATCTATCGATTTCAATCTTGAAAATTGCACCCACAGCCTTGGGGAGAGTTTTCCAGATTTCCACTACCCTTTGTGAGAAAAAGAGCTTGCTGATTTCACTCCTAAATAGCCTAGCTCTAATTTTAAGATTATGTCCTCTTGTTCTCGATTCCCCTACCAGAGGAAATAGATGCTCTATATCTACCCTATCAAATCCTTTAATCATTTTAAATACCCTGATCAGATCACCCCTCAACCTTCTAAACTCAAGGAAATACAAGCCAAGTATGCATTGGACACTAATTTCATACAGGAGCACTTATGGGGACCAGGTACAGTGTGAAAGGACCAAATTCACTTCTGATCTATTGATTGGAACTGGCTGAGACCTGGATCATGAACAGGATGATTGTATAGGTGTTTGTGCAATGACAAATGTGGTGCAGAACAGGTAGGTGAAATTAACAAAGTGGCCGTTTGTGTATGGGGTGAGCCTTGGGCGTTTTGTTTTGTTTTTTTGTGAGGTGGGGTGTTTTTATCCAAATTTTACCCATTTGTGAAAGGTAGGTCGTGCCTGACAAACCTGATTGAATTTTTTGAAGAGGTGACTAAAGTAGTGGTCAGGGGAATGTCAATGGATGTCATTTATATGGACTTCCAGAAGGCATTTGATAAGGTCCCACATAAGAGACTGTTAGCTAAGATAGAAGCCCATGGAATCGAGGGAAAAGTACAGACTTGGTTAGGAAGTTGGCTGAGCGAAAGAGAGTAGGGGTAATGGGAAGGTACTCACATTGGCAGGATGTGACTAGTGGAGTCCCACAGGGATCTGTCTTGGGGCCTCAATTATTCACAATATTTATTAACGACTTAGATGAAGGCATAGAAAGTCTCATATCTAAGTTTGCCGATGACACAAAGATTGGTGGCATTGTAAGCAGTGTAGATGAAAACATAAAATTACAAAGCGATATTGATAGATTAAGTGAATGGGCAAAATTGTGGCAATTGGAATTCAATGTAGACAAATGTGAGGTCATCCACTTTGGATCAAAAAAGGATAGAAGAGGGTACTTTCTAAATAGTAAAAAGTTAAAAACAGTGGATGTCCAAAGGGACTTCGGGGTTCAGGTACATAGATAATTGAAGTGTCATGAATAGGCGCAGAAAATAATCAAGAAGGCAAATGGAATGTTGGCCTTTATATCTAGAGGACTAGAGTACAAGGGGGCAGAAGTTATGCTGCAGCGATACAAAACCCTGGTTAGACCGCACCTGGAGTACTGTGAGCAGTTCTGGGCACCGCACCTTTGGAAGGACATATTGGCCTTGGAGGGAGTGCAGCGTAGGTTTACTAGAATGATACCAGGACTTCAAGGGTTAAGTTACGAGGAGAGATTACACAAATTGGGGTTGTATTCTCTGGAGTTTCGAAGGTTAAGGGGTGATCTGATCGAAGTTTACAAGATATTAAGGGGAACAGATTGGGTGGATAGAGAGAAACTATTTCCGCTGGTTGGGGATTCTAGGAGTAGGGGGCACAGTCTAAAAATTAGAGCCAGACCTTTCAGGAGCGAGATTAGAAAACATTTCTACACACAAAGAGTTGTAAAAGTTTGGAACTCTCTTCCGCAAACGGCAATTGATACTAGCTCAATTGCTAAATTTAAATCTGAGATAGATAGCTTTTTGGCAACCAAAGGTATTAAGGGATATGGGCCAAAGGCAGGTATATGGAGTTAGATCACAGATCAGCCATGATCTTATCAAATGGCGGAGCAGACACGAGGGGCTGAATGGCCTACTCCTGTTCCTATGTTCCTACATGGGAATTCTTTTCAACAGAACCCCAGGAGTTGTAACATCAGTTTTAGAAAACCTTCAAAAACCATACCTAAAAATTAATCAGCCCTTAATGCCTTCTGAGAACTCTATTACTTAATAGTACTGACAGGTTAACAAAGAGACAAGTATCATTAACCTGGCCATCATTTAATTGTGGAACAACCAACACCGGAATAGTGTTTGTAAACAAAGATAGAACCTTTCAAGGGAAGTTAGAAGATTTGGTTTTGTTTTCTTGAAGGGTAGTTAGAACAAGGAATTCTTTACCAAGTAGTTTTTGAGGAAGAGACAGTATCAATAATTTGCAGGGGGACTGGATAAATATTTGAAAAGGAAGAATGCAAATGAGGAAAAAGGAGGGAATTAGGACTGGAGTAGACTAGATAATGCTAGTTGAAGAGCCAGCAGTGACACAAATGCAATGACTCAAACGGCCTCCTCCCGTGTTGCAAGTTCTGTGATGCAATGATAAGTATTTTAAATGAAACACTGGAGTTACAACATAAATTAAAAAACACACAAAACCTCTAATTAGATTTCTCTCATCAGTCTTACATTATTGTAGGTAAAAGGAACAAATCCAAACATGCTGCTTCTTAATTATCTTTGTCAGCTTTAATTCGCGTCTTTTTCCTCCTCCACCTAGAATTGCAAAGGAGTGAATCTCCAACTTCCTTTAACCCCAAGATGACCATCACTCCGTTCCCATTTCTGAAGAGCAAACATTTGGGAAAAATACCACCCAGCAGCTTGGCTTAGATCTGCCAAAACCCCCCCAACAGAAACATGAGCAACACAACCGAGCTGCAGCGACACAAATGACTACCGGTTAGTGTGAGTGAATCTAAGTGAGAATTTGCAAAACTAAATCAAGACATTATAAAATGGAAAGGAAAGCTGGAAATAAAGGGGCAAATGTTAACCCTCCAGGACGGGCAGGAGTTAAAATTTCAAAAATGGAAAATGCTCCTCCAAGGAGGGTTTTGCTGCTGAGTTTCCCAGGGCTCAGGAAACTCAGCAGCAAAACAGAAACAATAATTGCCGGATCCAGCAGGTAAGTGCCTTTCGAACACGAAGCCAACCTGCTTCGCTCCTCATGATCGGACATCCTGCCCCTCCCCATCCGTCTTCCCCCCCCCTCCCCTCCCCTCCCGTCTTCTCCCCTCCCCTCCCCTCTTCTCCCCCCCCACCCTCCCCTCCCGTCCCGTCTTCCCCCCCTCACGTCCCGTCCCGTCTTCCCCCCCTCACGTCCCGTCCCGTCTTCCCCCCCCTCCCGTCCCGTCTTCCCCCCCTCCCGTCCCGTCTTCCCCCCCTCCCGTCCCGTCCCGTTCTTCCCCCCCCCCTCCCGTCTTCCCCCCCCCCTCCCGTCTTCCCCCTCCCCTCCACTCCCCATCCGTCTTCCCCCTCCCCTCCACTCCCCATCCATCTTCCCCCCCCCCTCCCCTCCACTCCCCATCCATCTTCCCCCCCCCTCCCCTCCACTCCCCATCCATCTTCCCCCCCCCTCCCCTCCACTCCCCATCCGTCTTCCCCCCCCTCCCCTCCACTCCCCATCCGTCTTCCCCCCCCTCCCCTCCACTCCCCATCCGTCTTCCCCCCCCCCTCCCCTCCACTCCCCATCCGTCTTCCCCCCCCCTCCACTCCACTCCCCATCCGTCTTCTCCCCACCTCCCCTCCACTCCCCATCCGTCTTCTCCCCCCCCCTCCCCTCCACTCCCCATCCGTCTTCTCCCCCCCCCGTCCCCTCCACTCCCCATCCGTCTTCTCCCCCCCCCCCTCCCCTCCACTCCCCATCCGTCTTCTCCCCCCCCCCCTCCCCTCCACTCCTCATCCGTCTTCTCCCCCCCCCTCCCCTCCACTCCCCATCCGTCTTCTCCCCCCCCCTCCCCTCCACTCCCCATCCGTCTTCTCCCCCCCCCTCCCCTCCCCTCCCCATCCGTCTTCTCCCCCCCCCTCCCCTCCCCTCCTCATCTGTCTTCTCCCCCCTCCCCTCCCCTCCTCATCCGTCTTCTCCCCCCTCCCCTCCCCTCCTCATCCGTCGCCCCCCACCCCTCCCCTCCTCATCCGTCGCCCCCCACCCCTCCCCTCCTCATCCGTCGCCCCCCACCCCTCCCCTCCCCATCCGTCGCCCCCCTCCCCTCCCCTCCTCATCCGTCGCCCCCCTCCCCTCACCACCTCATTCGTCGCCCCCCTCCCCTCCCCTCCTCATCCGTCGCCCCCCTCCCCTCCCCTCCTCATCCGTCGCCCCCCTCCCCTCCCCTCCGCCGCTCATCCGTCACCCCCCTCCCCTCCACAGGGATCGGTGCTGGGTCCCTTGCTGTTTGTGGTCTACATTAACGACTTGGATATGAATGTAAAAGGTATGATCAGTAAGTTCGCTGATGATACAAAAATTGGTAGGGTGGTAAATAGCGAGGAGGATAGCCTCAGTCTGCAGGACGATATAGATGGGTTGGTCAGATGGGCGGAACAGTGGCAAATGGAATTTAACCCGGAAAAGTGCGAGGTGATGCACTTTGGAGGGACTAACAAGGCAAGGGAATACACAATGAATGGGAGGACCCTAGGCAAGACAGCGGGTCAGAGGGATCTTGGTGTGCAAGTTCACAGATCCCTGAAGGCGGCGGAACAGGTAGATAAGGTGGTAAAGAAGGCATATGGGATACTTGCCTTTATTAGCCGAGGCATAGAATATAAGAGCAAGGAGGTTATGATGGAGCTGTATAAAACACAAAACACTGGTTAGGCCACAGCTGGAGTACTGTGTGCAGTTCTGGTCGCCACACTACAGGAAGGATGTGATCGCTTTGGAGAGGGTGCAGAGGAGATTCACCAGGATGTTACCAGGGCTGGAGCGCTTCAGCTATGAAGAGAGACTGGGAAGATTGGGTTTGTTTTCCTTGGAGCAGAGGAGGCTGAGGGGGGACATGATTGAGGTGTACAAAATTATGAGGGGCACAGATAGGATGGATACTAAGGAGCTTTTTCCCTTCGTTGAGGGTTCTATAACAAGGGGACATAGATTCAAGGTAAAAGGCGGGAGGTTTAGAGGGGATTTAAGAACTTTTTCACCCAGAGGGTGGTTGGAGTCTGGAACTCACTGCCTGAAAGGGGTGTGGAGGTAGGAACCCTCACAACATTCAAGAAGCATTTGGATGAGCACTTGAAATGCCATAGCATACAAGGCTACGGACCAAATGCTGGAATATGGGATTAGAGTAGACAGGGCTTGATGGCCGGCGCGGACACGATGGGCCGAAGGGCCTCTATCCGTGCTGTATAACTCTATGACTCTAAGTTCAGCAGGCACCCTCAGCAGTAAACCATTAAACACTCATTATAGCTGGTCAAATAGCTTAGTTGTTCAAATGACATGGGAGTATTGTACCTAGGACCTTCCTGTCCTGAATGTCTTTATGCCAAACCACAAAATACACTCACTCGCTGTCATTGAGGAGCTTAATCTCTCATCATAATATTCAGGCATCAAGGTGTTCTGGCCATTGATGTCAGTATTATGGGATAAGAAATCAAACGTATGCATGTCCTGTACAGTTATTGATCGGCCCAATGCTCAAAAAGTTTTAAAAGTGTTAGTAAAATGGTGCAAAACAATCTGCCAGCTTTCTAACCTACCTACAAGTTGATTCAACGGGAGTCTCGGTGAATGTTTGGATAATAGAGCCACCTTGCTGTCTGAAAGATAAGTTTGAAACTGCACTGTAAGCAGTGCTGTTGGCAACTGAAGTATTTAATAGATATAGAATACATGATGCGAAGACAATACAATTTTCTAGTCAAACTCTCAAGACACATGGCTAAGCGTACCATTGCGCTCGGGCACTGTGCCTCTCAAATAGTAGACCTCAGGGTTGTATTATTCTACACTTTATTAGAACAGAGGACGACACGGGTCGGGGTGGGGGGGGTATGGGTGGAGAAAAGGTCGAGGATAGGCATTACATGGAATGTACAGTACAGAAACAGGCCTTTTGGCCCAACTGGTATGTGCCAGTGTTTAAGCTCCACATGAGCCTCCTCTCACTCCTCTTCATCTAACCCTATCAGCATATCCTCTATTCCTTTCTCCCTCATATGTTTATCTAGCTTCCCCTTAAATACATCTATGCTATTTGCCTCAACTACTCCTTGTGGTAGCGAATTCCACATTCTAACTACTCCCTGAGTAAAAGAAGTTTCTCCTGAATTCTTTATTGGATTTATTAGTGACTATCTTATATTCATGGCCCCTAGTTCTGGACTACTGCACGGGTCCTGGCACTCCATTACAAAACACCATTGCAGAGGCCCAAGAGCAGGCCTCAAGTGAAGAATGGTACTCACTGTAAAAAAAAAGCTACATGGGATGTAAATGTGTCTTTAAAAAATTGAGTGGGTGGGACGGGGGGAATGGGGGGGGGGGGGGTGAAGAAGGCAGCATTGGATACAAAAAAAAAAATCAGCTTTCATGAAAGCCAAATGGGTAAAGACATTATCCAGTGTGATACTGAGCCACACGAACGAGGGAAGAATGATTTCACAGCATCATCAGTGACCTTCCCAGCCAACTCACTGAGTATTGATTAGGGTGACTAATTTATTTTAAATTCTCCCCCCAACCACCCCCAGTCCAAGTGCGCTGGGACCAATTATAACTACAAAACTATTTCTACTTGAAATATTCTGCAATATAAAACAGGATTTAAACTAAGGATGATTGCAGCAGTGTGTTACAGCTGCAACACAAGCGTGGGCCTTTGGTGATGAATAAGCTCTTTCAATTTTAAAAATTCATCACAATCCCTCATTCGTATAATATAGTTCTTTTTTTTTTAAATCTGTCTCATCTTCCATTTTAAGAACTTAAGAACTGAAAAGATATTTCCACCAACCCCAAGCTACATTAAATAGAAAAAAATGCTAAGAATTCCAGATTTGTTTATTTTTTAAAACTATATTATTCTAATTCAACAGCTGCCTGTGTCCAATCAATTCCAATTAACAGGAGAAACATTAAAGAAGGAAAATCAGAAGGCTCAATGTTGAAACATGCAGCAATCTCTATCCTCTCCTCTTACCACCATCCCAGGGCAAAACCAGAAAGATGCACTGAAAACGCCCGCAGCAAGAAACAGTGGCATTTCGTAAATCACTCTGCCGAGTGTCACACTGCAATTGTGGGTTGTTTTTCTGAGTAAGTCCAGGCATTTTCATATTTCACTAAAACCACTATGGGTTCTTTTTCTCCCCGTCTCACATCTGCTGACTATAAATACCTCTCTTCATACAAGGCTCGTTCTGACCTCGTCACTAACAGCTGTGTGAAATACAACCATATCAAATAGTGAAACCAGGCAACTTTCTTCAATTTAACCTAACTCAGCTATTTGGTTGCCTCTGTGGACAGGCTGGAACGGTTTCTAATATTCTGATACTGTACACAAAGCTTTCCATTTTATTTTAGACTGTATATCATGAGGCCATGATTGAAACACACTTTTCAGTTTTACTCTCTACATATGCAGCACTAAATACTACCGCAGGAAGAAAGTTATTGGCCTCGAGAAGGTGCAGTGTAAGGGAACCAAGATGACACCATGTCTAAGAAATCTGAGTTATGAGGAAAGGCTAAGGAAGTTGGGCCTGTCCTCACTGGAAAAGAGAACATTTCAAGGTGACCTAATAGAAGGAAGTCAACTCCTAGGAGTTTTCAAAAATTATACAAGATGATTGATAAAAATGATCCAGAAAAATTTGCTGATGAGGGTTTTGACACCAAATAATTTAAACATTAGGAAATCAGGTGAGAGAGAGAGAGAGAGAGGAGAAAGAATTCAGGTATAACTTTTTTTTTTAAAAAAACCCACAAAAACAGTGTTATGTAGACAGATGTGGCAGCCAATTTTGTGCAAAGTCCTACAAACAGCAAATGCGATGAACAACTCTGCTTTGTTGGTGTTAGTCAAGAGCGGAATGGTGGCCAGGACACCTCAGTCCATGCTTTGGATGGTGCCTTGGGATCTTTTAAGTCCACCTGAACAGGTAGATGGCGCTTTGATTTATCATCTCATCGGAGGTATGGCACTTCTAACAATGCAATACTCCCTCAGCACTGCACTGAAGCGTCAGCCTAGATTATGTGCCCAATTCCTGAAGTGGGGCATGAACCTACAACCTTCTGACTCAGAGAAGAGTGTTACCAACTGATTCAAGCTAACACAAACTATAAATAACAACGAGATGCATTCCTGGAAAAGAGGGGATAGATTGACAAGTGGGAACAGAATCAGCCCAAAAATGCAGGACAAAATATTCCCTACATTCATCTCGAACTACTCAGACTCATTACTTTGCCAGGCAATTATTTATTGTTATCAAGTTAATATCACTGTATTTTTTTTTAAAAGGTAGATGTGTAGTACATTGTTCCACTGTTACATAAAGTAGAAGTATCAAGCCAAGTTCTTTAAATAGAATGAATATTTGCATACCATAATTATTCACCTCGACTCTTACCATGGCGTGAAGTCAAATTTCTTGACCATAAGCCAAAAATGAGACAATGTCCCTTTAATCTGCCTGTCATAGCATTTGCCTAGCTGCATCAAACACATGCAATATTTGTATTCAGCAGCATATGGGTTAAATGTCATACCTTTTTTAAAACTCATCTCTTTCTCAGCCTCAGTGGTAGAATGGTCTAATCCAAGGGTATCCAAGTCTCTGTGGGCCACAAAGACATGTTCCATGGAGCCACGGGAGGAGACATCTAAAAGTCTAAATCCATGTTCCCATATCTTCCTAGTTGCAGATACTAACAAATCTTGGGGTTCCAATTTAGGATTTATCCACCAATGAGACAAAGTGCGAAAAAAAAAGCCCTTTCCAAACCTCCAGGCCAACAAAATACAATCAGGACAAACCAGCAAATCAGAAACATGAGAGCAAATAGGACTGAGTTCCCTTGGCCTGCAGATTGGGCACCCCTTATCCAGGAGAGGGGCTTCAATGCTATTCCATTCAGCAAATAGATAAGTATTTTGGGGAAATACTTTAAAATTGAAGAAACCCATGATCTTTAAGACTGAAGGATCACTTCATTTTCCACCAAACAAAACCAACTGACACACCAAGGGAGCACTAACCTCTTTCTAACTGGCCCATCTTCATTTTCCGATGAGCTTGCATCATTTCCGTCTCCTTTCTGCGAAGTGTGTGACCCGTCCTCTTTCCCATTTCCAACTGCTGCCTCAGGCGATAGTACCGATCCGTTTGAAGAACCATTGCTAAGAGAACCTGTGTGTTTAAAAGACAGGCATCAGCAAACAGTACTAACAACCTGCCAAACAAAACTTTATTTAAAAAAAAAATCATGCACTGCTTTGCACATGAGCAGTTTTTGCTCTTTGTTTTCAAAAAGGGCACTTACAAAAGCACATGTTGATGAAAGTCTCGGTATAAATGCACCTACAAGTACAGCAGTTTTGCATGCTTCAGGATCCGGGTGGTCAAGCAATGGTGGACTGGGGCAACCTACCTTTTCTGGGGTGGTGTTGGGTTGTTTCACTTTTGGGCGGTGGTCTATCCCCGCCTTCCCTCCAGTATCAGCCTGCCCTTCCCCCTCATGGCTGTGCTGTGTTGTTGGTGAGGGAAGTCTCATTGTAAAGGCCTCCTCCAGGAAAAGGGTCTTGACTGCTCAGTACTTTCCCAGCTGTAGGAAAGGCCATACAGTCAGAATACAAAACACCCAGGAAAGTGTGGAGACACCTCACAGTTGTACTATTCATTTGGAGGGAGGCCTTTCATGGGCCTGTCAGCCATAATGGCAGCTGTGACTAAAGGTGATCTCAGAAAAAAGCACAGGAGATAGAAAC
Source organism: Heptranchias perlo (assembly GCF_035084215.1). Classification (NCBI taxonomy): domain Eukaryota; kingdom Metazoa; phylum Chordata; class Chondrichthyes; order Hexanchiformes; family Hexanchidae; genus Heptranchias; species Heptranchias perlo. Next base: position 33,675,086 of record NC_090326.1, on the reverse strand, counting down.
CTGTGCAGGCTGAAAAGCACAGGAGATAGAAACCGGTGCAGGCTGAAAAGCACAGGAGATAGAAACCTGTGCAGGCTGAAAAGGAAAGCTTGAAGTGAAATAAAAGCTCCGCTTCTGATGACTAGTGACTCTTAAGCTCCAGCCTCTTCTTCAGATACCCTCATTTATGTTATGCCTTTGCCCTTTCAGTCTGTTCATTGCTGACGTTAAAAGCATGAACTGAGATTATTTCAATGCCACCCCTCCTCAATGCAAACATTGAGGAAATTTATTTTAAAAAGTGTGCATTTTCCACCCCAAACCAAAAAAACATTTCATCATGCCTCCGCAACTGACCTCTCAACCAATCCAAACGTTTGTAGCTATCTTTTTAAGTTGAAAGTACCACCAAAGGTCCCCCAGGGCATTGCTCACTGTGAGCATATATAATATACAACAGCTTTATAACAATAGGAATGTCATCAGCAAAAATACAGGGGGTAGGGGAAATTCAGTGCTATCCTTTGAACCAACAGGACAAGTATTGAGGAGTTACACCACAGGGTCATGGGTGAGGTACCAACCTACCACCCAAAAACAAAGTCCAATCAAAAGAACAGATCCCTCACTGATTTAATCTTTCTGTATGCCACTCACCTCTTGACTAAAAGCATCCCCCCTCAAACACACAAGCCTAGATTTTCTGATCTGTGTTACTTTAGTGCTGGCAGTAACCCATTTATTTTGAATGGGTTAGCATTATTATTTTAGCCCACTGATGGTGACCCATTATTCTAAATGGGCTACAGCCAGCATTAAAGTAATGTCAACTGGAAAATCTAGGCTATAGACTTTATCCCCCGTATCCAGGCTCGCTGAGGCTTGAATTGCACAGTAGGGCTGAAGAAATTTGCCACAATATTCAAGATAGGCAACCAAGTTTATAAAGATTAATCGTGCCAGAGACAGAAGGTGAACAGATTTTTCTCAGACTGCGTTATTCCCCATAGTATCTGCAGTCAGCTTGAACTTGCAGGGAGATCCATCTGACACCAAACGACTGGGATGCTTTCACCAAGCAGCAGGCAAACAGCAAGAAGTCAAATGACTCATTCAAGGATAAAGGGATCCAGCGTAGGCTGTGAAATGGATCTAAATCAAAGATTCTATCTATGGCTTTAATCCTTTTCGCAATAGAACCTTTGAAATTTATAGCACAGGAGGCCATTAGACCCATCATATCTGTGCCAGCTCTTTGCTGGAACAATAAAGAGGCATCTCGAACAATGCAGCACTCCCTCAGTATTGCATTGCAATGTTGGACTAGATGATGTGTTCGAGTCCTGGAGTAGGGTTTGAACCCACAACCTTCTAATTCAGAGGCACCAACTAAGCTAAAATGGTATCACTGTACAGTCAGATTAGAGGGCAAAACATGAGATATGGAGCAGGCTATTGACTTTTCTGCAGCCACTCCAACGTGTAACACATAACAGAGTTCCATTTATACAACCAACACGGTGTCTAACAATAGAATTCTTTTACATAGATCCCATTATGTATCTTGCAGTGCATCAATCATAAGATGGGGCACCAGTCATATGGCCTCCCAGAATGGTAGATTTTTTTAAATCAGTAATAGTCGTCTTGATTTTGTACCTTCATTTGTCAGTTCCTGAGTATTTTGTAACTAAGTGTTAAAGCTAATGACAAAGGAAAAAATGTTGGATATGCCAACTCATTTTCCCAAGTTTCCAGCCAGCCAACAGTTACGTCGTTAGTTTAGAGTGTGTTTACCAACAGCCCTGATGTTGGTAACAGGACTGTAAACTATGGTGCTGTTGAGGCACACACACACACACACACACACACACACACACACACACTGCCATTTGAGCCCCCAAAGACAATATAAAACAGAATTGGCCATGTTTACTAGTTGCTGGCAGCTCGGTCTGGAAAATGGTTTTGCCCTCACTGGCCTGTACAGACCATCCCTAACCATTGGAAAAGGGTATGGATACCAACGCAATTGCTTATGGGAGCTGTTTTAAGTTATTAGGCTTGCTGTGCAATCAGCCCCAGGATATCAACAGGGAGGTTTCTACAGCACTCGAGAGACTGCGCCACTAGTACAGAGCTGCTTCCTCTGACACAAACAAATTGGGTTAAGCCATCATTGGGTCTTCCTATATTTACTATACAAAATCACTCGATAAAAGTTGCCTGATTTTGGGGGGGGGGGGGGGGGGGTTGGAGGAGGAGGGAGTGAAGAGAAAGAATCATTTTGATTGTAAACTGGTTTTGGCTGCAATACCATAAAGACGAACAAGCTCAGGAAGTATGTGCTCAGGATTTACATTAAACAATGCTGTAAAGGCAGAGTCAAATCTATAAAAAGCATCAAGTCTACAGTTAAACCTGAGTAACTTGAAGTGCACTACCTGATGAGTAATATAATTTAAATGGACACTTGAAGAGAATTTCCATTCTGATGTAAACTATGTAATATAGTGAATCAAATCAACACACAGCATATGAGCCTTTCACTGTAATTTTTCTGTTGCAATTTACATAGCAATGGCAAGAGTCCTACTTCCCTGGAGTGCTGTAGGGAATCTTTTTGGATGGATAAGCCCAAATGGCTTTCCGTATCAGTATCTATCTTGATATCCAGTCCAGAGAACTAGAGAAATGTGCAGCACAGAAGGCAACCATTTGATCCAACTTGTTTGCGTCACTCTTTGCTGAAGCAATCCAAAACTAGTCCCACTGGTTGACTCACCCCACAGTCTTGCATCTTCCTGTGGTTTATTTATCCGATTATTTCTATTAAAATAATGCAATAGTCTCTGCCTCAACTACTCCCCATGACAAAGCATTCTATGCTCTAACTGTAAAAAAAATTCCCATAATTTCTCTCATGACTCCCTTGGGTGACTATTTCAAACTGATGACCTCCTCATCACAATCACCAACCAGAGGAAATTGTCTTTCCATAGCCACCCTATGAAAACCCTTTACAGGATTAAAAAACCTCTTAAATCTCCTAAGCCTTCTCTGCCCCAGAATATCCATCTTTATATAACCCCTTTGATTATATCGTAACATCGCCCGTCTCCGCCCCTGCCTCAGCACATATGCTGCTGAAACCCTCTTCCGTGTCTCTCTTGCCTCTAGTCTCAACTATTCCAATGCTTATCTGGTCAGCCTCCACCTTGCACCCTCCGTAAACTTGAACTCATCCAAAACTCTGCTGCCCATATCCTAACTTGCATTGTGTCCCGTTCACCCACTACCTGTGCTCACAGACCTGCACTGGCTCCCGGTCCAGCAACATCTCGATTTTAAAATTCTCATCCTCGTTTTCAAATCTCTCCATGGCCTAGGCCCTCCCCATCTCTAATCTCCTCCAGCCCTACAAACCTCTGAGATCTCTATGCTCCTCCAATTCTGGCCTCTTGCGCATCCCCGTTTTTCATCTTTCCACCATTGGCGGCCGTGCTTTCAAATGCCTAGGCCCTAAGTGCTGGAATTCCCTCCCTAAACCCCTCTGCCTCTCTACCTCTCCTCCTTTAAGACGCTCCTTAAAACCTACTTCTTTGAACAAGCTGTACTAATATCTCCTTATGCAGCTGGGTGTCAAATTTTGTCTGAAAATGCTCCTGTGAAGCACCTTGGAATGTTTCACTGCGTTAAAGGCACTATATAAATGAAAGTTGTTGTTGATTAATAGCTCCCTACCTTCGTGGTTCAGTGAGTAAATAGACCATCTGGTTTAACACTGAGCCACTCAGACCAGGAAGGTTCCAGATTCTATATGTGGTGAAACAGCTGATCTCAGCAGGGCCACTACAATGGGCCTCAGTGCCCGAGCTGGTCGGGATTTTTTTTTATTTCTGTATTAAATCAGCCAGGGTCTCGCATCTACTCATCACCCAGTGACTCTTGCTAGAAAAGTGCAAGTGTGAACATTGAGTGGATGCCATCCGGCTCAATTGTGGTGTGTTCCATGGTCAAGTAGCCTGCCACCCCTCACTGTCCAGAATCACCCAAGAAAAATGAGCAATTGGGTGATGCTGTCACCCAAAGAGGGGTGGGGAAGGAGTTGGTGGGATGGGGGGGGGGGGGGGAAGAAAGAGAGAAAGAGAACGAAGTGTGGTCAGTAAACAAGGTTAAATTTGGAAAAAACAATAATACTGTACCACATACATAAAAATACTGCAGCACACATTGAATGCATCTCAATAATTTGAATACCAGTGAAGACAGCGAGTGGAATCAGCCAAACAATGAAATAAGAACGAGTTATGCGCACATACGCCAGTGGCACCTTTTAAATTGCTTTACCCTTCGTATAACCCCCAGACACTGGAACAGAGAATGTTCACGCACCAGTTTGAGAGGTGAATTTGCAGAAGTCCACTGGATATTTACAGAAGTTCCCTCCGCCACCCCAAACAACAACGTGCATTTATATAGCGCCTTTAACGTAGTGAAACGTCCCAAGGCGCATATAACAATTGTGCCACATGTCGCAGAATAAGTTGCAAGTGTTTCAGCATGGCTGTAATCTCAACTTTGGCCAGGACGGCAACTGGGGCACCACAACAGATCGAAGCATCCCAGGTTAAGGAGGGAAATAAAATAAGTCCAAGTTTCTGCCATCTCCTGCTGCAGATGATACAGATGCAGGGAACCACAAAAAAAGTCAAATACCCCCAACGTTCACTGCTCAGGATCAAAACACAAAGATTAGCCACTTGGGCAAGATACTGAAAGGCTACCACTGATTGTGGAACCCCATCCGAGCGATGAACCTTCACTTTCAGGAGGAGGAATGTTGCCTTTCAGCATCTTGTATAATGCTATGCGGCCACATTTTTCTTCTTTGGACGGGTCATCCTTCCACTGCAGGACTTACTGACAAACAAGTTAGTTGATGGCATTTTGTTTTGTGCGATGCAGGTGCCACTGGGATGTGAGGAAGAGAGGGAGAAGATCTGTTATTGCTGTTGCGTACATACTGCTCAACAACACTGACTGGTCACCAAAATTGCTCTCAAGGGTTAACAAAGAACGTTAGCGCGAAAGAAAGATCAGTGTTTGAAATATTTCATTAACAGATGCCCAGGCACTGCTCACCATTAAGAATCATACGCTTTCCTGCCGTCAGTTGCTGCGATAAATGTGAACAGCAGCACACAAGATAAAATCTGGAAGACAAAGTCAATACAACACAATGCCACGCACATGAAAATACAGCAGTGCATAACATCGCCTTTAAGATGAACGTCAATGGAGACAGTGATCTGGCTCAGCTGAAAGCTAAGAATGAGTTAAATGCACATACGCCAGCGGCAGTCATCAGCTACACAATATCTACAGAGAGAATGCTGCACAAAGCATTCAAGCCATTATTTGCCGAATTACTACAGGAGTCACGTCCACTGTGAGCCCTGCTTTAGCAGACCTATACAAGCTAAAGTCTTTTTAAGATCGTAAAATACATCAACAGTGACGGTTTAACAGAACACAGCCTTCTCGACATCCTTTTTAAAACAATCTACATTTTCTCCTGCATCGTGCACCTTGGACTGTGGTAGAGGACAGGTGGTGGATGGTAGACATCGTCACAGCCTTTGCCGACGGCATTCCCCGGCCTGCTTAGTGAGCTACTAAAGCAGAATTCAAGATGAACCCCCTGCTGATTTCCACTTCCATCAGCCTGATTCCTCACCGCTGTTGAATGCTGCACCACATGACCCAGGTGAGCTCAGCAACTCACTGGTTTAAGGAATCCAAAGTGCGAATGCAACCAGAGGCTTGGATTTTAAAAAAAACCCAAGCGAGCTCTTCCGGTCTGAGACGGGCTACAATTCAACTGAAGTAGCTGTAACCACTTTAGGAATTTAAGGAAACATGCATCAGATTTAAACTATAGTTTAAACAAAAGGCATATTTATTGCCAATTAGTACACGGACTTGCCAGGCAAGCCTTTGAGAATTGCATCCTTTACATGTCAAGCAAACATCTGCTGTGGCTCAGCCTGAAAGGAGTCACATGATCACTGAACAGCTTCAGTTTACCAGGGAAATTTGTTAGCTGCACTCCCACAAATTAAGGTCGTAGTTTCTCTCCCTCTTTGCTCTGCTATTGTAACTGGGTTTCAGCATTGCTTTTTAAGACTTCGTATCCCTTTTCCAGCGATTTACAATTTCAGACTCGTTTCATTAAACGTATTTTCACTCAAGTATTCCAGCAATCCAAAAATTTAACCAAATACTTCTTCTGAATGTATTAGCTTAGACAGAAATATAATCATACATGATCGCCTCAGTTTCTACTTACTAGTAGGTGAGAAATGGGTTCGTCCAATTAACAGAAAATAAATGAATAGATGCAAATGCAGCAGTTGCCCAGATTCTTTTGTGCACTGCACAGATCAGGTTTAAAGACACTGAAGTGCAGTCAAGCTGCGCCAACCTCTTCTTTTTTATGCATGGACATGTTGTACCATGGAATGGCAGCACACAGTTTGTCTCCATGTCTTCCCATATTCCCGAGTTGGCAATGACAACCAAACTGGCAGGGAACCAAAGAGGGCCAAAAAACCTCTCTAGAGCAAAAACATTCATCCGAGCCAACCTGCACTCCCCTCACATGCGCCTTCTGGCAGCCAGTATGGCATTGCTGGAGTTTTGGCACCTTCAGAGTCAGAAAATAATAACGAGAGGCGGTGGATCCCAAGGTGATAGGGAGGTAAATTTACAAAAATGAGGACGAGGTTCTGGTGGGAGAGGGATGTTTTACAGGACAATGGTGTACTTAGGCGTTATAGACCAGTTCCTTATTTGCACCCACCATTCCACACATGGAACACTCCTGATCTCAGCCAAGTTGTCAGAAGGTGGCATCAAACAAAACTAGTTCCTTCTCCACAGCACAACAGAATAAATTATACCCACCTTCTTTACTAGGATAAGAAGCAGATGGATGGGAACAGGGAGGAATAATGCGAAGTACTCTTCCCATGCCAAGCCAGAGTGCTGATTATTCCTCTGCCCAGCCCAGGGATGCTTAGATGAATAGCAGCATTCTGCCTCAGCTCATCATGGAGCAGAGTTCAAATCTAGGACCTCCCTGGTCTGCATGGCTCAGTGCCACACCATGATATGCACCCACTTACACATTAGGAGATCCTACCTTCCTAATTGCCTAAAGTACAAGTTATTCAATTAGTAGGTCTAGTATTGATTTTTGACCAAAGAAACTAGTTTGGTGCCAGCTGCCCTAGAGGTGACAGTATATTTTGCAACTACTAACTGTTTTGTCTCTCCATGGAAGACCAAACACCTTATAATGAAACTTGTCTGCCTGGTCCCTTTGATCAGACAACACATCAGTTTCTAAATTAAAAGGAGCTGCTCAGCAATAACAATTACTAAAAGGAAAGCTTATTCTTAAAACATATTTATTTGTAAATATTAAGATCAAAATCTCCACAAACATTTGCAACACTTTATGTATGAAGCAGGAAGACTTAACATGCTAAAGTGTTTGTTCTTGTAATAACAGGTTTCCTGATTACCAGTTAAAACAAATACCAACTGCTGTAGAGGAGAAAACTAGGCAGACAAACAAGGGCACTAAATGGGCTTCACTCAACATTACCCTCTTCCTTCCTCAAGGATAATCTACCAACATCTCCATTGTAACAAAGTTTGAGTTTCTGAAAGCTAATCCCACAAGTGATCAGACATCCAAAAATACAAACGAGGGGAAAAGAGAACAAGGGGGGGGGGGGGGGGAAGAGCAAGAGCAAGAGAAAGGGAAAGAGCAAGAGAAAGGGAGGTAGAGAGAGATAGAGACAAAGAGAGAAAGATAATGAGAGAAAGAAAGAAAAGAGAGAAAATGAACAGGAGTAAGTCATTCAGCCCCTCAAGCCTGTTCCGCCATTCAATTAGGTCATGGCTGATGCGTAGCTCGACTCCATTTACCTACCTTTGCTCCATATTCCTTGACAGCATTAGCTAACAAAAACCTACCGATCTCAAGTCTTTAAAATTTCAATTGACCCAGAATCCACAGCCTTTTGGGGGCAGAATTCCAGATTTCCACAACCCTGTGTGTGAAAAAGTGCTTCCTGAAAAAGAGAAAGTGCACACGAGAGAGCGGGGTCACTGGTAGAAGAAAGGTAGTGACGACACTCCAGAGCTGTCAAGGGTTTAGAAATCTGGAGCACGAAAATGAAAATGAAAGTTTTCAATAACAGAAAGCCCTTGAATCAGTGTGTCAGCTGACCTAACCAAATTCAGTAATGTTTAAAATGATAGATCTGAACTGGAATTGTCGTCTTCAAGATCAGTTGGTTCCAGTCTCAAGTCATACCGGGATCAATCCCATTGAGAAATACACACTCACTGATCAAGGAAGCCACCTCCCAACCCACATGATCTGATATTCTCTGCTTTCAGAACTGACTCATTTATGCCACTCCCTTTATTATAAAAACTTTTCTGTTCCTAAAAAAGCTGCAAACTGGAAGCTCCTCCAATGACCAGGTGGGTGAAGAACATTACCTGCTGTGGTCTAGGCCCGATCCAGTCTATGCTGACTTAAGTGCTTAGCCGGGACAACAGGATTGCTGCAATTAATCCAAATACCATGGAATAGATAAGGATGGAGGGGGGTTGGGGAAGGAGGAAAGTTAGCCAATGTCACAACAACTGATCATTATTAAGTGATCCCCACTGCAAAGTCTGTTTGGGAGCACCATGTAAGGAACAGAATCGGGTTTGATTTCGATATGTCCCACACCAGAATTGCCTGTTGATACAAGGAAAAGTTACCATTTGGGCAAGGTACCAGGAGGGCTGCTGTGGTCAGAGAAGAGTCAATACCTTTTGGAGTGGAGGGGTCACCAAAAATTTTAATGATTTTCCATCCATCTATTCAGCCCACCCATTTTCCTTGCATCTTCCTGGGCCACACTGTGTTCCCCAACCTCGGGGTAGTCAGGTAGACAACCTACTTCAGTGCTTCCATCTTTACAGCTTTGATCTGGCTGCTAGGAGGTGCACAAATGCCGCTAAGATATGAACGGTGGGGAATGGAGAGGTTTATGGAGGGAATTCCAGAGCTTAGGAACTAGACAGTTGAAGCACAGCCGCCAAATAAGTCGAGGAAAATTTGGTCAGGGTCCTGAGCGCTAAGAGACAATGCCTGATGGAAAACATGTGCACATGGGGTGCCAGATGAAGACAGGATCAGGATTGGCTGCGAGAGTCCCCATGGATCAATAGACAAGATCAAGACTCGCAAATTAATAACAGCCACTACAGTGAGGTACCATGACCACCACACGAGGAACCATACATACACCCCATTAAGGGGACCAGCAGCTCCAGGAGAACAGGAAAGGAAGAAAATGGGACGGGGAAAATAAACAGTAAAAATTCAAAGTGTCATTCCCAATTAAAATCTATTTTGATCTACGTACCATTCATTCATAGGGGGTAATGTGCAGCCAAATATAGAGAAAAAAACAAGTCAGCTTGGAAGACAGGGCAAATATGTGAGGGCAAGGCTGGATGGCATCTATTTTAATGCAAGGAGTCTTGCGAATAAGGTGGATGAACTGAAGGTGTTGATAAACACATGGGAGTATGATATTGTTGCTGTCACAGAGACATGGTTGAGGGAGGGGCAAGACTGGCAGCTCAATATTCCGGGGTACAGAATCTTCAGGCGAGACAGAGGGGGAGGTATAAGAGGAGGGGGGGTCGCAATATTAATTAAAGAATCAATTACTGCCATAAGGAGGGATGATATATTAGCAGGTTCCTCGAATGAGGCCATATGGGTGGAGCTTAAAAACAAAAAGGGGGCAAGCACTTTGATGGGAGTGTACGATAGGCCCCCAAACAGTCAGGGGGAGATAGAGGAACAGATATGTAGGCAAATCTCAGAAAATTGTGCAAATAATAGGGTAATAATAGTGGGGGATTTCAACTTCCCCAATATTAACTGGGATACTCAGAGTGTAAAAGGCTTAGAGGGTACAAAATTCTTAACGTGCATCCAGGAGAGCTTTTTGAGCCAGCATGTAGAAAGTCCTACAAGAGAGGGGGCGGTACTGGACCTAATTCTAGGGAATGTGGCCGGCCAAGTGGAAGAAGTGCTAGTAGGTGAGCACTTTGGTGAGAGTGACCATAATTCGGTGAGATTTAAGGTGGTCATGGAAAAGGACAGGGAGGGGCCGGAAATAAAGGTTCTAAATTGGGGGAAGGCCGATTTTAATAGGATAAGGCAGGATCTGGCCAAAATGGACTGGGATCAGCTGCTTGTAGGAAAATCCGCATCGGAGCAATGGGAGTCTTTCAGAAGGGAGATTGAGACCATACAATGGCAACATGTTCCCGTAAAGGTCAAGGGTGGTTCCAAGAACTCCAGGGAACCTTGGATGTCAGGGGATATACGAGAATGGATTAGGGGATACTTAAAAAAGAAATTAGGAGATCAAGGAGGGGCCATGAAATAACACTGGCGAGCAAAATAAAGGAAAATCCTAAGATGTTTTATAAGTATATTAAGGGTAAGAGGATGACTAGGGAAAAAATAGAGCCCATTAGGGACAAAAATGGCAATCTGTGTGTGGAGCCGGCAGATGTAGGAGGGGTTCTAAATGAATTTTTTGCATCTGTTTTCACTATGGAGAAGGACGATGTAGACATAGAAATACGGCAGGGGGACTGTGATATACTCGAACATATTAACATCGAGCGGGAGGAGGTATTGGCAGTTTTAGCAGGCCTAAAAATGGATAAATCCCCAGGCCCGGACGAAATGTATCCCAGGCTACTGTGTGAGGCAAAGGAGGAGATTGCGGGGGCTCTGACACATATATTCAGAACCTCTCTGGCCACAGGGGATGTGCCAGAGGACTGGAGAACTGCTAATGTAGTACCATTATTCAAGAAGGGGAGTAGGGAAAAACCGGGGAACTACAGGCCAATGAGCCTAACATCAGTGGTAGGAAAATTATTGGAAAAAATTCTGAAGGACAAAATTAGTCTCCACTTGGAGAAGCAAGGATTAATCAGGGATAGTCAACATGGCTTTGTCAAGGGAAGATCATGTCTGACTAATTTGATTGAATTTTTTGAGGGGGTGACTAGGCGTGTGGATGAGGGTAACGCAGTGGATGTGGTATACATGGATTTCAGTAAGGCCTTCGATAAAGTCCCCCACAGGAGACTGGTCAAGAAGGTACGAGCCCATGGAATCCAGGGTGCCTTGGCACTTTGGATACAAAACTGGCTTAGTGGCAGAAGATGGACCCACGGCGAAGAATCACTGAAGAGACTACACGATAACATCAACAAGTTCCATCCCACCATCAAACTCACCATGGACTACTCCTCAGAATCGGTTTCTTTCTTGGACACACAAATCTCCATCAAAGACGGGCACCTCAGCACCTCACTCTACCGCAAGCCCACGGACAACCTCACGATGCTCCACTTTTCCAGCTTCCACCCCAACCACGTCAAAGAGGCCATCCCCTATGGACAGGCCCTACGAATACACAGGATCTGCTCAGACGAGGAGGAACACGATGGACACCTACAGACGCTGAAAGACGCCCTCGTAAGAACGGGATATGACGCTCGACTTGTCGATCGACAGTTCCGACGGGCCACAGCGAAGAATCGCATAGACCTCCTCAGAAGACAAACACGGGACGCAACCAACAGAGTACCCTTCGTCTTCCAGTACTTCCCTGGAGCGGAGAAACTACACCATGTTCTCCGCAGCCTTCAACATGTCATCGATGACGACGAACACCTCGCTAAGGCCATCCCCACGCCTCCACTGCTCGCCTTTAAACAGCCACCCAACCTCAAACAGACCATCGTTCGCAGCAAGTTACCCAGTTTTCAGGAGAACAGCGTCCACGACACCACACAACCCTGCCACGGCAACCTCTGCAAGACTTGCCAGATCATCGACACGGATACCACCATCACACGAGAGGACACCACCCACCAGGTACATGGTTCATACTCCTGTGACTCGGCCAACGTTGTTTACCTCATACGTTGCAGGAAAGGATGCCCCGGAGCATGGTACATTGGCGAGACCATGCAGACGCTGCGACAACGGATGAACGGACACCGCGCAACAATCGCCAAACAGGAGGGTTCCCTCCCAGTCGGGGAACACTTTAGCAGTCAAGGACATTCAGCCACCGATCTTCGGGTAAGCGTTCTCCAAGGCGGCCTTCGAGACACACGACAACGCAAAATCGTCGAGCAGAAGTTGATAGCCAAGTTCCGCACCCATGAGGACGGCCTCAACCGGGATCTTGGGTTCATGTCACGCTACACGTAACCCCACCAGCAAAAAGGGGGAAAAAATTTATATGTTTTTTAAAATTCTCTCTCTCTCTCTGCCATTTTGAGTTTCTTTCTGCCTGCCTGTGTAAAAGACACAATGTATATCGAGTGTACTGGGACGTGCTGTTCTCCGTGACTGGCCTGTTTGAATAACAACGACACCTTTTGATTGGTGTGATGCTGTCCCAACATCGTATAAGATATGCGATTTGAGAACCTTTCATTCATTCATCTGACGAAGGAGATAATCTCCGAAAGCTTGTGATTTTAAAATAAATTTGTTGGACTATAACCTGGTGTTGTAAGATTCCTTACATTAGTGGCAGAAGGCAGAGGGTGATGGTCGAAGGTTGTTTTTGTGACTGGAAGCCTGTGGCCAGTGGGGTACCACAGGGATCGGTGCTGGGTCCCTTGCTGTTTGTGGTCTACATTAACGACTTGGATATGAATGTAAAAGGTATGATCAGTAAGTTCGCTGATGATACAAAGATTGGTAGGGTGGTAAATAGCGAGGAGGATAGCCTCAGTCTGCAGGACGATATAGATGGGTTGGTCAGATGGGCGGAACAGTGGCAAATGGAATTTAACCCGGAAAAGTGCGAGGTGATGCACTTTGGAGGGACTAACAAGGCAAGGGAATACACAATGAATGGGAGGACCCTAGGCAAGACAGAGGGTCAGAGGGATCTTGGTGTGCAAGTTCACAGATCCCTGAAGGCGGCGGAACAGGTAGATAAGGTGGTAAAGAAGGCATATGGGATACTTGCCTTTATTAGCCGAGGCATAGAATATAAGAGCAAGGAGGTTATGATGGAGCTGTATAAAACACTGGTTAGGCCACAGCTGGAGTACTGTGTGCAGTTCTGGTCGCCACACTACAGGAAAGATGTGATCGCTTTGGAGAGGGTGCAGAGGAGATTCACCAGGATGTTACCAGGGCTGGAGCGCTTCAGCTATGAAGAGAGACTGGGAAGATTGGGTTTGTTTTCCTTGGAGCAGAGGAGGCTGAGGGGGGACATGATTGAGGTGTACAAAATTATGAGGGGCACAGATAGGATGGATACTAAGGAGCTTTTTCCCTTCGTTGAGGGTTCTATAACAAGGGGACATAGATTGAAGGTAAAAGGCGGGAGGTTTAGAGGGGATTTAAGAACTTTTTCACCCAGAGGGTGGTTGGAGTCTGGAACTCACTGCCTGAAAGGGTTGTGGAGGCAGGAACCCTCACAACATTCAAGAAGCATTTGGATGAGCACTTGAAATGCCATAGCATACAAGGCTACGGACCAAATGCTGGAATATGGGATTAGAGTAGACAGGGCTGATGGCCGGCGCGGACACGATGGGCCGAAGGGCCTCTCTCCGTGCTGTATAACTCTATGACTCTATTTCCACCCCACTAAAATTCTTGCTAAGATCTACACTGCTTAAAAATAGGCATGTTTCAGCTGGAGTTTTCCTAGGGATCTAAGGTGACCTTGTACATTTTTAATCATAGTGTGTACCACCAAATCAACCATTAATCACGCATAAGTACATCATAAAAACCCTTGCTAGTGTGTTAGTAGCCTGTTCAGTAAAAGCTGATGTGTCACCTTGCTTCCAAATAACATATAGCAACTATTTGCATCTTGGATATGATTTTCAAAGCTCTGTTTAACAGACGCCAGTATTAAAAAGCATTTAATGCTGACAGGAGTTGGGGGGGGGTAGGGAAGAGAGATGTGCAGTCCCTTTTTTCTGTCACCACTCTCCCACCTCACCTTTAGGTTGTCCTGCATCATTCCCCAACCAAGAGGGTGGCCACTTAACCCCTACTTCAGGGTTCAGTTAATGCATCCCTGAAATCAGCTGCTAGGATGTGCTAGAGATCAATCCACGGCAATCTTCTCTGAATTTTCCCCAACCCTTACTTACCATTTGGAACTACCCAGCCAAGATCAGAAATATGCTGCAACAAGAGGCTTTGTTCAGTCACTCGCCCCAGAGTCAAAAAGTGCTGCGTTCACACCCAGCTCCAGGAGTTGAGAACATAATCTAGACTGACACTTCAGTCTAGTACTGAGGGAGTGCAGCATTGTGCGAGCTGCTATCCTTTGAATGAGCTATTAAACTGAGGTGCCCCCTGTTTACCTGCTCAGGTGGATGCATGAGTTCCAATGGCGCTATTTGAAGAGCAAGGAGCTCTCCCCCTTTGTCCTAGCCAACATTCAGTCCCCCAACCAACATTACCAAAAATGGATGACTGATCATTCATCTCATTTGCTGTTTGTGCAAATTAGCTGCTGTGTTTGCCTACATAACGATAAAAGCACTTCAAAAGCAATTCATTGGATGTGATGCACTTTGGGTTTTCCTGAAGCCATTAAAGGCCTTATATAAATGCAAGTTCTTTCTTACGGCAAATTGCAGGTGTGAATCCGACGTCCTGGACCCACTCAAAGAATGTAAGGATGCAGGCTAGAGACACTGGGGACAATTTTGAAATGGTGTTCGGGTTGGCAGCGGGGGGGGGGGGGGGGGTGGGGGGGTGGGGGGGTGGGGAGGAGGAAGGGAGACACGGGGTGGGGGGAGGAGGAGGAGGAGGAGGAGGAGGAGGGAGGGAGACACGGGGTGGGGGGAGGAGGAGGAAGGGAGACACGGGGTGGGGGGAGGAGGAGGAGGAGGAGGAGGAGGAGGAGGAGGGAGGGAGACACGGGGTGGGGGGAGGAGGAGGAAGGGAGACACGGGGTGGGGGGAGGAGGAGGAGGAGGAGGAGGAGGAGGAGGAGGAGGAGGAGGAGGAAGGGAGACACGGGGTGGGGGGAGGAGGAGGAGGAGGAAGGGAGACACGGGGTGGGGGGAGGAGGAGGAGGAGGAAGGGAGACACGGGGTGGGGGGAGGAGGAGGAGGAGGAAGGGAGACACGGGGTGGGGGGGAGGAGGAGGAGGAGGAAGGGAGACACGGGGTGGGGGGAGGAGGAGGAGGAAGGGAGACACGGGGTGGGGGGGGAGGAGGAAGAGAGACACGGGGTGGGGGGGGAGGAGGAAGGGAGACACGGGGTGGGGGGGGAGGAGGAAGGGAGACACGGGGTGGGGGGGAGGAGGAAGAGAGACACGGGGTGGGGGGAGGAGGAAGAGAGACACGGGGTGGGGGGAGGAGGAAGAGAGACACGGGGTGGGGGAGGGGGGGGAAGGAGAGACACGGGGTGGGGGAGGGGGGGAAGGGGAGACACGGGGTGGGGGGAGGAGGAAGAGAGACACGGGGTGGGGGGAGGAGGAAGAGAGACACGGGGTGGGGGGAGGAGGAAGAGAGACACGGGGTGGGGGGAGGAGGAAGAGAGACACGGGGTGGGGGGAGGAGGAAGAGAGACACGGGGTGGGGGGAGGAGGAAGAGAGACACGGGGTGGGGGGAGGAGGAAGAGAGACACGGGGTGGGGGGAGGAGGAAGAGAGACACGGGGTGGGGGGAGGAGGAAGAGAGACACGGGGTGGGGGAGGGGGGAAGGAGAGACATCGGACATCGGAGCAGGGTGGAAAGGTAGGATGATTTTGTGTTTTTTCTTTGTGCAATGGTTTGTTCTTTAATTTATTTTGTTTCTTTTTGCCTGATCCGGCCCTTCACGCCTCTTTTGCGTGAATCAGAAGCCATGGGAGAGCCGCCCAGGTAAGTTAAAAATCTTTCTAACTACCTACTATGTCACAAGTAAAGTGCCTTAAGTACCTCAATGAGGTACATTTGGCTCTTTAACTATCATCCCACCAGCTTTAATTGCCAGCGGGACTTCCGGACTCGGGATGCCCGCACGCGCACACACTGGTGCGTCGGCGGTTTGGAGCCGACTTCCGAACCCGAACGGGATTTCCCCGATAATCAGAGCCTGCACCCCCCCCGCACCTGCAATTTCCCAGGAAAATCAAGCTCATTGTATCAGAGAGTCATGAAGCAGATTTCCTCAGCACTCCAATAATAACCATGCTTATTGTAAGATCACTTGATACTGTCTAACTCTTAAATTGACAGGAGCTTGTCACTGCTGTTTTGCAGATACAAAAAACTTGGTCTATGAGCAGAAAATAAATCAAGCAAGCGTCAACACAATTTTCATGCAATTTAAACAACCTACTATAACTTAATTGCACATATATTGTTAGGTTCAGTCATGACACTACCGGTCGGACAATTATAAAAGGAAGATACAAAACACCTGTAACGATATTTCATATATAAAATTGGGATATTGGAAATTCGGGCTTCTAAATAAAACCTGGTCATGGAACTAAAATGCATTTCTGCAACTGCTCTATATGTAAATACAGCTGCTCTATATGTAAACATGGAATAATGTACTGAATCTCCTGCAACACATGCAGCTGCTTTCTTGCCAACGTCAGGCCACTTGAACACATATTTTAAATATACATTTTATTCAGAAACTGCACAGATTTAATTCATGAACTGGTTCCCAGGCAGAATGAGTACTATAAACACCATACAACCTTACTACAAAACCAAAAGGGAAACCCTTGTATCTTTCTGAATTATTAAAACAGACAACAACTTGCTTTTACATAGAATCTTTAATGTAGAAACATATCCCAAGGTACTTTACAAGTGAGAAAATGAACGGACGCTGTGACTTTGTGGGAAGGCTGGGAGGCGACTGAGAGCTTGATAGATGGGTTTTAAGGCATCTTTTTAAAGCTGAGGAGGGAGATGGACAGATGAGGGGCTTAAGGGGGCAGTGCCAGAGGGTAGTGGCGAGACAGCTGAAAGCTCTGTCACCAAAAGATGGAGTGGATGACAGTGAGGAGGGAATTGCACAGGAGACCAGAGTCAGAGAACCAAAGCATATGGTGCACTGGAGAAAGTTACAGCTGTAGAGGGGGATGTTGGCCATGGAGCATTCTGTAGCTGAGGATGTTAAACTCAATCTGTTGGTGGATAAGAAGCCAGACTAGGTCCAAGGATGAGCGTGATGAGCCAGTGGGGCTTAGTGCAAGACATACCGAGGATGCCCCTGTAGATATTTTTCCAGTTAGAACTGCTCCAAATGATATCACCAAATATTTAATTCTCCATTACAACAAAGCTACTACGGTACCTTTGGTGTTCTATGTAGAATAAAAGAACGTCCAAGTAATTCACATTCTGTAGAACCCCAAAAGTGAGTCACTGGACAATAACCTAAGCAACAGTGTTAGAGACCATTAATTGCTTCATCGCAAGCCACACAATGTGGATGCACAGGACAGTTACACCCGGACCCAGGCCTGTTCAAGATGCCTACAAAGAAGTGGGCAAGAGCAGAAATGATCAATTTCCCTCTTCAGAAACAGACTTTGCAGCCTCATAAGCTAACTCAGCATTTTACTCCCTGTCCTTAATACACTGTACCTGTAAAGGCACCTTTCTGCATCTGCTAGGTAGGTTCTTTTTGTTCTGAAAGAACCTCTAAGTGAACTAATAGAGACTGCTACTTCTACAAAGACAAAAAGAGACACAACTACAGATTGTTTGTTACTCTACAAAGATTACTACAGATTGTCTACTACTGATCGACCTGATAAGGTGCTCATCACCCGGAAATATCATTGCAAGCTTTGTGGAAATCCTCTACCCAAGTGTATAAACAAGCATCTTATTTGATGACAAACTACACCAAAAATGTTAAATACAAACTTGTTAATTTTTTTTGTAATAAACAGAAATGTAATAATTTTTTGTTGATGAAAAGCATTAATATTTTCAACCAGAATCTTCAAAACATTGCTGCAAGAGGATTATGGCAACAAATCCATCAAAATGTGGGCTTTCCACAGATCCACCATTTTGAAATCCAGATTTTAAAATGGCAGCTTCGAACAAAGCCTAACTGCAGTAAGTCCACCACGTCCTAATTTACATTTAAAACCCACCGCAATATCGGTGCTCAAACACACATAGCGTGTTAATGCAGAGGACTGTGATTAGTAGCTGAAAAAAGAAAGCTCTGAATATGACCATTCTGCGGAGAGTTCCAAAATGTCTTGCTATTCTGGGAATGCATTTCTGTCTCAGTGCAGTGCTGAATGAGATCTACACAAAAGTACTACACTACCTTGTGGCACTACTGCAGGTTTACAGAGAAATCATTTACAGCAGATTACAAGGAAATTCTAGACGGTATATTTAATCATTTGTATGAGGGATTTTGAAAAATATGTTCCTTGCGTGCAACAGATGGTGTTTGTTTAATTCACATAGTTAAACAGAAAAACACTCCACACTTAATACTCTTTTTTTTTTAAAAAGTAGGTTTGTTCCTCCATACCTCATTCTGTTTGCCAACACTTCCTGAGAGGAACATGCCCAGTATAAACACATTCAGAGCTAAAATACTGCCCGACTTGGTTATATTTTCAACACTACAGTACACGGCCCACTGAATTTTTATCAGCATCATTTAATGAATATTCAGCCAAAGATCTACATGTAATTTGCTGTCCAACAACAATTTACAACCATGGTTACAGAATCTATTAAAGAGCACACCCTTTAGAGTGGAGGTTTTGAGAAAAAAATCTCTTGTGCCACAGATCAAAAGGTCAGATAATGGATCTTTAGAAATTGTAACAGGAGTTCCGTGACTAATAATCGAAGTAAGTTAATGTTCAATGTGCTTTCAGAGCACCACAGCACAGCTGTAACAGCAAACACTTCAAAATACAGAGGCTACAGGGCTGCCCAACTGGTCATAGGTCCAATGAACCAAATGGCCTCCTTGTGTGCTGTAATTTCTATGATCTCCAGACAGGTGAGGCAGAGCCTATTTTTGAGCCACTTAAAAACATAATTGGTCTTGTATCACATTTACTCTATCGCAGAAAGCAGCCCCAACAGCAACGCCGACATAAGGAAGTTATGCTAAACCTTTATAAATCAATGGTTAGGCTTCAGCTGGAGCAATGTGTTCAATTCTCTAAAGTGACAACCTCTCTAAAGGGTTGTCAAGGCCTTGGAGAGGGTGCAGAGGAGATTTATTAGAATGATACCAGGGATGAGGGACTTCAATTATGTGGAGAGACTGGAGAAGCTGGGATTGTTCTCCTTAGAGCAGAGAAGGTAAAGGGGAGATTTAATGGAGGTGTTCAAAATTATGAAGGGTTTTGATAGAGTAAATAAGGAGAAACGGTTTCCAGAGGCAGGAGAGTTTGTAACCGGAGGATGCAGATTTAAGATAAATGGGCAAAAGAACCAGAGAGGAGATGAGGAGAAATTTTGTTACACAGCAAATTGTTGTGATCTGGAATGCACTGCCTAAAAGGGTGGTGGAAGCAGATTCAATGGTAACTTTTAAAATGGAATTGGATAGATACTTGAAAATGAAAAATTTGCAGTGCTATGGGGAAAGAGCAGGGGAGTGGGACTAATTGGATAGCTCTTTCAAAGAGCCGGCACAGGTACAATGGGCCAAATGGCCTCCAGAGGATCCAGCACATCAGCAAAAAGAGGTGGTTTTCACAGCTGCCAGTGCTGGCCCAATAGCAATATGAACAGATCAGTTCTGCCAGGTGCAGCCAATGGTTTCCAGTCACTGGCAGGCAAAGTGACTCACTCCACCTACAGAGGAGAGCAAAGTGGCCTGTGCGCACTTCCTCAGCAGCCAGAAATGGTCCAAAATATTGTTGCCAACTCAAGTTGGTCATATTCCTGGAGTTCTCATCGCATAACCTCCCTCCTCCAACTGCCCAACCCAAACAGCTGCTTTTCCCCTATCTCCAATATTTTATAATAAACTAAAATTGTTCAAAGAAAATGAAAAAACTTTTTTTTTAAAAAACCCCCCTATGATATTTCTCCCAGAGATGCTCGTAGCCACGTCCAGGAGATTAATCTTTAATTCCTGGAGACTCCAAGACAATCCGGGGGGGGGGGGGGGGTTGGTAACCCTAAGCCCAAACCATAACTCGAGAACAAACACACATGGCAAACGTTGTGCACATGGAGTTTCTACGCTGTTCTGGCTTCTATGGAAACTGCTCCACAAATTAAAGATGGACAGTTTCTTCCTAACGCAGTTAGTCAATATAAATGCATCAGCTGGAGAAAAGGCTCAATACAGGAGATAGCCACAGTGTGTCCAGCCTTAATGTACTACTAATACGTTTACAGTCTAGATGACCCACTCCCTCTTCTTCCCCCACCAACACACAATATCAGACACAGAATTCTGCCAATAACTCTCTGTAGCAGTGCACATTGCACAAAAAGAGACAACTAAAATGTGGGCGGAAAGCAGCAAACACACACGTTGAGAATCTGTGCAAACAAGTTTCATCCACAAGCTACATTACTATAGTGACCACACTTCAAAAGTACTTTATTGGGCGTAAAGGTCGTGAAAGGCTCTCTATAATGCAAGTCTTTCTTTTTTCATATAGTTCTATTGAGGACAGTCTGTCCCACAAACACCAAAACTACTACAAAATGGCAACTGATGGTGCAGCATCTAGGATTTAGAAAGGCTACATTATCCAAAGTCTCAAAGACACTATAGTGACATCTTGTATAGAATCATAGAAATTACAGCACTGGAGGCCATTCAACCCAGTGTGCCTACGTTGGTGCCAGCACTTCAATTGGGGCTATCAACTCTAATCCTGCCCTTTCCCCATATCTCTTTATATTCTTCCTCTTCAAATACTCATCCAACTCCCTTTATGATGGTTACAGCCTCTGTCCCAGGTCCCATTTATGGTAAAGCATTCAATGTTGTAATAACTCTCTACATGAGAAAAATTCTTCTAAATTCCCCCTTCATTCTTTCTACTGATCACCCTCAACCTATGTGCCTTGTTACCAATTTCCCAACCAGAGGAAACAAACTTAGAATAACCTAGAGGTTATGGTACTGGACAATCCAATAGGGAATTCAGGAGAAACTTCTTTACCCAAAGAGTGGTGAGAATGTAGACACGCTACTGCAAGGAATAGTTGAGGCGAATAGTACAGATGCAATTAAGGGGAAGCTAGATAAGCACGAGGGAGAAAGGAATAGGACATGGCGATAGGGTTAGATGAAGTAGGGAGGGAGGAGGCTCACATGGAGCATAAACATTGGCATAGACCAGTTGGGTCAATTGGCTTGTTTCTGTGCTGTAATCTATTTAATTCTAGTCTAGGCATTCCCACCAATGATAGAGAGGTATAAACCTGTTTCCCACAGAGGTTTTGTACATCATAAGGCCACTAAAGCAAGAAAGAAAGACAGACTTGCAAATGACCTTTCACAACCTCAGGATGTCTCAAAATGCTTTACAGCCAATAAAGTACTTTTTAAAACGTAGTTACTGTTTTACTGTAGGAAGTGTGGTGACCAATTTGCACACAGCAAGGACCCACAAACAGCAATGTGATCATTTGTTTTAGTGATGTTGGTTGACACCAGAGAGAACTCCACTAGTTGATGTCATGATACGATTATGCTGCATTTTTGTTCAGTGCCCAATTTGTCATTGCTGCTCTATGCACAGTCCCCCTTTTGCCGGCAATCACAGGGTGGCACCATTTGAAAGTGAAGTTTGGAGAGGGGCACTTGTAGGCCGCTGTTTCACGATACGGACAATAATATGTCCATTAATGAGGTTTAATCACAAGAGATCTGTGTAGCTCATGTCAACAAGAGGCAGGATGTACCATACATGAATATTAATTATTTCAGTGGGATCAAAATACAAACCCATATAGTTAGATGGTAGTCAGAGAAACATATTGGGAGAATAAAAATCTAAGAGCTTCTGGCTACAACTACTAAAAAGCAGCATTGTATCAGTCAACTGGTGACTGTGGCATCCTCTTCAGCTCTTAAAATAAAGCACCATTGTGTACAACTCCTTATGATGTACTATGTGCAGAAATGCTTTGTTTTCTCATTTGTTTTTTTTCAAATATATTTGTGAGTGGGACAACACTTTGGAACAGAGAGAGAGAAAATAGGGGAAAAAAACAAACAAACAATCAGTAGGGGGAGTGGGTTATCCCCAGGACAGTGTTGCAGAGACCAGAGGAGCAGACAGCCCATCTGCTTCTCAGTTACTGTTGTTGTGGATTCCAGGGAGACTAGAGAATAGAAAGAAAAATAACAGACTTTACACCTCTTCCTCTACACCCCCAAAAAAATCTCTCCCAAAAGAGAGCAGATAAGTGGCCTGGATCCAGGTCTCTGGCAAGGTTGCTCAACTTGGATCTGGGTGATGTCCACCCAATCCCCACACCCCCTCTCCCCACACACCCCCAGTTAGTGTGAGCCCTAAGTACTTAAGTGAATTTCTGTGCACGTCAAGGTGAAGGGCATTCACGATAAGGAATGGAACACTTCTGGCAGTTGGGAATTATCAAACACACCTACATCAGGTGCAGCACACTTCAACTGCAATGTGCCCTATACCCAGCCTCAAAGACCACTTCCTACTGCACCAATGTGGATTTTTCCATTTCCCACATCAACCATCCCATGGGGTGAGTAACATTGCCAATTTGTGCTGAATGAAGGGTAGTTTTGTACTGCGCAGCCACTGGGAACGGATTTAACTCCTGACCTCGGGCACAGTGCTGTTAAGCAGAACAAAAATAAAATAAAGTAAGAGTTCCCATCGATTTGAAACAGGGGGGGAAAAAAAAAGTGGGTGATGTACACTTCCCCAAGGGAAAAACTGAATGCCTCTCTAAGTGCCAATAGACATAATGCAGGCTTTTTCTGCCGACTTAGACCAGTCGCCACACACAAGCAGCACACAGTACACTGCACAAGAACAAGGAACTATTTTCACATGCACAGTAACACTAAGAGCCAGGGTAATCAGTAATATTACATAGGGAAGATGATGTGCCCGTTTTACTGAAATGCAGGACAACCTGCCCCCATTTGGTTAGGGAGGGATAAGACAACAGAAAACTCATCCCCACAAGACCATTATCTTGTCAAATTCAAGAGTAAAAGCTGAACAGATGCGTAGATGTAGAATGTCACTGATAATAGGATGCACATTTGCTGTGGGGCAACACAGACAAAAGGTCCCTCTTGGCAGCCTGACCAAAAGCTGCCAAAACTCATCATACTGCATGCTGGTGGACTGCATGATGGCTGAAGCTAGAGCCCAGACTCCAGGAAACGGAAAACCAAAAGTGGTAAATCACTTCAGGAGCTCACAACTAGAGGGATTCATTAATTAGAGCATATTCTTCTGAAGCCTTCAGTTTAAAATATTGACAGAAGGATTCAAAATACAACAGGGGCTGTAGTACAAATTATTTTATATGAACTAAAATATCCTATTCCTTTTACTGATATCTACAGGAGGTAGGAGTTAGATACCAGTAAAAGGTACCGAACACACAAGAGGGGACAAGGAATGAGGAGAAAGTGGAAATACTCAAAGGGAATGGTGCCCTCAAAAAAGGAAATAAAGAGGGTATCTATTTCTAATTTGCCCCTGATCCCCCCTTGTTTGGTATTAGTTTGGTTTTGCAAATCGGTTAATGGTATTCACAATAGTTTTTACATTACTGTTGGTAACGATTAGTCAGTAGCACTGACAAACTATTTCAATAACTTAAGATTTTTCCACTCGTGAAAACTGCTCCAGTTACAGAACATTGTAAAAACACCTCATTTAACAGTTCAAATTTTTGCACTGACAAAGAAATGCAAAATATGCATGTTACCCACTGAATAATGCATAAGCAATTACAAAGAACAGAATTAAAACAATCCATTGAATAATCTCGCAAGCCAACGACAAAAGACCCAAGACCACGTACACTTCACTGTATCCAAATATTTAATTATATAAAAATCTCTCCGTCTGGTGCTGTAGCACATTAGTGTACCAGTGGAAACTGGCGTGTGATTGGATGCCCATTAATACTCAATAATGCTCCAAAGAGGGTGCTTTTGATTGCAGCCAAGTTGCTCACTTCACATCAGCTGGTTAGGAAGAGAAAAGTGTCAAGAAAGCTGAGAACAGCCTTCTTAGTTGCAAACACTGTGATGACAATTGAGGAAAGTAAGGAAGAAAACTTTTTAGTTCCTTTTTCTTTTTGACATCAACACTCCCTTTATGGTACTTCCAATTCCTCGCTCATCCCTTGTTCCCCTCTCTCGTGTTGCACACCATCCATGTCAGGGTGTGCAGGCAGTGGAGCTGTTCCCAGGATTTCACCAATGACACAATCACAGCTAAGCAACTCTCCATCTGATTTTAGTTGCTATGGGAAATCGCCTACCCTCTCCTCAAAATGGCTCAGTGCAATGCTGAGATCAGGATATCAGCATGCAGGATTGATGGTGAAAAAAGTTTGATTAAAAAAAATACAACTGCACCTCAGCTTTTTGGCAGAGTGCTAGATTATATCCCATGGATCAACTGAATTTGACCCATGCCTTGTATGGTGATTTTCCCAACACAGTAACATAACAGCTGAATTCACACAATGTACAGAAGAAATATTGCAGCGCCTGAAGAATAAATCGAGGGCACTTTTACCTAATTTATACTTTCGACTCCGAGGGTAGTCATTGACCCAAACTGAATGTGATCCCCAGGGTTTGCAACGATGGATGCCTGAATCGATTTGCAACTCACAGGTTATCTGTTGGGCTCTGAGCCAAATTTTTATCAACAGCTTATTTTAGGCATTTCTACCAACTGGCCTCAAAACTCTTGCTCTGCACATTGGATTTCAGAGTAAAAACAAGTAAAATAGTGCCTCTTCACCACACCCCCCCGACCTAGGCCAAATTGATTACATTATTAAGCTGGACTGAAATAATGAAGAGAATTTTTAAACTGCGAATTGAAGTCTAACGAGATTAAAGGCTCGATTAGGTACCCTCAATAGTTCAGCAGATTTATCTACAATGTACTGATTCATACAGGGTGCCAGGTTCCTCACTCAGTGCTGAGTTATCCAATTTCATCCAGGCTGCCAGTTAGACCATCACAATTGGACCTCAGCACACTCGGGTTGGGAAGATGGGGCGATCAGTCATCAGGTTTCCACTCTGGGTCACAATTCAGCAACCCCTGTTGAAAGAGCATGTGTGTGTGTGGGCATCAGGGATAATGGGCTCAGCTGTGATGTCCCACAGTTGAAGAGGCTGCCAACGTCTGCTGGCAAGGCTCACATGACAAGATCAGTAACTGGGGCGGCTACGGACTTGCACCCAGTAAGGAGACAACACTTTTGGCAGCAAAGGGGTGGGGAGATAATTGGCAAATAAGAGAGAGTGTTTTGTGTTCTGTTGTGTGGAGATAGATCACTTTTGACCATTTTTTTTCTCCCTTTCAAACATCTCGCACTCTCATTTCCCTCCCTTTCCCCAAAAGGTATGCTGCTGTTCAATGGTAACAGTAATTGAGATAGGATAATTGTGGTAGTGCGAGCGGCACCCTGATTGCCTTCTTATAGGAAGGATGAACATCCTACTATGCAAGTAATGCAATCCACAGAACATGCAGAGAGGAAGTGTTTAGCTCATTAGGTACTGTATTAACATTCCAATCAGCTTGAAATTAAAACTTCGGTGCCTGCAAATACACTCACTACTTTACAAAGCACAAGTTCGTACTTGCATTATAATACAATGAATTACTTTCAGAGAAAGATAAAAAAAACAAGGAACGCAGGATTCAACCCCTTCCCTTCAGAACTTTTCAAATGCAGCAGTATGACGGATCCAGGTGGCTACATACTTCAATAACTTAGGAGCAACCTCGTAACACATACTCCATAAGGCAGCAAATCACCTACTTTTCAGCTTTAGGCTTCAGCAATCTAAAGGCCCTCTAACATCAGGCCAGGTAATGCAAATACATTCCCGCCTCAGACCTCCATGAACCAAACCACATGCCTACCAACTACTTACACTGACAGAGCACAAAACATATACCTATCACTGCATGGTCTGATGTAGGATTCATACGCAATGCCACCATCATTATTGCTCTAACTTCCTGACCAGAGAACATATTACCCAACTATCTCTGGACAGCCATAATTTAACAAAGTGAGCCTCTTAAGCCGAGGATCAACCTCCTCCTCCTCCTCCTCCCCCCCCCCCCACACATTATACCAGAAGCATCGACTCACGCGCACCTCCCCTTCCCCCCGTTCCCTGCCCCGCCCCGCCAAATAGATCAACAGGGTCAGTCTCCTGGGTCAACAAGCACAACCCACCTAGGTAGGTGGGTGGGTGCGGGGGGGGGGTGGAGAAAAAGAGATGGGGATGTGCATTCCATCCCCTCAATTTCTTTGGTTATTGATTTTGTTCCCTCCCCCCACCCCTTGTCCTATTCCAAACTCTGGAATTGCTCCCAATGTGTTCACCGCCCAACTCTAAAGCCCTGAAACAAGCAAATGACACATTTTGCAATAGCACCTCTTCCAGTGCATAAGGAATGAAGGAAACTCTGGATGCCAGTGATTGGCAGATTGTCCGAGTTCAATGGCTGCTTAGGGAGAACTGCAATTTCTCCTACCTATTTCCAGTTTACTTTTTAAATTTAATTCTGGTAGCTCACAGATCCTACAAAATTACAATTACTTCCGTATGGAAATTGTAAATTGTAAAATTCTAGCTAATGCATGGATTGTGGCAACTAAACCACACAATTCCATTATGTTTGCACTTAAGTTAGAAAGTATTGTGCCTGGGTGAGGAGTGAGCAGAAAAGCACCCTCCAAAAGCAAGGGAATATTCTCTGACCAAGCTTTGAATTTTACCTAGGATTAAGAGGATACCACACAGGTCCCATTCCATATACGCATGGAGTAGATATGACCACGGAACACATGACCAACTCAACGACATTTTGGTGTAAGGTACTTCCCACCATCGACTACACTCAATATAAAGCAGGGGATCTCCATGACCTCAAAGATATCAGAAATCCAGATTTTCACGGGTCTCACAAGCAGCCATCAATTGCGGGTCACCAGCTTCCAACAGAACTTGATTTAGTGTAGCTACAGGAAGAAAGCTAAAAAGCGGACAAACATGCTCGCAAGTCGCAGGTCTCCATTTGAGAGTTGCACCCCCGGACCCCAACTTAAAAGTGTCTTGTGTCACAAGTATGTTATGTCCCTCCAAGTCCATTGGTTTATATGTGGTACCACAGCAAAACAACTGAAGTATCTTTCTGCACAGGTATGTAATTGTGTTGTTTAAAAAACATTTGTTTAAAAACTTAAGAAATGGAAGAGCCATCTTACATTTCAGAGAAGGAAAACAGGAGTCACGTGTGAATTGTATAGATTTCTGCCATTACAGGTAATGCATCTGAATGCCACTCAGTGAAGGGATCATTTGATGCATTTGTTTTTGTGTACTTGAGCTTAAATCTATTTCGTAAAGTACCAACCTCACAATTCAGGACAACAAACCACTTCAACTCCCTCTCACAACTTAGGCAGATTTATGAAATCAAAGATTATGCTCTTTGTCTAAATGTTCTACTTTGCAGTCTATAAAGCTGAGTTTAGTCACTATGATGTCTCCATAGACCATTAACGCTTTCAAGTAACTAAAAATCAGAAACCCTAATTACACTGCCATTTCCTTCCTCCTTGCCATCTCCTCGCATTATCTTTTTACTGAAGAAAAATTAGCAAAGTAGGTCTCTTCTGGTTGTTTTTGCCTCTCCTTAAACCTCTCCATTGCATTACTGACTTTTACACTGTACTCACCATCCACCTGAGCTGTTGTAAACTGATTGGCACGTCTACCTCCTCCCACTGTACAGTACATTTTCCCAGGGTTTTGTCATTTGCTTTACCTATTTCCCTCCTTCAAACAGATCTCTGTGTCTCCCTGGTAATTTACTGCCTGGTGCAGTTCAGGTCAAGAAAAAGTTGAAGTCTAATTACAGCTGCAAGCCATTCACCCCATAAAGTCAGACCATTTTATGGTACGAAGCCAAACATTTAGTGGGTGCAACACAAATCTTCTCTGGCCTGGACATGGTTATATTTTTCACTTTAGGACAGAATCATCACAGGTACCATATCCCCAGGTTTAAAACTACTAGTCAATCTCCTATGGCATTATTCATAGTTAGTGAGAGGAAATGGTACTGCTGTTTGTTGCAACAGGCTGAAACAGGTTACAGCTACACCTCTGAAGGATGAAAGAATTGCAATTATAGTTCTACCCATTGACAAACGGACTGGGGCCATTTATGTTAATCACTGATTTCAATATGGCAATTGTGAAATTCAAAAAAAAGCAAGGATTTTTTTTTAAAGATTTTTTTAAAACTTAGAACTGAATTGGATAATATAGCTCTTTTAAGGTTGCAGTTTCAGAAAAAATCATTTGCCAGCGTCAAAGTTTCCAAGCAAGTTACATTTCTCTTTGATCACCAATGCACACGCCAATTCTCAATGCCAAGTATTCTCTTCATAGCACCTGATGTCAGCTATGCAGTCACAACTATGCAAGTTACTTTCCTTTTTTTAAAATGGAGCTTGCGACAAATATGGAATTCTTATCTCGTTGGACTCATATTAGCAGATCTCCTGTGGCGTTGCTCAGATGTCATGAGATCTGGAGCATGGTTTTGATGTTACTAATCTTTAAGGTCATAGCGAAGTACAAATTCCGGAGGTAAATTATGGATCAGTATGTTACTTGCAAATTCCAGGCTCCAAGTGGGAAGAACCGAGGATAAAATAACTTTACTAGAAGAGAATGAAAGGTATTTTGCATCTGTAACAAAGTGCGATGTCTGGGGCGTTGCACCATAGAGGCCCCTCTCATGGTATGGAGCTTTACTGACGAGAGCATTGATCAAAGAAGCAAGTATGGAGATTCATGTGCCCAGTTCGCAGTGATCCTGATTTTACAGCAATGACGTGACAATAATGAGCGAAGCAAATTGGGCACGTCGGCCTCCAAACCAGATTCTCCAATCCATACTCATGTTAAACAAGGGTTTGCACTGAGACGAGCCTTGTGAAAGTTTTTTTTGTACATATACAGAACGTACTGCATAGACTAGGCTTGTATTCCTTTGAGTATAGAAGATTATGGGATGATCTAATTGAGGTATTTAAGATGATTAAAGGAGTTGGTAGGGTCGATAGAGAGAAACTATTTCCTCTGGTGGGGAGTCCAGAACAAGGAGGCATAACCTTAACATTAGAGCTCGGATGTTCAGGTATGATGTCAGAAAGCACTTCTTCACACAAAAGGGTTGTGGAAATCTGGAACTTTCTCCCCCAAAAAGCTGTTGAGGCTGGGGGGCTAATTGAAAATTTCAAAACCAAGATTGATAGATTTTTGTTGGGAAAGGGTATTCAGGGTTTCCGAACCAAAGCGGGTAGATGGAGTTAAGATACACATAAGCCATGATCTAATTTAACGGTGGAACAGGCTCGAGGGGCTGAATGGCCAACTCCTGTTCCTATGTAAAAAATTTATTTTTTTATGTCACTCATGGTGCTGCTCATAGTAGGTCAGAGGAAACGTGTTACATAGGACAGTAAAAGAATAGTTAAAGAAATGGTAGGACTGCTCAGCGGTGAAAGAGAGAGTCTAATTATGGAGAACAAAGGCGATAGTAAATAAATATTTTGCACTGGTTTTTACAAATGATAGTGGAAGTGAGAATGCAGATGTACTAAAGGAGGATATGGAACAAATGTTAGGAGGTAACTGCAGAAAAGGACTGGGCTCTAAAAAAAACATTTAGCAGAACTCAATGCACAAGTCACCAGCCCAGATAGCATACACCCCAGCCTGTTCAAAGTTAGAGGATAGCAGAAGCTCTGGCCACAATTTTTTAATCTTCAAAATATGCAAGTTATGCCAGGAGACTTGACAGTAGCCAAAGTAACATCTTTGCTCAAATAGGGAAGAGGATGATAAGCAGTTAACTACAGACTAGATAGTCTATCAGTTGTGGGCAAGCTCTTGTAATCCATAATTTGACATTAAATTTAGTGAGCATTTAGAAATGCATGGGTCAATCAAGGACAGTCATTATGGATTTATTAAAGGCAAGCCACGTGACAAATTTAATGAGTTTTTTTTTAAAACGGTTGTTCCATATCCTCCTTTAGTACATCTGCATTCTCACTTCCACTATCATTAGTAAAAACCAGTGCAAAATATTTATTTACTCGCGCCTTCGTCCTCCACAATTAGTCTCCCTCTCACCGCTGAGCAGTCCTTGATTGGATAAAGGGAATGCAGTCGATGTAGTGCTTGTAGATTTGTGGAAGGCATTCAAGAAGTGTTTCACAAGAGGATTGTTAGAAAACTCAGGCATATGGTACAAGAGAAAATGTAGCAGCATGGATAGAAAGTCGGTTGACAGACAGGAAACAAAGAGTTTGGGTAAATAGTTGTCGCTCAGATTGGACTAGGGCTGTAAGTGGTGTATCCCGAGGTCAGTGCTGGGTCCATATTTGTTCTCGATATATACAGATGATTTGAACTTGGGCATAGAGGGCGCAATCTGAAATTTGCCTACAACACAAAAGTAGAGGATTTAGCAAATGGGGAGGAGGACTGTAAAAGACTTCAAGACGTAGACAGGTTAGTGGAATGGACAGACAGGTGGCAGATTCAATTTAATGTGGATAAGTGTGAGGTAATATATTTCGGGAGGAAATCAAAGGAATGGGAATATAAACACTGAATGGAAAGATTCAAAAAGAAAAAGGGAGAGAACAAGAGCGAGAGCGAGAGGCGGATGCCAAGGATGGGAAACTATAGTTATGAGGGGATACTGGGGTTATTTCCACTGGAGCAGAGAAGGTTAATAGGGTTTTTTTTTTACAAGTATGAAGGATTTTGATATAGTGAATAGGGAAAGACTATTTCTTCTGGATGGAGAATCCGTGACTAGGGGTCATCAATTTTAAAATGGTCACAGAACGAGAGGAATAGGGAGAAATTACTTTACGCAGAAAGTCGTTGGAGCGTGGAATGCTTTGCACACGGAATGGCAGCAACTATTGCATTTTTTAAAAAGGGGAAAACTAGATACATTTTTAAGCAGAGAAAGTTAAAAGGAGTACAGTGAAAGACTAGTCTTGGATTGCTCTAGCAAAGAGTTGGCACAGACACAATGGACCAAATGGCCTCCTCCTGTGCTGTAAACCTCTTTGGTTCTATGATGCCTCACAATGTGAAGATGCAAAGTAAATCTTCTTGTGCTCTGCCCTAAAGTCGCCTAAAGCATCCACCCTCTCTCAGAACAGCACTTCTAACATTTTGCTTTTACTATACATATTGAAACCAGATCCCTCCCGATTGACAGTGATCGGCAAAGATGTGGTCTATACAAGATTGAGGACTTGTTTCTGTACTATAGTACATATCAATCCCTAACGATAGGCCGATGCTGAAACACTCCCAAGTTTCAAAATCTTGGTACCTTTAAGTTTATAGGGAACTCGCTTGCCAATTAAACTCATTTGCATATATAACTTGGATCTAATAGGTTATCCCTGACATCAGAGCATAAAAATTCACAGTAGAAAAGCAGCCCCGAGCTACCAAAATATCACCACTGGAAAAGTGAAAGTTTGGTGTTATAAGGTTAAAAAGGAGATAACTATACGTTATTGTTTTTTCGGTGGGGGGGGGCGGGGGCGGGGGGGGAGAGGCAGGTAGGAAGAAGAAAGATACGAAGACCAACATTGCCTCTCCTTCCCTTTGATATTTGCATTCTAACAATTTCTTGGTCAAGGGAGCAGAAGTCAGCTGTTCCTACTGTAGTTCACTCTCTTTTTTGCTTTCACTGCCTACGCTGGAGCTCTTAACCTGTGTTATTATCCGAGATGAGGCGGGTGGGAGCAATGTTTTGTGGAGCACGTCAGCTAGCCCAGCAACGATGAATGTAGTCAGTCTAATTCCAGCTCAATTACAATTAATTTTAACCTTGGCATTTTGAGAACCATATGAACCTTCTAGAAACAGTTCATTCCACCTCAAAGAGCTCAAGTGAAGTGAACTAAAAGTGAAAGCTTGCTGGGGCTACTTGGAAGCTGGCTTTTTTTTAATAAAAATTGTGCTACAATCCGAAAAAAGAACGAAAAAACAAAATCAAACCTGCAGCCAGTTTTTCAGACTCTTCTGGTGTCATCCTGGATGCAGATTTGCCAACTTGGCTGGAACTCAAGGAATTTTGTTTGAATTTCATTAAACAGGCAGTACTAAGAGTAATTTAACCTGCAGTGATGTCTGCCAGTGTCTTTAATCACTTACCATTCAAATCTTTCCCATGTGTTTTGTCATCGCTGCTTCCATTGATATCACCATACTGTCGCTTCTGCGAGTTCTTGAATTCCTTCAACGACAAGTATAGGACCTTCCGGACGACTCTCTCTTCTGACCACGGAATTCCATCATCGTAGTCCTACAGGCACAAGAACAATACACAGTCAGTATATGGAAATGTGCTGATGTTACGTAACTCCACATGCTCTGCATAGCAATGTAGTTTGTCTGCATTGGACGTTAAAACATTTTAGTCATTAAATGCAGATGGAAGGGTGAAACATACAAAATATTTTCTAAGATGCTATAATAAAGATAGTTTACATCTACCAGTGCAACTTTATTAAATAGGTCAAATATCACCCATTTTGCTATAGGATAGAAAAAATAGAAAAAGGTACAGAATTGCTTCATTAGCATTTAATCAGAGATACAGTTAAGAAGAAAAATGCAGAAGTTAGGGTTTCCTCCCCCCCACCCCGCCTGGAGCTGAAGTTAAGAGATGACTTGATGGAGGTGTAGAAGATTATGATGGATTAGGATATAACAAATAGTGATAGATTGTTTTCACTGGTTGGCAAGATGGTAATGGGAGGATACAAATTTAAGATAATCACAAAAAAGAGTTAAAGGGGAGATTGGGAATAAAATCTTTACAAAGAGTTAGAATGTGAAATTCTCAACCACAAACCATTGTTGAAGCAGAGTCCATAATTTCTTTAAAAAGGGAATTAGATAGTTGTTTGAAAAAGATTAAAGGGTATGTGGAACAAGGAGAGAGGGACTAGACTAGGTGGCTCGTGTGGAAAAAACACCGATGCAGATTTGGTGGGCCGAATGGCCTCTTTCGGCACCAGAACATTGTAAGATTCTAGTTTGGGAACTGCTTAATTTATAATTCTAAAAGGGACAGAACACACCCCATTATATCATCATTCCTACAGAAGTCACAGATACACCGTTTCTAGGCTTTGCACAAGTTTTAAACCAAATACTTTCACAAATTAAGCAGCATTTTAGCTCCCTTGCTCCACTATTGAGGGTACTGAGTTAGATGATCAGCCATGATCATTTTGAATGGTGGAGCAGGCCCCAAGGGCCGAATGGCCTACTCCTGCTCCTATTTTCTATGTTTATGTTTCTATTAAAATTAATCACTTGCTTAAGGGTCAGCAGTGAAATGCAGATGCAATGAGCTCACTGCCAGTGCTGTTTGGAGAGCCAGGTTACAGACCATCTTGGCAAGGGTTAAAGCCTTTAGTTCTTCCTGCTCTGGAAGTGCAGTCTGGCCCTCCTTACCAGTCTGTGTATTAAACAAGTAAACACTCCACCTTGAACAAATGGCATTGGGCAAATAAAAGCATTCTGTAGTCCCTATGAAGGGCAACAAGCTGTGGATTATTAATCAGCAACGCACACATATTTGTTCACCAGATATCTTATCTAACCCTAGATAAATAATTCAAAGATAGATTCATCCAATAGCAAGTTTTAGTGATTCCAAATGTTAACTCAAAACAGCTATCACTGTCAAGAACAAATGAGATGCTGATGGCTCTGCAGTAAACTGACTCCCCTTTCCCACCTCCCCCCGCAAACCAATAGCCAACTGGATAAATGCTCTGCCTTGGTGTGGTGCTAAACCATACAGACCAGAAGGTCCTGACTACTGGTCTGTGCTGAGGAGCTGATCTGTTTGATCTCAGCCAGGGTGGTAAATTTGGCCGTAACAGCCCAGGAACATACAGGGCTCCCACTCCTGACCCTCACTGTAAATTGCTCTAGTAGAGGCATTGGGTGTGGACAAGACTGGATTTGGCAGTGATGCCTCCACAGTCGGATAACCTCGTGACATACACAGTCCAGGCTCTCAGATGAAGAATAGCCACTTGGGCAAGGTGCCAGAGGGCTGCTGACACCTGTAGAACTGTGCCACCCCACCACCACCACCACCTCCCCCCCCCCCCCCCACCAAAAAAAAAGCAGCTTCAGCAGAAGAGAGAAAGAAGGGGAAAGAAAATTAGCAAATAAAACCTGATGGAGGCTGTTCCTCAATTATTTCTCCTGCCTTCAACCCCTACCCTAAAAAAAAACAGAATGAAGAGGCAAACATACAGACTGATTTGGGGGGGGGGGGGGGGGGGGGAGAAAGACAGACAGACAGATAGACAGAACGAACACAAAGGACAGTGAGGGAGGGGAGGAAGGAAGGTCAGTTGATCTTGGGATAGTGTATTTCCTCCAGCGTTTCATTATACTGTAGAGTTTTTTTTGATGCCTAGAGTGCTGCTTTAAAAACAATTGCATGGTTATCTGATGAGAAGTGCGAGCTTACCCACAGCCAAGACTTTGTATGGAACATTGAAACAAAGACAAATCAAGATCAGCCCTGAACTCTGGCAAACGCTTTTGCACTCCAAGTGATAACATGCTGCTTTTGCTGTGGTCACATGGGCTTTATAGTCATTAGTTATGGTTTCTTGCCCTTGAATTCCTCAAATGCTGTACAGTTGCCAAGTGGGAAGGCTGCAGACTGTACGCCCACTGTAACTGCATTAGTGAAGTCCAGCTTGCTTGAATCAGCATTTCCCTGGATACAACATTGTGACAAGTTTAAAAAGTTCCCTTCTCCCCTTTGCTCCATTCCAACTGGCCCCCTCCCCTAGCAGTTTCTGCTTAACGACCATTTCAAATCAGTCATTTCCTAGTCACAAGCGAGGTTGACATATGGACGGACGTTTCCCTCTATGGCCTTTACAGAGCTAGCATCTAGTTTTTTTTCATTGGCTCAGTTCAATTCCAGCTGGCTCAGGAACACATAAATAACTGCAAACTCAGTAAGAAAATTAATACACATAAATGACAGAGCAATTGCTCTTTTTTTTGGAAAAGATTTATTTATAAAGGCTGGCACTCTCCAGTCTCAACGAGGATGAGAAGCAATAAAGCCTCGCCTCTCTCGACAGTTTTCAGAAACTCTGAGGAAATGTTCCTATTTAAATTTACACCCATACAATACGAGAGAAGACAGTTACTTAACGAGTTCTGTGTTTGACAAAGAGGCTCACACCAACATCCTCTGCTCTGGAGGAACAAAAAGAAACTGAATATCTACTACACATTGTTTGAAGGATAGAAGCTGCTCTGTCACAAGCATCTGTAGAAACCCATTTTGCTTGTTTAAACTTTACAAACAATCAAGGCCTCAGCTGAACCACTGAACAATTTCCAACACTCAGGAAACATTTTGAGACTGCAAATTAAATCCATGTATTGCAATAGTACACCTTCCCTATTGATTCTAAAGTTTTCTCTTTCCACCCCCCTCAAAATTTCCAAACCATTCCATTCTGAAGTTATAATTAAAGTACCAATAAAAGCTCCACATTGATGACATTAGTGTCAAGCTGGTAACTCCAGTTGACAAGAGACACAGTGTATTGTAGGTGATGCAGTTATTACTTGGCTCAACTACCTTTGGAGACCTAGAGACACAAATGCCTTTGAGTTGACTTTTGAGGCCAGTAGCTCTGGTATTTAACAGACCTAAACCTTGTGCACTTGCATGCAGCTTTGCTCTGTTGCAATATCAAAGTAGTTCAGCAAGATATTGTTCAGTAAATGAAATTCCAGAACAGTATTTCATGGTTATTGCCAACTCAACAAAAGGATTTAAGATGCATTACAGTACTGAAGATTCAAAGAATTTCAACATCTGTAGACTTGGTAGAGTTTCAGATGAGGCGTTAGACAGAGATCCAGCCGTAAAAGATCCCCTGGCACTATTCGAAGAGGAGCAGAGGAGTTCTCCCAGTGAACTGGCCAACATTAAACTCTCAACCAACACCTAAAACAGGTGATCTGGTCATTTATTTCATTGCTGTTTGTGGGAGCTTGCTGTGTACAAATTTGCTGCCATGTTTTCTACATTACAACAGTGACTACACTTCAAAAGTACTTCATTGGTTGTAAAGCATTATGGGGGTCTCGAGTTCATGAAAGACACTGTATAAATGCAAGTCTTTCCTTCTTTTAGTTCTACGTATTCATTTCACACTCAATTTTCTCCCACTCAAGCAAAATATTGCTAATGTAATAGACAATAACCAGCTTCACCTTATTAGTAGCATACTACATTTTGACTATTATGCACGGTCCTGGGTTTGAGTGGAGCAGGCCCAGAAACAGTCACTAAAGATGCACCATTAAAAACGTCTCTGGCTGTTTTGCAATTACAGTTTGAAATCAAGTACAACAGCTGCTGGGAGCCATCAGGTAGCATGACTGCCATTTTAGGAAGACTTGTCATTTTTAAATTGCTTTTTTTTAAAAAAAAAATGCCTCAATAAACCTTACAATAAAAAATCTCAAACAACTTATAGGTTGAAATGCTTCATCCCGAAGGGAGGAAAGAACTGGATGTTAACATTCTTCACTGTGTACTGTTGACTGCATGTATACAAATGTCTCCCCCAAAGGCTTTCTCCAGCTGACCAAAATCCAGACATTCAGCAAAAAAGAAATTGAACTTGCTCCAAGATTCCTGTCCTGCAATACACAGCCCGTCATAATGATCTGTGAACACAAACACAAGGGCATATTCCGCGGATGAGGTCATTTCTTCTCTGGAGATGACAGTTTGGTAAATCCCAACACTAAATAGTATTCACTCAGGTTCAGATTTCCTAAACCAATGGAGATTTGTTTTAAGGAATTGGGATCCAAATTTTCTGCATGCTACATGAATACAGTAGAATGAATAGGGACTGTACTGTAAGTTGAGTCTGTGAATAGCTCTTCCTGCCTCTGGAGAGCATTGAAAGTTTTAAGCCACTCACTCAGACACCAAGACCCGGATCAACGATCACTTTCAGGACTGAACTAAAAGGAGTAATGAGGACAGACAGCTCAAAGCTAGAGACCTCATGTCAAGGTGGGCACATTTGCCTGTGAAAATCTAATGTATAATATATTTGCATTTATCTGGAGTGCATAACTCAGCACACAAACTGAAAAAGTTAGTATTTAATGCCCGAGTGCTCCAGGTATCGTGAACGAGTGCAGATATTCTAATCTGTGCACTCTTACCTGACAACTGGACTTAGTCATTCACTCCTGATATAATTTTTCATTGGAAAACTGATGAGGAAAGGGGAGAAAGTACCTGTTTAAGCCAGCTACTTAAAATGTTCCCAGGAAGGGGCACTGAGGGTGGAGAAACAAAAGTACTTCGGGAGACTATGACAATAGGTACAACTACAACTTGCATTTATGAAATACTTTTAATGTAGCACAGATTCCATGATGCTTCACAGAGGAGAGCGAGCAACAGCAGAAGAATTAAATCAACGGCATGGTGCAGGAGGTACGTTTTTGAGAAGGCTTTTCAAGGTGGAGAAAGGCAGCAAGCCAAGGGTTTTTAGGGAGGGAGTTAGACATTAAGGCCGAGGTGACAAAGTCTACCAGGAGAGGCTTTACAGCAAAACACCCAATCTGAAGAAAACCTCACTGGAGACTAGTTCAACAGCTCATGTGCAAAGACTGGTGCAGATAGCCTTCCTCGTGTGGATATTAGGATATAGTGGTTCCCTCGATGCATGGAGACAAAAAATAAGTTTGTACACCACGCTGCCGACCCTAGTGTGTCTCGCTATAATAAGTGGTTTGCCTTCTGCCTGATTGTATAGATTTTAATACGAGTTCACCTGGCCTTCTCTCAAAACCTTTTATTTTACAACAACAACTTGTATTTATATTGCGCCTATAACATAGTAAAACATCCCAAGGCGCTTCACGGGAGCATAATTAGACAAAAATTGACACTGAGCCACATAAGGAGTTATTAGGTCAGGGAAAGGGGTAGGTTTTAAGGAGTGTCTTAAAAGGAGAGAGGTGGAGAAGTTCGGGGGGAATTCCAGAGCTTAGGGCCTAGGCAGCTGAAGACACTACCGCCAATGGTGGAGTGATGAAAATCAGGGATGTGCAAGAGGCAAGAATTGGAGGAGTGCAGAGAAATTGGAGGGTTGAAGGGCTGGAGGAGGTTACAGAGATAGGGAGGGGGGGCGAGGCCATGGAGGGATTTGAAAACATGCATGAGAATGCACCAATCATTATTGTCTCCCCACCAGAAGTCAGAGGTTTCCTTCTTCTTTCCTGCCTCTCCTAAACTCCAGGTCTCAATTAAACTCAAATAAAACAATCAAAATGAAGCTGAATGTTGAATTACAATTCAGTGCCATCTGTCGTGCTGTTATGGATTGCCTCGGCAACTCCTGTAGCTGCTGCGACACAGCTCCCAGAATAGTCAGGAAATCCGTCTCGAGTGTAGCAAGCTCATCCACGGATTAGCGATGTGAAGCCCAATTTCAAAATATCCCATCACAATTTGAAGTATTATTGAGATCACTAAACTCCCAAGTACGAGTGAGGTAAATTTGGAATGTCAGATTAATATACAACGGTCTTCCTTAGATTACAATACAGTACCCAAATTGAATAAAATGCAAGATTCATGAATACTAAACTTGGAAGATTAAAGCATGTCCTTAAATGTTCTTTTCTCCATCAGCATGTATACAGCACAGTAATAAAATTAGATTAGG
Source organism: Heptranchias perlo (assembly GCF_035084215.1). Lineage (NCBI taxonomy): Eukaryota > Metazoa > Chordata > Chondrichthyes > Hexanchiformes > Hexanchidae > Heptranchias > Heptranchias perlo. Next base: position 33,635,856 of record NC_090326.1, on the reverse strand, counting down.
TTTGTTACATTTTGGAGGGGTGCTTGGAGAGACGTTTGAATTTAAAAAAAAGACTGATGATTAAAGTCCATGGTTGGGGTCATTTGACACACAAATTGAGTTGAGCCTGCTATTTGCTGCCAGTGAGAAGCAGACTGCAGAATATTGGAAGTAAATGTACCTGGATTAAACTAAGTGACAGATTTAGGAACAGGATGAATGTTTTATCCTGTTAACTGCTGGAAAAAGATAGCCAATTTTGCTCCCAATTCTCCCACACCCAAATTCTCTCTGCATCTTTTATTGCATAGTTACAGATTTAAATGCTGTCCTCTTAAGTAGATCAAAAACATTTCCTGTACACCCTCAAACTCCTTTCAGGGTCAATGACAATCTATATTTACACAGCACCCCATCGGGAGAACGGAGTCAATTACAGGTGGGTGGCCAATACAGCTTGATTCCTTATTTCTAAGCAATGAACTTGCTACACATTAGCACGTATTGAAATTTTGGTATTGTGCCAGGCTTCCATCGTGGTCAAAAAAATGTCATAAAAATACCATTTACAATTTAAGAATCCAAAAAGCTGTTAGCGTATTTTGGATTAGTCACCTTTGGTTTAGATTTAGGGTTGATTGTCAAATCTGGGTGTACAAATTGGCCCCTATTTTACAAATAACTGGGTTTAAACCCTGCTTTAGCCAGGTTGGTATGCAAGTCACTCCTCTTTGGAACTTTTCTACAGAGCTATGTTTTGTATTTTTTTTCAAAATGATAAATTCCATACTTTTTAAGATCTGTAAACTGTTTTTGCACAGGGGCAAAGTTTGAATACTTTGTAAGTTCACGATTAAGAACTTGAGCTGCAAGGGATCATTTTGTGTCATTTCCTCAGTCTTTAAATCCTTAAAAGTCATTAAGAGAAAAATCTAATCCAGTTCCTCATTTGACTGATCAGCAAATTAAGAGTTTAGTCCAGCTATCAATCACTGTCAGCAACATTTAATCTGCTTGCACAATGCACAGCTGAAATCCATCAGTGGCCAGTAAGGAAGAGCAAGGACATGTGTGAGCAGACTTTAATTAATATACAATCCCTCCAGTTTGTTTCACTGCAGGCCATTTAACATCCACCGATAAAATCTTTCCTTTTGGAAAAATTTGGAGCCCTCAATGCGTTCATCTATATGCAAATTTATCCTTTTATGGAACATACCTCAAGTACTTTTTTTTAAATTACAAATTTTTTTCAGAAAAGCATAACGGCCCCATAGCATTTTGCTGTTTAGCAGCTTTTAAGACATCAGAGGCACTTCCTCCAGCGGATGGTTGGGAGAACAGAGCCTATTTTGTAATTAGCCTGATCTACATATTCAAATTGGGTCGAATTAAACACAACCAATATACCCTCCGGTTTCTGTTAAGCATTTGCTTTGAGCTACAGTAAGCGTCTTGTAATTAACGTAATCTGCATATGCAAATCCAGTTTAATTCACATATTTGAAGGTTATACAAGTATGCCCACCACTCAAGTGGGGGAGGGCTGAAAAAGTACGTGTGTGTTATTTTAAACAGGTAGGGCATGGCAGTCGGGTCAGCTCAACCTGGTGAACTTGAAGGGACATGGCTTGGTTGCATAGAGCCATCACTCAGCAACTCCAGGGAGAAGACGCGTCCAGACAACTTTTCTATTTGAACATAGGAACAGGTGTAGGCCATTCAGAACCTCGAGCCTGTTCCACCATTCAATTAGATCATGGCTGATCTGTATCTTAACTCCTTCTATCCTCCTTGGTTCCATAACCCTTAATACTCTTGCCTAACAAAAGTTCAAAATTATTTTTTTGTTGGTGAAAGGAGGTAGAAAGTGCATATACTTTAGTGGGGAGGGGAGGGAAGGTTTGGAAAAGTGCATAATTGGGAAGAGTTGGGGTAGGAAGAGAAAGAGGTCATCAGAAAAACTGATTTGGTGTACATAATTTATATTTAGAACCTTCAATAATATTGACCCAACAGCATTGCTGGAGTCATTAACAAAGCAATAAAGACTTGAGATAGATCATCAGGCACAACAAGCCTGCTCCTTTTTCATAGCTAATCCACAGTTAACCACATTCCTCAATCCCTTCTCTTCCCCAAAAACACACAGCTTGAAATCATTTATTGATATAATCTACCTCTAGTTAGGTTTTTCTCATCCTCTAAGTGAATAAATGAATGAGGAAGAAAATGGAAAATTCACAAAGCCACTACTTAACCACTGGAAGAGGACAAAGACAAAATTATTTTCTTTTAAAAAAGGAGACCGGGCAAGGTAATTGAATAAGGACACTTCCTCTAAATGTTGCACCTCAGACTATCACTGCCATGTCTGTCACTTAGTTTAATCCAGGTACATTTACAGGGGCTAAATACTTAAAATATTCTGCAGACTGCTTCTCACTGGCAGCAAGTCACAGGCCCAACTCAATGTGTGTGTCAAATGACCCAAGAAAATTGCCAAACCAGCTCCGGTACACAATAACTTACCTCGCAATCTTCTAGCTTTAAAAGATAAAAGTAATTATAGTTTAACTACAACTGGAACCAAGATCCAAAATCTGTGCCTACATTAATAGCTGACTTTAACATCATGTTTTTTCTCTTTAGAGGTTCAGTTCTAACCATTGTTTTATATGACAATTTCAGATCAAGAACTGTGGCTTTCAACAAATGTTCCAATTTAAAATTTATACAATTTTAAGATATTTAGGCTTAAGATTTGAGTATTTTCATAAGACAAGTTGACTATTCAAACAATGGTAAGTTTGTGATAGCCAATGACCCCTATCCGCACATGTACACACAAACACATGGCTCCACCAAGTTATTAGTAACCGTTTTTAGAGGCAGCTCACTAAAAATAATCTTTGAACTCACTTCACTGCGCGTGATGCAATTTGAGCCTTTGAATACAGGCGTAACAAAATTTTCCTGTACAGTCAAGAACTGTAGAACAAATGTACTCATTCATGCTTTTAAAAAAAAAATCAATGAATTGATTCCTTTACAATGTTTGCTGATTTGCAGCTCTTTGTCAAGCACAGAATCCAAATTTCTGTCAAAATTCAACAATTTACCTGAATACCCTTCAACAGGGGTATGAAAACTATGGCCCACAGGTCACATGACCACTTCCCCATCATACCATCTAGCCCTTAAAGCCTATGCAACTTAGTTGCCTATTTGTGCGAGCTGATTTGTCCTGTTTGAATTCAGTGTTTGAGGAGGATTCAACAGTCTGTTCTTAGTGCTGTTGCCTCATTGGTGAGTAAACCTTAAATCTGAACAACCAAGAAATAAAGGGATATGGGAACAGAGTGGGTACATGGGATTAGGTGACTGCTCATGTGGTGGATAAATACCAACATGGACTAGGTTGGGCCAAACAGATTGTTTCTGTGTTGTAATTTCTATGTAAAACTCAACATGAATATTCCATCTTCTTTCATAACAAACAGCCATTCCCAGTGACCCCACCAGAGCCTAAGAATTCTAGCATGGTTTCACTGTCCAATCGTGTTGGCATTAAACACCAGGCTTACAGGCCAACTGGACTACGAAAAAGCACAAGGGCGGCCTTGCATTTATATAGCATCTTTCACAACCTCAGGGTGTCCCAAAGTACTTCACAGCTAATACAGTACAAAATACAAAAATGGACTGTTACGATGAAGCATTCTAGCTTGGTCATTATCTGATCTTAGTATATTCCACAAACCTTTGTGCTCCTTACTGGTCTGCAATACAAGCAAACTGTGAAATTAAAGTATACTAGCAGATCTCCTACGGTATTACACAGAGGCAGAGAACATGCAGTTTTATAATAGAGGCATAGTTCCATGTAACACACAATGCACAGATTTTTCTAGCTACTTTCCTTGCATTTGATTTCCATGTCTCTCCACTTCAGATTTGCTGCTGTTTCACTTTGAGCCAAAGTGTGACAATACTTATAAAGTGTGTGCAGTACACAAAATATTACATATATTCTTGAAAATCCAACACTGTAACTACTGTAAGCACCCCAGGGATTACCTTCTAAAATTCAGTAAAAACAGCTGCATCCATGTACCTCTCCTCACCACCCAAAATAGTCCCATCAATTTTTGCTCTCCCTTCCCTCCCTGGGTATGGTACCACAAGGGCCGCTCACCCTCCTGTACCTCACTTAAGTGGCCCTTATTCACGGGAGAGCTTTGGCAAAGAAATAAACAGACGCCTAGATGACTGTGGGCTACTTCACTGCCAAGCATGATCAAGTCCTCATCTGACAGCCACGTGTACTTCCAGTGAGGGGTCACTGGGCATCAATCAAGAGGTAGGCACCCTGGCTGATCATCCCCTCCCTAACTCAAGGCCGCTGAAGCCAACTGCAACTCCCTTATCATCCAGGCCAAGATTAAGCTAACTTATCACAGACTGGGAATTGGACCTGGGATGACCAAATCGGTCAGTGAGATTTTAGCTTCTCACTTGATAAAAACTCACTTGAGCAAACAGGGGGACCTTTTAATGAATTACATGACAGGCAATAATTTTAAATGTGAAACTAACATCAGCATAAAATATTGATAAACATGGTAAAACGTATCAACAGAACTTAACTTGCAACTACAGCAGCATGTGGTTTGCGCCACATAGCTATCTAAGATATTCTAAAAACTATGTATAGACATATTTCCTGTCCGTCATGCTTCAGATGTCCATCACAGTCTAATACAAATTTCATTGTCATTTGAAAAAATGTATAAAGAAACAAAGGCAGTCATACGGAATGTCAAGCTATCCAGCGACATACTGGAGCCACACTGTCTCCATCCTCTTAATTGATCTCTGCAGAAACTCATCCAGTATTTATCAATTAGCTGTAAAGTGACAAATAACTGCATATTAGCATTATAATGCATCGTGTTTTATGTGCTGCTGACCTGAAAAAAATGTAAGGAATCTTACAACACCAGGTTATAGTCCAACTGTTTTATTTGAAAATCACAAGCTTTCGGAGGCTTTCTCCTTCGTCAGGTGAGCGAGTGAGCGAGGTCACACTCGCTCACCTGACGAAGGAGAAAGCCTCCGAAAGCTTGTGATTTTCAAATAAAACAGTTGGACTATAACCTGGTGTTGTAAGATTCCTTACATTTGTCAACCCCAGTCCATCAATGGCATCTCCACATCATGACCTGAAAAAAGTGCATCCTCTGATTGTGCTATCAGGAGATTATACAAGCTGCAGGTCTAGCACACATTTCTTGCCATTCACACTAAGATTTGAGTGTCATACTTCAAAACAAAAAGGTATAATGAAACAAAGACCAAGACAGTCATTTGACACAGGAGCCACAATGTCTGTAACTTCTGAACTGACATTACAAATCACATTTGTTCTTGGGGGGGGGGGGGGGTGAAAAAATGAGAAAGCAATGCAGAGATTGCAGTACCAATCAAAGGTTTGCTTAACAGCAATTGGTGGCCTTAACAAGAGACAACCTCACCGTGGCAGCAGAATGTATTGTGCATTACACAATAATAACATGGTGCTTATAAGAGGTCCACCAATATAGCCATAAATGTACTGTAAACTGTTGAGACCCTTATGAATGCCAAATTCTGCACACACCTCCCCCATATGCATTCCCAAAAAACATACCAAGTCCACCAAGCACAGGTGGTGCACAATGAGGATACAACCACGGCTGTATCAAATGAAAATCAAAAGAAACCAATCTCCAACTATTTGATTAGGCTTTTCTTAGTTGGTAGCAGTTTTTTTTTTATTCGTTCATGGGATGTGGGCGTCGCTGGCAAGGCCAGCATTTATTGCCCATCCCTAATTGCCCTTGAGACGCTGGTGGTGAGCTGCCTTCTTGAACCGCTGCAGTCCGTGTGGTGAAGGTTCTCCCACAGTGCTGTTAGGAAGGGAGTTCCAGGATTTTGATCCAGCAGCGAAGAAGGAGTGGCGATATATTTCCAAGTCAGGATGGTGTGTGACTTGGAGGGGAATGTGCAGGTGGTGTTGTTCCCATGTGCCTGCTGCCCTTGTCCTTCTAGGTGGTAGAGGTCGTGGGTTTGGGAGGTGTTGTCAAAGAAACCTTGGCGAGTTGCTGCAGTGCACCCTGTAGATGGTACACACTGCAGCCACGGTGCGCCGGTGGTGAAGAGAGTGAATGTTTAGGGTGGTGGATGGGGTGCCAATCAAGCGGGCTGCTTTGTCCTGGAAGGTGTCAAGCTTCTTGAGTGTTGGAGCTGCACTCAACCAGGCAAGTGGAGAGTATTCCATCACACTCCTGACAAGGCTTTGGGGAGTCAGGAGGTGAGTCACTCTCGACAGAATACCCAGCCTCTGATCTGCTCTTGTAGCCACAGTATTTATGTGGCTGGTCCAGTTAAGTTTCTGGTCAATGGTGGCCCCCAGGATGTTGATGGTGGGGGATTCGGCGATGGTAATGCCGTTGAATGTCAAGGGGAGGTGGTTAGACTCTCTCTTGGTAGAAGTTAAACTGCCTGGGCAGCCAAGCTCCAACGTCCCAGAACTGCAATTTTTAAAATAACAAGCATCCATAAAGTGGGACCCTTGTGACGTCAGTCTGTCAGGTAGGGAAGCTGTAAGTGAGATATCAACATACATATCCTTTGATTTGCTGAAGTAACAAAAAAAGGTGCTAGGCCTAAATATCTGCCACTAATTTGTTAAATAAAGCATGCTAGAGACATCTAGTGGTAAAGGGGTTTGTCAACTATTTATAAAGTGAAGAATTATTAATAGAGACAGTGCTAATGGCAACACAAGCAAAGTTGCAGCCAACAATTTTTGCTAAAATTTGACTAATAGCAATATGTACAGCTAGACATTGAGCCATTAAGCGCTGATCTGATCCAAGGATACAAGAACAGGAAATGGTATCTTAAATGATTAACCTAATAGAAAATTTGCATTTATATATGGCCTTTCACATTGAAACATTATATTTAAAAAATGACATAAAATGTTAAAGCACAGTGACCATTAATTATGTAGCTAAACATGGCAACCATCTGCATGCAGCTACGTTTTGCAAAGAACCATGAGTGTCCAGTTAATTGGCTTTTAGGTGGCATTAGAAGTTGAGAAATGGTTGATGGCCAGGATGCCCACTCTTCTTTGAACAGTGTCATGGAATCTTCAACATCCAACTGAATAAGCAAAACAGGCAGACAGAACTCTGGTTTAAATCTCATCTGAAGGATGGCATCTTCAATAATCAATCCTTCAGTGAGTACTGCATTGAATTGTCTGCCTAAACCACGTGCCCAAGCCTTGATGTGTGGCTTGGACCCAAACCTTCTGACCAAGAGGCAAGAGTGTTACCAAATGAGCCAGGCAGTTCCTACTCAGCATTTGACCTTCCAGGGTCATCTTAACATTGCTGTAAACATGGAGATAGCATTCTAGGCACCAGAATTAGAGCATAAGTAGGCGCCACGGAAACTCGAGAGATTTGAGGTAACCCAGTATCTTAATAGATAGTCATGGAGTGAAAGTCTCATCATTGCTCAAATTAGCCTGCCGCAAAGTTGGGACAATTTGCTCTCTTCTCCCTCCCCATAAATCCTAGGAAGGAGTAGGTGAAAGGCAGCATTCCACTTCAGGGACAAGAAACACCCACTTTAGAAGAAAATGCTGATTATTCCTAGGGTGAGATAGTAGGTCCTATTACCCTAGCTGGAGGAAGCCAAATGGCAGAGAACATTGCGGAGATAAGGAAAACAAAAAAGTTACTGACCAGAAACATCCCAACGTCAAATGGATCCAAATGCATTACAGTGGTTTTAATGCCCAAATTTAAAACGATCAAAGTGAATGAGGCACGACTACGGAAAATGATCACTACTGTACGGATAGTGCAGAAGTCTCATTCAGAAAGAAACCCTAAACTAGCAATCATCAACATGATCTGCAGAGGATGACATTCTTCCAGTGTCCAGGCTAACATTCCTCCCTCAACCAATACCAGTAACATTCATTTGTCGCTTGTGGGACCTTCATGTGCACAAATTGGCTACTACATTTGCCTACATAACAGTGACTGCATTTCAAAAGTAACCCATTGGTTGTCAAGTGCTTTAAGACATCTTACTTGCTGCACTCTGCTGAGTTACAAAATGTACAACAGTTCAGATATGCAGAATTCAACTCCTTTAAAAAGGCACTATATATACACACGTGAAGGCTGCAGGTTGTTAACTGGCGGTTTAACGGATGCTGTGACAGTAATAAGAATCATGCTGCATTATAAAGATAACAGTATTAATGCATGCTTTATTTAAACCTCCAATTGAGACAGCATTAGATGAATTTTAAAAATCAAAGCACTGGAGCAAGTACTGAAGCTGCATTATGTGATATTACACTCCAATAGAAAGGCACAAGGAGCGAGTTGCACTCACCATAAATACCAGGGCAGCCAATCCAAGGTGGATTCAAACCCAGGATAATAAGGCAATGCATTGCACAACCAGGTACCCCAAAACATACAGTTATTGGAATTTTAAATATATAGACACCTGAAAGTACTCGAAAAGAAAAGAACATCTGTACACCGTAATCTTTTTTCTGTGTACTGTGCGTGTATGAATCAACATTACTGGCTTCCTTCCAAGACTCCAGTGGGTTTTCCCTTGTTGAAGTACCCCTACCTTAGCCCCTTTCCTGGGATCTCCCCAGCAATGCAACCAGCAGCTGGGCTGTTGTGCAGTGATTACCCCCTTGTCTGATGGCCCTGAACAGAGATACATTCACAGGCATCATTCTCCCTAGGGTTTTGCACCTGACATATGGAGGTCAACCGATGTGCCAGCAGGAATCTCAAGTATTATAACAAAGTTTGTGCAAGGATTTTTTTTTAAAAGGCACAGAGATAATTTGAGCTTGCTAAAAATTTTTACCATTTACGTTCTTGAAAACTACGGAGGAAAGAAAATTACCTGCATTTCTGTAACACTTTTGAAACATCTCAAAGCAGTTCACACGATGAATTACTCTGAAGTACAGAGACTGTCATGTGGGCAAATGCAGCAACCATTTTGTACACAGCCAGGTCCCACCAATAGGAATGAGATGAATGACCTGTTGATCTGGTTTTTTTAGCCGTGTTAGTTGAGGGAGGAATTTTGGCCAGGACAAGAAAATGTGTTACTCCTCTAAATAGTGCCATGGGGATCTTCAAAATCTTCCTCAAACAAACAAAGAGCCTTATTTTTTTTTTGGAGGACTGCACCTTCAACAACGCAGCACTCCCTCAGTACTACACTGGAGTGTCAGCCTTGATAATGTACTTTGCATACCATCTATGTTCTAGAATTTGCTAACATTTAGCACATGTAAAATTAAAAATTTAATCCATTCCTCCCCAGATCATCCAAAGATTACCATTCTCTGCTTCCCCTCTGTGCCCCAAACCACACATGACCATTCTAACATATTGAGACATGACTGTCCTTAGGACACTTGTATATTATAATAAACTTCCAGCTGTATGTAGTGTATCTAAATAAATAACCAGCTGTCCTACAGAACAGCTAAAAGCCTTATTCTGTTAATGCCAAATGGACACAATTAGATCAAGTACGTTTTCTGTTCACAATAGATCTCTGAAAATAACAATTAGTAATCCAGTGGTCAAATATGTGCTGATCTATTTCAGACAGATGTTGCCCATTATACCAGGATTTGTCCATTCAAACCTAAAAGGACTAGAGCGAGGACTAGATTTCAGAGCAATTTGTTAGGCTACACCAGTAACTATAATCAATCAACTTACATAACACAGCACCTGATTTCTTGCAGTTCAGTAAGCTTAAGTGCATTTGCTTTCAGCTTCATGTACCCCAATTTTTCTCATCTTCCTTCCCTTCCTCCCCCACCCCAATTGAAAAAAATCTCAAAGATGTAGCAACTCTGCCTCATCTGAGAGCAGACAGAGGCAGCTGCAGGCTTCAAGGTTGAAGTCATGCAAAAAATATGCAAATAGCAGTAAAATGTCTGTTAAAAAAACATCAAGCAAGGCCATTGTGAACTAAAAACATCAGCCTCAAGATTAGCGACTTCATAATTTGTTCTCATTATTCCTTGCAACGTGCCTTGGGACATCTTGCACGTTAAAGGCACTATACAATTGCAAGTTGTTGTTGTCATCCTATTTTAGTACTGGTGCCTTTTCAGCTCCATATCTTGCACCAGAACTGAGTGAGAACACATTCTCAAACTTTAAAAGTTGACACTGTCTGATAAAAGCTCATCGTTAACTCTGTTTCTCTCTCCACAGATACTGTCTGGACTGCTGAGTGTTTCTATTATTTTCTGTTTTTATTTTAAATGTTGGTGTTTGACTTGATTACTATCTAGTGCAACGAAGCCGCAAGAATTGGCATATACAGCAGACACACATCCAAACGAGCGCACCTTCCAGCAAGAACCAAAGAGACGAATGTCAAAAGAAAATCTGATCAATGTTATTCAGAGAGGGGGGGGGGGGGCGTGCCAATGGTCAAAATTTTTCCTCTCTCCAATTCTCTCCTCTCCAGAAGGTGACTATTCTTTGCAATTAAACAGGCAATGCCTGCACCCACCTTCGTGAGCTGGGGCTGAGTGCGCCGGAAGTTTAAATTGATCAAAGGAGCCATCACAGCCGAGCCCAATCTGGCCTTCCATGAGCGTACTTCCAGCAGGGGGCTGTACTTTCAGGAGGAGGGAAGGAAATTGGGAGAGGGGTGGAGGGGCAAAAATTAAATTCCTAGAAGAAGTGTTTTCAGCACAGGATTCAGAGTGCGTTTGCAGTTAGAGGGACAAACATGATGCTAATAGTAAGTGGTGGTGACCACAATGGGCTTTGCAATGGCCATAAATAAATCAAACTATTTTTCATGAAAATTGTCTTTCAAGAAGAGCAGAGTTAAGATCCAAATCTGCCAGAGATCGTCTGCAATAGGTTTAGCGTAACGGTGTTTTCACCATCAATTTTGACCTTAAATTGCTAGTTAACAGACAGATACGCCTCTTCAGTAAGGCTCACTTTGAGAAATATGACTAGCACAGTTTTTAAAATCAAACTAAAAGGGGACCTCTAATTTAAAAGTTCATTCCTTTCTAAGCTACATCCTAGTTTATCACAGGCCCATTTAATTCTCAACAGGGAGAAAATCTTTGAGGGGAACTATAATGAGGCGGTACCTTTCAAATGTTCAGTTTATTTAAAAGAATCAGTGGCATAAAATGGAAAATATACAGAGAGCTGCAGCCCAGGGTGTGGATGGTGAATCTATATAGAATATGTGACCTCTCCAGTTATTTATGCGATCGGTACCGTGAGTGAACAAAATGCCAGTTACGTTTTCAGGCTTCTAAATGAACGATACCGTAAATCACTAACAGGAGTTACATATGCGGGTTTATAGTATCAAGAGCACAAAAAGTTAAAATAAGAATTTTCTAAAACAGAAAACAGCAATTGTTGCTATCTGTATCATAGAATGGTTACAGCACGGAAGGAGGCCATTCGACCCATCGAGTCCATGTCGGCTCGCTACAAGAGCAATCCATCTAGTCCCATTCCCCTGCTCTATCCCCGTAGCCCTGCAATTTTTTTCCCTTCACGTACTTATCCAATTCCCTTCTAAAAGCCACAACTGAATCTGCCTCCACCACCCCCTCAGGCAGTGCATTCCAGATCATAACCATTTGCTGTGTAGAAGAGTTTTTCCTCATGTTGCCTTTGGTTCTTTTACCAATCACCAGATATCTATGTCCTCTGGTTCTTTACCCTTCCGCCAATGGAAACAGTTTCTCTCTATCTACTCTGTCTAGACCCTTCATGATTTTGAATACCTCTATCAAATCTCCTCTCAACCTTCTCTGTTCCAAGGAGAACAACCCCAGTCTATTCACATAACTGATTCCAGGGATTAGGGACTCCATTCCAGTAAATCTCTTCCGCACCCTCTCTAAGGCCTTCACATCCTTCCTAAAGTGTGGCGCCCAGAACTGGACACAATACTCCAGTTGTGGCCGAACCAGTGTTTTATAAAGGTTCAAAATAACCTCCTTACTTTTGTACTCTATGCCTCCATTTAAAGCCCAGGATCCCATATGTTTTTTTAACCGATTTCTCAGTATAGCCACTAAAGCAGTACGGATAAAATAAGGGAAGTTAACATGCAACAGTCAAGTGAAGGTAGGTAACCAACGCTGAGTTTAAGGTGCAGACCCAAGTCACGTACTTGACAGGAGAACTTGAAAGTGATGCCACTGAAGATTTCGGCCTAGTTCTGAAAAGTAAACTACAAATGTTGGTAATTTGAAAATGCTGAAAATACACAGTAAGCCTATCAGCATCTGCACCAAAATACAGGTTAAACTTTCAGATCTTCTCAGGAACGGTTACACTCCCGAACGGTTAATCTGTCTTTTGTCTTTACAGATGCTGACTGGCCTGCTATAACTCCAGCAATTTCTATTTTTAGTTTCAGCGAATGATGCATTTCTTAATTTAAATCTCTTCGTACCATCAAGTAGCTCAGAACCAAACAGCTCTGCTCCCCCTGATGGCTAAGTGGGTAAACACACTGCCCACTGTGGCACTGACTCACTCAGGGCACAAAAGGCTGCTTGTTGAGTTTTTGAACTGTACCGAGCAAACTTTCAGCAGGGGACAGCAGTGAGAGTGAGGCAACTGACACTGCATTAAAGAGGAGAAAGGAGTCGCGGGAAATCAGAATCATGTGCCTGATCACTATCCAGCAAACTCTGCCGGGAAGTCTGCACGTGCAATTATCAGATGAGGTTAGGATCTAACTTGGCTGCGATTCTCTCCCCACCCCTCATCGACTAGTCTGCCAGCACATGAATCATGGCAACTTGGGTGAAGTGGCAGAAGGCAACCAGCATCAATGAGACCATATCCCTGCAAGGAGTAAACAAACACCGTCAGGAGAGGAGGACAGAAAATTGGGAAGGAAATTCACAGATAGAAACTTTTTTTTAAATCTCAATCGAGGGGGACGAGAAATGATCAAGTATCAGAACAGTACAGCAGTTACATGGTGCAGGCAAACTTTTCAGTAAGCAACATGAATCACAATCAAAAGCAAAATACTGCAGATGCTGAAAATCTAAAATAAAAACAGAAAATGCTGGAAACACCCAGCAAATCAGACAGCACCTTTGGAGAGAGAAACAGAGTTAATGTTTCAGGTCAATGACCTTTTGTCAAAACTGGAAGTAGTTGAAGATTTAACAGTTTTTAAGCAAGTACAGAGCAGGGAAGGGGAGGGAGGAGAGTGGAGGAAAGAACAAAAGGGAAGGTCTGTGATAGGGTGTAGGGCTGGAGTGTTTAAATGGCAAAAGGGACGACGGTGCAAGACAAGGAGGGTGGCAATGGGACGAGTAAAGAAACAAAAGATGGGTCTAGAGGAGCTGTAAATGGCAACAGCAGAACCATAACCAGCACCTGCTGTCCGAAGAAATGGTTATTGTCTTAAGTTATTGAAATCAATGTTGAGTCCAGAAGGTTGTTAAGTGCCTAATTGAAAGATGAGGTGCTGTTCCTCGAGCTTCATCAGGAACAGTGTAGGAGGCAGAGGACAGAGGGGTCAGAGTGAGAGTGGGGCAGAGAATTAAAATGGCAAGTGACCAGAAGGTCAGAGTCACGCCTGCGGACTGAGCGGAGGTGTTCAGCAAAGTAATCACTCAATCTGAGTTTGGTCTCCCCAATGTAGAGGAGACCGCATCGTGAGCAGTGAGTACAGTATACTAAATTGAAAGAAGTACAAGTAAAATCGCTGTTTCACCTGGATGGAATGTTTGGGGCCCTGGACAGTGGGAAGGGAGGAGCCACATCTCTTTCCTCAACAACTATCTCCGGCTCTGACTTATTCCATGTGGTTTCCAATTTAAATTCCACCCTTCATCTTTCAGATCCACCCATGATTACAGATATCTCCATGATATTCAACGTTCCTCCAACCACTGCTCTCGCCACTTCCTGAGATCCACGCTCAACCCCATGCACCGCCACATGCACGCTCCTAACTTCTCTCTTCAGCAGCACTGACTCACTCGACTTCAGAGTTGTCCTGTTCCGTAGTTCCATTTCATCCTACGCCTCATTCGACGCTTTAACAAGAAACGTTTTTTCTTCCTTTCAGGTGTCAAGGACTGCAAGCTTCAACAACTCTTAGATAACAACGCCCCTCCTGATCCTTCTTCCCCTTCACTTCCCTTTGACCCCATCCCTCCCTCCAATCTCATCCACTGTCACGTTTTTACTGCTCCCTCTGACCTTCACCTCTCTGACCCCGAACGATCAGTCCTCAGCAAAGGCCTCAGCTTCATCCCCTTACGGCCCCACCTCAATGAATTTCGAGCTCGACACAACGCTGAGCTCTTCTTCCGTCACCTTTGCATCCATGACCATTTCTTTGCCAGGCGTCTTCTCCCCGCACAGTGGACCGTTTTCCCCGCCTTCAGAATTCTCGTTCAATCTGGACCCCTCCTTCCCTCTGGCCTCTTACCCTCTCTTGATCCTTTCATTGTCACGCCGCGTGGCATCGGCCATCTCAATTTCTTTACTTCCCTCACTCACTCTAACCTACCTTCCTCTGAATCATAGAAAATTTACGACACAGAAGGAGGACATTTGGCCCATCATGTCCGCGCCGGCTGAGAAACAGGCCACCCAGCCTAATCCCACTTTTCTGCATTTGGTCCGTAGCTCTGCAGGTCACGGCTCTTCAGGTGCACATTCAGGTAGTTTTTAAATGAGTTGAGGGTTTCTGCCTCTATCACCCTCTCATAGTCCTCCTCACTATCAACCACACGGCCCATCTTTGTGTCATCTGCAAATTCCTTAATCATGCCCCCTATGTTTAAGTCCAAATTGTTAACGTATACCACAAAAAGCAAAGGACCTAGTACCGAGCCCTGCGGCACCCCACTGGAAACAGCCTTCCAGTCGCAAAAACACCCATCAACCATTACCCTTTGCTTCCTGCCACTGAACCAATTTTGGATCCAATTTGCCACATTCCTTTGGATCCCAAGGGCCTTTACTTGCAGCATTCCAATCTCTGAGGTCCAACCCTGACATTGTCATTAAACCTGCTGACAAGAGCGGCATTATTGTTGTTTGCCAAACAGACCTCTGCCTTGCAGAGGTTGAACGCCAACTCACCGACACCTCCTCCTACCTCCCCCTGGACCATGACCCCATCGCCAAACATCAAGACATAGTTTCCCAGACGGTCACTGACCTCATCTCCTCTGGCGACTTTACCCCCACTGCCTCCAACATCATAGTCCCCCAACCCCGCTTCTACCTCCTTCCCAAGATTCACAACCAGGACTGCCCCGGTAGACCCAGTACAGTTCTGGTGACCACATTACAGGAAGGACGTAATTGCACTAGAGAGGGTACAGAGGAGGTTTACGAGGATGTTGCCAGGACTGGAGAATTTTAGCTATGAAGAAAGATTGGATAGGCTGGGGTTGTTCTCTTTGGAACAGAGGAGGCTGAGTGGTGATTTAATTGAAGTGTACAAAATTATGAGGGGCCTAGATCGAGTGGATTGGAAGGACCTATTTCCCTTAGCAGAGAGGTCAATAACCAGGGGGCATAGATTTAAAGCGATTGTTCGAAGGATTAGATGGGAGCCGAGGAAAAAATTTTCCACCCAGAGGATGGTTGGGGTTTGGAACTCACTGCCTGAAAAGGTGGTAGAGGCAGAAACCCTCAACTCATTTAAAAAGTACCTGGATGTGTATCTGAAGTGCCGTGACCTACAAGGCTATGGACTAAGCTGGAAAGTGGAATTAGGCTGGGTGGCTCATTTTCGACCGGCACGGACACGATGGGCCAAATGGCGTCCTTCTGTGTCATAAATGTTCTATGATTCTAAGACCCATCGTTTCAGCCTGTTCTTGCCCTACAGAACTCATTTCTTCCTATCTCGGTTATTTTTTCTCACCTTGTCCAGTATCTTCCGGCCCACATCCGCATTCTTCCAACGCCCTCCGCCACTTTAACAGTTTCCAGTTCCCCGGCCCTAACCATCTCCTTTTCATCATAGACATCCAGTCCCTCTACACCTCCATCCCCCACCAGGATGGCCTGCAGGCCCTCCGCTTCTTCCTTGAATAGAGGCCCAACCAGTCCCCATCTGCCACCACCCTCTTCTGCCTGGCTGAACTTGTTCTTACTTTGAACAACTTCTCCTTTGACTCCACTCACTTCCTCCAAATAAAAGGTGTTGCTATGGGAACGCGTATGGGTCCTAGCTATGCCTGCCGTTTTGTGGGACACGTGGAACATTCCTTGTTCCAAACCTACTCACGGATCTCCCCCTCTCCTCTTTTTCCGCTACAATGATGACTGTATCGGTGCCATTTCCTGCTCTCACCACAAACTGGAAAATTTCGCCATCTTTGCTTCCAATTTCCACCCTTCCCTCGCCTTCACGTGGTCCATCTCCGACTCTTCCCTTCCTCGACTTCTCTATTTCCATTTCTGGGGATAGGCAGTCAACCAATATCTACTATAAGCCCACCGACTCCCACAGCTGCCCTGTTTACACTTCCTCCCACCCCACTTCCTGTAAGAACTCTATTCCCTTCTCCCAGGATCTCCGTTGCACCTGTTCTGACGCTGCCACCTTCCACACCAGTGCTTCAGATATGTCTTCCTTTTGCCTCAACCGAGCTTCCCCTCCACTGTAGTTGACAGGGCTGTCGACCATGTCCATCCCATTTCCTGCACTTCTGCCTTCACCCTTTCCCTCCCTCCCAGAACCACGATAAGAGTCCTTCTTGTCCTCACCCTCCACATTCAACGGATCATCCTCCGCCATTTCTATCACTTCCGGTGCAATGCCACCACCAAACACATCTTCCCCTCCCTTCCCAGCATTCCGAAGGGACCGTTCCATCCGCGACCACCTGGTCCACTCTTCCATCACCCGCCCTCCTTCCCAGGGCACCTTCCCATGCAAGTGCAGGAGATGCAACACCTGCCCTTTCACCTCCTCCCTTCCCACCGTCCAGGGCCCCAAACACTCCTTCCAGGTAAAACAGCGATTTACTTGTACCTCTTTCAATTTAGTATAATGTATCCGCTGCTCACAATGCGGTCTCCTCTACATTGGGGAGACCAAATGCAGACTGGGCGATCACTTTGCTGAACACTTCCGCTCAGTCCGCAAGCGTGACCCTGGCTTTTCGGTCGCTTGCTATTTGAATTTTCCGTTCCACTCCCACTCTGACCTCGGCCTCTTACCCTGTTCCAATGAAGCGCAATGGAAGCTCGAGGAACAGCACCTCATCTTTCGATTAGGCACTTTCCAACCTTCTGTACTCAACACTGATTTCAATAACTTCAGATCAGAACCACTGCTCCCATTTCTTCGGACAGTGGATGCTGGTTATGGTTCTGCTGTTGCCATTTACAGCTCCTCTAGACCAATCTTTTGTTTGTTCAATTGTCCCATTACCACCCTCCTTGCCTTGCACCATCATCCCTTTTGTCATTTAATCACTACTGCCCTCCACTCTATCAGAGACCTTCCTTTTTGTTCCTGGAATGATTACAGTACAGGAGGCCTTTCGGCCCCTCGAGTGCATGCTAGCTCTTTGTAAGAGCAATCCAGTTAGTCCCATTCCCCCACTCTTTCCCCCTAGCCCTGCAATTTTTTTCCCTTCAAGTATTTATCCAATTCCTTTATGAAAGCCCCAATTGAATCTGCTTCCACCCACCCACCCTTTCAGGCAGAGCATTCCAGATCGTAACTACTCAATGCATAAATAAGTTTCTCCTCATGTCGCCTTTGGTTCTTTTGCTAATCACCTTAAATCTACGATCTCTGGTTCTCGACCCTTCAGCCAATGGGAACAGTTTCTCTCTATCTAGACCCTTCATGATTTTGAACACTTCTATCAAATTTCCTCTTAACCTTCTCTGTTCTAAGGAGAGCAACTCCAACTTCTCCAGTCTATCCACGTAACTGCAGTCCCTTATCCCTGGAACCATTCTAATAAATCTTCTCTGCACCCTCTCTAAGGCCTTCTCATCCTTCCTAAAGTGCAGTGCCCAGAATTGGACACAATGCTCCAGTTGTGGCCGAACCAGTGTTTTATAAAAGGATCAACATAACTTTCTTGCTTTGTACTCTATGCCGAGCAGAGCGCGGGATCGGCAATAAAAGGAGGAGAGAACGGAGCACAGGATCAGCAATAAAAAGAGGGGAGAGTGCGGAGCGAGGGATGAGCGATAAAACGAGGGGCGAGAGACGAGAGAGAGCAGAGCATGGGATCAGCGATAAAAGGATGCGAGAGCAGAGCACGGGATCAACGGTAAAAGAAGGAATGAGTGGTGGAGAAATGGTGCAGGAGGGAGGACTTTAGATTCCTGGGGCATTAGGACCGGTTCTGGGGGAGGTAGGACCTGTACAAGCCAGATGAGTTGCACCTCAACAGGGCCAGGACCAATATCCTCAAGGGAAGGTTTGCTAGTGCTGTTGGGGAGGGTTTAAACTAGCTTGGCAGGGGGATGGGAACCTGAGTGTAGATTCAGAAGGGAGAGAAGCAGAACTGAAAATGGAAGGCAGAAAATTAATAAGTGAGTTTGGAAGGCAGAGGAAACAAAGGTTAGAAACTAGACAACAAAGGAGTTTGGCAGTGCTTAAATGGTATATACTTCAATGCAAGGAGTATAGTGTAGTGAATAAGGCAGGTGAGCTAAAGGCACAGATAGACACATGGAAGTATGATATCTGAGCTATTACAGAAACATGGCTTAAACAGGGGCAGGAATGGGCTCAACGTTCCTGGTTACAGGGTTTTCAGACGGAGATAGAGAGGGGGATTAAAAAAAAGGAGGGGGGGTGGCAATATTGGTTAAAGAAACAATTACGGCTGTGAGGAGGGATGATATGTTAGAAGGATCAAACGAGGCCAAAGGGGTTGAGCTAAAAAACAAAAAAGGGGCAGCCACACTACTGGGAGTGTACTATAGACCCCCAAGCAGTCAGAGGGAGATAAAAGAGCAAATATGTAGGGGATTTCAACTACCCTGATATTAACTGGGATACAATCAGTGCAAAAGGTATAGAAGGCACAGAATTACTAAATTACATTCAGGAGAACTGTTTTAGCCAGTACGTAGCAAGCCCAACAAGAGGGGGGGGGGGGGGGCGGGGAATCCTGGATTTAGTTTTAGGGATTGAAGCTGGGCAGGTGGAAGGGTTGTCAGTGGGAGAGCATTTTAATGGTAGTAATTATAGTTCAGTTAGATTTAGCATAGCTATAGAAAAGGGACAAAGATAGAACAGGAGTAAAAGTTCTAAATTGGGGAAAAGACCAATTTTACAAAGCTGAGAAGTGATTTAGCAAAAGTGAACTGGAAACAGTTACTTGAAGGTAAATCAGTGTCGGAGCAGTGGGAGGCATTCAAGGGGGAGATTTAAGCGGATCAGAGTAAACATGTTCCCACAAAGAAAAAGGGTGGGACTGCCAAATCTAGAACCCCCTGGATGACAAGCTGCATACGGAGTAAAATAAGGCAAAAAAGGGAAGCTTATGTCAGACACCAAGAGCCGAATACTACAGAAAGCCTATGGGAGTATAAAAAGTGCAGGAGTGAAATTAAAAAGGAGATTAGGAAAGCAAAGAGAGGGCATGAAAAAATACTGGCAAGTAAAATTAAAGAAAACCCAAAATGTTTCATAAATACATAAAGGGCAAGAGGATAACTAAGGAAAGAGTAGGGCCTATTAGAGACCAAAAAGATAACCTATGTGTAGAGGCGCAAGATGTGGGTACGGTTCTTAATGAATACTTTGTGTCTGTCTTTACAAAAGAGGGGGGCAATGCAGAGATTGTAGTTAAGGAGGAGCAGCGTGAAATATTGGATGGGATAAACATGATGAGAGAGGAAGTATTAAGGGGTTTAGCATCTTTGAAAGTAGATAAATCGCATCCCAGCCTCCTAAGAGAAGACAGGGAGGAAATTGCGGAGGCTCTGACCATCATTTTCCAATCCTCCCTGGCTACAGGCGTGGTGCCGGAGGATTAGAAGACTGCTAAAGTTGTACTGTTGTTTAAAAAGGGAGAAAGAGATAGACCGAGTAATTATTGGCCAGTCAGTCTAACCTCGGTGGTGGGCAAATTATTGGAATCGATTCTGAGGGACAGCATAAATCGTCATTTAGAAAGGCACGGGTTAATCAAGGACAGTCAGCATGGATTTGTTAAGGGAAGGTAGTGATTGGCTAACTGGATTGAATTTTTTGAGGAGGTAACAAGGAGGGTCGATGAGGGTAACGTGCTTGATGTAGTGTACATGGATTTTAGCAAGGCTTTTGACAAGGCCCCACATGGCAGACTGGTCAAAAAAGTAAAAGCTCATGAGATCAAAGGGAAAGTGGCAAATTGGATCCAAAATTGGCTCAGTGGCAGGAAGCAAAAGGATAATGATTGACGGGTGTTTTTGCGACTGGAGGGCTGTTTCCTGTGGGATCCCGTGACGCTCAGTACCAGGTTCCTTGC
The DNA here is from genome assembly GCF_035084215.1 of Heptranchias perlo. NCBI lineage: Eukaryota > Metazoa > Chordata > Chondrichthyes > Hexanchiformes > Hexanchidae > Heptranchias > Heptranchias perlo. The sequence continues at coordinate 33,615,266 of NC_090326.1, read as the reverse complement.
TTTTTGTGGTATATATTAATGATTTGGACTTGATCAAGAAGTTTTCAGATGATACAAAAATTGGCCGTGCGGTCGATAGTGAGGAGGAAAGCTGTAGACTGCAGGAAGATATTAACGGACTGGTCAGGCGGGCAGAAAAGTGGCAAATGGAATTCAATCCAGAGAAGTGTGAGGTAATGCATTTGGGGAGGGCAAACAAGGCAAGGGAATACACAATAAATGAGAGGATACTGAGAGGAGTACAGGAACAAAGGGACCTTGGAGTGCGTGTCCACAGATCCCTGAAGGTAGCAAGACAGGTAGATAAGGTTGTTAAAAAGGTATACGGGATACTTTCCTTTACTAGCCGAGATATAGAACGTAAGAGCAGGAAGGTTATGCTAGAGCTGTATAAAACATTGGTTAGGCCACAGCTCGAGTACCGTATACAGTTCTGGTCACCACATTACAGGAAAGATGTGATTGCTTTAGAGAGGGTACAGAGGAGATTTACAAGGATGTTGCCAGGACTGGAGAATTTTAGCTATGAGAAAAGATTGGATAGGCTGGGGTTGTTTTCTTTGGCACAAAGAAGGCGGATGGGAGATTTAATTGAGGTATATAAAATTATGATGGGACTAGATCGAGTGGACAGGGAGCACTTATTTCCCTTGGCAGAGGGCTCAGTGACCAGGGGCATAGATATAAAAGTAATTGGTAAAAGGATTAGATGGGAGCTGAGGAGAAATTTTTTCACCCAGAGGGCGGTGGGGGTCTGGAACTCTCTGAAAGGGTGGTACAGGCAGAACCCCAAACTCATTTAAAAAGTATTTGGATGTGCACTTGAAGTGCCATAACCTACAAGCCTACGGACCAAGTGCTGGAAAGTGGGATTAAGGTGGGTAGCTCTTTTTCAGCTGGCACAGACACGATGGGCCGAATGGCCTCCTGTGCCATAACTTTCTATGATTCTATTTTTAAAGCCCAGGATCCTGTATGCTTTTTTAACCGCTTTCTCAACCTGTCCTGCCACCTTCAAAGATTTGTGTATATATATCTCCAGGTCTCTCTGTTCCTGCACCTCCTTTAGAATTGTACCATTTAGTTTATATTGCCTCTCCTCATTCTTCCTGCCAAAACGTATCACTTCGCACTTCTCTGCGTTAAATTTCATCTGCCATGCGTCCACCTATCCTCACTGTTCACTACACTTCCAAGTTTTGTGTCATCTGCAAATTTTGAAATTGTGCCCTGTACACCCAAGTCCAAATCATTTATATCAAAAAAAGCCTTCGTCCCGGACTTTCCCTGGCGCTGTACTTGCTTAAAATCTGTTAAATCTTCAACTTCTTCCAGTTCTAACAAAAGATCATCGACCTGAAACGTTAACTCTGTTTCCTTCTTCACAGATGCTGCCTCACTTGCTGGGTGTTTCCAGCATTTTCTGTTTTTTATAAAATGAATCACATACTCTCAGTTTCAACATATTAACTTTTCATCAAAAAAAAATTAAAAACTAAACTTTGATTAATCTCTTCACACGCATTCATAATCTGGGTTTCTTGGACTGAAAACCCCAAGATTTGATGTCGACTTAAAATGTCACTAAAGAAAAATACACAAACTTTTTCAAAAAGAGACAACTGTTGGAAATACCCTAAAAATGAGTAATTTTCACCTTCATGGCACAAAATGGCAGAATAAATGAGAAAGATCTAACCACTCTGCTAGGTGATGTGATTAAAATGAAGAGTACACAAAAAGTACAACTAATGGCCATATGAATTATTGCATGTTTTCAAAATGTTTGACTGGAGGACTACATTTTTTTTTTATTCGTTCACGGGATGTGGGCGTCGCTGGCAAGGCCGGCATTTATTGCCCATCCCTAATTGCCCTCGAGAAGGTGGTGGTGAGCCACCTTCTTGAACCGCTGCAGTCCGTGTGGTGACGGTTCTCCCACAGTGCTGTTAGGAAGGGAGTTCCAGGATTTTGACCCAGCGACAATGAAGGAACGGCGATATATTTCCAAGTCGGGATGGTGTGTGACTTGGAGGGGAACGTGCAGGTGGTGTTGTTCCCATGCGCCTGCTGCCCTTGTCCTTCTAGGTGGTAGAGGTCGCGGGTTTGGGAGGTGCTGTCGAACAAGCCTTGGCGAGTTGCTGCAGTGCATCCTGTGGATGGTGCACACTGCAGCCACAGTGCGCCGGTGGTGAAGGGAGTGAATGTTTAGGGTGGTGGATGGGGTGCCAATCAAGCGGGCTGCTTTATCTTGGATGGTGTCGAGCTTCTTGAGTGTTGTTGGAGCTGCACTCATCCAGGCAAGTGGAGAGTATTCCATCACACTCCTGACTTGTGCCTTGAAGATGGTGGAAAGGCTTTGGGGAGTCAGGAGGTGAGTCACTCGCCGCAGAATACCCAGCCTCTGACCTGCTCTCGTAGCCACAGTATTTATATGGCTGGTCCAGTTAAGTTTCTGGTCAATGGTGACCCCCAGGATGTTGATGGTGGGGGATTCGGCGATGGTAATGCCGTTGAATGTCAAGGGGAGGTGGTTAGACTCTCTCTTGTTGGAGATGGTCATTGCCTGGCACTTATCTGGCGCAAATGTTACTTGCCACTTATCAGCCCAAGCCTGGATGTTGTCCAGGTCTTGCTGCATGCGGGCTCGGACTGCTTCATTATTTGAGGGGTTGCGAATGGAACTGAACACTGTGCAGTCATCAGCGAACATCCCCATTTCTGACCTAATGATGGAGGGAAGGTCATTGATGAAGCAGCTGAAGATGGTTGAGCCTAGGACACTGCCCTGAGGAACTCCTGCAGCAATGCCCTGGGGCTGAGATGATTGGCCTCCAACAACCACTACCATCTTCCTTTGTGCTAGGTATGACTCCAGCCACTGGAGAGTTTTCCCCCTGATTCCCATTGACTTCAATTTTACTAGGGCTCCTTGGTGCCACACTCGGTCAAATGCTGCCTTGATGTCAAGGGCAGTCACTCTCACCTCACCTCTGGAATTCAGCTCTTTTGTCCATGTTTGGACCAAGGCTGTAATGAGGTCTGGAGCCGAGTGGTCCTGGCGGAACCCAAACTGAGCATCGGTGAGCAGGTTATTGGTGAGTAAGTGCCGCTTGATAGCACTGTCGACGACACCTTCCATCACTTTGCTGATGATTGAGAGTAGACTGATGGGGCGGTAATTGGCCGGATTGGATTTGTCCTGCTTTTTGTGGACAGGACATACCTGGGCAATTTTCCACATTGTCGGGTGGATGCCAGTGTTGTAGCTGTACTGGAACAGCTTGGCTAGAGGCGCAGCTAGTTCTGGAGCACAAGTCTTCAGCACTACAGCTGGGATGTTGTCGGGGCCCATAGCCTTTGCTGTATCCAGTGCACTCAGCCGTTTCTTGATATCACGTGGAGTGAATCGAATTGGCCGAAGACTGGCTTCCGTGATGGTGGGGATATCGGGAGGAGGCTGAGATGGATTATCCACTCGGCACTTCTGGCTGAAGATGGTTGCAAACGCTTCAGCGTTGTCTTTTGCACTCACGTGCTGGACTCCGCCATCATTGAGAATGGGGATGTTTGCAGAGCCTCCTCCTCCCGTTAGTTGTTTAATTGTCCACCACCATTCACGACTGGATGTGGCAGGACTGCAGAGCTTTGATCTGATCCGTTGGTTGTGGAATCGCTGAGCTCTGTCTATAGCATGTTGCTTCCGCTGTTTAGCATGCATGTAGTCCTGAGTTGTAGCTTCACCAGGTTGGCACCTCATTTTTAGGTACGCCTGGTGCTGCTCCTGGCATGCTCTTCTACACTCCTCATTGAACCAGGGTTGATCCCCTGGCTTGTTGGTAATGGTAGAGTGAGGAATATGCCGGGCCATGAGGTTACAGATTGTGCTGGAATACAATTCTGCTGCTGCTGATGGCCCACAGCGCCTCATGGATGCCCAGTTTTGAGCTGCTAGATCTGTTCTGAATCTATCCCATTTAGCACGGTGGTAGTGCCACACAACACGTTGGATGGTGTCCTCAGTGCGAAGACGGGATTTCATCTCCACGAGGACTGTGCGGTGGTCACTCCTACCAATACTGTCATGGACAGATGCATTTGCGACAGGTAGATTGGTGAGGACGAGGTCAAGTAAGTTTTTCCCTCGTGTTGGTTCGCTCACCACCTGCCGCAGGCCCAGTCTAGCAGCTATGTCCTTCAGGACTCGGCCAGCTCGGTCAGTAGTGGTGCTACCGAGCCACTCTTGGTGATGGACATTGAAGTCCCCCACCCAGAGTACATTTTGTGCCCTTGCTACCCTCAGTGCTTCCTCCAAGTGGTGTTCAACATGGAGGAGGACTGATTCATCAGCTGAGGGAGGACGGTAGGTGGTAATCAGCAGGAGGTTTCCTTGCCCATGTTTGACCTGATGCCATGAGATTTCATGGGGTCCAGAGTCAATGTTGAGGACTCCCAGGGCCACTCCCTCCTGACTGTATATCACTGTACCGCCACCTCTGGTGGGTCTGTCCTGCCGGTGGGACAGGACATACCCAGGGATGGTGATGGAAGAGTCTGGGACGTTGGCTGAAAGATATGATTCTGTGAGTATGGCTATGTCAGGCTGTTGCTTGACTAGTCTGTGGGACAGCTCTCCCAATTTTGGCACAAGTCCCCAGATGTTAGTAAGGAGGACCTTGCAGGGTCGACTGGGCTTGGTGTTTTGCCGTTGTCGTGTCTGGTGCCTCGTGGTCCGATGCCGGGTGGTCCGTCCGGTTTTATTCTTATTATGACTTTTCGTAGCGAGATTTTACAACTGAGTGGCTTGCTGGGCCATTTCAGAGGGCAATTAAGAATCAACCACATTGCTGTGGGTCTGGAGTCACATATAGGCCAGACCGGGTAAGGGCGGCAGGCTTCCTTCCCTAAAGGACATTAGTGAACCAGATGGGTTTTTACGACAATCCGGTAGTTTCATGGCCATCATTACTGATACTAGTATTTTAATTCCAGATTTTTTTTTTTATTTAATTAATTGAATTTAATTAATTAATTGAATTTAAATTCGCCAGCTGCCGTGGTGGGATTTGAACTCATGACTCTGGATTTTAGTCCAGGCCTCTGGATTACTAGCCCAGTAACATAACCACTATGCTACCGTACCCGGGGAAGGCATATGGGGAAGGCAGCCTAGGGCAAAAGACCCCCACCCCCCATTGGGTGGGTATACTTCTCTGTTGAACAAGTAGCAACATTGCTGAAAATTGTACATGCACCTGAGCCACCGGAGCAAAGAGATACAGGTTTGGCTTAATGTCTCATCAGAAAGATGGTGCCTTTGATACTGCAGCACCCGCTCAGTACTCTAGATTACATGCTCAAGTCCTCATGCACCCTCATAACCTTCTGACCTTGAGACAAGTCTCCTATCTACTTAGCCATGTTCAAAAAATGCTGGGGTGTATAGCCAGAATGGTGGAATACTGTCTACAGGTTATGCTACGGTTTTGTGACACACTGGTCAGACCAGACTTGTGGTAACCAAAAGTGAACACATTACTCCATCATGAAAAAGTTGCACTTATATTAGAAAGGGTACAGAAAAGACCAAGACAACTGATCCGTAGGGTATTTTAACAAGACCTGGCTCTCCCAGAACAATGTAAGTTATCGGGTCAACTTATGGTAGACAACGAGAGTTCCATCAGTTTAAAAGAAACACATAACCGGCATCAACCACAAAATAAATGCTGCTTTTGCCTTCCCTAGCCCGGGTAAGTCCAAACTTTCTGTGATTGTGGTCGGCAGCAATACACCACGAAGCCTTGGGAACGACATAGAAAGTTTAATTCATGTTCTCTTCGATATGCATATATCTCAAGTTGCTGATACCAACATATTTTGGGGTTGTGATTTAGTGTTTATTCAACAATGAGGCAACAGCACTATAAACAGCCCTTTCCAACCCATGAAATTCAAACAGGCTAAAGTAGCGAATAAGGAACGTAAACTCCAAACAGGACAGAGTTGTCCGGGCTCGAGGCCCGGATTGCAAGGGCTTGCACATCACATCCATAACATGGCGGAACACCCCTACCCTAGACTACTGTAAACACCCTGCATCACAACAAAAAGGCAAAGATGTAGCTGTATAAGAGCTGCTCACGCCCTAGCCTCAAGAGAAATTTAAAATGTTAAGAGAAACATAATTTGGCATAAATTGAACCAGTTTAATTCAGACCACCGACTATGTTCCCTCCTTCCCCCCCCTGCTTCCGATGTCAACTCAATAGACACCCACAACACCAATGACTGTGCACAATGATTGTTATTAAACTCCCAAAAAAGCAGCAGAGCTGCTATTACCAGAGAGGTAATGAAGAGGAAAAAAAAATCTGTCATCAATTTCCAGAGGGTTACTTGTGAAGTTTTAAATGTCTCGATTGCTTCCAGCTCCTAAACCTTTCCGCTTTGAATTCACATCTGGTCAGAACTGCAGCCTGGAATCCAGCGCTTTCAAATGCCAAACATTCGGGAAGCCCTCGAGTCTCAACTGATTTGTTTCCTTACATTACAGCAGACTACACATAGAGTGGAGTGCAGTCATTTGTCTTTAGACATGAGGGGGAGGAAACAACCCGTTCCCATCTGTGTATATCCATTGGTCTCCCCTGCAGCCACAATGTTGATCAAAAAACCTGGCAATTGTGCATCTTCCACCCGTTCTATTCACCGAGGAAAAAAAAAGACAGTGTCAAGCCATTTAAAAAAAATGCCCTGGCTTCCATTCCACATGACGTAGAGGTTTTAGGAGCAAGGATAAAAAAAAAACTGGTTCTAATTATTTCTGCATTGAACATATTCGAAAACATTTTAGTCCACATTTTCTTTCTTCTGTATTTTGAATTTAGGATCTTCTCACTGCATACAATACTGCGGCCAACATTTTGCATTAATTGACAGTCACCTGGCCTCTCCTGATGGTTCAGATTGTTGCTAAGCCACACAGGAAGGTCCCAAGTTTGATCTTCATATTGAGTTAGCTGTTCTTAGCCACAGTGGCAGTAAGGCTTCTACAATTGGTCTCAGGACCTGGGTGGGGGTTGGGGGGTGGGGGAAGGCAGGAGGGAGAGAAACAAAAAAATCCAAGATTCCTGCTCTTGATCACAACTCAGTAACCCCTGTGGGATTTAATGATCAAACCTAGCCAAGATACCCCCTGTGGTATAATTGCCTGTCAACACTCAGTGTCTAGGCTCCACAAAGAATGTCCACTTGGACAAGGTACTAGAGGGAAACCAGGACCTGTGGAAACATAGCCCAGCACAGAATCAATGGCATCAGGGGAGGATGTAATGGACATGCATCACTGGTTCATTACTAAAAACAAACTGGTTTCAGTCTAGCAGAGTCATAATGGGGCTTGAAATAGTAAAAAAAAAATCAAACTTAAACAGATGAAATGCACATCACATATGGTTGTAATGAGGGAAATGCTGATCATTTTAAACAGAAATTGCTTTGCATTTGTTTCATGGTGGGAAATGGTTAAAACAGAGTAAAATATACTTTCCAGTGAACTAGCTTAATAATCCACTTCAAATACAGTCTTATCACACCAATTTGACTTAGTTTGCTCCCTTTCTCACTTGAAGGCTTCAGTTTAACATCTCATCCAAAAGACAGCATCTTCGACAAAGCTGCACTGAAGCATCGGCCTAGATTATGTGTTCAAACCCTGGCGTGTGGCTTCAAACCCACAACTTTCCGACTCTGAGGAGGGACAGCACAACTGAGCGAAGCTGACAATTGTAAATAAGTGGCAGTTATTAGGGTGCTAGTCCCGATCAGTGCAAGCAAGCTATCAGGCTACAGAGAATATCACAATCATGTCAAATCTGCCCTCACCCAACGTCCACACATGTGGATTTCCAGTGAGGATCATTGTACAACAATCAAGAGCAGGGACCCTGGCTAATTTTTTCTCCCCTTCACTAACTCATGATCTAAGACTAAATTTCTACCAGTGCCCCAGCAGAGATCAGCTAACTCAGCAGATATTGGATAGCAAACCTGGGAAATTCCCACAATGAACAGCTCAAAGTTGGTGATTTTACCTCAAAAGAATCTGTTCAACTACATTTGTTAATCGTAAATGAGCCATAGCTTTTTTAAACCTTAAAAAGGTTCCCGGTTGGCTGCCTGGTCTGTGCTGAGTTTACTGATCGGTCCACAGGGGAGTGAGAAATCAAGTCAGCCAGGGGTCTCAGTATTGGTAGGCTTCTGGGGTGAGAAATAAAGTCAGTCAGAGGTCGTAGCCTGATCCAGTAACTCTTGCTGCACATTTATGGATGTCAGATCAAGTTGGACTGTGCCTCTCCCCCATCAACGAAAGACCCATCAACAGACATTGTGTGGGCAAGGTATAGGAGGGCTGCAGCTCCCTATGGGATTCTACCCCAACACAAGTCTGTACTTCCAGAAAAGTAGGAGAAAACTAGACAAACAGATGACAAGAATAACTAAAACAGAAGTTTCTAACACTAAACGGGCTAGAGCCCGTGGAGTCGCTCTTCCGAGAGGGAATAATCTATACATAAAAACGAAACTTCAAGTGCCAAGGAATAGATTTTGGCATCTGACAATGTATAGAGGCTTTTAAAAACACAAGCAGGACTTGAAGTTAGGAAAAACTTCTACACGCAAAAGGGTGGTAGAAGTTTGGAACTCTCTTCCGCAAATGGCAGTTAATGCTAACTCATTTGTTAATTTTAAATCCGAGATGGATATATTTTTGTTAACCAAGGTTTTAAGGGATATGGGGCTACGGCGGGTATATGGAGTTAGGTCACAGATCAGCCATGATCTCATTGAGTGGCGGAACAGGCTCGAGGGGCTAAATGGTCTACTCCTGTTCCTATGTTCCTACTTTTTGAAATATATACACATAAATTGTAATTTTTGTCACGCCAGGTTTCCAAAGCCCTAGAACATGCAAGCTAGATTCAATTGGTGTTAATCAGATATAAAGACCCCCTCAATGACTTGGACTTGAGCCAGTGAATCACTAAGCAACACAGACCAGGAAAATCCCAAGTTTGATCACCAGTCTGTTGCTCAGTTTTCCTGATCTCAGCCAGGATGGTTACAATTTGGCCCCAGCACCCAAGTTAGGGAGGGGAAAAATGTCAGTTAGAGTTCCCACTCCCCATAGTGTCTAGAAACCCTTGCTGGAGATGCAAGGGTTATGAAAGTAACATGGGGCAAAAATGGGGATGGGCACATTTGTTTTTTTAAAAACAAATAAGCTATAAAAGGCTAAAGGACAACTCTCCGTACTAATTTTAATATAAGGTACTTTCATTGTTCTGACACCATCTCTTTGTACAGATACAATAAGAGGCCTTGCAAATTAACACTGATGAAGCTTTTAATAATTGTCCCAAAATCTCCATTACATGGTCTGCCTTGAGGTCTCTGCATGCTTTATAACCCAAGCACCTGCATAGCTATTTGCAACCTTTAGTAGAGTATAAATACAAACTGTGCAATGAAGCTCTCATTCTGGCCTTCTGCTGCCCGGTCCTGACAGGTGGGACTAATGGCAAATGAAGCTCCAAAGGCTGAAGGTGAAGAACAGCTAAGTTTCAAAGCCCGATTACAACTCGTTTTTTAAATTAGTTTTCTTGCTCTTTTTAATTTCCTAAACAGAATGTTAACCGTAGACTGAAGTAAAAACAAGCCCATTAATTAGATTTTGCTGAAACAGGTGCACATGCAAACCTTTTCAAACATGAAGCACTTGTTAATGATTAGACTACATTTTATTCTCTATTTGTTTCCTTCTCATTGCTATCTCTTCCCACCTCCACTCCCAAAACCCTCTCATGTCATGCACCACTCTTTAGGTAACTTGATAGAGTTTTTTGATCAGGTAACAGAGAGGGTTGATGAGGGCACTGCAGTTGATGATGTGTATATGGACTTTCAAAAGGTGTTTGATGAAGTGCCACATAATAGGCATGTCAGCACAATTGACGCCCATGGAATAAAAGGGGCAGTGGCAGCATGGATACAAAATTGGCTAAGTGACAGGAAATAGAGGGTAGTGGTGAACAGTTGTTTTTCAGACTGGAGGAAGATATACAGTAATGTTCCCCAGGGGTCAGTACTAGGACCACTGCTTTTTTGTGTGTATATATATATATATATATATATATATATGACTTGGACTTGGACTTGGGTGTAACAGGGCACAATTTCAAAATCTGCAGATGACAAAACTTGGAAGTGTAGTAAACAGTGAAGAGGATAGTAATAGACTTCAAGAGGGCATAGACAGGCTGGTGGAATGGGCGGATACATGGCAGATGAAATTTAACACAGAAGTGCAGAGTGATACACTTTGGCAGGAAGAATGAGGAGAGGCAATATAAAGTAAATGGTACAATTCTAAAGGAGGTGCAGGAACAGAGAGACCTGGGTATATGTGCACAAATCTTCGAAGGTGGCAGGACAGGTTGAGAAAGCGGTTAAAAAAGCATATGGGATCCTGGGCTTTATAAAAAGAGGCATGGAGTACAAAAGCAAGGAAGTTACGTTGAACCTTTATAAAATACTGGGTCGGCCACAGCTGGAGTATTGTGTCCAATGCTGGGCACCGCACATTAGGAAGGCTGTGAAGGCCTTACAGAGGGTGCAGAAAGGATTTACTAGAATGGTTCCATGGATGAGGGACTTCAGTTACGTGGAGAAGCCGGGGTTGCTCTCCTTAGAGCAGAGAAGGTTAAGCGTAGATTTGCTAGAAGTGTTCAAAATGATGAAGGGTTTAGATAAAGTAAATAAAGAGAAACTGTTCCCATTGGTGGAAGGTTCGAGAACCAGAGGAGACAGATTTACGGTGATTGGCAAAAGAACCAAAGGCGACACGAGGCAAAACTTTTTTAGGCAGCAAGTAGTTATGAACTGGAATGCACTGCCTGAAAGGGTGGTGGAAGCAGATTCAATCGTGGCTTTCAGAAAGGAATTGGATAAGGACTTGAAGGGAAAAAATTTGCAGAGCTATGGGGAAAGAGTGGAGGAATGGGACTAACTGGACTGCTCTTACAAAGAGCCGGCACGGGATCAATGGGCCGAATGGCCTCCTTCTGTGCTGTAACAATTATATGATTCTAACTGACCTGCTCTCTGAATTCCTCAAAGCTAGTCTTGTACCAACCATTAGGAAACAGATGCATGACTAGGGTGAATTCCTACCAAATTCCCACTACCAGCATCCCAGGGAGGAGAAAGACATGTGAATATGGACCCAGGAAGGTATACACCATGTACATAAATTTATTTCAGCATCGCCTTGGCTGTGGCAGGGAAAGTCAATTGGAAGAGTTTGGAAAGTCAACTCATTTTCATGCTAACACTGTTCATATGTATTTTTCCACTGATTCAAAAGAGAGAAAGTGGCATTTATAGTGATGTCTATAAGGTTGGCATCAATGCTCAAATTTAGAGGATGTCAATTTGGCAGTTTGGGTGGGGGGGGGGGGGGGGGGAAGAGAAAGAGTGGGAAGAGTGAAAAGAGAAAGAAAATAATTGATTACCTGCCGTTTTCACAAATCTAAATTTGCTCGCTACAACCTACCATTCAGTGAACATATTACACAGGAAGATCATTTGATCATCAGCATGCTACATACTGCAATTACAGCAAGTAGATGTTGTGAGGATATCATATAGCAGGTACATGGTATAAGGATATCCTATAGCAAAGATTCCAGAGATATGAGACATGTGGGTTAAATAATTTCAAAGGCTTTTTCTTTCCCTGAAACAGACAGGCTTAAATTATGAGGAAGCAATAGAACATTTCTCAATGATATTCTCCCTTTCTCCCCTCCCCCAGTACTAGTTGTATGACTGTGTGCTGCCTTTACCATTGATAGTCAAGTTCCGCACCCATGAGGACGGCCTCAACCGGGATCTTGGGTTCATGTCACGCTACACGTAACCCCACCAGCGAAAAAAAGTTATCTGTTTTTAATACAACGGGTCATTCTCTCTCTTTCTCTTCCTTTCGGATGTTTCTCTCTCTCTCTGTCTTTTGTTCTGGCCATTTGTATATTCGGTGATCCTGCATGTAACATCTCTCTGTCTGAACGCTTTGATTGCCTTGACAACGGGCAGGTATTGTTCTCTGACTATAAATGCAGTAACCTTCAAGGAATCCCACATTTCACCTGACGAAGGAGAAAGCCTCCGAAAGCTTGTGATTTTCAAATAAAACTGTTGGACTATAACCTAGTGTTATAAGATTCCTTACATTTACCACCAGAGTCATCAGAGAGCCCATCAATGGGCATTTTTCAGCAGCACTCTGAACAAATGCCACTTTTCCCACTTTTGCTCAAACTATATTTGTACATCAGAAGTGAGCTTTCTTTTTGCCTCTTGGGAAGCTCTTTATATCAGAGGACACAGCCTGCAATGAAGGCTTTGAACGCATCCCTGCCCAGCATTAGCCCTGCATCCATTCACTAAACCTAAGCAAACTGGTTTGTTAACCAGAAGCAGGCCTCTCTCTACACTTGTTCACGAAGGGTACAATTAGATCACGTGATTAGCTGCAGTGTCAAATATCAGTAAGTACACTAAACCCTCTCCATAAAGCTGTCTTAAGCAGCTATATGAGAAACAGGTTACAGCAAAGACCATGTTGCAGAGGGTGTTTTATATGTTCTCTGTATTAATGAGAGCCATAAACACTGCATGTTATATCACAAGCTATAGTATAATGATGAACAAATGGGCTATTTTCATTAGCCAATCCAAGTCGCCATTTCTGAGCAGCAAAGCTGTTGCACATTTATAAATACATTGTACAACACAAATATATTCAAAATAATGAAATGCTCCTACCAATTACATTAGTGAAAGCAATTCATGGGATTTGAATAATACCTTCACAATGGTAATCAACAGGTCATTCCAAAGATGCACACATAGCCTGGTTCCACCAAAGACCAAGAACATCCTGCACAAATCAAATACACAACACAAAAATCTGAACTGCACAATATAATAAAGTCAAGGACCATCACCCTTTTAACTTGAGATATAGTAGTGGCTGAACAGGGAGCAGAGCTTAACAAGGATGACCCATATTTTCTAAATTGGGGTGTCCAAACTTTTTGTCTGAGCGCCACATACCTGCGCATCAATGAATTCAGGGGCCACATTTAAATCCATGTTCCCATTAATTTGCACACATCTCAAGTTGCTGACAGATTAACAGATCTTGGGGTTCTGAGTGAAGATTTATCGAACAATGCTAAAAATGACCTTTTGTAAACCTCCAGGCCAACAAAATTCAAAAAGGACAAAACATCAAATAAGAAACAGTGTCGAGTTGCTGGGCTCTAAGGTCTGGATTGCGAGGACTCAGGAACCACCCGTGGCCCTAGAGTCACAGGCTGAACACCACTGCTCTAAAAGGTTTGACTGGTTTATTTTCCTCCTTGCAAAACAGCCATTCTAATCAGTGGTGGCATACCGCTCAACTAGACAACCATAGCTATGATGTTCCACACGACAAGTCCCCAGTCTCATTGTACCATTAATGGAATAGAGGAAGCAGAAATAAATTAAGAGGCTTCTGGGCAATTTTCATTCTGTATTCAGCATAGGACTGGGTGTAGCGTGTGCCAAAAGAACCACCAAAAGGAGGAGGGACTAGATAGATTAATATTTGAAGAATGCAGTATTACTTCAGTATTGACAATGGTGCAAGCAGAAGCCAGGTTTTCAGTCCTTGCACTGTTATGATGTTGGGGGAGGTAGGTCTCCATACGTAGACTCAAAAAACACACATTCAAGGAAATCATTACATTGTAAAGAATGAAGCAGTCGTCTTCGGCCCTGCCACAAACTCCGCTCCTTCGTCACCGATTCCATCCCCTCCGCAGCCACTGGCTCGGGATGTTGAAATTGTAAATAATCTGGTACAGCCTATTTGACCCCAAGCTGGGCTTCCAATCCCACATTCTCTGCATTACGAAGACTGCCTACGTCCACCTCTGCAATATCACCCGTTTCCGTCCCTGTCTCAGCCCATCTGCTGCTGAAATCTTCATCTATGCTTTTGTCATCTCCAGACTCAACTATTCCAATGCTCTCCTGGCTGGCCCCACTCCCTTTGCCCCAGCACTGGCAGCCGTCCCTTCTGGAAGTCCCTCCTTAAACTTCTTTGCCTCTCCACCTCTCTGTCATCCTTCAAGACCCTCCTTAAAACTTATCTCTTTGACTAAGCTTTTAGCCACCCCTCTTAATATCTCCCCATTTGGCTTGGTTATCAATTTTTGTCTGATTGTGCTGCTGTGAAGCACCTTGGGACATTTTCCAATATGTTAAAGGTGCTATATAAATAAATGCAAGATGGTGGTGGTGTAATGTGATGCCTCAGATATAAGATTAACTCCCTAGCTTGCTCACAGTTCTATCAACATGGAGTTGGCAAAATGATTGCAATTTCAAATTGGTGAACTTTCCTCGAGAGAATACAACACTTATCCAAAAGGCTACAAAGAATGTTGGTATTATAGTAGAGAGAAAAAGCACCAGCTTGGAGATCCATTTATCAAAATTGAATTAACTACAACATACTTCACAAACTGACAGCAGCAATCCCAACGTGTAGGCAGAAGAATCGATCCTCCACTCCCAAATTTAAAACATACTTTTTACAGTAGTAAATACAAAATCAAAATGTGATTATTTCAGTGGGATTGTTTTGACTTGCGCACATAATCTAGGCCAGCACATCAGTGCTACATTGTCAGAGGTGCTGTCTTTTGGATGAGATAGCAGACCGAGGACCTGTCTCCCTGTGCAGGTGCACGTAAATGATCCCATGACATTATTCAAAGAGGAGCAGGGGAAACCTCCCTATGTCCTGGTCAACATTTGTCCTTCAACCAACATCACCAAATACCAATAAACTAGTCAGCACCGCAGTGCTGTTTGTGGGACCTTGCTGTGCACAAACTGACTGCTGCGTTTACCTACTTAATAACATTATTACACTTCAAAAGTAATTAATTCCCTATGAAATCACTTTGGGACATTGAGGTCATGAAAAATGAATACACACACACAGTTTTTTTTGTGAAACCAGTTCAGTAATAACCCCAGGACTGCACCAGAGACAGAAGGTAAAGAGTGGAAGACAGAACAAAGAAAAAATAAATCACAGACAGCAATATTAGCGATTGAAAAAAAATATTCTGCAACATATGCTAAAAAGCAAGCAAGCTTTGGCATTCATATTCCAGATGTAAAATATCCCCATTTCCTTTTGGCACTAAAATATAAACTTTGCTCATGGCTGTAAAGCACTTTTCACTACTGGCAATTGCAGCCTCAAGTACATTAGTACACTTCCCTTGAGTGCATACAGTAAGACATTTACCCAACAGTATGTTGGCAAGCAAAATACTTTAAACCCACTACCCAGTAATGCCATGAGCTAATTGCAAGCCTGATTTGCTTTAGGTACCTGCCACTTTCAAAATGCTGAATTTCAGCAATGTACAGATGGTGCAACACACACAGGAGAAGGTAAAATTACATTTGCTAAAGACATTATACACCAAAAAAAATCTCATGAGCACTAATTACTGCCAATGACTATCTTCAGCTACATAGACGTGTAGATACCACAGCTAAATTCACGACCATATGAACCATTTTCAGATTCTGGGCAACACTTCTGCTGGAGAATGCATCCACACTTAGGGGAGGAAAAAAAAAGGAAAAACCAAAATAAGCCGTGCACCGGTGGAAAAGGCGCTTAATTTATCCAATTTAATAAAGCCTGCTGCACATTGGGGGAGGAGGTGGAATATGCGTCTGAATCTCCTTGACTGGGGTCAGTTTCATTTTACAAATCAGGTAGGAGAGGTACTTTCCCTCCCCAAGAAAAAACAGGAAGTCTGTTGCTACAGTTTTCTTGGAAGATGCAGCAGCAGGATTGTGTGTGTGCATTTAGAGTGTTGTGAAGTAGAATGGTTTGGGAGGTGGCGGGGCGGGGGATGATGATGATGATGATGATGATGGCGGCATCAGGTCGCAGCATACGTTCTTCTACCGATTTTTTAAAAAGCACACAAAACTAGATCGCCTTCATTGAAAAATTATTTTTCCCCCTTTTTCAAATCCTCGTAAAACAAAACACAATTTTCACAATCAAAGCAAGGCAGTTTATCGAGGCACAAATCTGCTTGTTGCTAAGACGGCATTCACATAGAAAATATGGTCTGATAACAGAGGCCACCACTACAAAAGACGCAGCAAAGGTCACCTATTCCCCTGACAAGCAGCGAACAGACTTGCAGCCCTGAGCAGAATGTCTGTGCTCGAGTTACAGATCCACTATGCATCACCAGCGCTAGGCTGCAGCACAGGCAGCTAACCTAATTCTTTACACAGTGCATACGCTTAGGCCCCACTGGCAAGCAAGTCTAGGAGAAGCAAGCAGAGAGGGGTTTGGGTTTCAGCATCTGCTCCATTTCTGAACTGGTTCCTGCTGCTTAAACTAATTGCCTTGCCTTAATTGTTGGATATAGAAACATGTATGTTTCTGGTAGAAAATAGTCTTCAATTAAAGCCAATTATTCCAAGAATCTCTTCAACTCTGTCGTTGACAAGCCTACAGCTTTACAAAAAATTGTGAACAGCAGACCAATATTCTGGAAATCTATTAGGTTTCTTGTTAAAAATCACAACGTCAGGGTAAAAGAATTCCAAGATTTTTGAGTGAGAATAAAAGGGTAAAAAAAATGGAAATAAAAGAAGACAGACCTGCATTTATATAGCACCTTTAAAGCTAACAAAGTACTTTTTTGAAGCATAGTCACTGTTGTAATGTAGGAAACGCAGCAGCCAAAATTATGCACAGCAAGTTCCCATAAACAGCAATAAGATAATGACCAGATTTAGTGATGTTGGTCGAGGGATAAATATTGGCCAGGACATCGGGGAGAACTCCCCTGCTCTTCTTCGAAATAGTGCTGTGGGATCTTTTACGTCCACCTGAGATGGCAGGCAAGATTTAACGTCTCATCCGAAAGACGGCCTAGATTTTGTGCTCAAGTCTCTAGAGTGGGATTTGAACCTTCTGACTCAGAGGCAAGAGTGCTACCCACTAAACCACAGCTAACACTAGTTAGAAATAGGATACTTTTTAGGTTCTGTACTGTTGTGCAACAGTTCAGAAACACCCTACTCAGGCAGACATGAAAACTAACCCGGCAAGCAGACCCTTCCAATGAGTCACTACTGCTCTTTGTGCAAAAAGGACCTGTACTATACAAGTGCTTTGCAGATGGGAGAAAAAGTGCATTGGAATCATTTAATGTATTATAGAATCATAGACGTTTACAACATGGAAACAGGCCCTTCGGCCCAACATGTCCATGTCGCCCAGTTTATACCACTAAGCTAGTCCCAATTGCCTGCACTTGGCCCATATCCCTCTATACCCATCTTACCCATGTAACTGTCCAAATGCTTTTTAAAAGACAAAATTGTACCCGCCTCTACTGCCTCTGGCAGCTCGTTCCAGACACTCATCACCCTTTGAGTGAAAAAATTGCCCCTCTGGACCCTTTTGTATCTCTCCCCTTTCACCTTAAATCTATGCCCCCTCGTTATAGACTCCCCTACCTTTGGGAAAAGATTTTGACTATCTACCTTATCTATGCCCCTCATTATTTTATAGACTTCTATAAGATCACCCCTTAACCTCCGACTCTCCAGGGAAAAAAGTCTCAGTCTATCCAACCTCTCCCTATAAGTCAAACCATCAAGTCCCGGTAGCATCCTAGTAAATCTTTTCTGCACTCTTTCTAGTTTAATAATATCCTTTCTATAATAGGGTGACCAGAACTGTACACAGTATTCCAAGTGTGGCCTTACTAATGTCTTGTACAACTTCAACAAGACATCCCAACTCCTGTATTCAATGTTCTGACCAATGAAACCAAGCATGCCGAATGCCTTCTTCACCACCCTATCCACCTGTGACTCCACTTTCAAGGAGCTATGTACCTGTACTCCTAGATCTCTTTGTTCTCTAACTCTCCCCAATGCCCTACCATTAACGGAGTAGGTCCTGGCTCGATTCGATCTACCAAAATGCATCACCTCACATTTATCTAAATTAAACTCCATCTGCCATTCATCGGCCCACTGGCCCAATTTATCAAGATCCCGTTGCAATCCTAGATAACCTTCTTCACTGTCCACAATACCACCAATCTTGGTATCATCTGCAAACTTACTAACCATGCCTCCTAAATTCTCATCCAAATCATTAATATAAATAACAAATAACAGCAGACCCAGCACCGATCCCTGAGGCACACCGCTGGTCACAGGCCTCCAGTTTGATAAACAACCCTCTACAACCACCCTCTGTCTTCTGTCGTCAATCCAATTTTGTATCCAATTGGCTACCTCACCTTGGATCCCGTGAGATTTAACCTTATGTAACAACCTACCATGCGGTACCTTGTCAAAGGCTTTGCTAATGTCCATGTAGACCACGTCTACTGCACAGCCCTTATCTATCTTCTTGGTTACCCCTTCAAAAAACTCAATCAAATTCGTGAGACATGATTTTCCTCTCACAAAACCATGCTAACTGTTCCTGATCAGTCCCTGCCTCTCCAAATGCCTGTAGATCCTGTCTCTCAGAATACCCTCTAACAACTTACCCACTACAGATGTCAGGCTCACCGGTCTGTAGTTCCCAGGCTTTTCTCTGCCTCCCTTCTTAAACAAAGGCACAACATTTGCTACCCTCCAATCTTCAGGCACCTCACCTGTAGCTGTCGATGATTCAAATATCTCTGCTAGGGGACCCGCAATTTCCTCCCTAACCTCCCATAACGTCCTGGGATACATTTCATCAGGTCCCGGAGATTTATCTACCTTGATGCGCGTTAAGACTTCCAGCACCTCCCTCTCTGTAATATGTACATTCCTCAAGACATCACTATTTATTTCCCCAAGTTCCCTAACATCCATGCCTTTCTCAACCGTAAATACCGATGTGAAATATTCATTTAGGATCTCACCCATCTCTTGTGGTTCCGCACATAGATGACCTTGTTGATCCTTAAGAGGCCCTACTCTCTCCCTAGTTACTCTTTTGCCCTTTACGTATTTGTAGAAGCTCTTTGGATTCTCCTTTGCCTTATCTGCCAAAGCAACCTCATGTCCCCTTTTTGCCCTCCTGATTTCTCTCTTAACTCTACTCCGGCAATCTCTATACTCTTCAAGGGATCCACTTGATCCCAGCTGTCTATGCATGTCATATGCCTCCTTCTTCTTTTTGACTAGGGCCTCAATCTCCCGAGTCATCCAAGGTTCCCTACTTCTACCAGCCTTGCCCTTCACTTTATAAGGAATGTGCTTACCCTGAACCCTGGTTAACACACTTTTGAAAGCCTCCCACTTACCAGACGTCCTTTTGCCTGCCAACAGACTCTCCCAATCAACTTCAATTAAACCTTATAATATTTGAGAAAGAATTCTATGTACGTTTGTACAGAGGGATGACAAGAATGGAACGCTTTGGGCTTCTGGGTCATCAATTATTCCCAGGCCAGATTAGGAATGAGCAAAAAATACAAAATACTGGTCCCTCTACTCTGCTCCAACAACCCACTTGGCCCAACCTCAACAGCAATCATTCCCTTTTTTAAAAAAATTCGTTCATGAGACGTGGGCGTCGCTGGCAAAGCCACCATTTATTACCCATCCCTAATTGCCCTTGAGAAGGGAGTGGTGAGCTGCCTTCTTGAACCATTGCAGTTCAGGTGGTGAAGGTTCTCCCACAGTGCTGTTAGGTAGGGAGTTCCAGGATTTTGACCCAGTGACGATGAAGGAACGGCGATATATTTCCAAGTCGGGATGGTGTGTGGCTTGGAGGGGAACGTGCAGGTGGTGTTGTTCCCATGTGCCTGCTGTCCTTGTCCTTCTAGGTGGTAGAGGTCGTGGGTTTGGGAGGTGCTGTCGAAGAAGCCTTGGCGAGTTGCTGCAGTGCCTGTCACTGTATCAGTGTGACACTCCAATTCCCCACACTACACCAACCATCCTTGTGGCCCAAGTGAGATTTAGTACCAAATCAGGATTCATTTTCGTCAGTGAGCTGGGTTCAAATGGAGAGAGCGAGAGAGAGAGAGAGAGAGAAACTGAAGTTCCACCCCAGCAATTTAGACTAGATTTAAACCCCCCCCTTTACCTCCAATCTGAGAGCACGGTGCTGTAGTCTAATCCAATGCATTTTCCAGTCAACTTAAGAGATTTACTAGACATTAAAACACATGTAGGATTGGAGAAGATGCCTAACTAAAGTATATGTATTTTCAGTGCTAGACTAGATAGTAGACGCAAATTCATTTCTTCCAGGTGAAGTCCACAGGCATCTGGTAAATTTTTAGAACAAATTTAGCAGGCAAATTCTGTGACAATTCAACCCAAAAGGTATTATGATAAAAAGTCAGGCAGTCTGCACGTTTTACAGTAACGTGAGGAGAGTAGTTCCAAAATGAAATTCTTTATTTTTAAATATCTGCCTTCAAGTCACCTCACGTACAAAAGAAATTAGTCACCACTTTCTGCTCTAAAGACAGTTGGGATACCAAGTCAATTTTACAACGTAGTAAAAACTTCAACCAATACAGAAAAGCAATGCCAGATTGTCACGTTAAGAGTCAAATTGATGACTTTTAAAAAAACTTTCATGTCCTCAGGACGTCCCAAAGCACTTTACAACCAATGATTTACTATTGGAGTGTAGACACTTGTGTAGAGAAATTTGGCAACCAATCTGGACACAGCAAGGTCCCACAAACAGCACCGCTCTACCTTGGCTGGACTGTAGGAAAATAACTGGCTTTTTAAAAAAAAGGTGCAGAATACCATGGATGCTGGAAATCAGAAATAAAAAAAAAGAAAATGCTAGAAACACACAGCAGGTCAAGCAGCATCTGTGGAGAGAGAAAGGTTGTGAATCTTTGGAATTCTCCACCCTACAGGGCTGAGTCGTTGAATATATTCAAGGCTGAGATAGATTGATTTTTGGACTCCAGGGGAATCAGGGATATGGGGATCGGGCAGGAAAGTGGAGTTGAGGTCGAAGAGCAGTCAGGATCTGATTGAATGGCAGAGCAGGCTCGAGGGGCCGTATGGCCGACTCCTGCTCCTATTTCTTAAGTTTCAGATCGATGACCTTGAATCAGAACTGGACAAAAGGTCATCGACCTGAAATGTTAACTCTGTTTCTCTCTCCACAGATGCTGCCTGACCTGCTGAGTGTTTCCAGCAGAATTACTTTAGCTGAGCTATCCCATGTCAGGCTAGCTAATTTTTTTTTAAAATCAAAAAATATCCATCACCACCAGAGAGCAACAAAAATGGTAATTTAAGCACCTCTGTTGCCCTGCATGTATTTTTAAATGCCGCTATCTAAATCTGCCTCACGGGACTTCAAAAGGATGTATAAATTCAAAAAGCAATGTTCTTTTAGAAGATTTTGTCTAGCAGTAAGCAGTGCTAAAATTCAATTTTTCATAGCTATAAAACTTGGGCTGCACTCTATATATAGATAGCTGTTTTGAACTGAATCTTAGTGCCCAGCTGGCACTCAGCAACACTGCAATCCAGAACTTTCCATGGCTAATTTACATACAGTATGCAAAAATAGTAATTGGCTCCACTATTACTAGATCCAGCTTGTAGCGTCATTTTGGATCAGTTGGTATCACTCTTGCCCGAGTAAAACGGTTGTGGGTTCAAGCCCCACTCAAGGACTTGAGCACATAATCTGGGCCAACAGTTCAATGCAGTAATGAGGGTGTGCTGCATTGTTGGATGTACCATTAAACGTTAAACCGATTCCTAGTCATATCCCGTGGCACCATTTCTACAACCAGAAGACATGGGCTCGAGTTGAGGAAAGGGAAGGTGCACAGTTGATATTTAACTACTTGAAGCAGAGGGCAGTGAATATAAGGAGCAGACTGCCCAGTGGAGCCAGATGGTGTGAAAAAGTTTAAGGGAGAACTGGATAGATATTAAGGAGTGTGGGAGGTTGAGAAATATTAGTTTTTTTTTTGAGACTGGCCAGATGGACTAGCTTACAGTTAGGGAGAGTTAAAAAGTTAGGATTTTTTTTTTATAAAACTAGTGCTGAGAACGTTAAGGGGTTGCCTGATTGAAATCAGCAAGATTAAGAAGGGTGAGAGGAGGTGAATAGTGATGGATTGTTTCCACTGGTTGGGGTGATGGTAACAAAAGGGCACATATTCAAGATATGAACATATCAACAATAACGCGACAGGAAAAGACCCCCTGGTCCATCCAGCCTGTCGCATCACAATATATGCACTCCCCACCCCACCCAAAACCATGTGATCTCCTGGGAGGAGTGAAAAAAATGGCCAATTTGGGGCAGGGGCGAAAACAAAAATCAGGAAAATTCCTCTCCGACGCCCCCCCCCCTTACCTTTGGCAATCAAAAGTAGTCCAGGAGATCACAAAAAGAATTAATGGGTGTGGTTAGAGATTATTTCTTTACACAGGGGGTGGTTAGAAACGTGGGATTCTCTGCCACAAACCACTGTTGAAGCACAAACCATAAATTCTTATAAAAAGGAATTAGATAATTGCTTCAAAAAGAGGAATATTAACGGGTATTGGGGGGGGGGTGGAAAGCAGGACAATATAATTAGATTAGGTGGGCTATAAATTGGGCCACGTAGCACCCGTTTTTCAGGCACTTTGCGGCCTCCTGAGGTCCCAAAATGGCGTTCGGAATGCACGTGCACAACATGAGCCAGACGCCATCTTGGTAAAGGGGTTTGCGCAGGCGCAGGTAACGAATGCCGGCAGCATGTAAAGTAAGGAGAATATGCATTAGATAAGTGTACAACGCTGATTTAAAAAGGATAGATACCATTTTGGCACTCAACGCACCAGCCAACTGTCTTAACCATGGTCGGGCTGAACATGTCATAGGCGGCCTGGAGGACCCCCCACCAGCATTATTTAAAGGGGCCATACAGGATTTACATGTTAGTTGTTGGATTATTGCTTTTGGCTGCTGATGCATTGGTACCTGTTTTTGGAGGCCTCCTATACTTGAATAATAGGATGAGGGGACATAGCCTAAAAATTGGAGCCAGGACTTGCAGGAGTGAAGTTAGAATACGCTTCAAAACGCAAAGGGTGGTAGAAGTTCAGAACGCTCTACTGCAAACGGCAGTTGATGCTAGCTTAATTGTTAATTTTAAATCTGAGATTGATAGATTTTTGTTAATCAAGGGTATTAAGGGATATGGGGCTAAGGCAGGTATATGGAGTTAGGTCACAGATCAACCATGATCTCACTGAATGGCAGAACAGGCTCATGGGGCTAAACGCCACTACCACTTGCTGCCTCCTGTTATGCGCCACCTTCTCCTGCAAGAATGTGGGTCGTGTGTCGGTGAGTGTTCTGCAGGATGTTTGGGGGATATGCTTGTCATGATTGAATAACTGCCAGTGTCCGTGCGTTGTGAGTGCGCAACTTGCAAAGGTGGTATTGTGTGAGGGTGAGAGGAAGCATCTGATTGGAAGTGTTGAGTACTGATTGAAAGAATTTGCTATGTGAGTGATGGGGCTGTAGTGTGTGAGCAGTGGATAGGAGATGCCACTTGACCTCACTCACTTTGACCACTCATGTCAAAGCATTGAACTTCTTCCTGCACTGCATCCGTGTTCGCGGTGCTATGCGCCTGGCATCGCCTTCGTCCCCTACTGCCTCTTGAGCCTATGTCTGGAGGGCCTGTTGCCCCTCTGCGGATATAGGATGCCCCTCCTTCTGTCCACCTCTTGCACCAAGGCCTCTAGTGCATCATCAGAGAACCTTGGTGCACGCTCTCACACAGGCCTGGTACAAACTCAGATCAGCAGGTTGGTTAGGTCTGGCGTGCAGATTGGAGGATGTGGGATTTAGTAGTGCGCAACCTTTATTCAATGTTTTAACATAACTCATCAGTTTGTAAACAT
Source organism: Heptranchias perlo (assembly GCF_035084215.1). Lineage (NCBI taxonomy): Eukaryota > Metazoa > Chordata > Chondrichthyes > Hexanchiformes > Hexanchidae > Heptranchias > Heptranchias perlo. The sequence continues at coordinate 33,591,179 of NC_090326.1, read as the reverse complement.
AGGGACGGGACCTGCATCTGTGTTTCACATGTGCGATGTCTGATCTCCGTTCAGACTCTGTGCGGACCCATCTCTTATATTTTGCACGAGGTGCAGGCTGCCTTTAAGAGGTGGGCTTTCTCTGCTGGTGACAACATCGCAGACAGGCCTGGCTGCTACACTACAATCAGGTAAATGAGGCGGCAGCACAAATCTCACGTGCTGCCTGCATCGGAACCACCGGGTGCAGGCTAATTGCGCACCACGATGCCCGCGCCCGGATTCGGGGGTTAAACAATATAACCCCCGGTGTCTCGTGTGAAGAAAGTCACCGGTATAGACTTATGCTGTAATAAGCTATGTGTCTGTGGCTGAAGACTCTTCAGATCCAGTACTTTCTCACCTTCTTATTTGAAGAGGAGCACAGGAAGTTCTCCCCCTATCCTGGCCATCATTCCTCGCTCAACCAATACCACCAAAAAACAGATTAACTGGTCAATGTGTTTCATTTGCCGGTTGCCAGACCTTGGCGTGGTGCAATTGGCTGCTGTGTTTGGCTACAAAAGCTGGAGCTGAAACACTTTGGAATGCCCTGAAGGATTTGCTAAGTTGCTATATAAATGCAAGGTCTTTATTTCTCTTGCTTCCTCACACTAGATGTGCAATAATTTGCAGAAGAAAGAAAAGATTAAATCAAAACTGTGCCAAGTCTGAAGAACTACAAGGACGTGCTGAGCACCACATGAAGCAGCAGGCCTCCATCGCTAAACTGCAGCAGGCACACTTGTCTAAAGAGAAAGGGCTGTAGTCAATCAGTTGAGGATTGTTGGTCTGTTTAAACCATTCCGGCTCCACAGTAATTACACTCCAGCACTCAGCAGATTGATATGGTCAAGCTTAAACTTGCAGTGCATTAGTCATAATTAAAAATGGATCATACAGGTCATTTTGGACTCTGTCCAACAATCTGTCCTGTTGACTTCCTGCAAAATCTCCCCCCAATCCCCATAATCATTATTGCTTGAACACGGCAGTGAGAATGTGTCAGACGCCCTCAATTAGGCATTTGGTAAGTGTAGAATTTTACACTAAAATAATAGCAAAATAAAATCCCAGTGTAACAACATTCATGCAAGGCTTTTGGTCCAGAAACTCATCTGCAATCCTGTTCAGACAGTAAACCTCCAGCATCAGTGACTGCAGCTGTGCAAAACACACAAAAGTGTGCTCAACATACTACACATGCAACTATCAGAGCGAACCCCAGAAACCAGTCAGCTTAAACGGGTTAAAAATTTGACTTAGAGCTCCCCCCCCACCCCGTCTCAGCTTGTTTAGCTACAGAGACAAAAAAGGTTCCAAGTTAGTTAAGTTCAGTCAGGGCAGTGTTAGAGGTGTTACAATTGGATTCAACAATCCGGCTTAAGGAAAGCAGGAATAACAAAAGTGTTCCTGATCGATATTCACTGGCCTCACGCTGGTGTGCATGTGGACAGTGGATAAAGGCAGCAAGGTTGGGTTCAATGCCAAGGCTCATACATCTCAATTTTGGCCATTCGGGAGGGGAGAGAAGGGGGGGGAATGAGTTGAAAGAAGTAGAGATGGAGAAAGAGGATGGGCAAAGGAAAGGAGGAAGGGAGAGGAAAGGCGAAAGCACATTCACATAGCAGCTTTCAAGATCACAGGACAACCCAAAGTGCTTCATTGCCATTAAATTATTTTGTTGAAGTGTACTCACTGTAGGCAAATCAATTTGAACACAAAGTCTCACAAACAGTAAATGAGAGAAGTATATAAAAGAGATATTTAATAAACACCACAAAGGTCACACTACTGCCAGTGCAGCACCTTTACTGACCACAGTTAGCCCTGGGCATGTGCTAAGATCCAGGAAAATAAGGGTATTCCTGGCTGCTGTTCTAAAAAGGAATTTTGTCAGTTTTGCATTTCTCTGGCCACTATCTGCAGGAGACCTGGGCTACAGAATCACAGCAGTCGAAGATCAATATAAAAGCAGCTTTTGGCTCATTGAATAAGCTGAAGCCATTTGACATTGCAACAGGAGAAAGTCACTTGCCTCACTCTGGTCAGCATTTCCAGCAGTTGTGAAAATCTGCTCTGGTAAAAGTGGCACCTGCAAAGTCAGAACGGACCTCAAACACCCCATATCACATAGGCGGTTCAGAGTTTAACGCAACATTATATTACAATGTTTGTCAAATAGGAGGAGAGATTTCAAATGCTACAAGTAAACCTCTAAAGCTGTAATATATACCTTAAATTGGCTAAATATTGACTTTATGTAATTGAGTTTCAATCGCAGGTTATAGAGAGCAGTATTCAACATCTTTCCCTCACTAATGGAGACAGATTTCAGAACCTCATATGTAAAACAGCCAATTTTGACTCCTGTTGTAGGCAAATGCAGCAGCCAATCTGCACACAGCAAGGACCCACAAATAGCAAATGCAATGATGACCAGTTAATCTGTTTTTGGTGTTGGCTGAAGGACAAATGTTCGACAGGAAATGGGGAGAATTCTCCAAATAATTCTGAGATGTTTCAACGACCACCTGAACGGACTAGCCAGGATGGTTTAATATCTCGTCCAAAAGTCAGCACCTCCGACAATGCAGCACTGAAATATCAGTCTAAGACCCGTCGTGGGGATCCAATGACATAATATTCTAAGTCAGAGGAAAGAGTGCTACTAATGATCCAAGTTGGTGGTTGCGGCTATGGATAGAGATTGCAGCACAGCAGAAAATTTGATCAAAAACTCCTTGTGAGCTATTTACTGCAAAGCCTGCCTATTTATTCACCAGAGCCATTCTACTGCTCGCCATTCAGTTGGAAATAAGGTTCCCTTCCAAACACTATAAGCCCACTGATAGGTTGTGTTTCACTCACTCTGCCCCATTCTTTACTCAGTGGAGCATAACTCGGTGATAGAAAAGTGAATGAAGAGCAGGGCTGGTAAAAGCTGCACAAGTCGATACAAATTTTTGCAATTACACAGTTAATGTTTTACTGCCAAGCAAGGCCTGTACCACAGTATACCTCGCTTTCGTGTCTCACGTCTAAGTTAAATGAGAAATGATCCTTCAGATATGTAACAAAACGGAGGCTTTTGATTTCACTTCCAATTTGCTGAACTTGTATGATAGCATTTACAAATTCTGCGAATGTGTGCTTTTCAGAAAATACCTAAGGAACACTAATTGAACCCGCGGAGTTTGAATTTCCTCTTTGGCTTTCAAAATAACCCCACACACATGGTTTCTAATTTCCAAGTATAGTACCTTCTGTGCATTTACCAATGTTAGACATGCAAAGTATAATTAAACACACTGCACAGAATCAGAGAATGCTTAAAATTCAGTAGTCTCGATATCCAAATAACACCAGTCAAACCATATAAAGGAGTCAAAGCAACATCAATGACTGAAAAATTATCTTGCCTCTCACCCCCCACCCCACTTCCTTACAGACTCCTGTTGTAAAGCAATAAATGAGGTTCAACTACCACTTCCTTTCATTATTGTACTTTGCACCCCAAACAATTATTTAAAAAAATGAAACATTAAGGGCTTTCATTTTGTTTGTAATTCAATCCATTGGGAGAGCAGAAAATGACAACTGACTTAAGATTTAAATCAGTTGAATGACACACAAATTGCAAGTTTATTCATCCATTCCCCCTCCCCCCTAAAGTGGGTGCAGCAATGCAGGTTAGTCCTCAAGGGGTTAAGGAAAGAATTATCCAATATGATCACTAGGATTAGCAACACACTTAAGACAGGGAAGTATGAGTCATTTTGAGAGCAGGTGGCCTTTAAAGCAATGCTGCTATAGGAAGCTGCCATCTCTTCCATGGGTCAGATGGTTTACTTAAAGGAGTTGTCAGTCAGGACTGATTTTCTGTGATGAATGAAGCCAAGCATTCTGAAATACCGTCTTTATGCTCAAACTAATTGAACACCAAATCTTCTTGCATCTGTAACCTAGAATGTTATTAAAGCTGCATTATAAAGTTATTATCGAAACTTAGCATTTACTTTTCACAAATACGGGTTGATCTATTTCATCAGAATGAAACTTGAACAACCCGCTTCACAGATATACTTCCTTAAGGCAGAAAGTGACATTATGCAGTCAGTATTGGATAACCAGGATTAGCAGCAATGTTTCAGAAAACAAAGGCACATACAGTACACAAAACAAAGAGATGCACATCAGTGCAGTTTAAACAGGAGACTGCCAGATGGCTTTCCAATGGAAAACACTCCATTTTGCTGGAGCAATGTTGGCTCTGTTTTATAATGACTCTACAAATAGAGCAAACCATGAGCCTGGAAAGATTCCCAGTTACTTAATTTTAACATGCTGACATTGCCCCACCCCATTTTTTTTAAAAAGGGGAGCAGCATCTCTACACAAGTTTAAGATAATCACAAAAAGAATTAAAGGGGAGGATAGAAAAAAATTCTTTACGTGGAGGGTGGTTAGAATGTGGAATTCTCTGCCACAAACTGTTGAAGCAGAGTCTATAAGTTACTTTAAAACAAAGAATTTGATATTTGCATGAAAAAAGGAGTATTAAAAGGATACTGGAAGCAAGCAGGAGTATGGGATTAGACTAGGTGGCTCGTGGAGAAAAACACTGCCTCGAGAGCTGTCCAAAACAGAATAAAGTCCAGATAACTGTCCACATCTCTGGGGCTAACCTGTCATTCTATAGTATCCTTCCTCACTTATCAAGGCAAAATTAAATATTAATTGGCCTCCACAAGTTATGCTGAAGAAATGTTTTGTTGTAATGTACCCTGCAACCATTCTAATGATTGGGGCAGTTAGTTTTACCCATTACCAAAGAATACTGTGGTCACACTGCATTTGTACTGAAGTCTCCCTATCGCGGACCAGATCAATATTGTACAAGGACTTAAGACTGTTTTAAAGAGCACAAGTCAGTGAACTAAGCTCTATTCATTTTAAATCAGCTGCATTTCCTCTCTGATTCTCCCACATTTCCTTTGCTCATTCGCCACCAATTGATTCTCCACATCGGAAATGCTGCCCACTTATGGGCATTACACACAGTGGCTTAGGACTGATAAGTCAAGAGAGTCAGAAGTTTCCAAAAATGGATTCTTGATCTGTGGTGAGTTAGTTGATCTCAGCCCCCCCTACTGCCTAGGGCAGGATTGGGATCAGCTGTGATGCCCTACATTGTTGAGTAGATCAACATTCAGTGTTTCAGGATCACACACAAAGAATGGCTACTTGGATAAGGCATAGGATGACTGCTGGCATACATTGAATTATATCCTCCCCCTCCCCAGTTGGTGCCTTCAGGAGCAGAGGGTCAGATGGAGAAAACAATAGAATTATTATTTTTAATAAGTGTCTTTGGAAAGTCTGAATTTTCCCCTTGGCTTACTTGCATGATGCCATGCATCCTTTCCCCGAAACTATCCTGGGAATGTGCAGGAAGAATATCCTTTCGGAAAGAAGGTGAAAAGAGGAAGAGCAGAAAAAAGGTGAAGTATAGTTTCAGAAATATATTTTAAAAAATACAGAACTGTCTGATACTACCTCAACATTGTAAGAGAACTAAGATTTTCTGTTCTTTAAATCGGATTCTAGAATCCAGTTTAGAATTGTAGTCCCAAACCAGAGAGATGGCCAAATCTTTCAAGTATATTCCCAAACCATTCCACGAAGACCATGCTGTGACTCCTCCTCCATCTCACCTTCTCACACACCTCGGTCTTCCACTCTTGCTTTTGTCTACTCCCTGGCCCCAAATTAGTTGAAAAATCATGTCCCATTTTCTTGAGAGATCCTCAGGTGGGCTTTATGTACCCCTTTAAGTGAGCTCTCGTTACAAATCTGCACAAAGAATACTCTGGAAAATAATGTAAGCCAACTGTGTAACATGTAACTTGAATGATGCAGCCCACATCATCATATTTGGAGTATAAACCGTACTAGTATATATTTTGACAGAATAGAGTGTCCTCTACTTGTAGAATATGTGCCATCCTTTTAGAAAGTGAATACTTTAACAGCTCCTTCTGTTTTTAAATTGAGTTTTTGTCTTGACACCAGGGAAAGGCTTGTAATCGTTTGGGTATCAATGTAACATGAATTCTATGACTTCTCTCCTGCACATCAAAGGCAAATATATAGATTATATAGTTCTTGCACATAATGCACACTTCCTGTGCCATGATTACTTCCTATGAGTTTCCCCATCTCACTTTGTTGAGAACATTGTTGTTATCTAAAACAGCATATCCTCCAACTCATCATGCCTCAGGATGGATAGATTACACACACAATATCTATCCATCCATATGCGTGCGCACACGCACACACATAATGCTATTGCCCAACTTAACTGGATGTGAGGGAGTGGAAGCCTCGCAAACATAGTTTATACATTTTAAATAATTAACAAATATTTGGCCCGAGGGAAGACTTCCTCTCCCACCCTTCCCAGCAAGTGGTTTACTAACTTAGTTTAGTTAGTAGCACATTTACCTCCTAGCCAGAAGGCTGTAGGTTCAAGTACCATTCCAGGGCACAATCTAGGCTGACATTTCAGTAGAGTACTGAGAAAGTGCTGTCCTCTGGATGAGACATTAACCCGGGGTCCCACCTGCCTGTTCAGGTGGAGGTAAAAAGATCCCTTAGCACTATTCGAAGAGGGAGCAGGGAGCTGTCCTGGTGTCCTCGCCAACATTCATTCCTTAACCAACACCGTCTGAGGACCGATTATCTGGTCATTTGTTCATTTACTATGTAAATTGGCTGCCAGATTTGTCTAAATAACAGTGACTGCACTTAGAAATCCAGCACTTGTGAAGTGCTTTGGAACATCCTGAGGATCTGATAAGCTGTTACATACCAGAACAGAGGTTTTACCTATCAGGAAAGATCGAGCAGTTTGGGGCTCTTTTCGCTAGAAAAAAGACTAAGGAGTGACCTGATAGAGGTCTTTAAGATTATGAAAGGGTTTGGTAGGATAGATGTTGAGAGGATGTTTCCATTTGCAGGGAAGACCAGAATTAGGGGCCATAAATATAAGATCAACACTAATAAATCCAATAGGGAATTCAGGAGAAACTTCTTTACCCAGGGAGTGGTTAGAATGTGGAACTCGCTACCACAAGGAGTAGTTGAGGCGACTAACAGATGCATTAAGGGGAAGATAAATAAAAACATGAAGAAAGAAATAGGAGGATACGCCGACAGGGTTAGATGAAGTAGGGAGGGAGCGTGTGGCGCATAAACGCTGGCATAGACCAGATAGGCCAAATGGCGTGAATAAAGCGAATTGAGAGTTAAGAGAGAATTGACTCTTCTCCTCTTTGTACTAAGCCAATAACCATAACCGGTGACCTCCGGTCAACACCTGTTTCAGTGTAATAACTTCTTTCTTTCTAAATTTTAATTGGACGAACTCCCCTTTAGTATCTATGACTGAACTTCGTAGGTCTAGACAGAGTAGATAGAGAGAAGCTGTTCCCATTGGTAGAAGGGTAGAGAACCAGAGGGCACAGATTTAAGGTAATTGGCAAAAGAACCAAAGGCAACATGAGGAAAAACTTTTTTTTTACACAGGGAGTGGTTATGATCTGGAATGCACTACCTGAGGGAGTGGTGGAGGAAGATTCAATCGCGGCTTTCAAAAGGGAACTGGATAAGTATTTGAAGGAAAAAAATTTGCAGGGCTACGGGGAAAGGCCAGGGGAGTGGGACTAGCTGGATTGCTCTTGCAGAGAGCTGGCACGGGCTCGACGGGCCGAATGGCTCCTTCTGTGGGGTAACCATTCTATGATTCTAACTTCCTCGTACCCCATCATTGTACAAGGCCAGGAGAGAGAACGGCCACCTCCAACTAACAGCTACTACCAAATACGCACGTACCATACAGAGCACATTGACTCATACTGCTGGGTCTAACCCAACACACAAAATACTGCCACCAATTATGATCTGTCTGTAACAGTAGGAATCTTATATATAATCAGAATATACTCATTTCTCTAATCTAGAATATTTCAGACCAGTCAGATCTGATTAACACTTGCAAATTTATTGGTTCTTTAAAAGTTCACCACTTGGGACAAGTTTTTGGATTTAAATTTTAAAAAACAATCCAGATTGATAATGGCAGTGAGCCCCTGGGAGTGAAACTATCAGTGCTCAAAAATGAAACCACCACATTCTGGATAAATATGATGCAGGTGAAAAGTCCAATAATAAATTTTGATGTATTTCAGAAAGTCGTCCGAAGTGCCTTCTCGTAATGCAGCTGCATCCAATCTGTATAACAACAAATAATTCATTAGAGATTAGAGAAGCAGGGTGATTCGTTGGGATGCCGAGTCATTAGTTAAGGGGCCTTTCTTAATCCAGCTGCAGTGGGTTTAGTATTCCTCAGCAGATAACAGATAGCGCTGCATGGGAGAATGCTGCTGAGCCCTTACTCCCAAGTTAGTTTCATAAACAACATTCTTCAAATCCACTTGCACACAGAAGACAGCGTGTTCTTTTCAGTCAGCTGTTCAAACACACACTAATCACAGTCAGCAAGCCAGAGTGGAACCAACTTTGTTAAAATTCAGAGGCAAATTATGCTGGATAAACAAAGCTGTTCCACAGCAGAGCCAAACTTTGTAGCAGTTGAGAGAGGAAAATGATAGATGACAGTTCTACTCCCTGCAGCATGCCTTCAGAGGGAGGGCTGCTACAAACTACTCTCTTTAACTGCTGCGTAATCCATGCCGCATTTGCACGGCCATCACCTTCAGCATCTCACCTGCCACTCATAACCTCTTTGAGGTGGAGAAAAACTCAAGTCCCCACCTTCAAAAGACATTGATGGGGGAGGTAGGGCAGAACAAAAGTGCAAGACTAAAATAGCATGAAGAGTGCGGGCTTGTCAAATGCCAGTAGGTGCCAAATCCAGGGGGGAAAACAGCAAGTGACAACAAAAACAGAAAATGCTGGAAACACTCAGCCGGTCAGGCAGCTTGTCGCATTCCTCCCCACCCTTATTCCCTGGCTCTGCGTTTGCTTAAAAAAAGTGTTAAATCGCTAACTTAGAATCATAGAAAATTTACGGCACAGGAGGAGGCCCTTCGGCCCATCGTATCCGGTTCTGATGAAAGGTCATCGACCTGAAACGTTGACACTGTTTCTCTCTCCAGATGCTGCCTGGCCTGATGAGTGTTTCCAGTATTTTCTGTTTTCGTTTCAGATTTCTAGCATCTGCAGTCTTTTGCTTCTGAGCAAGTGACAATAATCTGGTTTCACGAGACTTTCATTATGAGTTGCCAACACTCCAAACCCAACTCCTGAATCTTTAGTTATATTTACTACTTCAAAATTAGAGATCTTAAATGATAAAGACTCAGGCAGAAAATTCTTTAATCTTTGTTTATCTACTTCTAGACTGGCACCTGATGATTATAACTTAAATGAGGGCGAGCAAGGTACAAAAAAATCACTCCCTCCATACCAGAAGAGTGAAGTGTGGGTGTCCCTGATCCAATTTTTGCAACTTACAAACCTATCCTGGGAGAGTTTCCCATCCAGGTATCACGTGCAATTCAAGTTTAACTTAGTGAACATCACTGCTGTAGAGTCTGAGTTTTGATTTCGGAGATGGATTTTTTAAATCTCTAATTTTTAAACTTTCTAATCCTCTAATACTGTCTCCCAGCAGAGAGCATGGGGCAGCTGTCCTGCTCTTCTCAGGCCCAAAAATTCTGCTTTTTGAGGCCGGACAAGATTAAGTACGCAAGAGCAGTTCTTTTACATTGGCCTCAGAGTCACTTGACACATGGGCGTCTCACTCCCAGCAACAACCCCCAATATAAAGCTGCCACATTTGCTACTGGGAAGACTCATTTGTGACCAGGTTATTAAAATGACTGAGGCCAGTAAACCTGCACTTCAACGGTATACATTGAACCAATGCTGTTTATCACAGGCACTTTCAAAACAGAGCCAATCACTTATATTTGGAAAGATACGGAAACTAAGTTACGAAAAAGCAGGTTTTAAATAGAAAGCAGAACTTTTAACGATTGACAGGGCACGTAACCGTTAACGGCATATCCATTTTTTCTAAAAACGCACCCCAGTGTTTCATTAGGGTTAAAATCTAACCGAACATTTTTATACTGAGTTGGTAAATTAGTGTTCACAGCAAGATAAAAACCTTCGCCCCTCTCCCGACCCCCACCCCACCCACCCCGGATAAAGAAATACACAAAATAAAAGCCTTTTCTTTCAAGATTTTTTTTTAAGTTAGGGGCACCCTCAAATGTCTGGCCTCACTGCCTTTTCAGTCATGGTGGTTGAAGTAAAAAAAAAATGCGGCAGGGAACCCATCACGTCCGTTCCTGTACCATGTGCTGCCAGAGAAACTGGGTCAGGCTGTAGCCAGGCAGAACATACAGCTGCAGTCCTCCAGGCTGGCAGAGCGCCAAAACAGCAGGCCTGGCAAAGGGTGGGGGGGGGGGGGGGAAAGAGAGAGACAGACAGACAGACAGAGTCAGAGAGTCAGAGAGTCAGAGGCCTCTCCTTCACTGTTTTGTTATGAAATGTGAGAGAATTTTTTTTTTGCTCGTCTTCTCCAACCCCCTCCCCCAAGGAAAAAAAAGGAAAGAAAATCTGCAGTTTGATTTTGGGTATTAACGATAGAATTCTTGGATGGCTCTTTTATAGTTCCTTTTTTTCAAGTGGTGCCGACCATCACAGTCATGATGTTTTTTGAAAAGCAGTCAACAAAGGAGCCGTAGCACCTGGACAGGAGTTTGTTACAATGATGTAACATAATCGAGGGGCTCAGATAACATGAACCAAAGGCTGAGGTACAGCTTTGTAGCATATAATGCAAGCTAGCTTTCTTCTCTATTCATATAAAAATACACACCACTCATCATGAGAAAGGAGTCAGAGAGTGCATTGAGATTGTGAACTGTGGCTTGCTGCTGTGTACCAATGTATGATTTGTATCAATAATTGAAAAGATACCAATTTTCAGTGATAAAAGACTACAAATATTCAGAAATTAGAATTTAAAATATGAATGTGTGCAATTAAACATTTATGCTGTATATATTTCTAAGATCAGACTGTTCTCTTAATGTCAAAAGAAAGTTGTTTAGACTTAGGTGGCTCTTATGGGGTAATTCATTGGTACAGATTTGATGGGCCGAATGGCCTGTTTTTGTGCTGTAAAATTCTATGGTTTGTAGCCACATGGAAGGTCTTTCAGAATTAAAAGATCAAATGGGTGCCAGGCAACCATCAACAACTAGAAGAATTAGCAATTTTGTTTTTTTTTAAAAAGACAAAACGGTAACTGCATTACCAAGGTATTCACTAGTGGAAGCAATACACCAAAAAGGATAATGGGCAATGAATCAGGGAATCACTAGAGTCTTGAACAGAATATCTTTTTATAGAGGGATTTTCTATATTTCTTATTAAATCAGCAATGAGAACAATTTGTTATGAGAGTTTGTATTGTGACATACAATGTATAGAGATTACATACCAACTGAGCACAGTAAATCAACGGAAGGAGCTGCTGCAGGTGGAGCCTCTACTGATTCAACAGCAGCTTCAGAACAGGCCAGAAGGTCATGAACTTCATCAAAGAGTCTTCAAAATTTTGTTGTGTTTGGGGAGAGGAAGCAAAATCCTGCGTAGCGTTTTCCTCAGTGATAAATGACATGGACAAGTACTGTATCGTACATCTTATTATAATTATCTGTTTCCAAACATCTGCTACCGTGTTGTTACTGGGGGCCAATGGCCCAACTATGCGATCTCAGAATGGAGCTACTGATACATGCTCCCTGCCCTTTTTCCTGCCTCCCTCGTCCAACAACGCAACCATGCTTGGCCAAGGCAGCCTCAGGGTGCTGCCACGTGTTGCTGCTCCCTGATCAACCCCTTCCACCATCTAGGCAGCCCCAGTGCAGCGTCACTTGTTCTGCAGCTTCTCTCAACTCTTCAAATGCACTCTCTCCCCTAGTCCCAGCAAGGGCCCCACCTCCCCACTCTAACTCACCCACACGAGTTGCAGTACTGGGTACCACCCACAGGGTTGGATTCAGGCGTAACTATGACAGGAAAATTGTGCAGCACAAATTAGAGGCACATCCTAGCCTCAACCTCAGCCCACCCCATTCTTTACACCCAGGGATAGATTTAATCACTTCTGCAACTTTCAAAGGGTTAACTAGCAACCCCAAAGTCCAGGTCTCCATGAGAATAGAGTGAAAGGGATGTATTTGCAGGGAGAGAAGACATATAAGGCATACCGAGTGAAAGGTAAGAAGAGACATAGAAAGAAGGAGAATGGAAGTGAGGCTTAGAGACATAAAAACAGATTGTGCATCACACACTTTCTTGTATTAAGGTGGGGGCAAGGGAGAAATTAATCAGAAGATATACAGAAAGACCAAGAGGGGCAGATGGAAAAAATTAGAGTGGGAGACAAGCAGAGTTACAGGAATTTTTTTTTAATTTCCCCATGAGCAATGCCACAAGACATTTTTTTTCTATTTTGTTTCCAAAAGTGGAATATGGAGACTGAATCTCTATAACTAGTTGGAATAAATGATACAAATTGCTATACGCTTCCTTGAAGAGTACAACTTTAACTAACTGACAGAACAAAAGATGTCCGAGAACCTGAGATCTGATACAGTTCATACTGTCCAAGTCTGCTATTTGTGCTTTTGTCCCTGATCCAACTGGAGCAGAATCTATGGACCAACAACTGCAGGTCTGAGACAATCTGTTCTGCAGGCAGTGCACACAGTTTACACCATCTATAGTATGATCTGGGAATTGGTTGTAGCGTTTTTTTTTAAATGATGGGGTGGGCTACCTAAGACAACTTGGGCACTAACAGCAAACTGCCCTTTGCAAAGTACTATTGAAATTGGAGGGGATGGGAGGCCGGTGGGGGAGGGGGTGGTGGAGAGAGGAGAAAGGGGGAGTTGCATTTATACAGCACCTGGACATCTCAAAGTGCTTTACAACCAATGGATTAAATATGCAGCAGCCAATTTGCACATAGCAGGGTCCCACAAACAGCAAATAAGATGAACAACCAGTCAATCTATTTTTGGTGGTGCTGTTTGAGAGAGAAATGTTGGCCAGACCACCTAGATTATCAAGGGATTATCAAGGGATATGGAGCAATAGCAGGTAGACGGAGCTGAGATACAGATCAGCCAAGACCTAACGGAAAGGCGGAACAGGATTGCGGTGCTGAATGACCCTACTCCTGTTCCTATGAGAACCCCCTGCTCTTCTTCAAATGGTGCCATTGGGCCTTGTGTCCAGTTGAACAGGCAAATGAGGCCTTAGTTTATAGCACCTCCAACAATGCAACACTCTCTTAGGGAGGAGAAGAGGGTGGAGCAGGAAAACCAAGCCTTTCAATGCAATAAGCCTGTTCCAGACAGATAAAACAAGATCACAGCAATATAAAAAGAGCCACAGCAAATAATCTATTTAATTAAAAACTGGATAGCAACGATAAAAATAAAATGTTACTAGTGTATGAACTGTGCCAATAGTTTTCAGACTGTACAAGATGATGATAGTGGGCCAAATGTCATTGTTTCCCCCATTCTCCTAGCCTATAACCAATGCTTTATGTGGAGATACATTTCAACCGACATTGGAAATCACTCAAATTGTCTTTCCCAAGACTCAGTCCTAGAGCCAAAGTGCAGATCCCAAAATGCCACATCAGCTGGGATCAGCTATCCCAGTACAGATCAGAGATCAAAACAAAAACCTTCCCAGTCTAACTGAGGATGTTACAAATATCCAGCTCATCAGTCCGCATCCGTAAAGAGAAAAGGTATTTTGAGTGTAACACCCTTCCTCAGAAATCAGCCCAACAGTTTTGGCTGAAAAAATGCTGAGTTCTGATGAAAGATTACACCTGAAACATCAACCTTGTTTTCTCGTTGCAGATTCTAACTGACCTGCTGTTCATTTCCAAAACGTTCTATTTTTATTTAAGATGTGATTTTTTTTTAAAACCCTGCTTGTCTATACGGTTTAGTACCACAGCAGGCAGCGTGTTTACCCAGGGTAGGGATATACAGCACAGAATCAGTTTGTTAGTCTTCCGAAAAAGACGCAGCAATCCACATCTTTTAAGAATATGAATCTACAAGGTACTCCAACAATCTTCAATTGTTTCCAAACCATCAATTCCATACTCCAGCTTTACAGTGGTTAAACCCCTCTCTATCTTGGGTGAAGAAAGTCTCCTGCAGGAGGTGAGCACAACACACCCAACAGAACTCCCGAGCAGAAAATCCGTTGGAGATTAGGTTCCTGAGTTTAGATGAGCACCCCATTTCGGTTTTATGGAGAGCCTAACGCTTATCGGCTGACAAGGCCCTAAATGCTGGGTAGGGCAGCAGACTCCACGTACTCACAAAATCATTTTCCTGAAAACCTGATTGAGCCAAGTATTGACACTTCATGTCCACCTTCAAACAGATCCATTTGTACAGTAGCATCAAATTGCTGAACAGACCTGGAAGGTCTATTCTGAACAACATGAACTCAATGAAATCGCTTGGGGCGGAGGTGGTGAGGGGGGTGCTATCAGCTCCTGTACCTTCCCTCGCTCACTGGAAGGGAAACATCATCAGAAACACAGGAGTTAAAGGTGTGTTAACTTCATCTGCACAATAACTGGACCATCAAGGCAAAAGAAGTTGTGCTGAGGAATGTTACATGTCATGCCTTAGACACAATCCGATTAGCAACCCAGAGCTGCAACAGCAAACCGGTGTGAAAGATAACTGAAGGACAGCACAAGCAGCAGACTCCTGCATGCATAATTGGCAAATCTCCGACAACCACCCTACCCCAATTTATTCATTTTTCAGGCCAAACCCACTGCCGTTGCACCTTTCAACCTTGCAATTTCTTAGAACATTTTGTTGGTAATCACCTACAGTGGGCGTCAGAGGTTCACATCTGTGCTGAGGAAAGTTGGGCGATTCTTCAGAGCACCAGTCTCTTTCATGTCATTCCTGTTATTGTGAAGAGTCTGTTCTATTTTGGAATGCGGAAGCACCAATTTCAGACAATTCTCACTGGGAAAAACATCTGTGTGACCCTGGAAACAAAGGGATTCTTCGCAAAATTGTAAATAAAATAAATTTGTATGGGAGACAAAAATGTTACGAGTCAAATTACAATTTTTATGGAAAACCATGCCGTACTGTATAAAAGAAGGAGAATGGGGACATGGTATTGAAAGGCAGTCATAATGAACTCCAAGCTGCATTTAAATAAAAGAGCAGCTCAGTTGGCAATTTTTAAACATTGGTTTTTGTTCAGTCATTTTCCTTTCAAATACAGCAAATTGAAAATAAAATATTTAATAACCGCATCAAAGTTAATAAACCTCTAAAATAAAATACCAAATTAGTTCACAGGTATGTATGAAAGAAAAAAAGAGCATAAGACAGAGAAAAAGAGAGTGGGGGGGGAAAAAAAGAGACGCACTGCACATAGCATTTCCTCTGTCATTCATTCAAATGCTAACTGGAGCTGCAATAACGTGCAAATGAGTGGCAATAAATCTATACGGATCTTTGGCCTGATGTTGCTTCTCTGCGTTCACAATCTCTTCACGTGAACAACTACTGTTAAGTCAAAACAGTGGAGAACACCACTTCAGCATGGGATCAGGCACCCACATTGGGACACTGAAGAGCTTCAGCAGGTGGAGATTCCAGCACACTTCAGGTTCGGGGGTTTCCACTCCCCGTCTATTTGAATTATCTGCTTCTCATTATCTGAGCTCCAACTGCAATACGAAACTCCAGGGAGGCGTACGTATAACACGACAAAAGCTCCTAAAGACAATGGCTTCATTTTTACTGTAAGGTGCCAATAAGCTCTCGTTAGCAGGAGCCTTCAATCCTCTCATTTTAAGGAGCTCCTCTCAAACCGTTCCGTACAGAACAGAATTAGATTTAGAAACAATGACTAATTCAGCATCAGTCAATTTGATCACTTCACAAAGGACAGAGAGATAGGCAGACTCTGCAAGTGTGATATAATGTTCTCTTTTGGGACGGAAGATTTACAATCTTCAATTCCGTTCCCTGCACCCCCGTTTAAACATTCTGCCCAGGGCTGCTGAAATGGTCATTCTAGACTTCAATACATCATTACAGAACAGCTTAGTTGATTTATGATGCTGTAATTTCTATGATTCTGTAACAGGGAAATTGGATTGGTGGACCTAAAGAGTTAGCACCAGCCTAGGCAAAATGGGCCAAAAGGCCTTCTCCTGTGCTGTAATTTCTATGATTCTATGAAGAATATGTCCAATCAATATATAAATCTGCATCAATATGGTTCAAAGGGATAACATGCCAGAAACACAGATTTTTAACCCTGTCTCTCTCCCATTTCCCAATTTGTAAAAATTTGTTCAGGATGTGAGAAAGACCCGGACACTGACATTTATTGCCCATCCCTAGTTGGAACATGACAATTATTTTTACAACTGAATGGTCATTTCAAAGGGTTTTAAAAAAGAGTCAACGTAGCATTGACTAGATTCATACGTAGGCCAGACTGGGAAGGACATTAGTGAATTGGTTGTGTTTTTACAACAGCCTGTCAGCTTTCAAGGTCATATTTATCTGTTATCAGACTTAAGTGAATTTCACAACTTGCCATGGTGGGATTTGTACTCCTGACCTCTCGACTGCTAGTCCAGTACCAGAACCACTACACCATTCGTTCTCATTCACTTTTCAACAACAGTTCACTACACTAGGGTTTTTCCAGGTTAAGAGATCAACATTATATTACAAACCTGCTGGCATTGAAAAGGTATTTCATCTTTTTTTTTAAATCTTTAACAACTATTTCAATATAATGAACTGTGATTTTCTGTTGGAAACCTTGTCTGCGTCACTATCACAGTACAGTGTAAGATATGTACTAGTATTTAAATGCACAACTGCATAATCAGATTTGATTAGTCATTCGGAGTTATCTGCAGATTGCAAGATAATTACGGTTGAGAAAGGTCATTCAGCCCATCTTAGTTCACCCATCCAAATTGCTGTATCCAATTGGTTCTAAATAATTCCAGGGTTTTTACCTCCGATATTATATCTGGAAGTCTATTCCATCACTCTTTGCATGAAGAACTTCCTGATATCCGTCCTAAATCAATATTTTGAGTCTGAACCTGTGGCCCCTTCCTTGTCCCACTCTTGCAATTTAGGGTGACGTCGTTTTCCAGATTTACTTTTTTCTATACCATTTATTGTCTTCTTTACCTCGAAGATCACTTCTCAAATGCCTCTTTTCCAGGCTGCAAAGCCCAAGATTATCCAGTCTTTCTTCATAACTCAAACATGGGATCAGCCTCATGGCATTTCTCTGCACTGCCTCCAGTGCTTGGATGTCTCCTTGTGCTTCTGTAACCAGAACTGGACACAGTACTTGACGGTGTGGTCTGACCAGAGCTCTTTGAAGTTTGAATATGATTTCCTCTCCTTTCCCCACCCCAACCCCCAATCTTTGCTGGGAAATGCATGCATGCGTAACAAATAATGGTTATGAAGTGAAGTTTGACGGAAGTCCTTATATTGGTGAACATTCAATTTAAATTACGAGATATCCTCAGACTAGGTTTGCCATGATTGCAACAAAATGTTACTGCACAGACAACAAGCAAGTTACTGAAATGCAACAGTACACAAGCGTGGCTAATTGTACACAAGCGTGGCTCCCCTAATAGGCTTAATAGATAGATAGACACGACTGGGAGGTTCCAGGTTCAGTCCTTGGCTTGTGCCAGGTTAGCTGGTCTCAGCCAGGGCAGCAGCAGCACAAATACAACTGGCCTCCGGAAGAGGGCAGAAAACAAACAGCCAGGGAAATGTATCTGAGTGATCGGGCAAGGACAGAGTACCCCAGGCTGCGATGCCCTCTTTGCCCAGCCTGGATCAAACAATTTGCCAACACTCGCCAAAAGCTCACACATGAAGAAGGACTGCTTGGCTGTAATACCAGAGGGCAAATCGCACCTATAGAATTGTACCTTAAAAAAAAATCTGTAGGAGTGATGGAGAAGAATGGGAAAATTTAAGAAAAATATCAGACCCTGGTTATTTTATTACACGATCTGGTTACACTCACTTATGAATTACTACAAGTCAATGTGATAAGCAAGTCTCAATTCAGTTATACAATATCAGTGAAAACTATCTACTGAAATTACATAAGGACACATAGAACATGACTGGCAAAGACATTGTGGGTCATCCATTCCCGTACTTTTGTCAGTTTAAAAAAAACACCATTGTGATGGCAAAGGAAAGACCCACCCCCCCCCCCCAAAACCCACTTTTCCATTCTTTCCACCATGCCAGGTGCTGTGGGAATGTTTACAATGTTTTTGTTTGAAGCCCTTTTGATTGTTCAATCACAAAACCACCCAAAAACCGTAAAATAAATAGTGCACTTGGAAACCTGTCTATGTTCTCTGCCACTCAGCAAGCCATTTCTCCAAGCACCAACGTTCACTTGAAATGAAAGAATTAACAACTTGCATTTATATAGCACCTTTAACATAGTAAAATGTCCCAAGGCGCTTCACAGGAGTGTAATCAGACAAAAATTGACTCAGCAAAGGAGACATTTAAGGATGGAATTCTAGAGCTTAAGACCTACGCAGCATAACCCCAACAGTTCTATCTTGTCGCATACATACAGTTTTTGTAAACTGTCTATAAAGGAACATTTATATGACCAGCCAGCTACCTTGTAAGCTATCTATTAGTTTCAGGGGGAGGGGGGCAGGGAGAAGAGGAAGGAGAGGAGAGGAGGAGCAGGAGGGGTGTTGCAGAAAAGTCACAATGCTAAGTAATGGGAGTAAATTCAGCAATACAAAGAGAACAATGATGCAATCAGCCCCCTTGCATCTGATAGATTAACAGAGATGCTAAAATTAGATTGTTTAAAAATATCTCCACCCTTGATTTCTATTTTAATGGTAATCCTTCTCATTCTGATGGCAAAATGCCAAAGGTGCCACAGGGAATTTGGATCTCCACACTTCCTGTCAACAAGTCAGCTACCACAAAAAATATAGTGCAGGTTCTCTGCCAGAGACAAAAATAAAAGTTTAGGATAAATTTAAACCTCGCTACATTACAAATAAATGGATATTGAAATTCATTTTTCTTTACACTGGTGGTACTATTTAGGGATCAGCGTCGATAGGAAATTCAAAACATACACTACATTAGGAATTCCCTGCACTATTTGCGCCTTCCCACTGTGTATGTGCCGAGGAGAAGAGGGTGGGGAAGACAGAGAGAAAAAGTAAAAAAGTGTTGGGAGGGAAGTGAAGGACAGTTACTTGAACAGCAATTTCACCAAGCGCTCTTGTAGAAAATTTTTAAGCCACCAAACCATTGGAGTACTGATCCGCCTTGGCACTTCACAGAACACAAAGCTGGTTTACATTACCGTTCTACAAGCAGGGCCCAAAATCACTCACTCACGTTCAAAACAATGCATAGTAGAAATATGAGCGCTATTGAATTGAATTAAAATTGGAAGAGGTGGGGGAGACAAATGGCTTCCTCATTTATTATGGAAATCAGTTGGTAGAATTGAAACAAAATGATTGAACTTCTGTGAAGCCAGCATGCTTTAAGAAAAATCCTGTTAAGCACTCAGAAGATTCTTTAAAAAAGCACAACACAGGCAAATTTCAAAAATTAGATTTTATCTTTATGCATACAAAATATTGTATGGTGAATATATGCTTCAAACTACAGTTCTGGCAGGTATTTAAATATCAACAAGAGCCTAAACAGATGGCATGAAATCAGCTTTTCCACTCAGTGCTGCACCACAACCTGTGAAATACTGACCTACAATTATCAAGATGGTGTGATAGAGAGAGAGAGAGAAAATCAAGTTTACATAGAAAACACAGGACTTTCCACTGGAAGATTTCTACCTCTACAAAACTCGACTACATAAAATCACCTAGCAACAAAGTTCCAAGTATATGAACAGCACACAGGTCAAAAACCGCTGGGAGCAATGCAAACTATTCCTACCACACAGGATCAAATTTATTTAAAAAATGAAAAAATACAGCAGGGCTTGCAAGAACCAACTTTAGACAGCAGAGAAATTCATACCATTTTGAGTATACATCATTCTTGCTAACAAATCCCTCCACAGCTTTTGCCCCACAGTGCCTCTGCAACTTTCATCAGCTTTCTGCCTCCTTTAGCCTTGTGACTTTGCCATTCTATGTATTCCCCTGATTCCAGCCATCAGTGGCAGAGCCTTCAGCGCTCTCAGCCACACACTTCCTCCCTAAACCACCTTTAAAAGTCTTCTGAAAACCCATCTCTTCCTCTCAACTCCCCCAATAAAGGTCGAGAATCTGTTCCCTTCTTCCTCTGAGACGCCTTGGGGCATTTTCCTACGTTGAAAGCGCTATATAAATGCAAATAGTTGCTGTTATAAACCAGCCATAGCCTACACAGATAAGCTGCAATAGATACTTAAATACACTCCTTGCCGTTTCTGCCTACCCCCGATACGTGCCATCACAGGAAGAGTATTTAGATAATAAGCCAGTGTCTGTGCCTGGATCTCCAAAAGTGTAAAAAGTGTCAGTGGGGCTCAGTACACATAAAAGCCTACAGTCAGTGTTGTTCCATCATTACGCTTAAGCAGTGCCACACTGAAAAATACATCATATGCCTGGTCAATTTATAGCACATAGCTATAAAGTGTTATGCGTTGCTGATGGGAATTTTATGCTCCCCCATCATTTCTTGCATCAATCCTACCCTCCTCCCCCCAACACACACTTTCTGCTAAAAGTTCCATAGCATCCTGTTCAGCCAATCTTCAAATTCAGAGATCTGTTATTTCAGAAATATTGTGTTCTTTAAAAGCACTGCTGTTTTCAGCCTTTTGCTGCTGTTTTTGGAAGGGGGAGGGTGGAAAGAGAGGAAATAGTGAACAAATCAACAGCTTTCAGGAGCACAACAGAAGCCAGCAAAACATGGCTGGTATATGGTACATTTGCTGTCCTCATTCTCCTTAGCTTGGGGGGAGGGGAGAGAGAAAGAGAGAGAGAGAGAGATCACCAAAATGCAACATGCACCACTGCATTACACCATCTTTCAGGCTCATCCCACTCTGCCCAATATAGTCACTACACTCCCTATCCATTTCCCTCTACAGAAAAAACAAGGCTCTGAATAGTACCTTTCTACACGCAACTGCTTTCATTGCAACACTAACAGCTCTGTTTCGCCAACTGCTACTTTAAAAGAACACGAACACACACGCGAACGTGCAAGCGCGCACACGGTCAATTAAAATTTTCAAAACTGAGATTGATAAGATTTTTGTTAAGTAAGGGAACTAAGGGTTACAGAACCAAGGCAAGTAGATGGAGTTAAGATACAGATCAGCCATGATCTGATTGAATGGTAGAACAGGCTCAAGGGGCTGAATGGCCTACTCCTGTTCCTATGTTCCCTTTTTAAAAAAAGTCAAGCTATTAAACAATTGGGCTGGCCAATGCTAATCTGAATTTAACACCAGGTCTAATTCCAAATTCCTCTCTGCATGACCCCCATTGCTCCCTCATTTCTGCCTTTGAGTGTCTCATTCCCAAGTCCCTCACTGTCTCCTAACCCTCCCCCCCCCCACCCGTTTCCACTTCTGCACTTCACATGTTTAAGTCTGATGGCTGCAGGCTTCAGCTGACCCGGCACATCCAGCCTCATCGTCCATCGTCAGATCGGGCTGGACTGCCATAAACAATATTGTAATCCCTTATCCATGGCCAAATCCTACAACTACTCCAGGATTATACTGAAGTTTAATGTCAATCCCAAACACCTTGTCCCGTTGACAACTATCTTCTCAGACTTACTTCCTCCACTCCCTCTATCCTCACCTTTATTATCAAGTGCAGGTAGCTCATAGATCCATTTTTTCTCCAAGAGAAAGACTATCCACTATAATGCCTTACCCTCAGCCTCCTTTTCCCCCACTGCCAAGTATCCTCTATCCCTCCCAGCCTTTCCCATGACCCAGTTTTGATTTCATATCACTATACACCCCTATCCCCTGTTCTCATCAAGCTCAACTCCTCCTCGAGACCTACTTCCTGCATTCTCAACCCCACCCAGCCAGACTCCTGGCCACACAACAAATTCTCCCTGGCCCAATCCTTTATGACATCTTTAATGGCTTCCTTTTAGCAAGCTCCATTCCTTCACGCTTCAAACCTACTGTCACCTGCCTCCTCAAAAAAAAATCCCTCGACCCCTCTGTACTCTCCAACTACCTATCTACATATAACTTCCTTTTCCTCTCTTACAGACCTCAAACGTGTCGTCAGCACAGGCTCAGCGCTCATCTCCCCCATGATTAAATCTCACGCTCCCTTCCACTTTAAGTGACAAAACCTTCAGCTGGCTTGAACCCCCCCCACCACCCCCCCCCATTGAAAGTTTCACCCCAAGACCCTATGCTTTGCAACCTCCCTATTTACAAAAGCCTTTTTTTAAAAAAAACTACCACTTTCCCCATAGCTTTGATCACAGCTGTTTGTGGGACTTTGCTGCGCATAAATTGGCTGCTTGCCTATAAAAGGTGAAGCACTTTGAAGCATCCCGAGGATGCGAAAGGCGCTATCTAAATGCAAGTCCTTCCTTTCTTGTAGCCCATGGGTCAATTACAGCTACCCCCCTCTCTGACAATCCAGCCCCCAAAGTCCAGTCAAACTCAGCCTATTTGGGCCTATATTTCTGATTTGCTGGTTTGAATTTTGTGGCTCTGAGGTTCAGAACGGGCTGTTGTCTCATTGGTGGATAAATCCTAGATCAGAACACCAGGATCGGTTAGCATCAGCTTGCGACGTATACAAATTAATACAACATAGATGGAAACTTTATTTGTGACTAACGAGGCTCTATGGTACGTAGACAAAAAGGCTTAAGCACCAAAACTCTCTTCCTGACCCAATCATTTTGTCCTTTTATATAAGTATTAACGTACAAAACAACAGATAATAAACAGCAATTTACACATGTACATAAGTACTGGTGTACAATTTTTAAGTACATATACCAGAGGCTAGCCCATAAAAAATCCAAACACTGTGCCTCTAATGTTAAAAAATGGACATTCCATATTTAACAGGTGTAAATAGGAGTTTTCTCTCCAACTATACAATACTTGGCTCGAGTGTTGTACAAACATCTAGACAAAAAGGCATCCAACACCAACAAACTATTCCGCAATCCCACCAATTAAAGTCAGCAACGGTTGCGTTACTAACAAAGACGCAAATAATTTCCATTTCGTGACAAATTAAAAAGCCCCACCCAGATAAATCTACTCATTGAGGTTTACAGATTGTTTGTGATGGAAGAGATAGCTAGCCAAACAAGCCAGGGCCAATTTACACATTACTCAAGACTCCTCTATAACCACCCATTTAGTCGCAAAGCACCTGTTCATACAGATAATGTTATGGGCACCCCCACTCTTTCAACATTTTTATATACTTGTTAATTATACAGACACCAACAACCAACAAAAGTCCCAACCCATACAGAAATCTTGAAATTATCTTTTTTTTAAAAAAGCAAACATATCACCTTGGACTTTTGAAAGGCCAAAGCCTGCGATTTGATAAGATTTATATGGTGACTGGGCAACCTCTTTGGATTCATTCGATTTTTATAGGTAGATTCTGATGTACAAATCTTTAATACCCAACAGGATAAAAACATTATTAAAAAGTGATGTAAATTCAATTTCCAAATGGGTTGAAATGCTTTTTTTTAAAAAAAACGTTTTGCTTATATACAATGTTACTATCATTAGCACTTACCCAAAAAAAGACTCGTTTTAATTTGACTGCTTCAATAGGGACACAAGATAATAACAACTTGTATTTATGTAGTACTTTTAGCATAGAAAAAACATCAAGGTGATTCAGAGGTGCAAGAAAAAAAATGGAAACCAAACCAAAGGAGGAGATATTAGCAGAGGTCACCAAAAGCTTAGTTGAAGAGGTGGGTTTTAAGAAGTGGCTTAAAGTCAGAGGAACAGAGAGTTCGAGGGAGGTGCAGGTTGTAAGGCTGGAGGAGGTTACAAAGATAAGGAGGGGTGAGGCCATAAACACAAGGATGAGAATTTAAAATGAGGCACTGGGACGACTGGGAGACATCGTAGGTCAGTGAGGACAGGAGAGAGGGATTAGCAGGACTTGGTGCAGGATAAAATACAGGCAGCAGAGTTTTGGATGAGTTAAAGTTTGTGGAGGATAGGAGGCTGGCTAGGAGAGCATTGGAATAGTCGAGTCTGGGGGGTAACAAAGGCATGGATAATAGTTCCATTGCTGGACATGCTCTGGCTATGATCAGATAGGTAAGAGTGAAACCAAGTGTGGGCAGTCCCACTGAGTTAGACAATGGCGAAAGATTGTGCTGTTGACCATGTCAAAGATTGCAGAGAGATAATGCACCACGGTTACAGTCACAGAGGATGTAATTTGTAACTTTGATTAGCGCTGTAGCATGGGCACAAACCTGACTGGAAAAATTCAAACAGGGAGTTGCGTGAAACATGGAGACGAATTTGGGAGGCAGCACGTTCCAAGAACTTTGGAGAGGAAAGGGAGGCTGGAGATGGACCATGTGCTCCTCACACTTGTTGTTGAAGGCGAGGGTAGGAGAGAGAGGTTCAAAGAAGACACAGTTGGTAGTGGAGAAAAAAAGCTGGGGATTATCTCTGCTCTTATCCTGGAGTAGGGAGTGGTTTTAGCAGAGAGTGAAATCCAATAGCACTTGATATGGTCCAGCCAGATCTGGTGATGGATAGCTAAATCAATTGTGCACCAGATAGGCTATACCAGGGAGATGACCAGGATAGGAGGGGCCTGGACAAGGGCATCAAGGATGTAGGTGTGGGCGTGGTTGAGCAAATCAACAGCTGCAGAAGTATTGTGACGAATGGAATGCCAAAGGCTAAGTAGTCGGGAGTTTGAAGTGCAGCTGTAAATGACTTGGGGTTCCAAGGACAGACACAGAAAATCTTGCTTTCCTCTGTATGGCACTTTATTTTCAGCACTTTAACCCCTTCCAGCATAGCTGGATCTAAATCCTTTTCATACTGTTGTGTGCACAAGTGTGTGCACTGAGGGCGTGAAAGAAAACAGTGGGAAAAAAAGAGAAGCACAGTAATCTGCTCAACAAAGCACTAGCTCCATCCGTGTGCTAATTAGAAGCAGAAACCTAGCCAGTAATGAAGTACACAAGAAGCAGACATCCCTCAGAAAAGACGTGAACATATCGACAGCGTACATAAAACCAGATTTGTACCCACAACCTCCTTTTAATTTTGGCTAATCAAAAGGTGCTTCGTATGCAGACGTACACCGTAAAACATTGGCCAGGATTCAGAGCATCAACTATTTCTCTTACTCACTACTCTTGCTCACATACAGCTGCTGTACCGCAGAACTACAGCCAGGTAGGTCAACCAACGAGAGGGGGGGAAAAAATCCCAGCTCTAGCGTCGACCCTAGAACTTTTCTCTTTACAGGTGCTGACAAACATTTTGCAGAAGTTTCTGTTTTTATTTCAAATATCCAACAATTACATTTTTTAAACCTTTAATGTAGTAAAAGGTGCCTCACAAAAGGTGATAATGAATGCTGAACAGTAGTGAAAGAATTGGTGGAGGTGACCAAAAGAGGCAGATTTTGAGGAGGCTTTTTGAGGCAGCGAGGTTTTAAAAGGAGAGAATCCCAATGTATAGGGCCATAGGGGCTGATGGCTGTGCCACCAAAGGTATGAATGAGAGTTTCAGCAGCAGAGACGAACAAGCAATGTTGTGAAGGTGGAAAGATAGTATGGGTTATGAAAAGGTGTATGGTGTTTAAAGCTCAGCTTAGGTGTCAAGTAGGACACAGAGGTCACCCAAGGTCATGTTTAGCATGATTTGACTGAGGCAGAGATCACATCATGTCGAAAGCAAGTATCTTTACAGATAACACTTGATCCAAGTGATCTCTTGAACTGGTTTTGATCGCTTCGGGGGGGGGGGGGGCGGAGAGATATTTTACAGAATATTTTTTCCCTTGTCACTTGTGACATGGGCAAAATGGGGCAGGTACTGTGCCCAATGCTGCCTCAACAATGACAATGGGATGAATAACCAGCTGATTTTTTCGATGGTGTTGGTTGAGGGAGGAATATTTATCAGGAGAACTCACTGCACTTCTTTGAATAGTGGCATGGTTTCTTTAATGTTTGCCAGGACAGACAAATGAGGCCTTTATTTAACATCTCAACTGAAGGGCAGCAGCTCTGTGAATGCATCACTCCGTCCATACTGCATTGGAGCACCAGCCTACATCATGCATTCAAGTCCTGGTGTGGGTGCTTTGAACCATCAACCCTCTGGCCCATAGTCAAGACTGCCATCCAAAGCCACTTTTATGTTGCCACCATTAAATTTTGGATTTCAGGGGACCAGTGCCTGCGAGTTGGCTCCTGCCATTTGCATTGCTGAACTCAACTCCCTTATCCCAGCGGCAGATTCGTAAACCCATGAAAATCTAGGCCTATGAGATACAGGGGCTGGATTTAGCAGTGTAAACCCTAGGAATGGGCTCACTGACACCAGTCCTGGGAGTCCAAGTTAAGAAAGTACCAGTTATAAAAGTGGCTTAAATGAGGGTTCAGCAGCCTTTTGCATAGTTTGACCTGTAAAAGTGCCTCTATTGACCAAGCCGATGCAAAAGAGACAAATCATCAAGTCCAGGCTTTCAAACGGTCAGGTTTTTAAAGCCAGTTTTCAGAAAATTGGGTTTCCTTTGGCTAAACTTGCACCCACCTCCAGAACTGACAGTTGGAGTACACAGGAGCAGGAAGACAGGTCAGTAAAAACTATTAAACTTAGTATTTTCAAGAAACAAAAAAAAGTTAGGAAAGACCAGAAGATGAGCAGAATTTTTAATTTTAATTTATTTTTTCCCATAGTTTAGGAATAATTATGTATTAATGAAGCAATCCTAGATGATAGAGTAGCTTTTTTTACTCTAACAATAATATTTTTAGTGTCAAGAGTGTAGGAGCTAAAAACAAAACCAATAAGCCCAGGGAGACAGGAATTGCCCCACCACCAGTCCAAAGGTTAACAGTCCAAGAAAACAAACATTCTGTACAAGCCTGACAGATTGATAGAGACTTTTAGAAATAAAGGAAGAGAGATTAAAAAAGGAAAGCAAAAAGATTAAAATAGGGAAAGAAAAATGAGCCATTTTGTGCAGAACAGATAGTCACAAAAAACTTCTTCCAATTACAATATCAGAACTGAAAAGGCTGAAAATACACAGCAGGTCTGTCAGCATCTGCAGATAAAAAATGTTCAGTGCATTTACAACGTCTTTCTATTTTTATTCCAGATTTTCAGTCCACCAATTTGCTTTGCAAATCACAGCCGGTTGTTTTCTTCATATTAAGAAACAAATATTCTTCCCTCGATAACCCATCTTCCTCAAACCGTGAGAAGTTATTGTGGACACAATTACAGGGTCACTTAATTGACTGCAGAGAGCAATACATATTAAAGGATCGGATAGTCTGCAATTGAATGAGGGTTGTAAACTGAATATTCTCAGATTAGTGCAGTTTAAAAAAGGTCTGGAGTGCAAAATCCTTATGTTTAGTACCTTCACTTTCTACTCCCCCCACCACCCACCCCCCCAACCCTTTTGTAAGAACAACATATCAAGACAATAAAAAAGTAAAATTCAACAGTTCCCCCACGGAGGTTATAAACCGCATTTTAGGTCACCTAGCTACTGTAATTGGCAAGTTAAAAAGCTCAAACACCACAAAGACTGTAAACACTCGCCACTTCCTTTTTACTGAAGAGAACAGCAGGAGTGCAGGCAAAGAACAGTATATGGTAAAGGGCTACTTCTTTCAGGGAGGCTGCAATTGTGAGCTGTTTAAATGGTTGGACCCTCAGAAATTTTTTGTACAAACATCATTCATCCAGCACAGCTGGCAGCGAGACACGGAACAGTAAGTGAATCAAGAGATTTCGGAAAAACAAATGGCAATGGCAAATTCTGAAGTGTTTTCATGATCGGAATCTAGGAATCAGAGATATTCGGATACCCTCGCAAATCCACCTGCCATTTGTTATTTAGATTACATTGGCTAGTCAGACTCCCTGATGACATAACAGGTTTATACTGCATTTAGCTGAGCTATACCAATCAGGAAGGTCCCTGATTTGATCCCCAGGTTGTGCTGAGTTAGTTGATCTTGGCCTGGATAGCAGTTGAAGTGCAGCAATTAGTCTCTGAGGCCTTGAGGTTAGGTAGGTGAAAAAAGAGTCAGAGAGCGCTCCTTCTCCTGACTATTGTCCAGGACAAAAAAAATGCTTAGGTAGATTTATTTTTTTGGGGGCGGGTGGAGAGGAAGTGGGGAAGAGAGAAAGACAAGGGGAGTAAAATATAGGATCTGGCTCGGCTGTTACACTCCTTCCTGTTTTCATGGTTGAATATCTTGCCAACATTCACTGCCCAAGGCACACGGATGAAGAATGTCCACTTCAGTGGGCTACCAGAGGTCCACGGAACTACAACGTAATAGGGAGTCAAACGCCTTTAGGAGAGTTGGATAAGGAAATAAGGAAAAGGTAAAATAGGGTAGTATTTATATTGTCAAACCTCTGTTGACCAAAGATATACAGTATTGTGACCGATACAGTATCAGGTCTCCATAGTGGAATGCACATTAATAAGATAGATACAGGCAGATAAAGTCTCTTCCATTTATTGAAATGCTAAGAAGTACTCTCAGATCAGAGGAGCTTTCTCTGGCCAACTGCACATATTCATGCAGAGTGTCTGTAAATAATGCCATAAAAATCCTGCTTTTTTTCTATATAATCTGTTTGGAACTACATTACCTGTACCATTTTTAGCTTCAAATCACCCCCCCCCCCCCCCCTCAATGAGACACAGGTGTTTGTACTGTTCCATTCACTGCCACCACACTTCCCAGAACATTAGCCTCGAAGAAGTATGGTTTCTCTCAAAGGGTTGATACCTGAAACATTATCTTCTCTTTACAAAGGGGATGCTTTTGGATGATTGGAGGACTTCTATTTGGGCTGAGGCCAATGACAACTATCTTACTTTCTCCTCCTACAGATGTTGACTGACCTGTGTACTTCTGGCATTTTCAGTTTTTATTTCATTATTGTGTGTGTGTTCTTTTACTATCTAACTGGGAGGTTAATTAGGGACCTCCATGTACAGTAGTTTACATACATCTTTAGTGTGGAGAAATAAGTTCAGTTGCTCAGGATTAGTAAAGCACACTTTCAGTTCTTCAAATACTTGTGCACATACAAAACAGATGACAATTCATTCTCTGTTTAGCAATCTAAGATCAAAAGTTAAATGGCTGTTGTTTGTAATTTTAATGTATTATTTTCTATGGTCTCATACAGGAGACAACAGCTACTCATGCTCTCCAAGTCCCAGTTGCCATACTCTGCAACCAAGAAGGAACATTGCTAGTGACACTGTTCACACGTTTGGACATTAGCTGGCTACTGGGGACACCATTTTAGTTTCAACAGTACCAGACAGCCATTTTGGAGCAGAGCAGCAATGGGAATAGAACACAAAATCACCAATCCATTTATTCAGCATTTTCTCATGACCAAATCGAAACTTTCTCTGTGGAGTATATTTTTCTTCCATCTATGAAAATTTGTACTATGTTTTCAAAAGCTGGGAGCTTAGAATTGTGCCTTTCTGAATTTGAAACCAATGTGCTTAAAACCAAAAAAAAAGTTCCAACATTGCAACACAAAGTTCTTTTCACATTTTGTGGGCCATCTACAATTTCCAAACCCTGCACAAATCTCTGGTCCTTCACTTTGCGGAACTCTTCCATCAAAGCAACTCGTGAAAGAACAAAAAGAAAAGTCTCCCACTTGGTGGCATCCAAAGGTTCTTTTCAGAAGTTAATGTTCCCTAGCTTCATCATTCATCCATCAGTAAGCTGCTTGCACAAAAAGAGAGTTAGGTCTGTGTGTTAACAGATGCTGCTACGAACAGTCAATAGTGTTCTCATTACCAAACACACACACATCCCCCTCCAAAGTTACCTTCTTTGGCAAAGCATTTTCTATCAAATTACTGGCACATACAATAAAGCTTTTAGTATTTACTATAAAGATGCACCTCAATTTTCAGCATAAAATTCTTCATCAATATACAGTCTGCTTTTAAGTCAGTTAATTCAAAAATCTGATAATTCCATTTTTATGCTCTAAATTCCCACTTTACTATTATTTGTTGCTTAATTCAAATTAGATTCAAAGCATTGAACAATTAACTTTTTTGTGCTTAAAAAAAATGATCAATTAGATTGTATACAAGGTGCTACTTTTGGAGCTCTTATTAGGCACAAACTTAAGTATTTGAAGAACTGAAAGTTTGGTTTAGACATTTTGAATGAGTGCTTTTTGAAAAAAAACACTCCAAAATGGTGTGTGCAACCTACAAGGTACTCCATTAACCTCCAGGGTAGATATTAAAAGACATACTAGCAACTGTACATTATCACTCAATAAACTTGCAGCAATTTTAAATGAATCAGTGGGGCAGTATTGTGCATTAACTGCATGGAATGCCCTGGTCATCAAAGGCCACCACACCCTTGCTGCCAACAAATAAATTAAAAAAATTCCCCCCATTCATTGTGAAATACACGTTAGGGATACGTGGAATGATTTCCAGGGGTTTCATATATCAGTTGCATTCTACTTGCCTCCACTCTCTCAGTTTGTGATCTTATCTGACCAGCTAAATGAGATTACAGTCTTGTGATCATGCCTGAGGTTTCAGTCTCATTTGGAGGGTGGGGGCGTGGTGGCGAGAAACTAGAGCAGAGCAAGAACGATACACAAATAGTCTACGTTCAAATAAACAGATTACTGTGGCATCACCACCTATAAAACTCCACTGCTGTTCTATGAAAACAAATCTGGATCTTGTGGATACATTATCTGTAGATTACCACAGTTATACTGTACCAGCTAGTACAGTTTGCAGTGGTGATGTGAGCAAGCAGCTGCATTTATACTGCCCACTCGCATCACTATAGAGTGAGGGGTTAGAGAGTTCAAAGTATTTGCACTCAAATACATGCATCACGGAGCACCGATTACCAGCCCCCCAACGGCCTGTGAAG
Source organism: Heptranchias perlo (assembly GCF_035084215.1). Classification (NCBI taxonomy): domain Eukaryota; kingdom Metazoa; phylum Chordata; class Chondrichthyes; order Hexanchiformes; family Hexanchidae; genus Heptranchias; species Heptranchias perlo. The sequence goes on along the minus strand of NC_090326.1, from coordinate 33,559,791 downwards.
TTTCCAATGATTGAAAAGCGCCAATGGGACAGTCAGTTCTTTTCAATCGTTATAAATTGAATGGCCAAAGAGTAGACCACCTGCAGTTTTCTTTTTTAAAAAAGCTTAAAAAGCTGGCTGTGCACCAGCTGCAGGGTGGGTAGTATTCACAATGCAAGCACACCTCTTCTGGGAGGGGAGTGGGGGGGGGGGGGGCCGAGAAAAAGAGGGCAAGTAGAGTGCGTGTTACTTTCAAACTTCAGATTGCTGCAAAACTGGCAGCATTGCACGGCAGATTTGGTGCTGGTGCAGCACAAGAGGATGCACCACACCAGCCTGCAGGTATAACTGCGGAATTGAAATCCAGATTTACTCAAACATTTTTCCAGTAGCAAGTTAAAGATTCACAAATACAGTATACAGCTGGGGAGAAAAGTTACTTCTAATAAGTGCATATATCAAACAAAAGTTTAGGTCTCGAGATACAGGGACAGTACCTAACTGTCAATGTACTTTGTTTGGAATCTTACAACGCCAGGTTATAGTCCAACAGTTTTGTTGTTTGTTGTTCAATTAATATTAAACTTTGTTGTTTAGTTAATATTCAGAGATATTAAAACCGGAAGTCTAGCTATCCATCAACTTATGAATTTCAAACTATAACATGCAAAGTGTTCTTTAAAAACTAACGTGACATAAAATTTTAATTTTCACAAAGTAGCATCAAGTGCTTAGCTTAACCTTACTGCAAAGTGCAAAGACATGGTAGCTGTATAAAAAACTAATGGGAGCTTTTTAGTCCAGCATTTCTGTAATGGCCCTTTCTCACATTAAGTGAAGGTCAAATTTAAAAGGAAGTTTCAAAAGCTTCAAAAATGGAAATGACAGCTCTGTAATGACCTCCTACAGACTAGTAAGCAAACCATACTGAACAGTCAGCCTCCACAAAATGGGGGACCTTTTTAAGGGGGGAAAACATGTCTATCCGAGCAGCCATCAGGAGAACATCCAAATTGCTCAGTAACCCAGCGAAACATTATTTGAGCCCACAGAAAAACTTAATGCAACAATAAACATCAAACAACTCCCCAGAACTTTAAATTCAAACAATGTTGGCTACCTCACGACGAAATCCAGCCACTATTCAAGAGCCCTAACACATAATACAAACCTTTTTCTGAAGTATTCAGTTATAAATTCAGCACCTACCCTCTCTTCTCTCGAAGCCTAACAACCTTTAGCAGAGTTCCTATGCCTCATCTCTCAAATCAAATCTCTCTTAACAAGCTCCTAAAACACAAGATTGACACAGATGAGGAAAGCCATTCAGCCCATTCTAGCTCATCCATCCGGAACAAACCCATGGTGCGTGTCTCTCTCTCTCACCCAGCACAACATTAAACTGACCCTTAAACCACAGATATCCAAACTTCAGCCTGTATGACCCTCCAGCTGCAGCAATCAACCCATGAAATCCAGGGAATTCAAGTGTTACTTACATATATATTTCTAATTGGCTGGTTTCTCCCATTTTGTCATGAGCCTGGGATAGGGAAAGGGCTGTTGCCTCACTGATGGAAAAATCCGAACTGAAGAACACCAAAATTATACAGAATTTACAGCACAGAAACAAGCCATTTGGACCAACAGGTCTATGCCGGTGTTTATGCTCCACACGAGCCTCCTCCCACCTTACTTCATCTCACCCTATCAGCATATCCTTCTATTCCATATTCCCTCATGTACTTAGCCAGCTTTTCCTTAAATGCATTTATGCTATTCGCCTCAATTGCTCCATGTGGTAGCAAGTTCCACATTCTTACCACTCTCTGTGTAAAGAAGTGTCTCCTGAATTCCTTATTAAATTTGTTAGTGTGTATCTTGAATTCATGACCGCTAGATTTGGATTCCCCACAAGCAGAAACATCTTCTCTATGTTTACCCTACCAAACCCTTTCAGTATTTTAAAGACCACCATTAGGTCATCGCTCAGTCTTCTCTTTGCTAATGAAAAGAGCCCCAGCCTGTTCTATTGGTGTTAACAACTCAAGATATACATAAACTAACGTGAGCGCGTATTTAAATGTTACATGTGGCCCCGAAGCTCCATGACACCTGTGCAGGTTAGGAGAACAAAGGAGTCTACGGTTTGTCTCATATGAATCCAGGGTTCTTGCCTCCACCGGGAAATCTATTCCATATGTTGAAGAGTCTGACAACACTCGAAACATGAATTAGAGTTCATTTTATACAAGATGTGCAATCTGGCAACTGGGACAAAGAAATCTTCACACACATATTTCACAGTGAGTGGTAGAATTAGAGAGTCATAGTGTGCAGTGGGATGGCAAATATCTGCACGCTCACTCAGCAGACTGACCAAAACCCATTTGTGACTTAGTCACTCATGAGTGTTTCGTCAGCCTCACTGACTGCCCGAGACATCATCTTTCCCTCTCATACTAGCAGAAGTGGTGTTGCATCCTGTGGTTAGCTCCCAACCAGACAGAGACGTGGGCTCTAGTTCCAGGCCAGTCTGTAACTTCCCGAGAATGAGTGCCAGTGTCGCTCAGCCAGAACTTTATTATATAAATATAGAATTTTTTTTTTATAAAAGTAATAAAAAGTATAAACTCACTTTGATTCAATGAAATAAAGAACCTGTTCTCCCCAGGCACCAATACACAGTGTGCTGATTCAACTAGTTTCCTTGTCTTCCTCCTCCCCATTCTTACTTCCATACTTCCTTATGATCAGCAAGAAAGTTTGATTTCAGGCTCCCCCATTCTAATTTCCTGTCCAAACTATTAAGAGGTTGTATTAAGTTACAGTATCTTGGGTGACTGGATGAAGATTTCCACGATTCAGCCGTAAACACTTCATTAGTTTATGCAATCCAATGGTCTCACACTGTAACCAGTTGTAACTCTGTAATTAGGCAGATGCTCGTAATAACAGAAACCATGTGACATGGTGTACATCGAAATGGAATGCAAATCAGACAGTAAACAAGGTAAAACCCGCAATCTGGGTCAAAAAAAAAATTCACTTACCAAGGAGTTAACGGGAATAATTATTTTGTTAAGCAGAATCAACACAGTAAGCATGGACAGACAGATTGGGATTTTCAACTTCTTAAAGTGAGGCGGTACAATAGGACGTTTATTCTGAAACCTATCAGCACAGAAGCTCTCACAATAAGCATATAAAGGGTTACTCTATCAATATGCTTAGCAGGGGCCACATAGTAAGTTATACAATGCAAGTTTATGTCTAGCGATGGTTTAGCACATTATATAGAACCCAGAAGTACAGTACTAGATGCACACTAAATTTGTGTCTTGCTTCATTCAGGGCTGAAATTTTAGGTCAACTTAATTTTGTGCTTTTGGCTTCAAAGACAGTTTCCGACACCACACCTAAAACAATAAATACAGACACTTTTTTTTCCTCTGCCCCTTCCCCAGGCTGTTAGAAACAGAGGAATTATATATTTTCCTCCTTCTCGTCCCACAGAAAGGAAACCTACCTGCATAATGATCTATTGCTCAATATTCCATCAAAAGGCCAAAGATTTTGAGCAGCTTCTCCTCCTGTCCCCTCCCCCAAAATTAGGCACAGCATGAAAAAATAATTAAATTGAATAATGTGCACTGATTCAGCAAAATCTGCCACATGCTAAATTACTGTACATTTAAAAATAATGAAAAAATAGCAAAACAGTCTTGTTGGCCTCAAACTATTCAAGAGCACGGTTAAATTTCTGATCAATTAGGACACTTTGGAACAGAGACGCTTCACACGTGACTGGAATTAAACCATTCTGATGCTCACTGCCACGATCAACACTAACCACATTCTTTGGCCTAAGACTGAGGGAAGCCCATTACAAGTGCCTTGGCACCCAGCCAAATGCTTTGAATTTATCTTGCATTTCCTAAATAGCCTTTCTGCTCACAATGCAGAATTTGCTTGGATAGAGAAAAAAAAGCAAAACACAAAGAGCATTCTGCACCTGCAAGTAGTAAAAATACAGGCAAACAACCAGTGTTTTAAATAGGCCATGATGCACAGTTTGACTTCATGCCCTTTGGTATGGGCTCCACCTAATTCTTAGGACAATTAAGATTCAGCAACTCAAAACTTTTAATGACAAAAGTGAAACCAAATGCGTGCGGCACACCCACTAAAAATAGCGCCCGAAGTAAAACAGCATCAGTGAAACCTGGACTCATTTGAGAAACCACATTTTTTCTTTTTTTAAAAAGTGGCTGTTTTTGTATGTGGCCATACCAAAAGGCACAAAGTCAGAATATCTAACGTATCAAGCTTAGAACATACTCCACGCTTCTAAGTGCTGCTGCATCTCCATCTCAATATTCTGTATCAAATCAAGAAAATTTACACAGAGAAACTTCATAGACCCCTTTTCCTGTCTGTGTACCTCTGAATCTCTCAGATATCATGAGTAGTTAGATGGAATTCTGCTTTTTTATGCAGAAGTTCAAAGTTTGAACACCACTTTGCTGAACTATTTTTGCCTGAGCGTGCATTAGATGAGTGGAAATCTTGGAATTGCCCTCTGACACCTCAGTATAAGTCCTCTCATCTTTCTGCACCCCCAGTAACCACAAGTTTCAAACTTGAGGTTTATTTTATATTTCATGCTTCCTTAGCTCAGGTTGTGGGAGTCCAATGCCCATGTGCTGTTTCCCTGCATTTACATTGTTACAGCCAGCTTACTAATTCCTATGATAGAATCATAGACCTACAGTTTAATAAGTGATCGAAACAGTCATTATAATAAAACCAGCCAATGGAGATTCAGATCCCTTTCTATCACCTACAAAGATATAGTGTAAAACAGCCTTTAAAAACCTGTCCTTGGTGCAGTTGCCTCCACTACAACCTGATGGGTCAGCGACTTACACAATGCATCTCCCTCCCCTAGGTAAAATTACTCACCCAAAAAGCCCTAGATATCCATCATTGCCAGCAACAGAACTGAGGCTTGGGTTGACGAGGCTGCTGCAAAGTGCTAACTCTAAACGTTGTTAATCAACTCTTAAATGTTGATCATTGACTCAGGAAATCTGTGCACACACTGCAGAGAATGGAGGGAATGGGATGTAGTGATGCGATTTCCCAGCACTGCAAAAAAACCTGGTCAAAGTACAAGTCAACCAGCATCGCCCTTGTACATCATTACCAAATGTGGAGTGCAGCACAGGATGGGATTAGCCACCCATCTTCTCAACAAATGGCAGTAACAAAACAATGGTGATCTGAGACAAAAGGCCATTTTTGCCATTCTCGAACGGTTTGTACATTATACTCATCGTCACCAGAATGGCCCTTCATGTTGGTTACTGTGATTACAGATGCCCCTCACAGGTCCTCAATAGTTCTATTCATACAATTAACATCAGTCGTAGGTAAGTTTCCAGAAGCCATAATATGGGATAAAAATCAATATGTATCTAGATATGGGATAATTAAGGGCAGCCAGCACAGATTTGTAAAATGCAAGTCATGTCTGACAAACTTAAGAGGGTTATTGTAGGAAATTAAGGAACATATTGATAAAGGAAATATAGTGGATATTTTGCGAACAGGCAGACGAGGTCACACTAACATTTCATCTGAAAGAGGGGACCCTTCACAATGCAACATTCTCTCAATACTGCACGAAAGTATCAGCCTAGATTATGTGCTCCAGTCCTCGAATAGGGCTTCAACCTACAAACTTCTGACTCAGTGCCATCAACTGAGCCAAGTTGGAGGAGGAGAAGAGATTGCCCTAAAGTTTGGTTTTCGCTGTTTCTGCTGCACAGTTCTTCTCCCCTTATTTATAAAGTACAAGTCAATAGAAAACTTGAACACAGCTCCCACATATTGGAAGGCTTTAACGCCTTTTGTGCAATTCTGGACAGCTTGTCATATGATGGACAATCCCACTCATTTCCAAACCCGTTTCTATTTCATCACTAAGACTATGGTCAATATTCTTCTGAACTTTCTTCACTTGTTCTTAAGCTGCAAATACAGCATGCTAAGGGTAGGGGATTGGGCGGGGGAGTGGGACTAGCTGGATTGCTCTTACATAGAGCTGGCGCGGATTCGATGGGCCGAATGGCTTCCTTCCGCGCTGTAACCTTTCAATGATTCTAGGCATTCTTCCCCATCCCTACAATCCGGTCAGAACTTCCATGTGCTACAAGTGCCAGACTATGTGGCCCTGGTGATCAAGGTTACTTGCTTAAAAGCAATACATGTTGGGTGGGGCAGAAAGAGAAAGAAGCCGCAGAGCAGCCCTGGTTGGAGGAAGAATGCCTGTTGGGATCTCTGAACAATGAGAAGTCCCAAAAAAAAATTTTGAAGGGGGGAGGGGGGACAGAGGAAGAGAAGAAGGGGCAGAAAAAAGATGAACGCCTGATAAGAGGACTGAGGAAGGGTAAAGCTTGGAAGAAAAAACTCAAAGAATAATATTGAGGATGGAATCCCAAGCTATCGCAGAGATGGTGGGAGCACTGTAAAGGTAAGAAATTATGTGCCAGAACTGAGCAGGGGTAGGAAGGCAGTAGCATGAAATGATTTGGGGGGGGGGGGGGGGGGGTAAAAGAGGAGGAGGAGAAAAGAGGATGAGACGGGGAAGAGAAGATGCAGATGAGTACTAGCATGAACTGGTGAGATTAGAAGGGAAGAGCGCTTTTGTGAACTAGGGATGTTTTGAAGGATGAAGAATGCCTCTGTGACCTTGGAGGAATGATGTGGAGATGCCGGTGATGGACTGGGGTTGACAATTGTAAACAATTTTACAACACCAAGTTATAGTCCAGCAATTTTATTTTAAATTCACAAGCTTTCGGAGATTTTCTCCTTCCTCAGGCAAATGTTTCGAGATCTTGAAACATTTGCCTGAGGAAGGAGAAAATCTCCGAAAGCTTGTGAATTTAAAATAAAATTGCTGGACTATAACTTGGTGTTGTAAAATTGTTTACACCTTGGAGGAAGGGGAGGTTGGAGGGGGAGATTGTATCCAGAAAATAAAGCTTCGTTTTTCCACACTTGAATTCCCCCTTCAGCCTTTTGTGTAGTTTCATTTTTTCCCCTTCCAATACAAAATGAAAGAAGTTACAAGCCCATGTCCCACTGCACTGTGTGTAATTATTTTCACAAGTCATTGGCTTATATTCAGGGCAAGTTTGGAGTGGTCAGCTTTTTTGAAGGTATTAGTCACTTTTGCTGGTCTAGGTTGGTATGTTTGATTTGTATATCCCCTAGTATTTCAAGTTTTAAATCCTAGTCATTTTTTTAAAAAGAGTATCTGCTCACTATTTCCTGATTTACTTAGTCCTCTCTTTTTTTTCAACTTTAGTGATGACATGCTGCATAGCTACTGGCCCTTTACTTTAGTTTCTCAATTTTTTTTTAATATAAAAGTTGCCTCTGGATCCTGAATTACGGCCTCAAATATGCTACTTAATTAGCAGCCTTATTCACTGGCCCAATTTTACAACTAGAAATTAGTTAGCTCCAAATGGAAACAAACGTGAGAAAATGTCTTAAGAATTATGGACACATAGAAATACTTACAGTGCCAATAAACTGCTTGAATCTCACAAATTAATTATATCATTGCGGTGAATCATAAAACCCTAAAGAATGTAAGGAGGCCATTTGGTCCATCGTGCCTGTGCCAAATAATTTTGAACACCTCTATTTAATCTCCCCTTAATCTTCTCTGCTCTAAGGAAAACAATCCCAGCTTCTCTAGTCTCTCCACATAACTGAAGTCCATTATCCCTGATATCATTCCGGTAAATCTTCTCTGCATGCTAAACAATTTGCATTTATATAGTGCCTTTAATGTAGTAAAACATCCGAAGGCGCTTCACAGGAGCATTATCAAACAAAATTTGACACCGAGCTACATAAAGAAATACTAGGACAGGTGACCAAAAGCTTGGTCAAAGAGGTATGTTTTAAGAAGCGTCTTAAAAGGAGGAGAGGTGGAGGCGCGGAGAAGTTTAGGGAGGGAATTCCAGATCTTAGTGCCTTGGCAGCTGAAGGCACGGCCGCCAGTGGTGGGGCGATGGGGCGATGGAAAAAAAGATCCCAAGTCACATCACAGAAGCACCTGGATAAAACAGATCCTGAGCCAGGAAGGGATTAGGAGCATTAACTAAAAGCTTGATTGGAGGGATGAGTTTTGAAGAGGTTTTTAAAAGAGGGACAAGAAAGAGTGAATGTGAGCATGCAAATGAAAAAGAGAGAAAAGGAGAGTGAAAGAGAAAAAGTTGAGAGGAAAAGGGAAAAAGAAGAGAGGATTTTAAATTGAAGGTGTTGAGGGATGGCGATCCAATGTAGGCCAGGGGGAGAGCGTTAACTGAGTGTTGAATGAGCGGGACATAGTTACCCAAGGTCAGTCGCCACCTACCTCATCTCTGTTCATCTCCACAAAAGGTTTCTGTGGATAGTTACATTTTGAACCAAAGTGATTGGTGCAGGGTGGGGGTGGAAAATTAAACATGAATAAGCTACCTCCCTTCATCCATTCCAAATTCTCACCCAGACTGACAATCCCAATGCTTCAAAGAACAGACTCTTTCTAGAATTTAAACATAACTCGCCATTGTTGGTGCAGAAAAGCCCAATGTCTGCAACAATGAGGCTCATTCGGTGCCAACCACAAAGCCCATCATTTTCCTACTACCGCAAAAAAGTGACCAATGCAAGTATACAGCAAACTCAGTCCAGTTAACATTAAAAAAAGGAAAGTTCCACAAAGTTACTTATTATAAAGTCTGACTGGGTTTTGCAATGCAAATTTGGTCCCACCTGATATAAAAGGAGTTGAGATTCTTTCTGCCTGGGCTTCAATGGGAACAGCTCAATCCTGGACCTTAAATTATTTCCAACTAATTTCAGTTTCAGATTGGATGACAAACCAACAAAAGCTCAAACAGCATCTTTCTACCTTCTCCCGCTCCTCTAAAATAATTTGCCAAGTCAGCACCAGGCAGTGTGCCTTCTGTGAAAACTTCCAACAATGTCAAAAAACAAAGATAAAATCAATGCTGGGCATGTTGCATTCAGGGAGAGGGAGAGTGAATGGAATTCCAACTCCTTGGCTTTTACTGGACTTTTTTGGGCGTGGCAGGCTGGGGGTGGGGGGGGGGGGGGGGGAAGAAATAGGATCCAGTACCCGTCAAAGTGTTTTTCCTATCAAACACTTGTCCTCACTCTGAAAAGAGATATGATACATTGCCTCGTGCACAGCTCAAATCAATTGTTCATGTTCACAAGTGAAAAATTACCACTTGCACATACAAGGAGAATAGCCAGCTTCCAAGGAACCCCAGCAAAAGTCACCACCTTCAGCAGAGAAGAAAAGCAAAAGATTCAAAAAGCAGCTCGCCCAGCTACATTTTCATCCTCCAGTCCCTTCCCCTCCCCCTCTGCCATGACCTCTCACCCTTCAGTTTCCTTCTACCACGAGTACAGGACACAAATCTGACAGTCCTATGCAGCGGGACATGGGTATGGACACAGATGTGGTTCCCAGTTCAATCAATTGCTAAATGACAAGCAGGGATGTGCTGAATAGAGAATGCAACATCTCCCAGCAAGGGGAACATAGAAACAGGAGCAGACCATTCAGCCTCTCAAGCCTGTTCCGTTCACCATTCAATGAGATCATGGCTGATTTGTGTCCTAACTCCATTTACCCACCTTGGCTTCATATCCCTTAATATCCTTGGCTAGCAAAAATCTATCGATCTCGGATTTCAAGTTATTAATTGAGCTCGCATCTACTGCTTTTTATGGGTGAGTTTCACACTTCTACCACCCTTTGCATGAAGGAGTGTTTTCTAGCTTCTCTCCTGAATGGCCTGGCTCTGATTTTAAGGTTATGTCCCCTTGTCTTAGACTCCCCCACCAACAGAAAAAGTTTCTCTCTAATACCCTATCAATTCCTTTCAAAATCCTAAAAACCTCAATCAAATCACCCCTTAACCTTCTATATTCCAGGGGATACAAGCCTGGTTTATGTAATCTCTGCTCATAATCTAACCCTTGAAGCCCTGGTAACATTCTGGTGAATCTGCACTGCACTCCTTCCAAGGCCAATAAATCATTTCTAAGGTGCAGTGCCTAGAACTGTACACAATATTCCAGATGTGGTCTAACCAGGGCTTTGTACAGCTGTAGCAAAATTTTCCCCCATTTTGATTTTTTTTTAACCTGACTACCTCATTTTAGTATTCTGTGTACATGGATCCCCTAAATCTCTTTAGACCGCCACTGTTTCTAGCTTTTCACCATTTAAAAAAAATACTCTGATTTATCCTTTTTTGGTCCAAAATAGATGACCTTACACTTACTGTGTTGAAATCCATCTGCCACAGTTTTGCCTACTCACTTAATCTATCAATGTCTCTTTGTAATTTTGTGCTCCCGTCTGCACTATTTACTATGCCACCGGCAAACTTCGATATATGATTCTCTATTGTGTTATCTAAGTCATTAATAAATGTGAATAGTTGAGGCCCCAGCACAGATCCTTGTGGGACACTATTAGTCACTTCCTTCCAATTCGAGTACATACCCCTTATCCCCACTCTCTATCTTCTACCACCTAACCAATCTTCCAGCCAGATCAATAATTTACCTTCAATTCCATGAGCTTTAATTTTAGCTAACAGTCTTTTGTGTGGAACCTTATCAAATGCCTTCTGGAAGTCCATATAAACTACATCCACAGACACTGCGGCGAGTGACTGACCTTCTGGACTCCCCAAAACCTTTCCACCATCTACAAGGCACAACTCAGGAGTGTGATGAAATACTCTCCACTTGCCTGGATGAGTGCAGCTCCAACAACACTCAAGAAGCTCGACACCATCCAGGACAAAGCAGACCACTTGATTGGCACCCCATCCACCACCCTAAACATTCACTCTCGTCACCACCGGCGCACCGTGGCTGCACTGTGTACCATCCACAGGATGCACTGCAGCAACTCGCCAAGGCTTCTTCGACAGTACCTTCCAAACCCGCGACCCCTACCACCTAGAAGGACAAGGGCAGCAGGCACATGGGAACACCACCTGCACTTTCCCCTCCAAGTCACACACCATCCCGACTTGGAAATATATCGCCGTTCCTTCATCATCGCAGGGTCAAAATCCTGGAACTCCCTTCCTAACAGCACTGTGGGAGAACCTTCACCATACAGACTACAGTGGTTCAAGGCAGCTCACCACCAACTTTTCAAGGGCAATTAGGGATGGGCAATAAATGCTGGCCTTGCCAGCGACGCATACATCCCATGAACGAATAAAAAAATAATTCCCCAGTCCTCTACTTTAATTACTTCCTCAAACAATTCAATTAGGTTCATTCGACATGACCTACCCGTTACAAATCCATGGTGGCTCTCTCTAATCAGCTTAAATTTCTTTAAGTGCTCAGTCACTCTGTCCTTAAATTATAGATTCAAATAACTTCCCCACAACAGATGTTAGGCGAACAGGTCTATAATTTCCTGATTTCTCTCCCATCTTTCTTAAATAATGGAGTTACATTTGCAACTTTCCAATCTAAAAGGGACAATTCCTGAATCGAGCATGCTTTGAAAGATTACAGCGAAAGCAACTGCAATTTCCTCACCTACTTCCTTTAGAACCCTGGAGTGGAAACAATCAGGTCCTGGGGATTTGTCAGTCTTTAGTGCCATTATTTTTTCTAATACTGTTTTCTTGCTTACGTTAACTTTAGTGAGTTCCAGTCCATGATTCATTATTAGTTTCCCTGGAAGGGGAGGCAGCAAAGAGTAAAGAGGGCACTGGAGCTGTGCCTGGGTAGTTCATTGGTCAGATACATGCTTTCTTGGCTGGCGAAATGTCAGCGCAGGAAGACAAAGAAGGAGCATAAAACTTGCATGAAAACCACGGGGAGACTCTTCCTCCATAAATAAAGTTAAAATAAGTTTGACATCTCCCATGACAACCATTCGAATGCCACATTTGGGGTGGGGGGTGGGAGGAAAAGAGGAAGAAAGGTGGTGAGAAGACTTTGCCTTGGGGACAGGCTCCAATCTTGTTCATGATTTAATATTTATAAGCAGAGTCCACTTGCAGCCCTTGAATTCATTTCAATCCCCCAGTGTAATGACTGCGCATGCTCAGGATCATTATGCAGCAACTCATCATCCCAGAGGAGAAACACCTTTAAACTATAGCTGACATTTTCAGCTTCACTGGAAAGGTTCGAAAACAATCCACACAAAAGAAAAACTGAACCATCCAAACTAGGGATACAAGATACCAACACAGAATTTAAAAGTTCGGCAGTCATTCCAAACCCAGTCTTGTGTTTATCGTACCAACACTGCACATCGAATCCTCTCTAACTCCAAGATTTTGTGATGTGAGAAGTGCATTACGTACACCAGGCATCCCATGTAATTCTATTCCTCCCTGGTCTCCATGTACAATGGTTAGAATGTCACTGCAAGCTCAGTTCAGCATTGTCACTTTGCCAAAGTGATGGCTTTTAGCACCATGTTGCTAAGGCACTGCCAGCTGCAGAAAGAACAAGCTTGCTCCACGCAAGCTTGTGACCACCCACCAGTGTTGAGGGGAAAGGAAGTCAATGTGAAAAACTGAGGGAAACTTCTGTAGAAGATTCTCAATTCTCTGCTCAGGAAAAGAAAATGGTTAACGATCCCAAGCACAGATTTCATTTTTCTGCAGCTCAGCGCACTGGTGCAGAAATTGCCCTAAACTCTCCAATATTGAGGGTAATGTGGCTTCAATAAAGAATCAAGGCTTTTACCCTCCTGTCGTTTTAGGGTCTGTTTACATGGTATCCATGGTATCAATTTAGTAATGGCAGTTTGGTAATAAAGAGCGATATTGAAAGTGTACTAAAAGAAATAACAAGGGAAAATTCTAGAAACACAATTCTTGTAGTTTCAAGTAAACCACAAACTGATTTGCATATCGGTGTACTTTTGCATTTTTTTTTAAAAACATAACTTTTAAAAGAATGTATAGCCTACAACGCTACGGACCAAGTGCTGGAAAGTGGGATTAGGCATGATAGCTTTTCTTCGGCCGGCAGACACGATGGGCCGAATGGCCTCCTTCTGTGCCGTAAATTTCTATGATTCTATAGAGCACACTTATACATATAGGCATAGTAGTTTTGCACACTTCCAGATGAGGATGGCCCTAGGGGAGATATGGGGATAGAAAACGGAGGAAATAATGTAACGGTTCAAGGACACTGTGTTTTTGAACCAAATTCGACATGGGGTTTAGCTAATATGATCGCCATAAAAAGCCACATACTTAGACATTCAAATTTCTTGTCATAATTGGGGTGCGTCTCTTAGTTCAAAAAAATTCTTGAAGGGATGTCATGTTCATGAAAAAGTACTTCACAAACTTTCGTTTGCGGAAGAGCAGCTATGAACAGTCTCAACAAATAACAATGATCGGGCTCAATGCCATTTCTAGCCTTCGCTCAACAATCCCTTTTTCACATAGACAGGGCTCTTTTAAAAAAAAAAGTACAATTATTAATCTTAATGCGAGCACTGCCCAGTGTGGTGTAGAACCTTATAGGTCATGTTGCCAACTCTGATTGGACGTATTCCTGGAGTTATCACATGATCTCCCGCCTCCATCCACCCTGCCGCCATTGGTCGCCAGACACGTCCAACCTCACGACGCACCGCCTTCCCACGCCGATTGGAAAGCAAACAGACTCTGTCACCTGACTGAATGAGTCTTGACTGTCAGTCAAACAGCCTTATTTCCCCCATCTCCAATATTTTTTAAATATACAGAAGAAAAAGGGAGCAGGAGTGGGCCATATGGCCCCTCGAGCCTGCTCCGCCATTCAATAAGATCATGGCTGATCTTTGGCCTCAACTTCACTTTCCCGCTCAATCCCCATATCCCTTGATTCCCTTAGAGTCCAAAAACCTATCGATCTCAGCCTTGAATATATTCAATGACTGAGCATCCACAGCCCTCCGGGATAGAGAATTCCAAAAGATTCACCACCTTCTGAGTGAAGAAATTCCTCCTCATCTCAGTCTTAAATGGCCGACCCCTTACCCTGAGACTATGCCCCCTAGCTCTAGACTCTCCAACCAGGGGAAACCACCTCTCACAGTATCTACCCTGCCAAGCCCCCTCAGAATCTTATGTGTTTCAATGAGATCACCTTTCATTCTTCTGAACTCCAGAAAATATAGGCCCATTCTACTCAACCTCTCCTCATTAGGACAACCCTCTCATCCCAGGAATCAATCTGGTGTTCTCCCCAGGTGGTGCTCGCGGCAGTGTCCTGGAGGTTAATCTTCAATTCCTGGAGACTCCAGGACAATTGTGGAGGGTTGGCAACCCTACTTACAGGTCAGAATGGCCCCAGGTTCAATCCCCAATCTATGCAAAGTTAGCCAACTGTAGGAATGTGCAGCAATAGGTCTCAGCAACCCCAAGATGGAGAGGGGAAGGGGAAAAAAAGAGACAAAACTGAAAATGTTAGCCAGGGTTCCCATTACTAGATGAGAACAGAATCTGGCTCAGCTGCGATGCTTCTGAGGTACAATAACTTCCTGATGCTGAGGTTTATGTTTTCCGATTGTAATGCCGATGGTAACCCATTAAAATGAATAGGCTTCCCATTGGCAATACGGTTGGAAATCCTAGGCCTTACTGTCTTAGGCGCACAGATGGAATTAGCCACTCGAGTGAGATGCTGAAAATCTGCTAGCAGCTGTGGAATTGTACCCCAAGGTCATTTGTTTACAATTTTTTTTTAAAAAAAACAGAAATTCATGGAATCGCGGAATGCAATCACTTAAAAAAAATTGGTAAAAATCGCAAACCGCAAATCTTCAAAAGGAATTTGATTTTTTTCAAGTCAATAAACCAATGGTCCTGCCTAGTTTAAGTCAGACTGCTCAGTAGAAAGGGGGAGGGGGGAGGGAAGAAAGGGTAAAACGAGGAAGGACATTTCTATTTTAAAAAAAGCTTTCCAAGTTACACAGATTATTTTCTTAAATGAAACTTACTGAATTGCTATTTAGCATCTGAAAGTCCCCAAGGAAAAATTTGAAGATAAAAAACATTTCAATCATGTCAAATCAAATTTGTGAATATAAAAAATTGATAATCCTCAACTAATTTCCCCATATTTATCAGAAGTTTTACCGCCTTCCTTACAGAGGCTTGGTTCCACATCTCACCCAAGGAGCCATTATTCACACATGTGCCTCGATGGTGAATTTTTGGCACTTACAGCCAAGGGGTGTTGAAAGTGATCAGGAATCCTGGCAGACTAGACTTGTATACCCTTGAGTATAGAAGATTAAGGGGTGATTTAATTGAGATGTTTAAGATGATTAAAGGATTTGATAGGGTAGATAGAGAGAAACTACTTCCTCTGGTGGGGGAGGCCAGAACTAGGGAGCATAACCTTAAAATTAGAGCTGGGCCATAAAGAGGACCTGTGAAAATTGGAAGGAAAAGTAAATCACTTTATGGTGATGTCAGGAAGCACTTCTAAACACAAAGAGTAGTGGAAATCTGGAATTCTCCTCCTCCCCCCCCCCCCCGCTCCCCCCCCACAACCAACACCAAAAAAAAGCTGTTGGCTGGGTCAAATGAAAATGTAAAAACTGGGATTGATAGATTTTTGTTAGGTAAGGGTATTAAGGGCCACGGAATCAAGGTGGGTAGATGGAGTTAACTTACAGATCAGCCATGATCTAACTGAATGGCAGAACTGGCACAAGGGGCTGAATGGCCTACTCCTGTTTCTAAGTTTCTATTTTCCTACGACTGCCTTCCCACGGCTGCTGTGTCTGCCAGCACAGTACCTTTTAAGCAACCTTTATGGTTCAGATTCCAGAAAAACGATATCCATGAACCAGCTCCCAACATTTAAACAGCCAAATCTGGCTCCCTTATCCCTGGCAGCAGACTCGGACAAAGATTTTTCACAGATCTGCGAGTCTGCTGCCAGCAGAAAGGAGCTAGACGTAGCATTCGACTCTCAGACCCCCGGAGACCAAACTTAATTGTTGTCAACATAGAGCAAGGTCAGCTGCGGAAAAGAATCCCCTTTTGCTTCAAGTTTGCCCTATCCCCTCCAAAAGGAGGCAAGCATTTCAGCTTAGAATGCCGTCTAGAAACCTTTCTCCAGCTCTAGGAAGAGAAAAAAAAAAGTTGCAGAATATCTATACATCAAACAGTGCACCAAGCCAAAAAAAAAAATGCCCACAGCACAAAATCTCCACGGCCAACCAGCTGCAGACTGCTAGAAGCAAAGATTAAAAACCACAGTACAGAAACTAGATCCTGCTGTCACTGTCTTTAATGCATGGATCACATTGGGCACATAAATAGAGACAGGTTAACTGCTGTCTGCATACAGAGGAAGTTGAAACGGAAGAGAGAGGGATACATCCGTTATTAAAAGCCCTTTCATTGATCTCCCATTAAGGCAAATTGCGTGCACAAGCCAATTTTCCTTAATGAGGAGGATCGCGGCTGTTTGCGAAAACAAAGATCTCTACTACTATTTTTCACAAGACACATTTAGGAATCGCCGTGAAAGATCTTGGATCACACTACTTTATTGAAGACCTTATCTAGGCTGGGTGCTAAAGATCAGCATTTATTCCTCACTATATCTCTGCACTATTTAATTCATGTCTCCAGGACTATTTCATGCTTGTTACAAAGTTTAGGGCTCAACAAAGTCTTTCCTGTCATTCATGGCGACATCAGGAATGCAGGCGTCACCATACATCACTGCACTACAGACTAGATTTTTTTTGTTTTCTAGTTGGAATTAGCTGGAGGCTTCCTTTATGTGCCTCTGAAGGGCAGAGAAGTCAGCTCCCATACAAAGCTTGTAAACACTACATCCTCCACTGTTTTCGAGCACTGTTTTCTCCCATTCTCCCCACCTCCTTTTCTGGGCAGAAGAGATGGGGGACAGGAAAAGGGATCTGGGCAAAGAGATAATTTCCTGCTTCATTGCCTGGCAGGATGCCCAATGAACAGTCTGGACATCTGTAACCTGGAGTGTCAGAACAATTCTGAGAACAAAAATCATACACTTCCAAGCAACAGCAGGACTGGTGGGATAGCAATCTTAGTATCACATTAGAAGTTTGTATTATGGAGAGTAGTCTATTCTGCTCCGCCCCGCCACAATTTTCTCTCCTCGTCTGAAGGCGCTGGCTCTTTCCAGTACACAGTTCCATGGACGATGCCTTACCCAAGTAACAATTCTTGTCCAAGCCTAGACCAGGTGGCTATTCAACTGTAAATGGCATCACAGTTGTCAATTCATGCACTTTCAAGGAGTTGTCACTCCACAGTAAGCAAGAGAGTGAACCATTCCCTAACCCAGACCCACAAAGATAAATTGCAGCACTAATCGAACTGGCTCTGATGAGAGCAACTGGGACCTTCCTAGTCTATAATTGCCCAGCTTCATCCTGGGAACACTTATCAGCTCAACAAGCGTTATTTCCTAAATGGCTTGGCTGACTGAAGACAGTAGCAGAGCCTTGGAGCACACTCAGTCCTCGGTCACTTAGCAGATCTCAGCCATGACGACAGTAGAGGAAATACAATTCCTCTCAACGTCCCTTGTATGCAAGGGAACAAAAAAAAACATTGAACAAATTAACTACCTGAAATGAAGCCCAGTTCCTGCTCCAATCACTATCCAGCAACCCTGCAGGAAGTGTAAGCATGTGGATAGCTGGTGAGGAGAGTACTAGACTCAGCTGTGATGCTCCCTATGGTTAAATGGCCATTTGAACAAGGTATGAGAGGGTAATTAAAGAAAGAGTTGCATTTATATAGCCCCTTTCATGACTTCAGGACGTCTCAAAGCTCGTTGCAGCCAATTTGCACAAAGCAAGGTTTCACAAACAACATTGTGATGATGACTAGATAATTCTGTTTTCTTCTTTTAAAAGTAAATATTGGCCGGGACACCAGGGAGAACTCCACTGCTCTTCCTTAAAATAGTGCCATGGGATCTTTTACATCCACCTGAGGGAACTAGTGCCTAGGAAACCATACTCCAGTAGTCAAATCAACATCTTAAAAAGGATGGGGAAGAAAATTAGTGGGTAGAGGGGGAAACAACACAGGGAAAGCATGAGTGCCTTGATGTGCAAAGAGTGACTGGCCAACATTCCCCACGTATCAAGTCCTCAGTGTCAACTATATCTTCAGGGAGGCATCATAGGCCAGACGCTTCGCTATATTTTGGGGATGGTGGGGCAGAAGCAAGAAAGATAGCAGGTCACCCTGGGTCATGATTGCACGCCTTCTAATTAGGCAGCTCAAAAGCTGTACTGCAGAGGCCTGGGAACAGAATGCTTGCCTGCTCTTGCCTTTCTCCAGTTAAAAATCTACTTCAAACTGTAGAGAATCAATTGGTGAGGTTGGGTGAAAGGAAAAACGAACGTGGCACTTATTGTAATTTGGGACAGTTCTGAGCTGGGGAAGGGAAACAGAAGTTCCCCTTCAGCCCAGTTATTTGTACCTTACACTCCTCATTTGGGCATCAACTGGATCCTTTGATGTGTTAAGTACTATGCAGGTTATTTGTCAATTATACAGCATGTTGCTCATTTCTAAAGAGAGTCTGACTAAAAGTACCCACGATGTTACTCAGCCATTCACTTCTCCCACTCACCTCCTGAGCACTGTCACGATTCATTTCTTTTGATGTTCTAAAATGGAAAGGCTCAACGTCAGGATTTTTCAAAGAACAAAGTAACGGGGAAAACAATCTGTACCATTAGATGATGGAACATCTGAAATTAACTGTGCTTAAAAAAAAATCCCCCTGCCGTACCAAAAAGTCTAATCTCGAGCACCAGTTTACTGCTCACCTACAGAGCTCAGATCAGACTGATCTCTCTCTCTTCCTCCTCTTCCCCCACCGCCCCCCAAAACATATTTCACTGCACTCTCAAGCTACAAGTTTGCATGAGGGATGTCACAATTTTCCCCACTGAGTGGGCCATTCTGACATAACACACTTTCTGGAAAGAAGCAGCTTGCAGTTACGTCCCAAACCTACACCGCAGCACCATCAAAATGACTCGACACTGCAAGTGTCAGGGTCAGCTGTTATCTGGGCTGATAAGAAATGGCAAGTGGCTCATTTCTTCAACAGCATAACAAGTTGGAAATACACAAACAAACTACTCAAGACAAAGAAAACCTCTTCCGTGAACATTATGTAATCCTGCTGGAAATCCTTTACCTTACAGCGTTCATCATCCACAGCAGCCCCCAACTCAGGCTGCCCATACTGGCCATCAATTCAGTTTCTCACTGGCCTTTTACAGATTTTACCCAGTCAGCAGAGAGGTGCCAGAAATGAAAGTCACATAGTTGTGATTCAGAACAACTGTCACAAGTGTTAGCATGGCTCCGTTGGCAGCACCCTCACCTCCGAGTCAGAAGTCAGGGTTCAGGTTCCAGCATACGGCTGACACTTCAGTGCAGTTCCAAGGGAGTGCTGTATCGTTACGGGTGCCGTTTTTCAGATGAAATGTCAAATTGCGACTCCGTTTGCTAGGTAGACATAAAAGATTCTAAAGTACTATTCGTAGCACAGCAGGAAGTTCTGGTATCCTGACCAGCATTCTTCCCTCCCAACTACCAAACAACAGATTAACCGGTCATTCATTAATTTGTCGTTTGGGGATTTTGCTGTGCGCAGATTTGCTGCCGCATTTGCCTACATAGGCCTTAGACAGGGTGCAGAAGAAATTTACTAGAATGGTACCAGGGATGAGGGACCTCAGTATGTGGACAGGCTGGAAAAGTTGAGGTTGTTCTTCCTACAGCAGAGAAGGTTAAGAGGAGATCTGACAAAAGTGTTCAAAATCATTAACGGTTTTGATAGAATATTAAGGAGAAACTGTTTCCAGTGGCAGAAGGGCTGGTAACCAGAGGTCACAGATTTAAGGTGATTGGCAAAAGAACCAGAGCCGACATGAGGAAAAAAAAAATTTACACAGCAAGTTGTAATGATCTGGAATGCACTGTCTGAAAGTGTGGTGGAAGCAGATTCGACAGTAACTTACAAAAGAGAATTGGATAAATACTTGAAAGGAAAAAAATACTATGGGGCAGGTTTATAACAACATAAAACTCTGTCGGCACAAAGAAACTGGATGCACAGTTACTCAAAAGTCACAAAGGAATTGCACATGTGCAAATCAAGTGCCTGTATAATTTGCACAATGTCATATATGCAACTTCATTGTACTGTCTGGGACCCTTTCCAATTTTGGGTTAACATCTATACATGCCAGCAATAATATAAAGCTCAGACCCAAGACGGCAGACCTGAGCATCAGTTGCATAAGCTGTTGGGCCTTTCCTGCTGCTGGCCGCCTTCCAGAGACACCCATCTAAAAGACCCCCACCCCCAAGCAGTTTTGATACCTTCCACTGCAGTAACATCAGCTCATTTATTGGAGAGCGATGCTGCTATCTATGGAGTCTCAGATTTTTACAGCCATTCGGCGCATCGCTCCTGCACAGCTCTTGAAAGAGCTATCCACTTAGTTGCAACCTCTCCCTTTCCGTGTACCCTTTTGAAATGTTTATTTTTCAATTGTTTATCAATTTCTCTTTTAAAAGGGGTTATGGATTCTGCTTCCAGCACTGTTTCTGGTAGGGCATTCCATGTCTTAACAACCCTCCAAGTGACAATTTGTTCCTAACTTCTCCCTTTAGTTTTTTTTGGGGAAGATCTTAATTTTATGCTTTCTAGTTACCAAAAAAGGGAAATTGTTTTTCGATTTACTTTACCAAAACCTCTCAATTTTGAACACTGCTATCAGATCTCCAACTAAACTTCTTTGTTCTAATAAAAAAAAAGCCCCAGTTTCTCTAGTCTTCCCTCATAGCAGAATCCCATCATAAGTGACTCTTCATAAAGAATGTGCTTAGTTTGATTGGGGGTGTTAAACTGATAAAAATCACAATATTAGTGTCACTTGCATTTTTATAGTGAAAACAAAATCCATAAAGTCTCGTTACAGACCAGAAAGGGATGAAAAAGGGGGTAAATCACCCATGTTACATTGGTCCATTCACTTATATAGAAAAAGTATTAGACTACATCCAGTTTCTAATCTCTTCAAAAATCAAACAGCACTTACCTACAGCTGAGCTAAAAGACTTACAATCTTAACCCACACCAGGCTGTTGGAACTGGTGAGAGCGCGGGGATATGAGAAGAGAGAGAGAGCGCACGGTGAGAGAGAGAGAGAGAGAGAGAGAGAAAGAAAGGATGTGAGAGCACGAGAGAGAAAGAAAACAAGAATGAGGTTTCTGAAAGGGAGAGAAGGAGGTCCTTTCACAAAATTAAACATGCATTGATTTCTCATGCCAAATGCTGCCATTCCCAATTTTTAAAAAGCAGATAGAGCTGTACTTTTGATGGCAACAAAATATAATCTACAGATCAGATGCTCCACTGCAGTATGTGGAATCATCAGGCCTGGGGAAAATTTGTGCGTGCAGTTTCCTTAGGTCATTCTTAATGGCGTCAGTCATTGGTCACGAGTGGAAATTGTGAGGGAACAGATCTCTACAGCCAGCTTCCAGCCTGACCATTGCATAAATTCAACCTCTTGGAGATCAAAGAGAAACAGACTCATTACACCAATCTGATGCGTAATGGATCATCTGGGGAAACCACACAGCATCCTTTAAATCTATTGTATGAAACTATAACCACACTTCTATATAAAATCAGAATGAGTCACAGTTGCCAAGAGAGGATTAGAAAAAAAATACAACACAGCAAAAAAAAATGATGCACTTGCCACTGCGACAACAGATCCATTCACAACAGAAAATAAGATGCCCCAAGATTACAGGAAAAATACACTGGCTGTTTTTCCAGTGGCATCCTACCTTCACTTACCAGCAGCAGCTACTTCAAAAAAGAAACCACACATACGACACAGCCACGAAATAACGCAACTCAAAAAAAATAAATCTTACTTTTCACAAAACCTTGCTGGTGCAAATGAAGTGTGCCAAAAATGTTTTCACCTCTAGTCACCTTGCTGACTGGACTCCAAAGGTCACCCTTTTATACCCACTATATTTGTGTTCTATTTTTCAGGAAAAAAAAGTACAGTTCTAAGCAATGAACTTTTGCCACTCTGCAGTACACAGATAAGAGTTACGAGGGTCAACACACACCCAGTTGAGACGGTTATGTACATAAACAAACCAGGAAAGAAGATTCCAATAGCAAGGAAATCAATCCCTAAAAAGAGTAGTTTGCCTTTATCTTGCCCAGGTATTGTGGCCTGGACCATGCAAACTGGATGTGATGTACAAACACTTCTATTCAGATTTTCAGAGAATATGGCAGATCACATCAAGAAAGCTCCCAATGCACAGTGCTCATCTGCTCTACATCAGATGCAAAATTAAGGCTGGTTTATGCAAGTCTGAAAGTGAGCTCTTGTTTCCCAATTATATGTCCCCACTTGCATTAAGTCTAATATCCAGTTTACAATGGCCACACTAAAACTGATCTATTAAAAGCCAGCATTCCCAGTCCCTCAGTTTAAAATTATACTCTAAAATGCATCCCAAGAACTAACTACTCGCCTTCCAGGTTATGTTGTACCACTTTCTCACGAATGAGAACAACCAGAGAGTTTCAGTGTAGCAGGCATTCCCCAGCCTTCTGTGTCGTCTCTTGGGACATGGATTTCTGACAGTACAAGTCACCACTCATCACAATATATGTGCAAGTCCGGACTAGCTGGCAATTGGGAAACTAAAATGCTGCATATACAAAAACAGGTTAATTGTTTGATTACAGAGTAAGAAATGAGATGCCCGCTGCACACCAGATTGCTCTAGTAGGCAGGCACTGTAAAGGAGTACAACTGAATTTTTGCTGTGCAGTTTACACAGAATATGGTTTGTGAATCAAGTGTAACTGAAAATTGGAGTACAAATGAGTCTTAAGAACTTAACTATAAAGGTCAATTCTTGCGTAAATCTGCATATTGTAGTGGATTGAATCTAGCACTGCATCAGGTTCTATAATACCAGTTAGCTCAATAGCCACTGCACATACCAGAGAATTTTTGTCTCTATTGGTGTTAATACTTATCACTCTTTTTATTGTTAGTGATACTGGGGACACAGATAACTTTTATGGCTCAAACACATCGGCAGGCAGGCAGGCAAGGGCAACAACAACCAGGTCAGTCAAGAACCACCACAAGTCAAGTTATCTCATCCTCCTGATGAGCCAAGAGGAAGAGAAACATGGCAAGAACTCTAAATATTAGACATATTATTCCATTTGCCTCACAGTAAAGATAGGAGTCTCTGTTTGCATTGCATCACTAAAATCCTATCCATGCGTTAACACAGTAACCCAACTGGGTTGGTGCATTAATATTGATCTACAATATGCAAGAGAAGCAGTCTATTTAGTTTGGCTTCAACAAAAACTATTCCCACGTCTGCGAGCTCAGTACAGACTAGGGATCCAACCTTCAATTGTGTGGATGGCTCAGTACCACACCACACAGAATCACTATCTCATTAGGGGAGCCCACATGCTCATGTAAAAACATATTGAAAAGTTTTGCTACATTTCTGAGATACATTCCCTAAGATCTGGCATTCCCTCCCTAAACCTCTCTGCCTTTCTACCTCTCTCCTCCTTTAAGACGCTCCTTAAAATCACTTTGTCTTAACTCCTTATGTGGCTTGGTATCAAAATTTGTCTCATAACGTTCCTGTGAAGCGCCTTGGGACGTTTTACTATATTAAATGCAAGTTGCTGTTGTAGATATTGAAAGTATCAGACAAGTGATGAGGAACCACATCCAGCTAATTTTTACTACTTAACATTTAATCACCCATCATCACAATATTTCACTTCAAGAAATCTAATTAAAGAATCACTTGTCACGTTACAACAGAGCATCAATGGATGTTGCCTTTCTGATCATCCCAAACTTCGTCTCCCTCTTCCTCCAGCATTGCAGAAAGAATACCATTGAGTTTTACTAAAATCATCCAAAGAATGAGATGTCGATCAAGGTTTAAAGACCTGAATAAACCAGGTTCTATAAATTGACATGACAGAAAATAGTGCTCATTAGAACATAAGCAAATTCACAGGGTAAGAAATTAAAATCTGTCGGGGGAGGGGGAGGCAAGTCTTGGGCAGTGTGATTGGTTTAAAATACTGTGTCTCTGAAATTGTACAGTCCTGCCACTATTTATCCTGGCTTTTACAGCTTTGAAGGATCATATACTGCATGAGAAAAGGTCGAAATCTCCATACCACCCTTTTAACCTCTGGTCTGCTTATCAGTCTTCTAATAGAAGTACACAGCTCCAGAGTTAGGGCTCCACATACTCATATTGAGAGAGAGAGAGAGAGACACACACACAATCATATTTCTGACAACAGCCACATTAAAGCTGCTGTTTATAGGAGGGAAAAGTTGTAGAACACCGCGCACCCACAATGCAGCCGGTCTCCAGGTGGACTGTCTGCACCATATGAAACTAAACCTGGGAGATGGGCTCAGTTAGCTCGCTGTCCTGAGACCCAAGCTTCAGTGGGTTCAAGGCCCATGCCAAAGACAACGCCATCAATTCCCAATGCACTGCTGTAAACCTACCACATTCGCTAGGGCCAACTCTTATTTTTTTTGTTAAAAAATTACAGGTCTTCCCTCCAATAGCAAACACTCAGTCGGAAAGGCAGCATCTGTGGAGAGGGGAAGGTAAGGTTCACGTTTCAAGTCCATGGACTTTAGTCAGAACCAGTTTTCTTATATTCGGTTTACAGTTGGTTGCCATTGGTCTCGTCCAATGTAAAAGCAGATCGCAAAATGTATAATAAAAATAAGTTTTCCAACAACGTGATGCACACTGTTGATATGTTAAAGCATATCACCTCACCCGCACACACACCGTGGCATCAAAACAAAATGCACGGTTCTTAACAAAAGTTTTCTGGGGGAAAAAAATGTTTTAAAATGTCAGCGAATTTATTTAATTCCCCTAGACGAACTTGTTAGTGTTAAGTGGCTGTTAAATTGGAATCGAATTAGCCTCATTATAAAAGCAGGGCTCAACATGAACTTGGAGTAATTTGTTTTTTTGAAAAGGTGCTCTACAACTAAAAAGCCTCAGGCCAACATTAAGACTAAAATGCGCTATCTGAATGCTTTACTATCTAAGCATTTTCCAGTGGCAGATCTTTTTCATCAACTTCATAAATCATTTAATATAGGTTACTGTAGTATTACAGTAATTGCATGCAGGGACAGTATCGCAGTTTTGGCAGGATGCCAGTGTTTGGGAGGGGGGAGTCCAAGAAAATCGTTTTGTTTTCAAGTATTTTTTTTAAAAAGACAGTTTAAGCAGGACCTGAACAAATATCTAAAAAATGTTAATTATTTTCATTATGGAAGGTAGCTCCTTCAACTAGTCAGTGACAGAAAAGTCCCACAGTTCTGGGTGAAAAATAAAGCACAGCCCTAAAGAGGCTTGCTCACCTAGGGGCATTTAAATAAAAATAGGCACCTCCAAAGCAAGACATGGTAGGCCAAAAGGAGCATCTTAGGGAGCTTGAAACATCATTTCCTTAGCTGGAAGTTCCTGTAGTGAGGTGAAAATTATTGGATAAACGCTTCAAAGATGATCAAAAAGGGAAGACAAAATACTTGAGTGATGCTGGTTATTTGGTAGAATTTTCACACGAGCAAGCTCCCACTAAGCAATTCAGGTCTGCACACCACTCATGTAAACCCATAAACAAATCTATAAAATAAGTCATCTGTAACCTACTGAAGTGTTATTTGTGCTACCAACAACAATCCAGCTTGATGCACACATTCGTTTCACCTCCCAACTCAAAACATCTTTCCAGTGTTGGAAAGTTCATCAGCCAAGTGTCTGTCACATTTCAGATAAAATCATTTTTTTTTAAAAAGTGTAGATTCTTACATTGCCAGAAACCCATTGCCATTATGCAAAGTTCCAAATGTTATAAAACCCATACATATAGGCTTATTCAGCTGAATGTTTGGATGAAATGCACTCACTTTCCAGTCAGCAGATTAAATCAGGTTATGAAACATGCAGTATATTCCCACTCTGACATAAAGCAGGCTGATGGTACTGGTGGTGAGGTGTCCGTTTCGAACCAGAGGAGTGGGATTCCAGAACTACCCATCACATCACTAAACAGACTCCCCAAAACTGGTGGGCATGTTCGTTTCTCACTCGGTTGTCAAGATGGAAGAGGCTCCAACAATGGGGTATGTGTTTTATGTGGAAATATAGGTAATAAAAAAAATTCAGACACTCGAGTGAGAAAATACCAAATCAAGATCTTTAACATCTTACATCTCAAATAGGCAAGATGTGGATATGGAAACACATGCTATTACAAAAGACATTAGCCTGGCATATAATTGCCAATACTTTCTTCTAAGTTAGCTGATCTTGGCCAGGGCAACACAACTGGCTTCAGTGTGTCTGGTCTAGGAAGGAATAAGAGACCAGGTGCACAGAAAGCAACAAGCCAGATTTCCTGCTCCCATTCGCTATCCATTAACCCCACTTCAGAAATTACATACAAGTGAACTGTAGGTAAAAGTCAGGATTGGGCACGCCTGCTGCACCCCACCGGATTGAAAAGCCTTCCGACACACTAATCCACACGCTCACATTTGTACCCAACTGTGAATTAGTCTCCAGGAGAGGAGGAAAGAGAAATGGGCGGACAAATAATTGGAAAGAAAAAATAAACCAAAAAGGTGTTATAGTTTGGGCTCTTCCCCCCACCGTTTCAGTCAACAAAACACCAAATTGTCCTGGAGCAAGCTTTGGGAATGCAGTGTTTAAATCCCTTCTTGGCCTCACCCCTCTCTACCTCTAACATCCTTCGTCCTCTTTCTTGGCAATCTAGGATGACTTCTTTCTGACAAACTCTTGAAACGGCAGTCTCTTGTCTTAATACACAAACTAACTGGTTATGGAATTTGATGCATCCAAATGTATATTGGCTACTCGCAGAACTAAAGAATAGCTCAGCCTGATATTTACACTTTGGATGTGAAAGCAATACCTTTGAAAATTATGCCCTACAGTCAACCTTGATAAGCTTACAGATAGTTGACACGGCAGTTGCTTCATGAGTTGACATAAGAGGCCGCATTGATCCCAGGAAATCATAAAACAAGCTATGTTTTAGGAGACCAACTTCACGTCCCACCAGTTGCAAACCACATTCCTGTCTGGAAAGTGGTTAGTCACGGAGTATACTTACTAGTATTTTAAACACCATGTCCTCTTCAAAATTAGTTAAAAGATATCTCTGAACAAAGTCTTGTTGCTATGAATCAGAAACTGTCTCCAAGTAGCCACTTTCAACAAAACCCATGAAATATGTCCTTGATGATAAGACAAAGGCTTTTTGATGGAAATAGCAGATTATGTAACAGTGCCTCCAATGCGCACTTCCTGTTCATTACACTTCAAGTGTCATGCTCAGATTTCTGCACCACACTTAGGAAAAAATGATCAAATGACACAGGAACCAGAATGGATACAATGGTCTTACCAATCACACAGTTAAAAAAAAAATTGTAACCTACAGCTTCAACAATTAAATTCTGATCAAATGCAGTGTTTACTTAAATCAATTATAGACTTTGTGGCCTTGAAGGGATAAAGTTTCACAACAGCAACAGACTACTGAACTCTTCATTGCAAGATATGATATGGTTCCTATAAAACAGTGTGTCATTGGACATATTGAGAGCTTAATACAGCCTATACACAGGCCAAACAGGTTAAAAATGTCTTTTGTGACTTTAATATGCCAAGCTGCCCATTTTGAATTGCTATCCAATGACCCTTGTTGGAAAGTTTGTTCAAGTGGAAGTCAGCTGAGAATAGGGCCAGTCTTGGCTGCAATGCCAAAACTGTGTCCAGACTCAGAAGTTAAGAATGACCACTTGGATGAAAACAAGCTCTGGGACATGCCTAGCTGTTGTCTTATATAAAATTTTATTTTCTTCAAGACAGCTTGCAACTGCTTTTTGAGATAAGGTGGATGTTTCCTTATGTGAAATGCAATAATGAGTTTAATTTGACAATTCCTGTCATGGTACTTATGAAATTGCTGAGGTTTGGAAATGCAATAAGGAGTAGGGAGGGAATAATGACGCATTTGACTTAATTATATTATACTAAGATCCATACACAATTACAGTAGGCTCCAAAATGTCAATAAATGCGTCAACTATGGTGTTAAAAATTGAAGTGTCCTGGGGAGGGTATAGCCCATATAAAATAATACCCCAATTTCCTCAGGGCTAGCAGCATTCCTGGGGCAAAAGTCCAACAAACAGTAACTGAGGGGGCCAGGAAATGGGGCAACACCCAGTAACTGCGGGTCTCTGCCTCAATGATGATGATAATAATGTGGAGCAAACTCCTGCTGGGGAAAGGGGGGAGGGGAAATGGGGGGAGGCCTGGGGACACGAGCAGAAGTTCTATCTGCCTTATGGAAGCCTGGCATTAAAAGAGGCAGGACCAGCAGGATAGTGTTAAGAGCTCATGGTGTAGGGGGTAATATATTAGCATGGATAAAGGATTAGTTAGTTAACAGGAAACAGAGAGTAGGCATAAATGGGTCATTTTCAGGTTGGCAAGATGTAACGAGTAGAGTGCCACAGAGATCAGTGCTTGAGCCTCAACTATTTACAATCTATATCAATGACTTGGATGAAGGGACTGAATGTATGGTTGCTAAATTTGCTGATGACACAAAGGTAGGTAGGAAAGTAAGTTGTGAAGAGGACATAAGGAGTCTGCAAAGGAATATAGATAGGTTAAGTGAGTGGGCAAAAAATTGGAAGATGGAGTATAATGTGGGACAATGTGAACTTGTCCGCTTTGGCAGAAGGAATAGAAAAGCAGTATATTATTTAAAGGGAGAGAGATTGCAGAACTTTGAGGTACAGAGGGATCTGGGTGTCCTAGTACATGAATCACAAAACGTTAGTATGCAGGTACAGCAAGTGATGAGGAAGGCAAATGGAATGTTGTTATTTATTGCAAGGGGAATGGAATATAAAAGTAGAGATGTTTTGCTACATTGGTGAGACCACATCTAGAATACTGTATGCAGTTTTGGTCTCCTTATTTAAGAAAGGACATAATTGCTTTAGAGACGGTTCAGAGAAGGTTCACTCGACTGATTCCTGGGATGAGGGGGTTACCTTATGAGGAAAGGTTGGACAAGTTGGGCCTGTATACACTGGAGTTTAGAAGAATGAGGGGTGATCTTATTGAAACATATAAGATCCTGAGGGGACTAGAAGGGGTAGATGCTGAGGGGATGTTTCCCCTTGTGGGAGAGACTAGAACTAGGGGCCACAGTTTAAAAACAAGGGGTCTCCCATTTGAGACGGAGTTGAGGAAAAATTTTCTCTGAGGGTCGAGAGTCTGTGGAACTCCCTTCCCCAGACAGCGGTGGAGACAAAGTCATTGAATATTTTTCAGGCCGAGTTAGATAGATTCCAGATTGACAAGAGAGTCAAAGGTTTTAGTAGGTAGACGGGAAAGTAGGGTTGAGGTCGCAATCAGATCACCCATGATCTTATCAAATGGCAGAGCAGGCTCAAGGGGTCAAATGTCCTACTCCTGCTCTTAATTCGTATGTTCGTATGTATCCCGGATGACCCATTACTCCCGCCTGCTCTGTCCGACCATTCTTAACACTATAAAGATACTGGTGTCCAGTACAGTGCAAAGTGGGAAGTGGGGCCCACAAGGGTGTTCCAGGCCAGGGTCATGGCCTGGAACAATGCAGGAACGTAAAAGGCTGGCAAATTTCAATCAACCATCTGACACAGGAGGCTGATCTCACTAATGCTCCAATTTCTGATGTTGCAGACTTAACACTCAAGCAGCTTTCCTCTAGCGATATTCTAGATGCGTCAATACTGGCGCAGGTGTTTGACTGAATTATTTTAGTTACCTGGCCCTGCCAACTCTGGCAAAGTCAGG
This sequence comes from Heptranchias perlo, assembly GCF_035084215.1. Classification (NCBI taxonomy): domain Eukaryota; kingdom Metazoa; phylum Chordata; class Chondrichthyes; order Hexanchiformes; family Hexanchidae; genus Heptranchias; species Heptranchias perlo. Next base: position 33,529,639 of record NC_090326.1, on the reverse strand, counting down.
CTCTGAGTCAGCCAGGACATTGCAATTCCCATTCCACCAGTTACAGCGGTGGAGAAAGATCACAGATATTCAGTACTCGTCAGTAATTTTTAAACCCCCATGCTGTTAACTGTGCTTTTGTGTACTGCAATAAAGAATGGAATGTTTGGTATATTTGCAGCACAGCTTATGCCAAGACAATGTCCCACTGCACTCTCAGTCCAACTCCTTTTCTTCACGTCAATGGTCTAGGCTCAGTGTTTTTTCAGCCGTCAGTTGCTCTGAAGCTGCCAGTCAGCTTTTACTAGTTTTTTTTAAAAAGTTGGGACGTTTGACTGAAGAAAACCTTTTTTGGTGGGGGGGGGGGGGGGGGGAAAGAGAGATAGGAGGGAGAAGAAATGACACTCATATTAAGATTTTTTTAAAATTAACAAATTATACTGTGTAATTACAACCTACAGAGGCAAGAGATTTAATAGTTAAGCACAAGGAATACAGGAATTTCTCTGTAGTGTATATGGCAGTACGTAATCTAGCAGAGTAGCTACTGCACTTCCAGGGGTTATCAAGATGTCAGCATGCGACACGAGAACTGTCTTCCTAATATCCAACTCACTGGGTACGTGGCTGCCATCCAATTGCAGAAGTTTCAGTTGGTTGTTATCAGTTACAAGGGAAGGAAAAAATGATCAACGTCATCACTGGCACACACAAAAAGGACCCATCCTGGTGACTAGTGTAATGAAGCAGTACATTGTTATTTTTACCTTCAACTTTTAGACCAGCTTGAAATTCAATAGCAATTATTTTTTTTTAAAAAAACAACTCTGCCACTTTCAAACAAGCTATTTCTATATTATATAGTTCTGCTCAAGTCTCATTAGAGACAGAAGCGCCTCAGAGCCTAACTTATTAAGTTTACAAGATGCATGCCCCATCCACCCTCCTTTCTGCAAACAAATTTCTTGAATTCATTACATTTTACTTTTGATGAAGCCCTGCACTCAAGTACCAGCCAATTAGTTTGAAAACCCACCAAGGACAGTTAATGGTGCAAACGCAAAGATTGCCTGGGACCTGAACTCTGCTTTTTCTCAATCAAGAATGACATCTGCCTTATGCCAATTACCAAACCAAGAGGCCAGGTCTGGTGGGAAATGAACAGCATCATGCTCCCACAGATCCCTTTCTGCCTCAGTTCATGTCAAAATCATCCGCCGATGGGATTTGAGGGAAGAATGAGTAACCCACCAGCCTAATTCAAAAAGTAGCAAGTTCTGTAATCTAGGTAACAAGAAGGGGCTGAATAAAGGGAGTAAGCTGGAGGTTTTGCTAATCCCATGTTATGATGACCAGAGGACTAAAGCAGTTTGACATAGTTGGCTCTTCGATCATAAAATCGGCTGCCGCAGATGGCCAGAAAAGCCTGGCTCTGGCACATCAGCCTCAGAGGACGGAGCGGATCTGAATACTGAACTTAAATTTTCCACAAGGACATCGCTCCGCAAACTAAGGAGAAAGCACAGACATTTCAAAACACATCACTTCTTTATAAAAAAAAGAGAATATACCAGAGCCTTTAATTATTGTCAAATATGTTATGTGAAAGCAGAAGAGTGGATTCATGCTCCAAAATCAGCTGATCAGCTTTAATTACTGTAAAACCTCAATAACTCATATCTAAAAAACATACTCTCATGCCAATTTACCTTTCAAATGTTCAAAATTGTTCAGAAATTGCAATAAATGTTTGTTTGAGGGAGAAGGAGAGTGATTCAGGTTACTTCACAGACATAGGCACGGTTCAACAACCAGAAACGAAGCCACAGATTACAACAACTTGCATTTATATATTTTTTTTTAAATTCATTCATGGGATGTGGACGTCGCTGGCAAGGCCAGCATTTATCACGCATCCCGAATTGCCCTTGAGAAGGTGGCGGTGAGCCGCCTTCTTGAACCGCTGCTGGCCGTGTGGTGAAGGTTCTCCCACAGTGCTGTTAGGAAGGGAGTTCCAGGACTTTGACCCAGCGACAATGAAGGAACGGCGATATATTTCCAAGTCGGGATGGTGTGTGACTTGGAGGGGAACGTGCAGGTGGTGTTGTTCCCATGTGCTTGCTGCCCTGATCCTTCTAGGTGGTAGAGGTCGCAGGTTTGGGAGGTGCTGTCGAAGAAGCCTTGGTGAGTTGCTGCATCCTGTAGATGGTACTCACTGCAGCCACAGTGCACCGGTGGTGAAGGGAGTGAATGTTTTGGGTGGTGCCAATGGGGTGCCAATGAAGCAGACTGCTTTGTCCTGGATGGTGTCGAGCTTCTTGAGTGTTGTTGGAGCTGCACTCATCCAAGCAAGTGCACACTCCTGACTTGTGCCTTGTAGATGGCGGAAAGGCTTTGGGGAGTCAGGAGGTGAGTCCCTCGCCGCAGAATACCCAGCCTCTGACCTGCTCTTGTAGCCACAGTATTTATGTGGCTGGTCCAGTTAAGTTTCTGGTCAATGGTGACCCAGAGGATGTTGATGGGGGATTCAGCGATGGTAATGCCGTTGAATGTCAAGGGCAGGTGGTTAGACTTTAACGTAGTAAAACGTCCCAAGGCACCTCACAGGAGCATTATCAAACAAAATTTGACACCGAGCCACATAAGGAGGTATTAGGGCAGATTAGGACTGTCAAACAACTGCACGCACGCAAGGAGCCCCACGAGTATTACAAAACAGCTTCTTCTTGAAGCAAGGGGCGTGAAATGCATCACTTTCCTGAACCCATTCCTGCTGCCATCCCAACCTCCTGTTCATGATGCTGATTTATGTACTAATGTGAAAAATTTCAAAGGTTTGTCAATAGGCCGGGAGAATCTGATTCAGAGGGGGGAGAAATGACTAAATGCTTCAGTGATCTCTTCAACTAAAATCACTTATTCCAGGAATTGGTAACATTCACTTGTTGAACTAAACTTAGTTGGCTGTGCATATTTATGTCTGTCCACACAAGCAGCTTAAACCTCATCCCCTCAAACTGCTGCCTCCTAGTGCCTTGTTTATGGTAAAGGGTCCCCATAGAAACTACCAATGATACCTCAGAAAAATGTTGGAGCTGATCAAAGCAAATAACTTCTCCCCTTCCCACCCAAAAAAACCCCTGAACTGCCTCCCACAATCCTATTTCCAAATCAACTGGAGTAACAGATGGAATCATGGCCATCTGATGCCAATGCACACTGTGGGAAGACTGGGGCAGGATCTAGTAAGTGGGAATACACAGCTGCAGTTTGTACAGTTTGCTAGCATTACAAATGGTTGCTCTGGTATAGTACAAAGCAGTGCTACATTGTTTGAAGTCAGTACGTCTTTAAAAGGCAACCGGTGGTTGGTTTACAGTACGGGCCAGCAGTCTTGCAACAATGCTAATTTTAAATATGCATTTAATAATTCAGATTCAATGCAAAATTAAAGTCTTGTAGGATAAGATAGACCTATACTTCGGACCTAAATCAGAGAACCTTTTTCATGTTGGCTCTTTGATTGTGTACCATTTACAGCTGAGAGTTCAGTTTACGACAAGATAGTTATAATAATACCATTTTAATCACACACAGGTTGAAGTAATCCTTTAGCAAAGGTTTAGCCTATACAGCCATATGCTTGGATCAGTGTAAAGCCATACAGGCAAACATCAGTTTAAGAATTGTGCATGCAAATCCTGTATTATGCAAAATGAAGCATTCCACAGATACATCAGAAAATACTTGGCAGAGAGATTTATATCAAAGAAATATTTGACTGCATTTGACTACATTTAAGAAATGTATTAAGGAAACATTTGCCACGAGTCAAAAAGTGACAAGCTCTTTGAAACAGAAGATGGATGCCATGTATTATCAAAAACACAAGCTGCCCTGAATTCTGCATCCTGAAATAAAAATCCGACCAGCACAATGTTGAGGTCAGGTTGTACTGCTGGTGCATACCCAAATTTGGTAGGATATGCAACCCTTTTTCTTTTTTTGGGGGGGGGGGGGGGGGGGAGGGGAGAGGGGGGAATGAGAGGGCAGAAGAGAATGAGAGAAGTCATTAAGCACACATTAATAAACATGCTTACAGTGAGGATTGGAGATCTCATTAGACTTGTCTTGAAATCTGACCATTTGCTACCATCAATCTAGCTGAATTATTAGGAGTCCATCACACTGATGTAAAATGGACTGGGGGCTGGATCTCAAACTGGTGGAGATTCTGGTATGCTAGTGCACTACCAATGTAAGCTGGCAGCAGGCTCGTGAATCTCCACAAACCACCGACCACATTTATTTGCCTCCCCCCATTTTACTGGTTCTCCCTCATTATCAAACCATTCTTCCACCCCTCTCCGCCCCGTTGTTTTTATTCCCCCCCCCCCCCCCACCACAATATTCGGGATGAGGGTGTCGTTGGCAAGGCTGACATTTATTGCCCCATCCTTAGTTGCCCCGAGAAAGTGCTGATACAACTGAGTGGCTTGCTAGGCCACTTCAGAGGGCAGTTAAGAGTTAACCACGTTGATATGGGACTGGAATCACATATAGGCCAGACCTGGCAAGGACAGCATATTTCCTTCCCTAAAAGGACATTAATGAACCAGTTGGGTTTTTACAACAATCCAGCAGCTTCATCGTCACTTTTTACTGATACTAGCATTTTATTCCCAGATTTATTTTAAACTGAATTCAAATTCTCAAACTTCCTGGGTGGGATTTGAACTCACGTTCTCAGAATTATTAGTCCAGTAACATAACCACAAGGCTACCTACCCGGGTTTCAGTCATTTCCAAAGGGGGACGGGGGGTGGGGGACGGGGGGTGATTGGCTAGACAGGAAAACATTTTTTTGAAATAGGATCAATGTGCAAGTGCTCAGTATGCGTGCCAATGTGGTAATACAAGTGCTTAGTGGAGCAGTTCCAGCCTGCCCTGATAATAGCACCAGGTAACAGCATAAACAAAGCATCAGACATAGGCTAAAAGTGGAAACCATTGATTTGAACTGCCACGTAATCTAAATGTTGTAAAGATAGGCATGAGTACACAATTATCAGTGCTGCAAATTTCCCCAAGTTTGAGGTCTAAAACTGTTTTAGAAACAGCCTGGGAACAGAGATTCTATGCTCACAAAGTTCCCCTGCAGTAACATCAGGATGTTCTACTTTAGTCACATCTTGAAGGGGATAGGGTGCCAGAAGCTCTGTATCTGGGATGAATTCCACTCTCATTCACGAGGTCACTGCAGCAAAAAATCCTAGAGACGCAGTTCCCAGGCTGCCTCTGACCAGCAGAGCATGGGAACAAGAACTGCACACTTAGTTGAGTGTGCATGCATTTCCCTCCAGAACAGTTAGGATCATGTGGCAATCCAGTTCTCCTCAAGGGCCATAAATTCTAGCATAAATCAAAAAAGGATTTTTTTTTAAAAATCCATTTGCTGTTGACTAGGCAAACCAGCCAGAGGAAGACGAGCGTTCACAAATAAGTACACTTTGTTCAAATTTTTCAAGAGTATTCAGTACGCACAAACGACCACTCTCCTGCAACAGTCATTCCCCCCACGTCTCACAAAAGGTGTTGATTCCTTGTTTTGCATGTTCCACAGGTGCCGGATACCCTTCAGCACCTTTAATTTGAGCGCCCAGTGAGTGTCAGCCAGCTATTCAAACCCAAGGGTAGAGGCAACGCAGTCAAACCTGATCCTGTTCTCACCCTACATCCACACACACACACACACACACTTCCAACGGGGCTTGCTTGCGCAAAGAAATTTCTTTCCTAGTCAGATTGAGAAACACACCTTACAATTAGTTCCAAACACCAGATGTAAGCAAAGAGCTTTTACTATATATCAATTGGAGCAAAAGCTGAGCAAACTAACAATTCCAAAATGGACAGACAGACGTGGACACACACACACACAACTTAGGCCCAAATCAGAGATTTCTTGAGAAACTAGACATACAAGTCACAAAGATCAAAACTCCAGGGGACCAATTACATGTCTTATGGGATTTTTCAGCTCACTCATCAAAATCTTCCATCATTAATGAAGATAGCATAATCAATCTCAGGAGGTGGCTCCGAAAACAATAAAATGAATATCATCTCTTCGACACCCAACTGTTCCTTTCTTGTACGTACAGTTACTTCACCGTACATACACAATTAGACATCCAGCAGGTTAAATGTTGCAGTAAATGGAAATATGTTTAATGCATTGCAACTTTTAAAGCAGAAAAAGGGATAAAAAGCACATTTGCAAATAATTATAGTACAAGCTCTAATGCAGCCTACTTGTTACAGTAACCTTCCACAACTCCTGACTTTCCCCAATCCTATAGCATTCATGCACCGACCCCAAGACACCTTTCAACCAAGGCAGCAGCACATTATGGCAGAGAAATTATTTATCCCATTACGAACATGTGCACTTCACTGAGTGAAAGATTTTCTGTCACCATAGGAAGATGCCAGCCAAATCCATAAAGGGAATCTGTATAAAAAGATACTACTTTGAGCGCCACCAGGTCAAGTTGTCAGAACTTAGTCAATTGTCATTTTCTGAAGCAGCAGAAAGTATTTTTTTATTATTTGTTCTCGGGATGTGGGAGGTGCTGGCAAGGCCACATTTATTGCCTGTTCCCAGCTGCCTACCATAGTTTTTACAAGTCAGTGGCGTGCTTGCCCACTTCAGAAGGCATTAAGTCACCCACATAGAGTCATGCATAGACCAGACCAAGTTAAGGGTAAAAGCAGCTTTCTTTCCCTTAAGGACATTAGTAATCCAGTTGGGTTTCAATGACAATCTGACAACTTTCATGGTTAATTTTTTTCTGGTCCAGCATTTGAGACCATTGAGCAACAAGGTTCACTTGCCACAGCTTCAGGTTGCATCACAAATATGGCTGCCTCAACAGCAAGTAGGGAGGGACAGAGACAGAGACTTGAGAGATTTAAGTTATAGAAGATGATCCTAGACTGAAACAGCAGGTTTCTACAGTTTTCATATGCAGGTATGACTAGCAACCTGTGTACATGGGGAAGGTGTTAGCCTGGTCTTAACCTCATAACTTGTACAAAAGACAGCAACACCGCCACAAGTAGCATTAAACACTATCTCAGAGAAAGATACAGCAAAATTGAACATGGCAAGGTCTATTTAATGGACTATATAATCTTTAACCAACCAATCAGTGCTTGTTACTTAGAATTAAGCATCTGCAAGCCATCTGCTGCTGACCACCACGATACAGGAAGTACATTTCTGACTCAATGTCCAAACGCATCAATGGCAGCCATTTGTTCTTCCAGTCCTTACACACCTCCATTAATGGAGCTATACTCCAGCATGCATGTCTACTTTCAAGGAGGAGGAAAGGTAGGGGTGGAAGGAAACAAGAAACATACACAAAATGACATTTCATCGAACAGTTGAACATTAAGCACAGCCTAGCTTTTAAAAAGATATGAGCTCTGAGAAAATAATCCGCACCTGGCTGAAACGTAAAGTCTTCTCTTTTGCCTAGCATCAGGATTTTCACCCATTTCAGTATTTGCCAGAGTTACAACAGGCAGGTATACAATTAGATGTCAAATTAAAATCATGCTTACACTACAGGGGGGGGGCGGGGGGAAATGACACACAAAAGCATTTTAACTGGATACAATTACATTTTTTAAAAAAGTACTCCCAATATGGTGTACAACAGTTGTTTAAAATAACTGAAATACAAAGCAGAAATACCGATTTAAGGGGAGCAACTGTTCTATTCAGTGGTACCTTGGGATGTTAAAGGTGCTATATAAATGCGAGTTGTTGTTGTTGTGCAACTGCACCCCCAATCTGAGATTTGTTATGCAGATCCCAACCTATTACTGCCTTGGTCTAGTTTCCAATCAAGTACAGCAGGGAATTCATGCCTGCTCTCACTCAGTCCTGGTCCCCCAGTGTTGCATACAAGCTTATGATGAAAGTGCATCTCTTTGCTAGTACTGTCCTGCTCTTTTCCCACCCCATCTTTTTTAAAAAACACAGACATTTATAGCAACCTTCCGTATTTCATCAAGACACTACCTTTTGTTTTGCTTGTGTGAGTGTGAAACACTGCATAGACACGGTTTTGTATACTTTTAACAAAACAATCTTTCCCCAGTCAATAGATTTTACTGAGATGATTCACTCCTGCTTGATTTTTGGCTTGGGTGGGGAAAAGCAGAGGAAGACAAAAGGGATGGAAAGGAAACAAAATTTGTGAGCCCCAAAAGCAACAGGTTTAGTACTCTAGGGGTTAACTGTCTTAGGAAAGCTTGCTGATCTGTGTAACGTTAGCCTTCCCACTTACAGTACCAAGCACAAAAAGCAGGCCTGTGTTGTTAATTATACAGGGCAGTGCCAGACTCCCATGTGGTTACATGATCTCACATTACCTCAGAGAACAAGAGCAGCAGTAGCCTGCACACTCTCAAGTACGACACTACAGTATCGATAGACTAGCCACCTCCCCCACCATCACCCAAAAAAGTTGCTGCCATAACATCTGCCTATTTGAGAGGAACTGCAAATATGCTGCCTTCCAGCATTAAACTAAAGTCTTGAACGCAATATTTTCAACTCTATTCATGGAACGAATTACAGAGACAAGGAACTAATGAGGGATCCAGGACAACTGCAAAGGCTCATAAAACTCCAGTTTCATAAATGTTATCTTGCAGACATCAAGTCTTCAAAGGGCTAGACTTCTTTTGGAATCCCAGTATGTGTGTGTCTGCTCTGGGTGATCTGGACAATTATGGCCTGATAAAAGACTTAACAGATCAGAGCTTCATCTACACGACTCCCATGCTGGCTAATCTTGCAACAGAATAGAACAAACAAGTTAATTTTCAAAGTGATGCTTCATGTAAACCCAATTATACCCATACTGCCTGTACTTCAAGTGCTTTAAGTAAATAAAAAAACTATTTTAAACTCAAAAGAACTTGCATTTATATAGCGCCTTTCACAAACTCAGGACATTCCAAAGCGCTTTACAGCTAATGGAGTACTTTTGAAGTGTAGTCACTGTTGTATTGTAGGAAACACAGCAGCCAATTTTGTGCACAGCAAGGTCCACAAATAGCAATGCAATAATAACCAGATAATCTGTTTTTTTTTAGTGATGTTGGTTGAGGAATAAATATTGGCCAGGACACTGGGGAGATCTCCCCTGCTCTTCTTCAAAATAGTGCCATGAGATCTTTTATGTCCACCTGAGAGGGCAAACGGGACCTCAGTTTAATGTCTCATCCAAAAGACTCCACTACCTCTGACAGTGCAGCACTCCCACAGTACTGCATTGGAGAGTCAGCCTAGGTTTTGCACTCAAGTATCAAGAGTGGGACTTCAACCCACAACCTTCTGACTCAGAGGCGAGAGTACTACCAACTGAGCCACGACTGGAGGAATTAAACGTATAATGTTACAACAGGAGTAGTTTAGTCATCCATTCCAACCACGTCTCCCATTTTATTATGCCACAAACTAAATTTTAAAGATTTCGGTCTGGTTCAGATAATGCTCCGTGTCCATCACTACATACCTCATCAAAAAATGTACAAGCTTTAGAAAGCTTGTCCAAAATCAGCAGCAAACTAGATAAAAGCTTTAATTTTTACAAAGCTGAGTGGGTATTAACAGGCACCTTGTGAAGCCCATAGGTGTATTCCATGGAGCCTGGGGACCACACAGTTTAAACCTATTTTTCCATTTATTTGCATGTGTATCAAGTTGCTGGTATTGAGATCTTGGGGTTCTGATTTAGGAGTTATCCACCAATGAGGAAAAGGAACAGCCCTTTCCAAACCGCCAGATCTACAAAACTCAAAAAAGTCATATCAGTGAATAAGAACTGTGAGCGCAAATAGGACAGAGGACTAGATTACCACGTCACTACACTATTTAAGAAGGGTTGAGATAAACTAGGAAACTATAGGTCCATTAGTCGAACATCAGTTGTGGGGAAGTTACTAGAATCTGTTATTAGGGACAGAGTGACTGAGCATTTGGACAAATATGAGCTGACCAGAGAGCCAGCATGGATTTGTAAAGGGCAAGTCATTGTCTAACGAACCTAGTTGAATTTTTTTGAGGAGGTAACTAACGTAGTAGATGAGGGAGTGTCTATGGATGTTATTTATATGGACTTCCAGAAGACAGTCGATAAGGTTTCACATAAGGGATTGTTAACAAAAATGAGTGTGTGGAATTGGAGGCAACCTATTAGCTTGATAGGGAATTGGTTAAGAGGTAGGAGACAGACTCACATTGGCAGGATGTGACTAGTGGTGTCCCCAGGGATCTGTACTGGGGCCTCAGCTTTTCACTACATTTATAAATGACTTGGATGAAGGAATAGAGTTTGCCTAAGTTTGCTGACAACACTAAGTTAGGTGATACAGTAAATAGTGTAGATGGGAGCAGGAAGTTGCAAAGAGACATTGATAGATTTAAGTGAGTGGGCAAAACAGTGGCAGATGGAGTTCAATGTGGGAAAGTGTGAGGTCATCCACTCTGGACCTGAGAAAGATAGATGAAAGTATTTTCTAAATGGCGAGAAGCTAGAAACTGTGGATGAGCAGAGATTTAGGGGTCCAACTACAGAAATCACTAAAAACTAGTAGAAAGGTACAAAAATAATTTAAAAGGTTAATGGAATATTGGCCTTTATCTCAAGAGGGCTGCAATACAAAGGGGTGGAAGTGATGTTAGAGTTATATAAAGCTCTGGTTAGACCACATTTAAGAGTATTGCGTTCAGCTCTGGGCACCACACCTCAGGAAGGATATATTGACCTTGGAAGGGGTGCAGAGCAGATTCACCCAGACCATTACCCGGGTTAAAAAGGTTAAATTATGAGGACAAGTTGCATGGACTAGGCTTGTAGTCCCGTGAATATAGAAGATTTAAGGGGTGATCTAATTGAGGTATTTAGGACGATCAAAGGAGTTGATAGAGAATCTATTTCCTCTGGTAGGGAGTCCAGAACAAGGGGGCATAACCTTAAAATTAAAGCTAGGCCATTCAGGGGTGATGTCAGAATGCATATCTTCACACAAAGGATAGTGGAAATCTGGAAAAAACTCTCCCCCAAAAAGCTGTTGAGGTGAGGTCAACAGAAAATTTCAAAACTGACATTGATAATGTCCTTGCCTAACAAAACAACTAAGAGTTAAGGAACCAAGACGGATAGATGGAATGAAGCTACAGGTCAGCCGGAATCTAATTGAATGGCAGAATAGGCTCCAGGGGCTGAATGGCCTACTCCTATTCCTATGGGAGGGCTGCCATGGCTCTAGGGCTCCATTTTGTACACTGCAGAGTTACACAACAATTTGAGTTTATACAAACCACTTGTGCCACTGCTATTGTAACTCAGACGTGGCTGCAATGCTCCCAAATTAAGCGACCTCTACTGTTATACAAACCACCAACTGACACATCTCATCACTTACCCTTCAGGTGGAAGGTGGGTACATCTTTGAAATTTAAAACCGCCATAGTTGGGTGCACATATAATGAAAAGGCAGTCCTTTTATGTGCCACTCACTTCAATTAAAACTGAAGCAAAATAAAACAATGTTTTCCCTTCCATTTTAGGTACTAATCTTGTAAATGTTTTTTTTAAAAACCTACTAAAAAATGTAATTTTGAATTGAAAAGGTGCTGCATTATTTTCACACCAACTGACTTGCTACAGTTTTACAACAAAAAAAAACATTCCCCCAATTGCTCGTCACCTGACGGAAAAAGGAATTGTGAATAAGGTTAAACAAGAAGCCCTTTAGGTCCATGTAAGGGAGGTGGGAATGGACAGTTCACTGAAGAAAGAGAGAAATGATCCTGCAACATGCCAACTCCAATTCCCAGTAAATACACATGAAAAAACATTTAGACCGGAATAACAAAAGAAGTTATTCATGGAGGTGCAATTGGCTGTAGGAGTGGGCATCTCTTCATGCAGCATTCAATTTTCAACCACTCGAAGTACGAGAGAAGATACTGTTAAATCAGCTCTTTTCCCCAAACGGCAATAGTGAAACATTGCATAGGGAGTGCAGCCCAGGAGCACTGGTGTGAACAAGGTGATGAGGAAGACCGTTCGTCCCATCTTAGTTCATCCATCCAGAAAGACCTAAAGTCTCTCCATTGCTGCATCCAATTGGTTCTTAAATGATCCCAGGGTTTTCACCTCCACTACTCCATCTCAGGGTCCGTTGTATGCACTGGTCACTAAGTGTGAACTAGTACTTCCTGATATCAATCCTACATTTACTTTTTACTAGTTTGAACCTATACCCTCATCCTATTCTGAATTTAATTTGAAGCAATTTTCTAGATTTATCTTTTTCACATCATTAGCGATCTTATTTACCTCTATAAGATCACCTCTCAGATACCTCTTTTCAAGTATCCTACATGGAAGCAGTTTAGTTGCATGGGGGAAAAAGAGAGAGGAGAAAAATAAAGAATGAGAAATTCAAATTCTAGAAGAGGATCCCAGAGTGAAACTGCAGCATGCTACAGATTTAATACTTGGGCATGCTGTACCAGGGGTAGATTTTAGCTTTATCTCAACAACCACATCAGCAGCGCAAAAAACAGCCCATTGGCAATAAATAGCATTAAACCTCCATTTACAACAGCTCATCCAAAACTTTGCTGCCCGTATCCTAAGCCGCACCAAGTCGTCTTGTTAATCCAGTTTCCGTACTTCACTCATAACTGGTTTTGTGTCCGTTGTGACATTTGAAGATTATAGGCACCCACATTTTAAAATACCCTAAGAATTAGAATTAGATCAGAATCTCGGGCGATTTTGGTTCGTAAGCCCAGTGGTAACACTTTCACCTCCAAGTCGCCTTCAAGCCACTACAAACCTGAGCACAGAACCTAGGCTGACACTTCAGTATAGTGCTGAGGGAGTGCTGCATAGTTGGAGGTGCCGTCTTTCAGGTGAGACAATACACAGAGGGGATTGCAGACAATACCCTGTCTGCAATCCTCAAGTGCACGGAAAAGATCAGAAGGCGAAGAGCAGTGAATTCTCCCACTATCCTGACCTCCCTCAGCTAGCACCACCAAAAGCAGATGATTCAAAAGCAAAATACTGCAGATGCTGCAAATCTGACATAAAAACAGAAAATGCTGGAGAAGATCAGCAAGTCAGGCAGCATCTGTGGAGAAAGAAAGAGTTAAAAGACCTTTCATCAGAACTGGAAGATGTTAAAAGAGTTAAAATTGTTGAGCAAGTACAGAGCCAGGGAAGTGGGGGGGGGGGGGGGTGGAGGGAGGGGAGGAAAGAACAAAAGGGAAGGTCTGTGTTGGGTAGAGGGCACGAGTGATTAAATGACAAAATGGACGATGGTTCAAGGCAAGGAAGGTGGTAATGGGACAGGTTAAGAAACAAAAGGTTGATCAGGGGTAGCCGTAAATGGCAGCAGCAGAACCATTACCAGTAGCTGGTAATGGTCAGAACACCTCCGCTCTGTCCGCAAGCATGACCCTGCCATTTAATTCCCCTTCCCACTCCTACTCTGACCTCTCTGTCCTCGGCCTCTTACACTGTCCCAATGAAGCTCAACGTAAGCTCGAGGAACAGCACCTCATCTTTCGTTTAGGTACTTTACAACCTTCCGGACTCAACATTGATTTCAATAACTTTAGATCATAACCACTGCTCCCATTTTTTCAGTCAACTAGTGCTGGTAATGATTCTGCTGTTGCCATTTACAGCTGCTACTGATCAATCTTTTGTTTCTTAACCTGTCCCATTACCACCCTCCTTGCCTTGCACCATCATCCCTTTTTTCATTTAATCACTCGTGCCCTCTACCCTATCACAGACCTTCCATTTTGTTCTTTCCTCCTCCTTTCCCCCCCCAACCCTCCCCTTTCCCTGACTCTGTACTTGCTCAAAAACCTTAACTCTTTTAACACCTTCCAGTTCTGACGAAAGGTCTTTGACCTGAAACATTAACTCTGTTTCTTTCTCCACAGATGCTGCCTGACTTGCTGAGCTTCTCCAGCATTTTCTGTTTTTATTTTAAAAGCAGATGATTCATGCATTTGCTGTTTGTGGGATATTACTGTACACAAACTGGCTGCCTTGTTTGTTTAGAGAACAACAGCGACTGTGTTTCAAAATCAATCTTTTGAGCATTGAGGCGCTTGAGGATGTTCCGAGGATGTGAAAGGCACAGTGTAAATGAGAATTCTTTCTTTTCCTGACACTCTCAAGTTCTGAATTTTTATACTATTGCACAAGGCTGATTCTGAAGGCAGTGATATCAGAAAAGTGCACTAGATATGGACCACAGGACCAAAGGAGTGCTTGATCATATGGACTAAATACTGGGATCATCAAGTAAAGAGTGACAAGTTATCATTTGAGATAAAAATCGGACAGGACTGCATTGAGCCTTGATGGCCACAAATGAAAGTTTCAATCCACGTTGCTATTAATTTGCACATAGCTCAAGTTGCTGATAATAGATCTTCGTGTCCTGATTTAGGGTTTACCCACCAAGGGCTAAAAGCAGCCCTCTTCAAACCTCAAAGTCTCATCACCAAACAGCAAGCGAGTAGTTGAGTATAAAATGTTAGACTAGCACAGAAACGTAATTAGCACTCTTTAGTCCATAATTTTTTTAAGTCAATTTTCTCCCCTCTTCTCATCTGAGTGTCGATGCCTTGCATTTTCAGCAGGAGATGCTGGAAACAGATCACAAGATGGAACACTGGCCAAATACAGGCATTGAGACCTACTGTAGTCCTGGATGAGATTAGCTAGCTCAACGTAGACCAGGGATCAAACCTGTGATCTCCTGGTCCGCTAATCATTGGATAAACACACTGAGCCATTGGAGATGGGGAATGACAGACTCAAATTGTTTTACTACATTCTATTCTACTCTATTCATTAGGCAAAACATGTTATGGCAGCGTGTGGCGTCCTGAAGCCCTTTTTATACACTACCCTCATTTATTCACGGCAGTGTTGTTCTCAACTGACTGGGACTTTGGTCCAATAGATCAGCCATTTTATAAGTGGATACAATTTCTTGGCATATTTAATAACTACATTCTCACATTAACTTGTACATTTATGGTGGGCAATTTGGCTAGGGCTGCATGAAAGAATGTTTCACAATTTATTCATTGTACTTTGAAAATACAAACCCTTACTTGAAAACATTACTATTTGATTTTGGCACACATCAAACAGGCAGGCATATAACCTGCGTTCCATTACCCCAACACAACTTTGTAGAGTCTTTCTGTGCTCCAACAAGCAATGTCAAATTCGATACATCAACTTTTATTTAGTCATCACTGAATGCACTGTTTTTGTTCTTGGTGGCATAACAATCCGGAGAAAAAAGGTTACCCTCATTTTCAATACTAGTGGCTAAATACTTCAAAAAAGTTTAACTTTTTTTGCATTAATTTCCATGGTCCTTTCAAAATTGCACTCAAGTTAATTAGGCTAAAGATGGTCGCGCCTCCTCACCATTTCTGTGCTTTGGCTCCAATGTCAATTAAGTTAAAGTGGAAAGAGTGCAGAGTTCACCCTTCATATGTCTGCAAGTACTGAAGGTGGTGATCAATGAAAAGTTGACCCAATTTCTCTCCACTTACACGATGCCAAGGTAATTTTTAGTTCCTCTAACAAGATTTACTTCTCATTCCATTTCTCCATATCTAACCACTCCATTGCTCAGTGTCAGATTGGGTGAAACCAAGGCTCAGTGAAACAGAGCTTCAGTATTTGGATTCAGGGAGCCACCCCATTGACACTGGCCAGACTAAGCAAGGCAGCTCCATGATAAAGTTGCATAATTTCTCCTTATGCCCCAAGCAGGTCTTCCATGAGTTTTTTGCGTTAGCAAGATTCCACAAACTGCAGTGAGATGAATGGCCAGTTGTGTGATGTTGAGGCCAGGAAGGAATGTTGGTCAGGACATCCTGTTCTTTGAAAGGTGCCATTGGATCATTAACATCCGCATAAACTACCAGGGGCTTTGGTTTAGCATCTCATCTGAAGGACGGCACACCTCTGATGCTACAGTCCTCCAGTACTGCACTAAAGTGGCAGCCTGGAGTTTTTGTGCTCAAGTCTGAACCTTCTCATTCAGAGACAATAGTTGCTATCATCAGGCAGACACGATGTGCCAGTCAGAGTTAGTTGAAAAAGAGTTCCCGTTAAGATTATACTGGCCTACATCTCAACTGATTCCAAAGTGAAGTCAACCCATTAGACAGATCGAGACCTGCAAGGTCTCACCAAGGCTATAATGCAGTCTATTTTATTTCCGATTAGATCAGCTCCTTTGGAGACGAAAGCTTTCATTCATAGCCATCACCTCATTCTTCCATAGCTATGTTGGGGTCGAGGCTGGGAGGCAGCCGAAAACTCAGGTGGAGCTATTCTACGAAAGCACCTGGATTCTGTGCAATGGGCGTCAGAGCGTCTGTCTGGTCTCAGCTAAGCAGGAAGGTTGGGAACACTAATGAGGCCTGGTCCATGGGTGGAGAAATTGTTGGGGCAATTAAAAGAGGGGATAGGCAACTTGGTGTTTCTCCCCCCTCAATTATTCCATCTTTTGTGCTCGTTTTGTTTAAAGCTTTAATTTTAAAGGTGTATATTAAAGTGTTTTTTAAGGGTGGGCGAAGAAGTGTCAGTGGTAGCATGTCAGAATTGTTTATTCTTGCAGTTTTTTTTTAAGGGGGAGGATTTATTTTTCTGCAGAGAGTTTTTAAAAAACACAAGCCAATTGCTGAGAAAAATCGAAAGTCTTGGAAAGGTTATGTGCAATATAATTAGTGAGGTTAAAAGAAAGTAGAAAATATCCAATTAGAAAGCAGAGGGGGAAAAAAAACAATGTGGAGCAAAATTGACAGATGCTCAAAGAATATTGACTGATATATTAAAGTGGCATCTATTTATCTAACACTGACTTTGCAAACAGCTCCCAGTAGATTATCTGGACAGCAAAGCTTACAATTTTATGGGCTTTTACATTTGTCACTTCTGTAATACAGATCTTGGGAGAATGGTGTCCATGTCGGCTCCTCGTCTTGAAAGTGTCCTCCCTACCCAAACAGCAGAATTGCAGACACACAAAAAGATAGGCCTACAATTCTACCATCAGGGTGTAAGAAGCCAGTTTTAGCAAGTAAAACACTGGAAGTCCATTGCATGGACACTGCTCTTCCACAACCCAAAGTGGCAAATACACCAACTTGCATTTATATAGCGTCTTTAATACAGTAAAACATCCTCTGACGCCTTGCAGCAGCGTAATCAGACAAAAATTGAACGCCTTTAAATTCTGCTCTTCAGGTTTAGCAGCCTAGAGGTAAATTCCTTCTTCACGTGCAGCTTTTGTTGTGCCTGGGTCCCAGTCATTTCTAGAAGGCAACAGACAGCAGCGAGACGCAACGTGTGGTACATTTTCACGCCCATTTAACCGTCGACTGTCAGTGGCCACAGCCTCTTCGACATGCTACGGCAGTGACCCCCGTGAACACATTTTGAGCTGTAGGCTACATCAGCTCCTCACAACGAAACTCAATTGATTCAACTGCCACAGATACCACGATCAAAATTTCACAAGGATTTAGGAGTTAAACTAATCATCCCTAAAGGAGTTCTGGACATCTCTCAAGGTCAGTTCATTTCATTCATTTCCTGCCCTCCTCAAAATAGCACAGGTAAATTTACTGCCAGACACTTAAAAAAAAACCCAACTAATACTGATGCTTGTGATGCAGTCTGCAACATCCTCCACAATCAGACTGATATATTAGTGGAACTGGAGCCAGGCAGTGTCAATTTTACTGCTGGCATCAGTGGCAAAGAAAGGTTCAGAATACTCCTTGCTTCACAGAAAAGCAAGCACATTCGCAAATATTTTATAGCTGAAAACCAACGTCTATTCTATTTACACACTGCTTTGGATTCCTGGACTGGCCTCATCAGTTGTGCGCCTGATGAAACAACCACTGACAGCTTTTTTGCATTTGTAAAGGACCCACAGCAGCTGTGGTTATCCCACCATAGAGCAATGAATTAAGCCTGAAACCCAACGGAGTCTAAATAGAAGCCTGCTCTGCACAAAACAGCAACATTATCCATGTTACTTTGGTTTTATTGTCACACCCAGTTTAACAAAATGACATTTAAAACCTACGTCTGCTTTCAACATTTTTACAACCCAATAAAGTACATTGCTACATACACCACGTCCACAGTCACTGAATGTGCATTTACACCACTTCAGGGCATTTGATAAGATACTTGAATTTATGGGAACTAACCCTGTGAATACCTCTACTATATCCTTCCAATGCCCTAATTGTAAATCAGGCCAACTTAACCACAACATTGTTTCATATGGCCTAATCTGGTGTACAGGCTGCTAGCTGGTCACAGTAGACAAAATGAAAATTGATTTTGTAGACCTACAAAAGGTAGGTATTTATTTTACAAGAATTTAAATAGCGATAATAGCTTTTAAGCCCTTACCACAGCACTACATAAAAATAAACAGGAAAATTGTTTCAGTTACGTAGAAACTTAAATCCAGTAACTTTGGACGTATTGTACCCCATTCATGGTTGGGCCACAAAATACAGTTAAGTTTAACTTGTCTAGCGCAAGCAAGCCCTTATAGGCCTGCAGTTTCCATTTCACATCACATCCCTGTTCAAAGCAAAATGACACAAATTGTGTTTCCAATAATACCTCTGATTAAGCTAGTCCCAACCTTTTAAAAAGGAAAGTACCTGGGCTGCCAGACACCGAGTCATCACTTAGAAGCAATCCTCAAAAGAGAATTCTAATGTCACATAACATCAGTACAATATTTAGAACAGAAATAAATATCCAAATAAATGTCATTTAAGAACAGCCACTCAGCAGGTAGCAGCTTGTGTGCCAGCCATGACGTCACACTGCTGACCCTGTAACCATGGGTCACATTTCAAATGCACAATCTCCTGATGTATAGAGAAAGGTTAGATATTCAGAAAATGGATACCGATGAATCACAGGTACAGAAGTTCAAACATAATCCAGCACAGAACTTTAATTCAAAGTCTTCAGAGTCAGATAAGCCTGAAGTCCCGCATATTGGCACCATTTTTAAACTACATCACACAAGTCTGGGGGCATGAAAAATGCCCATTCCAAATATCACACTAATCCACATTTGTGATAGAAGATCAATGTTATAAAATAAAGTGTAAAGGATGGACTAATAGCCAAAAGAAATACAAATCAAATATAAACCTACTCTTAATTCAGTCATTAAATTCAATTTTTTTTAAGCACTAATTTCTCACTTTGCTGTGTTATTTTCATTACTTAGTTCGAATTATTGGATAATACTTTTTTTAGTGCAAAGAATGCCTTTGAATTATCAGGAGTAGGTTGTGTATCCTTTAAGGAGATTGACCAACTTAAGTCTTTTGTATCCATTCAACACCAGATCTCAGCACTGGTCAACATAAACACACTGCATTGGACTTAGTTTTTTTTTAAAAAAGCATAGCCAGAAAGGAGTTCTGCTTTACGGAGGCTTTAAAACTGCTGAAGGGGACTATTTTAGAGAGAACTGTACACAACTGTTTTTATAAACAAAAAAGTTTTCTAACTTAAAATACTATTTCTGCTTAAATCACATTTTTTGTTTTCATAAATATGTATAGCACTTGGTTGCAATGTCTTCTCAGTCCCAAAAGGATCAAGGGAAACATTTGAGTAAAAGACATTTTCACCCCCTCCTTCCTGCATCTCCCATTGGACACTTTGCTCAAGAAAAATGAATTTGCAACAAAAATACTCTCAATAATACAGCGAACTAATTTATTTTACAAACTTAATACAGCATCAAGGATTTCAGTGCCAGATTTCTTCCCCCCCCCCCCCCCCCCCGCCGTGTAATCCCTTCTGCTACCCACCCTGTTTGGGTCGATTTTTTTTTGTTTCTGGGACGTGGATGATGCCGGCAAAGGAGTGGGAGAAACTTTAAACTTCACAGGGGCATACAACGGGATCAGCCGCCCTGCCCAATTCGAAGAGAATGGAAAGGAAGACCGGGCGAGGTGTATAACAGGCGGCCGATCCCATACCGCCAGTTTTACGCGCTTGAAGTCGAAAATTCCGGCCAGTATTTCTTGCCCATCCTTAGTCGCTCTCAAGGCATTAAAAATCAACCACATACTATTAGACTGGAGTTACATGTACACCAGACCAGGTAGAGGTAGCAGGTTCCCTTCCTGAGTGAAGGGCATTATTGAACCAGTTGGGTTTTTATGACAATCCAGCTGCTTTCATGGTCGTTTTATGTGGTGCCAGCCCACAAATTACCAGATTTATCAATTTGCCATGGTGGGATTTTAAACTCATGACCTATAGACTGATAAACATAGTCTACCACCATATCCACTAGGCTAAGTTCAAAAGCCCGTCTTTAAAAGGATCCTCACCCCAACCCCTTATTAGGAATTGAAAATATAACTTTTTTTGGACTAAAGCCTTGTATCTTTGTACAATTCATTTAGGAGGGGAGTATTCCTATATAGAGAAAATTTCAAATATAATCAAATACCAGTCATGGTCCTGTCCAGTTGAACTCTAGGCTCTGGTTTACATGATATTGATACAATTTCCATACAGCATGAAACAGATTCCTGAAGAGATGTGACTGTGAACTTTACACGACAGAACTCAATTTGTTAATCATGTTTCCACTTTGGAGCATCAGATTTTTACATTTACAAACCAAGCATGGGATTCTGAAGATGTTTTGAAGAGGAAAATTTCAAAATAAAAGGCAGAATAATGTAAGGCAAAATCACATGGCTCCAATGTAGGGTGGGGCAGCCAGGACCTCATTTTTGGAGGTGCATTCTTACTATAAAAAGAGTACAAACCACTGTTGAGCGATCTACATGTACCATTTTAACAACCTACTGACTTCTGTTGAGAACCTAAGCCTTTACTATTGATGCAGTATGGTAGTGTATAAAACTGTATTACTGATGGCATAATTTTACCATTTGAAATACGCCCACAGTACACTTCAGGCAATTGCAAATTAGAGCAATCACCATAAAGGCAACGCATGGTAACGCACTGTAGCAAAGAATTACACTGTATATCTCTATATTTCTAGATGGATTTGACCAATAAGTTAATTTGCAAATTCCTCTCCTTCCACTTTCATGCTATAAAAAGGGGCAAATTGCAAATAAAATAAAATGCTTTTGCATTTCCTTTTCTTTTGCAAATAGTTTGAATCAGATCTAAATACACAGAAAGCAAGCCACACAGTGTATGCTTCCTAGTATTACACAATACCGCTGCAAAAGGTGTCAAAAACAGTGGCATGAACGTCCACTGCATTGCAAATATGATAGCATAGGGCACCCTTCCTGCTCCTACTGCCAGCAGGGTCCCCGCAGGAATGCTGGCCAATTTTCCCTCCCTAGGGGATACTGATGCCATGTGCAATACCTGTACTGCCACCTGAGCTGAAATGAGCATAAGAGCAGAGATCAAACCTGGCACCTTCCTGGTCTACACAGCCCCCAAGAGTGGATTCTCATTCACATTTAAGGACAGCCCTCTTTCACATAAAGAGGGAAGGCAGAACTTTACCTTAATCTGCCTCAAGCACAACTCCTTTTGAGACGTAACCTCACACTGATGCTGGGGAAAGGGGGAAAAGAGGGAAATACTGAAATATATGTGCACATAATAGGTCATTGCACCTAGGGTGACAGTAGAGGTGCTATAATTAGCCTCAGCACTACTGGGTTAGGGAAGTAATAAAAGCAGTCAGGGATCCCACTCCTGATTTGCTACCCAATAACTATTGCTATAGGTCTGTACACGTAGACACAAGATAAAAGCTGGATTGGGCCCACACTGTGATGATCCTACACTCAAATTGCCTGCCATGAAAAATGGACACTTGGGCGAAGTATCTAACAATCCTGAAGCCAGCAATAAATAAGACAAAAAGGATAGTCACCTGGAGATTAAACAAATCTATTCGCAGAGGTGTAGTCATAAGGTGCCATTCAACTGTTTACTTTTCATAAATCATGCTCCCCAACATATCCAATGCACAAACCTGTCTAGATATCTCTACGGAAGAACAATTCAGCAAATGACTATGAAATTGAGCTACAATTAAACAATATAAAAGTAGGACATGTTTTGAGAGCCATACAACCAGGGAATGGAACATCACAGGACGGCTGTGGTTATGGGAAGTACATCTATCCAGATGCATCTCAACACCATATATTTGACTGTCACTGCCAGAGCTGAATGAAGTGCTGGTTATGGTTCTGCTGTTGCTATTTACAGCCCCTCTAGACCCATCTTTTGTTTCTTTACTTGTCCCATTATCACCCCTTTTGCCTTGCACCATCCTCCCTTTTGTCATTGAATCACTCCTGCCCTCCACCCTATCACAGACCTTCCCTTTTGTTCTTTCCTCCCATCCCCTGGCTCTGTACTTGCTTAAAAACTGTTTAATCTTCAACTTCTTCCAGTTCTGATGAAGGGGCATCGACCTGAAACGATAAATGTTTCTTTCTCCGCAGATGCTGCCTGGCCTGCTGATTATTTCCAGCATTTTCTGTTTTTATTTCAGATTTCCAGCATCCGCAGTATTTTGCTTTTGAAGATTTTTCTCTCATGTGAAGTTGATCTTTCTTAGATCCTAGGATGGGCTACAGGGAAAAGGCATTGCCCTGTATTGTACTAAGCCATGCAGACCAGAAAGTCTCATGCTCAATTCCTGGTCTGTGATAAGTCATCTTATCTCAGCCAGGGCACCAATTTGAGTGCTACAATTGGCCTTAGCACCGTGGGCTAGAGAGTGGGGGAATCCTCCCACTCCTGATTGCTATCCAGTGACTCTGCTGAGTGCGCTTTCTAGCAGAACATTATATGAAGATAAGATCTGACTTAGCTATGATGCCAGCCACAGTTGAATAGCTTGCTGGAACCCAACGGAACTATATCCCAGCAAGAGTCAGTTTCTTAGGAAAAGGTGAGAAAACATGTAGCAAAAAAAAACTCTGCAAACAATGTTTACTAAAATGCACCTGTGATATGTAGTAACTTATTCTAATTTCCTAAATGCAGCTTAAGATCCACCAGCAAATTAAAACATGTCCTTATTAAGTTACTTACAGCTGTACCCTGGAACAATAGCGAATAAATAACAGATACAACTACGGAGCTTAAACTATCAGAATGAGGTACCGTTATGAGAGCAGTCCAAACATCAGTGGTATAATTCAAGGGAGGGGAAAGAGGGGACTGAAACAATGAGATTAATACACTGCACAGAGTGTTAGTAAATATTACTAATCAAAGTGCAACAGAACAAATAGGGCATCTATTTTCCAAGATTGAAGTTTGTATAGCTTGTTGGCCTGCACACCCCTGAATGTAGAAACCCAACAGGAATTCACATACAAGAATTCTAATCTAAACACGATTCTTTCTGGTTTCTCAGCCTTTTCATAAACTATTGTATTTTAAAGCCTGTTTAATCAAACATTGAAACACTTGTACAAGATCCAGGATAAACTTGGCTGACTGAAGTTTGTACAAAACTAGGATCATCTCTTAGGCAGAATCATGGCCTTATGACAAGATTTAGTCTTTCAAACCTCTTCCATAATCTCAACACCCACAAAGCTCCCTTCCACTGGGGGGCAGAAAGCAGATGCTGCTGTTGCATCCACTTTGCAGAACCTACGTTTTGATTTTCCAAATTATGTAGGCTTGCCAAAAGCTTTCAGATACCTTTCATAGGGACTGGGCTGCTCCTCTGGGTCTCAAACACCTTCTTGGCTACAACTTGCACATCTAGTATCAACAGATCACTAAGCAGGTAGTTGATTACATAGAATGTACAGCATAGAAACAGGCCATTCAGCCCAACAGGTCCATGCCGGTGTTTATGCTGCTCACGAGCCTCCTTCCTACTTCATCTAACCCAATCAGCATATCCTTTTATTCCTTTCTCTTTCATGTGTTTATCTAGCTTCCCATTAAATGCATCTATGCTAGTCGCCTCAACTACTCCTTGTGGTAACAAGTTCCACATTCTAACCACTCTCTGGGTAAAGATGTTTCTCCTGAATTCCCCACTGGATTTTAGCAACTATCTTATATTTATGGCCTCTGGTTCTGGTCGCCCCCGCAAACAGAAACATCTTCTCTACGTCTACCCTATCAAACCCTTTCATAATCTTAAAACACCTCTATCAGGTCACCACTCAATCTTCTTTAGACTGATGCAGACTGTAAAATGAAACTTCATTTCTGAAAAGTAGCGCCTTCCCATCTGGCAGGATGATAAAAATTACTGTTGGCATAAACCTTCGACCAGCAGCAAATGTGCGATTATAGTCGGCAGTGTGGAGGCCGCATTATAATACACTGTGCAATTCCCACTCGTTTTCTGCCTGGCCCAAAGTTGGTGCTGAAGAGCTAAGTGCATCTTTTGCACCTAGGCCGTATATTAGCTGGTTATTACCAGGATAATTGCTGGCTAAGGGCAGAGTCCAACAAATTTCAGCCTTCACACATACAATCCACTTCTTCTGCTCATAAGAAATTGGGCATTACAGCTAAGCTAGATTCTCATGTCAGGATTCTGCAGGGAACTGCTGTTAACACATAGTTAGGATCATAGAATTTTATAGCATAGGAGACGTTTTGGCCCACTGCACCTGTACTAGCTCGCTGAAAGAGCTATCCACTTAGTCCCATTCCCCTGCTCTTTCTCCATACCTTTTTACTTTTTCAGTTTCTCCTGCCAGAAAGTCTAATACAAGAGTAAGTGCTTTTCATGCTCCCATGGTACTTGACAACAGAAGAAGAGTGAGCAGGAGCAGAGAAAGGCTGTTTGAGATGTGAAAGGACATCAAAGACATACTGTTCAGAGCCACACGTACAGCTACCTGGTAATAGCTCATTGGCTGCCCTGTTACATATAGTGCACTTTTTGGCTCAGACTGAAAACATCAAAATCAATAAACCAGGAGTACATTCTCCCAAAATCTTTTTATAACCCATAGTTACGCCCAAATGGATGTCAGCTTTAGTTCAGTGGTAGCACTCTCGCCTCTGAGTACATAATCCAGGCTAACTCTTCAGTGCAATACTGAGGGAGTGCTGTACTGTCGGAAGTGCCACCTTTCGGAGAAGATGTTAAACTGAGGCCCCATCTGCCTTCTCAGGTGAATACAAAAGATCCTATGACATATTCGAACAAGAACCAGGGAGTTCTCCTCAGTGACCCAGCCAATATTTATCCCTCAACCATAGTGCCAACATCACTTAAAGTATAGATTATCTGGTCATTATCTCATTGCTGTTTGTGGAACCTAGCTGTGCGCAAATTGGCTGCTCCATTGCCTACATTACAGCAGTGAGTACACTTCAAAAGTACTTCACTGGTTGTAAAACGCATTGGGGCATTCTGAAGTCGTGAAAGGTGCTATATAAATGAAAGTCTCTCTTTCAAATAACACACACACAGCAATTTCTAGGCTTACATCTCTACAATCCAACATGCATGACTACTGACAGACTTGCAATAATTCTAGCCCTTCCACCAACTTTTCAGGCACTGAATCAAAAAAAGGGGGGGGGGGGGGGGGGGAAGAAAAGAGGAGAAATATAAAGATGAAGCAGGTTGTGGGGGGGGGGGGGGGGGGGGGCGGTGAGAATGAAAATCATACAGCAACCAACTGGCCAATCCTGCAAAAGATGGATAGGCAGTCAAAAATATGACCCAGCTGTCCTAGTATCTTGATCAGGAGCTTACTGTGTCAAAGAAAGGAAGGGTTCAATGGTGAGCGCCTTCACTTCAAGTATGAAGGGTGATGATGCATACCTAGCAGATGTTGGATGATCGATAATACCAGTACCACATTTCTAGTGAGTAGAGGGGAACTCCTAGATTTTAAAAAGAAATTATGGCATTCATTCTCTGAACGCAGGCATCGCTGGCAAGGCCGGCATTTATTGCCCATTCCTAGGCGCCCTCAGAAGGTGGTAAGGGCCATGTGGTATTCTTTGTAGCGGTTTGATACAGCTGAGTGGCTGTCATCTAGGACGTCGACACATTCTGGGCCACTTCAGAAGGCAGGTAAGAATCAACCACATTGGTGTGGGACATATAGGCCAGACTGAGTAAGGACGGCAGGTTTCCTTCCCTAAAGGACATTAATAAACTAGTTGGGTTTTACGACAATCCAACAGCTTCATGGTCACATTTAGTGATACCAGTTTTTTTTTATTTCCAGATTTTTAAAAACGGAATTCAAATTCTCGAACTGCCATGGTGGGATTTGTACTCACATTCTCTGGATTATTAAATCAAAACAAAAGATACCATCTTCTCCACTCAAAAAAAAATCAATTGGAAACATCACATTTGCCTGTTGCAATTGCCTGAAGTGACCAACTACGTTCAAAACATTATTAAAATGCATCACTACATGCAAACATACTATTCTTTTAGAGTGTTAAAAATGTAACCACAGGCACTGAGGGCAGCACTCCAGCAACTCTCAATGTGATTATTTTGACCATAGGATTCATAAAAATAAACTGTATACCTATGAATGACCTTCAAGCACGTACTGTGTCTGTGAAATGTCACCCTTGGCTCAGTTGGTAGCACTCTTGCTTCGGAATCAGGCTATAGGTTCAAACTCCACTCCAGAACTTAAGCACACAACCTTGACTGACATTTCAGTGCCTGACTGAGGGAGTGCTGCACTCGCGCAGGTGCCATCTTTCAGAATGAGACATTAAACCGAGGCCCTGTCTACCAGCGCAGGTGGTCATAAAAGATCACATGGGGCCAAATTAGGCAGAACCAGGGAGTTTTCTTGGGGTTTCCTGCCCAACATTTATCCCTCAAGTGACACTACCAAAAACAGATTATCTGGTCATTCATTCATTCACTGTTTGTGGGACCTTGCTGTTCACATATTCACTGCCATGTGACAACTGCACTTCAAACAGTAAAGCATTTTTGGACATCCCGAGTACATGAAAAGGTGCACTTTCTGCCATATACCATGTACTCTACATCAAATCATAACCTGAAAAAGCATGTAAACCTCTTGCACAAAATAAAAAAATGGAAAACAAGAAGATGGAAAGAAAGACAGGGTAAAGAATGATGTCCACATGACATGCACCACCACTGTAAATAACCAGCTCAAACTCACTGTCTAGCCTCACTAAATAAGAACAGGCACTTGGGCGAGGTACAATAGAACTGTCAGCACCCATAGAACTGTGCCCCAGTATGAGTCACCACCTCCAGATGGGCGTGGAAATTAAGGAAGGGGAGCACCATTCAAAATGGCAGATTTATGGTCAGACCCATTTGTTAAAGCTGGATTTACGTATTTCTCCCAGTGACTAAATGCACCATGTGATGTGGTGCTGTACTATACAGAGGGGAAGGTCCAGGTTCAGTCTTTGCAGAGCAGCGGGTGCACTACAATTGGCATCAGCATACTCAGACTAGGGAAGGAAAAAAATGACTCAACATTTCCACTTTTTAAAATTCGTTCATGGGATGTGGGCGTCGCTGGCAAGGCCAGCATTTATTGCCCATCCCTAATTGCCCTCGAGAAGGTGGTGGTGAGCCTTCCACTCCTGATCATCGTCCATCCACTCTCATGGAAGCACAGACGCGTGAACATCAGCACGGAAAAGGATCAGGTTTGGCTGTAACATACACCAGCCCTCCCCCTCCAAAACAAATAGTCACGGCTCACACGTGAAGAATGAGCACCTAGGCAAGGTTTCTGAGGCTTACCAGTGACAGTAGGACCGCACCCAGTGTGGGTCAGGCTGGAGAAAAAGGACACGGTCGTGGGAAAAAGCTGCTTTTACAAAATATGTGCCCAAGTAACAGGAAATAAATCTACACTAACCCAAGGTGCAACATTCCTTTTAGTAGCTCCCCCAACCCCCCCACCCCCACCCCACCTCCTCCCCAGACACAGGAAATAAAGTTCAGCAGCATCAAAACTTTGAGGAGTTTAGATTTCTGATTACACTGACTCCAAACTGTATACAGGACTCAGTATAAACAGATCCAGGTCAAAGGCTGTAAAATGCCAGCCACAAAATACTATACAGGTTACTAGACAAACTAATAATGAGCATGTCTCCTCTTGCAATATATGCAGTCAAAAGAGAAATAGCTAAACACAATCTATAGCTTGAAAATATTAGAGTGATAAAAAGATTGATGAGTAGAAAATACAAAACAGGGACAATAAAATCAAGATGTTCAGCTTGTGCAAGTTCAGGCAGCTCTAATCAATCTTCTGCTTTCACCTTCTGCAGCTTATAGTACATGCATCACAAACTATTACATTACTCAATATAACAAACTAATAACATTACAGTGCAAGTTTCCCCAGCGATTCAGGCAGTGAACAGCCGAGTCATACAGACCATAAAGGTCTCAGGTTCCGTCTCTAATCTGTACTGAGTTAACAGACTTCAGGCAGGACAGCTGTAGGGATGCTGCCACTGGCCTCTGTATCCCAGGCAAGGGAGGACAGAGGAAAAAAAAAATCAGGATTCCTGCTATTAATCACTATCCAGACACTTCTACTGGAAGCATACACGTGTCGATGTGAGATGAAGACAGGATCGAGCTCGGTTGTGATTCTCTCTTCTTTCCCCCCCCCTCAACCCAGTAGAACAGCCTGCCAACACGTTATCTAAGCACAACATGTGTAGAGCTGTGCCCTAGAAAGGAAATACAGTCTTCAAAAAAGGAGACAGGGAGGGAAGAAAAACTGGCAGAGAATAAAAGTTACAGTGCCCATGGATGGTCCTTTACAAATCAACTTTTTCTACAACTGACGATTCTAAATTCCTCAGTAAACATTTAATCAGATCAGACATTCCCAAGCAAAATGCAATACTCATCTGGCATGAGTTAGGGCGGGGTGTCCAACCACATCTAGCCCTAAAGTCCTGGCCAACTAAGCCCAGTCTTATTGCTTACTTGCTGGTTTTGTCTTACTTGAATTATGTCAGCCTAGAGATTCAGAAAGGGCTGTACCTTCCATTAAAACAAAAGCAAAATACTGCGGATGGTGAAAATCTGAAATAAAAACACTCAGCAGGTCAGGCAGCATCTGTGGAGAGAGAAACAGAATTTACGTTTCAGTTCAATGACCTTTCATCCAGTTCTGATGGAAGATCATCGACCTGAAACATTAACTCTTTCTCTCTCCACAGATGCTATCTGACATGCTGAGTGTTTCCAGCATTTTCTGTTTGTACCATTGCTGACTCATTGGTGGGTAAACCCCAACATCTGCTAGTAGTAGTTTGAGATATATGTATGTTAACAGGAACACCGATTTAAGCTTTGTCGATTGGACCTCTCTTCTTCTCTTCGACCCCCCAAGGCTCATGTGTGTACCTATGCAGCCCACAAAGACAAATGTTGAGAGGCATCCACTTTAGGGTGCAGTTATACTACAAATTTAACGTCACTGTGAAGTGGAAACCACTTTGTGGCAATGCTGAAGTTACATTATAATTCTGGAGTGGGGTGCCAGCCAGACTCCAGAGATAAGGAATGAGAGTCCCCTTTCTCTTCTCTCCCCACCACCCCTCTACAGGAGGCAATCTCACACCGCTGGGGTTTAAAGAATTCTCGTGTGCCCTTTTTGAAACCTATCTAGAAATGATTTAAATATTCAGAGAGAGGACGGACACTCCCACTTTCGCCCTCAATGTAATGGTCAGGAGAGGAGCTCTACCCATGCCTGCAAGTATGAATATAGAGTTCTCTCCTGGCTGGGAGATCTGCAGTTGGAGGCAAGCAGTACAAACTAGGAACCGCCTGGCTGAGACTGATGCTGCAGCTACTGGTCTAAGACTCCTTACATCAGGTACTATAACACAATACAGGAAATTTACTCATTAAAAGGTTGAGACCTGCCTACAAGAATTCATTGTGAACCATTCCATTTTACAGCACAAAAATGTGGAGACTGACCAATTCAAAAACAGGCCTGATCATGAGCACAAGAGCATCAAAGCCTGTTCACAAAGCATGTACAAATGGCAGCTCTACCTCACCTTGCAATATTCTGAATTTCAATCAAGCTAGGTGAAAACCTTTAGCTCTAATTGAACCTTGGAAGAAAAAAATATTCAACACTGACTCTACCTACCATTACAGTATAATGGTGGGTAGAGTCAATACCAGCATTGTCAGAACACAGAACCTAAGCTAAGATACGACAAATGGCAAGCTGGGAGACAGTCTACTAACTCTGACTTATTAGTCAAGCAGCTCCAGCTACTCACATATACACTAGAGGCTTAAAGAATCTTTGAATACCTATTGTGCAGAGAGATTATAAAGTCGTATTAAGTTGGCCCAGCAATAACCTTAAGGCAACTTTACCATTCTCTCTTGCACTGTTGCTTTACACGTTACCTACCAGCATCCTCCCCTTTTTTCCCCCAATTCTTTTCCCATTCAAATAGCAGTAAAGCACAGAGGAACACTGGGATTGCACTGATTAATTGACATCAGGACCTGGAACAAAATTAACCCTTAACTATGCATTTTCCTCAAGTTTCAAGGATTACTGACTTGGGGGGTGGTGATGGGGAGGGGGGGGGGAGAAAGGGGTGGTGATGGGGAGGGGGGGGAGGGGGGGGGGGGGAGAAAGGGGAGGGGGGGGAGGGGGGGAGGAGGGGGGGAGAGGGGGGGAGAGGGGGGGGGGGGGGGGGGAGAGGGGGGAGGGAGGGAGGGGGGGAGGGAGGGAGGGGGGGAGGGAGGGAGGGAGGGAGGGAGGGAAGCAAGTCCAAAATGGAGCATGTCCACGTTTCCTTTGTTTCCAGCTTTTAGTTTAAAAACATTAAAATTTCATCCAGAAAATGTTTTAATATGTTACAAAACAAAATCTCTGGGATAAACCTTTGTACACCTACTCACTTTGGCTCTTCTACTATTTCTTCAATTTATATAAAAAAAACACTTTCTACATAATTTCATTTAGGTTATACATTCTTTTGACAGTGTACTGGATCGGGGAGAAGAAAACACTAAAGTCACGAGGTACTATCTACAAATGCAGCTGCAAATTAAGAGAGTTTGGGAAAACCATGTAGATCAGCAAATTCAATTCTCTTTCTTTCCCCCCCACCACCCCAGCCTCCAATAAAAAATACAATTAGGAATAATTTTATAATCTGGTAATTTGCCTGCAATGGGTGTAAGGAAGAAAGGGGGCAGAGGGGGAAAAAAAGGTTTAGATTGAGGTTAGGCATACTGTGCAACTGCAGTAACAGGCAGTCATGCATTGAAATTCAGATGCCCGCTTATTGCAAGTTTGAAAGTGTGGAGAAATCCTGCACATTACTACAACAGCCTGTATTTATATAGCACCTTTAAATGTAGAAAAAAATCCCACGGTGCTTCAGAGGCGTAATCAAAAAAATAACTTGCCCTCCATCCCTACCCCACCACCAAAACATTAGGTTGGTGTAAATTTTATTTCACTGAAACACTGAGGATATACCACAAAAATCAGAGTTTGAAATAAAAGGTAATTTAAAATAGTATCTTGATTATCTGACATAAAAGAATGTGCATTTATATAGTGCCTTTCACGACCTCAGGACTTCCCAAAGTACTTTACTGCCAATTAAGTACTTTTGAAGTGTAGTCACTACAACAAATGTTTGTTTTTTGATAGAGGAAAGAAACTCACATTAGTGCAAAGTATAATCCAAAACACACAGAAATGTTACAGTATGAACACTATATCCCACGTCCCTTAGAACCACATGTACTGTGCTGACATGCCTTTCATTGTTCGGAGCAGGATGTTACAGCAACTAAGCAGATGTGACTGATTTGGTAGGCGAGGTACTGAGATTAAAAAAAAAACATGCTGCAATCAAGATCCACCAAGTCATCATATTCCCACAGCAATGAACCAATTACACCATCTGTACATAATAACTATTATATATCCATGACTTATTGTACAAGTCATAATGGCACTTTGATACACAAATTACACCAAAAACCTCATTTTGGAGTTTCCTGTCACACAGAAGAATTGTACTGTCATCTGTATGACAGGAAAAAAAGCAGTGAAATTTACCAGAATGCAGGACTTCCTAAAAAATAATTCCATTGATGACTATTGAGGGTGTGGGTAGAAAGGAGACACCCTGCAACTTCCAAATTTGGTGAGCTTCACCCATTACCTATAAATCACAGTGAAGTGATTGCAAAATTCTACAGTCAGTTCTCTCAAGTCATAAATTCAACTGCCCTGACAATAAATGATAGTGAGGGGAAAAAAATTAATTCATTTCACAACATTTTCCGTTTCTGATATAAATTCAGATCATTAAACTCATAGGTTTCACTGCATAAGCCAACATCCCAAATAGCTCAACATACAGGATAGGATGTGTGCAAAACTTATTAGTTCTCAGCCTGTGAGCAAGTTCTCCTACTGGAAAAAAAAAGTGACAGCAGTCTCGGAACCAACAGAAGACCTCGAACTATATCAATGCACCTCACCTGACCCAAGCACAGCTCCAATCCCCATTATATATTGATGAGTGAGCAAAAGCAAATTAACTAAAATTCAACCATATGGCAGTTAGTGAGTGATCTCAAGAAGAGGGAGAGCATTTAATGAAGCTGGTGAAAATTAGTTTACAACTTGGTCAGTCATGCACACAGTTTTATTGTAGCTGTTGAGATCAAAAGTTGAACTTAACGATTTCAAAATGGTATCTATAAAGTTTAGGACAAGGAAAACTTAACTGAGAAACTAAAGCACTGTTCCCATAGGCGGCCTTCTGGGTACTGGGAGCAAGAGATCAAAGCTGTTCTGTTTAAAATTACAGGCTCTCAACAGGACAACCTCGTTCTCTGCAGACAGGCGCTAGACATGGCTATTTCATCTTTTAAGAGACAGTAAATATTTACTTCATCATTGGAAATGCACCCATTTTCTACAAGCATCCTTTACTGCACTTTGAACAACTCCAATGTTTTTGCTTCTACTATCCTGCCCGACAGATCATTTCAAACATTTATCACTTCTTTACTCAAAGAAGTACTTCCTGGCATTGGTTTTAAATTTACTGCTCACTAATTTCCATTTATGTCCTCTGGTACTAATTTCCTGGCTTACTTTAAAGTAATCTTGGTTATCTACAAATAGAGTACCTTCCTCCTCCACTCCCCCAACAAATCTTTTCCTCTCGATGTGCTGGATGCATGACTCCATAGGCACCAGTTACCCTTCTGTTATTCAAGTGAGCGTCTTGGCTGTAAATGTCAGGCTATTGAACCACAAGGGAATCACAGCTGAACCTGTCCACATCCGCACTCTTCTTGCATGGGTGATTAATGAAAAGTGACAACTCTGGATGATGTCCCCATCTTAAATCGAATTGTACCACCCCCACCAAGATCAAGTAACTCATCAAATACCAGAGATGGAACCTGGGATCTTGCTATTCAATGGATACATATTGAGTCATTAGCAGAATCCCCAAATGGATTGCATGTACTTCTTTAAACTTTCTTTCTCCTTTTAAAAGTGTAAAAGGATCAACCATACCATCTATTTCCAGACCAATCTGGCCAAACAAAGCAGCTGCAATGCTAGGATAGCCTAGTGGTAGTGCATATACATATGGCACAACAGAGTGACAAGGTATAAATTTCTATCACAATTCCTTACAGAAGCTCCCATACTTGGCTAATTGTTGGGACAATGGACCAATAGTTCCCCAAAAGAAAGGGCAGGTGGTTATCCAAAGCAATTTATACACACCTCATGTCTCCTCATGGATAGATCAAGACTGGCACTAGCAGAGGCCTAGGAGCAAGTCACTTACCAGACTTGGTCAGGGGATGTTGCAAACAGTACAGGAGAAAACAAAGTAAATGAAGGGGAGAAGAGTTTAAAGAAACAAAATGGTGACATGGCTAAAATTGCAGTAAAGTCAACAGCTGTGTTGATTTGAAACATTTTTTTGGAGGTAGCAAAGAACTCAGCAATTCTAAGATATCAAGAAATTAAAATAAAAACCCAATTAAAAAGTAAATCAAACCACTCAATCATGAGCATTTATAGTGCAACTTCAAAATATGCCAACAGTTCCCAAAGTGAACACTGTTTCAAGAAACTTATGGGTGATGAAGGCCATTAAGCCCATCAAGCCCATCTTAATTCATCTATCCAGAATGGCCAAATGCTCCCCCCACCAATGCTACACCTAATTGTTCTTGATTCAGGGGCTTTTGCCTCCATTCTAAGTTTGATCACCCCGTGTGAAGAAAAGCTTTGTAATAACAGTCCTAAAATTACCTTTTACTAGTTTGAACCCATTGTCCCTTGTCCTACTCCCACAATTTAAAGTAGAGTTCTGGATTATCTTTTTCCATTCCTTTAACTATCTTATAAACCGGTATACAATCACTTAGGTACCTCCTTTCCAGGCTGAGAAGCCCAGGTTTCTCCAGTCTTTCCACATAACTCAGACTCCTGAAATTAGGAATCAGCCTCGTGGCTCTTCTTGGCACTGCATCTAGTACTTGAATGTCTCCTTTGTTTCTCAGCCACCAGACAAGACACAGTATTCAACATGTGATCTGAGCAGAGCACTGTATAGTTTGATTACAACTTCCTCTGACATATATTCTACAGTTTTGGCTAAGTAATTCAATATTCCATCAGCATTGTTGATTGCATTGGATGGACAAGTTGAGTGTCAAGTCTACTAAGACTCATAGGTCTTTTAGCTACATCCTTAGCTATTTTAACACCTGTAAACAATTTTACAACACCAAGTTATAGTCCAGCAATTTTATTTTAAATTCACAAGCTTTCGGAGGCTACCTCCTTCCTCAGGTGAACGATGTGGAAACACCATGCAAGGAGGAGTACCATATATTGCCCATTTTTCCTTACTATGTTCGGTACTTTACATTTTTCATTTATTTTCTGCAAGCACAATACCAATCACCAATTACAATATTCAGACAAACATCACACCTCCCTCTAATCCTTTTGTCCACTATTTAAACGAAAACAAAAAAGGGTTAAAATTGCCATATTCTTTTCCCAACTACATAGCCGGCTTGTATATAAATTTGTGTATGTAGAAACTTTTCCAATTAGTAACTTCTACCACAAATCTTCCAAATACTCAATTAATTTTGCTGCAAACATTTCTTCACAAATTGCATCTGTCAAACAAGGTCTTTGACACTATGCAAGAAAGTACTCCTAAGTTTCATAACCAAAGGAAAAGGGATGGAGTTCTGCGGCGAAATACCACAGCACGGAAAAGCAAAAAGCGGCTGGCTTGAATGTGGCAAAAACACGTATTCCTACCTTCCAACTAGTTAGTGCCTTTAGGTGTTAAACTTGGCTCAATGGTAGCAATCTTGACTGAGTCAGAAAGTCGTGGGTTCAAGCCCCACTCCAGAGATTTAAGCACATAATCTGGGCTGACACTTCAGTACTGAGGGAGTGCTGCAGTCAGAAGTGCCATCTTTTGGAAGAGATGTTAAACCGAGACCTCGTCTGCCCTCTCAGGTGGGCATAAAAGATCCCATGGCACTATTCTAAGAGCAGCAGGGGAATTCCCCTACTGTTCTGGTCAACATTTATCCCTCTACCAGAACACCAAAATTATGGTCATTTATCTCATTGCTGTTTGTGGGATCTTGCTGTGCAAAAATTGACTACACATCGAAAGTACTTCAATGGCTGCAAAGCGCATTAGGACGGTCTGAGGTCGTGCAAGGTGCTATATAAATGCAAATTGTTTGTGTAATAGAGGAAAGACAGTCATTTGCATTTATATAGTACCTTTCACATGCTCAGGATGTCCCAAAGGGCTTCACGGGCAATGAATTACTTTTGCAGTGCAGTCACTGTACTGTTAGGGAGACAAACTTGGCAGTCAATCAGCACAAGGCAAGATAAGTGGCCAGTTAATCTGTTTTGGTGGGGCTGGTTGAGGGAGAAACGTTGGTCAGGACACCAGAGGAACTCCCTGCTCTTTGAATAGTGTCTTGGGTTCTTTTACAACCATCTGAACAGGCAGATGGGGCCTCGGGTTAATGTCCCACCTCTGACAATGCAATGCTCATTCACTACTGCACTGAACCATCAGCCTAGGCTGGATGCTCAAGTCCTGGAGTGGAGTTTAAACCATCAACCTCTGACTCAGCAGTGGGGTGTGCTAGCATCGAGTGAAATTGACGCGAAGTGACAAATTACAATTGTTATAAAGGGCAGTTCTAATAAAGTCAAAAATACAACTTCCAAGTACATCAGTCATGATGCCTTCTTCAAATTGCAGAGTTGTCAAAACTGGGGCATCTTCAAACAACAAGATCGTGGCAGACAGGGATGGACCCTCTCAAAGTGTGAAAAAAAAAAACTCTAACATTAAAAAGGTGAAAACCTTTGTGCACCTGTACCTAAAGATAATTGATAAAACTTATACCCCATGTACAGCAGAGCAAGCATCTCTCACCCAAATCCTCCCCCAGATTACGAAAAGAAACTATGAACCTACTTCCATTTTTTCTGTGCATTTGTCCTATGCTCAAAAGAACTTAAAAAATTATATTCATAACTTACTGTTTATTGTTTGTCTGCTGTCCCTCTCTGATTCTTTCCTTATTTCTATCCCTTCTCCCTCATTTGCATCTCATTCCAAATTCCCACCCCCTTGGATTCCAAGATACCCGCACTTGGTGGAAGTTTATTCCACACTTCTGATATCCAGTTTCATTGAGGATCTCCTCCCAAAATGGCTTCCCCTCTCCTCCTCTGCCTTTGTAATGGCACTTGCATTTTGTGCAGCCACTTCAGGACATTCACTAGATTGAGAACAGACTGCTTCATCATCACAGGGCGGCTGGCATAGTCCTGACTCCAGCTGCAAAACATTTATAATGCAGTAGTACTTATGGGACCCACTGCTGTGGAATCCACTGCATTTACGTTGCAAAGCAGATTCCACAGCATAAAAACTGTGCATGTTCAATTGAAATTATGATTGAGGGGGGAAAAGAATCCCCTTGCAGGACTGTACAAGCAGCATCTTAGTGATGAAAATCACACCCAGCTCTGCTAGTTAGTCCTCATATTTATGTGATCAGGGTAGCACTGCCTCCAGAGTCACCCACGGAAGCCACTTTTTAAAAAAAAAATAGGTCTCAAACACTCTGGGGTCAGCCGCACTGCTTTATTTAACAAACTGCTTTCAAAGTTGGGTTCTCACTGGCAGTAACAAAGTAAGCACAAAATGTGTCTGGTACTCTTCATGTCAGCTGGCTACTAAGTTTGCAGCAAGTCACAATCCCAGCCTCTCTGAGAAAACAGTGCATTTCACTAAAGGGAAGAGGCTGCTTTATCACAAAGAAGCCAGAATCATCCTACTGCCTGCTGCAAGAGCACATAGATATAGATATATTTACAATAATTTACATTTGTATAGCACTCATTTATTTACAAAAAGACGTATTGAAGCACTATGTGGTGCAATGGATAGAGAGTGAACAACAAATGGTGGTGGAGGTGGAAGAGAAAATGCAACAGGGCCAGGAGGGGGCAAAAGCATGGTTGAAGAGGAGAGTCTTAAGGAGGCATACAGATGCATCAGATGGTAGAGAACCGGAAGACTGGGTTGGAATTGTACACCTACTGTGTTATCTGTTGTTCCAAATGCTGGATGGAACAGTCATTCCGTTCATGCTAACCTAGTAGGTCTCAAGTCGCTTCATTACAGTATGAGACATTCTTTGCTCAACTAAAGTGGTCAGCCTACTCCATGCAATTATCAAAAAAACTAGCGCTGAGATTACTGATTCAAAGCTTCAGCCTCCAGTTATGAACTTTAAAAAGCAACGGTGCTAGTCACGAAGTTGAGTGGGTCTGTGAGCAGGCACTTATCTCCCTGCATTTATCCAGAATCTGTACAGCAACCTCCAAAAAAGGACAAATTCGTCATTAAAAACGCTGTTTACGTAACAGAGATGTCAATGACTAATAGTGTGGAGCACTCCAAATTCAGGGCATCAGCGCAACAGAACCCCAAATTTACCAGGGTATTCTCTCTCTCACACACACACATATATATATATATATATATGAGAGACAATTTCCAGCACAGTGCTGAGACGCTGGCAGGATGAAGCACAGACTTCAGAAGCAACTCATTTCTTTCTTTTTGTGAATTAAAATGCAACTTGTCACGTGAGGCGGCCGCAGCTTCCGTGCGCGCCGGTCCCGCCCCCTCCATTGTGACGTCACAGAGGCCGGTTCTCCCCCTCGTGTCCCAAGGTTCCGGCCCGCGCTGACGTCGCACACGGCTCGGAACGTCGCGGCCGACACAGCGTTCGAAGCGGCCCCTCGTGCCAACCTGTTGCACCCGATTCACCAGCAATCCCAACAAGACACACAAACCCAGGGGGGTGGGAGAGGGAGGCCCCCCCCCCCCCCCCCCCGTCCTTAACAACGCGCCAAGGAGATCGACACTTAAGTTGCTTTTTGCAACGAGACGGGCCACCCCCCTGTTCGGACAATACGCAAAACTTTTTCCTCCTTTTGTTCTAAAGCTTTTGGCAATGTTGAGGAGAGGGTCAAAAACATTGCACCCGGGTGTTCAAATTATATAGATTTGTTTTCTCTAAATAAATTTCAGCAAATGCACCCCTGCAATGCGTCAGATGTTCTTCGAAATATACTACAGTTTGTGGGGTTTTTTTTGTCTGCGCCGTTTTGTTTCCGTGATGCCCCAAGAATGTTGACGTTCGCTTTCTATCGATTCAGCAATTTGACAAGTTATCAGATGGGCAATAAAGCGTCTCCTGTGTCAGAAAGGGACCGATCAAAGAGTTTTTTTTTGTGGTGGGGGGGGGGGGGGTGTAAGTGAAAAAGAGTGTTGTGCAGATCGAAGTCACTATGCAATGTTCCGTGGAATCGAGGTGAGTATAGTGTGGTGAACGTGTCACCTTCCGCATTTAAACACAGTGGCGTCTGTCGAGTCAGAGGTCACTGCAGATCCCAAAAACTAAAGGGGGGGGGTGAAGGGCGAAAAGAAACCTTGTCGCTTTGCAACCCAAATTGCAATAGAAGCCTTCCAAACATCTTCAATCTCTCCACTACTTCATTACCTAAAGCCCCTGAATAATTCACATCCGCCGACTGCAGACAGTAACCCTTTCTTTGAAGAATGGTGGTTTGGGGGGAGGAGAATGCAAACATTGCTACAAGATTACAGCGTGACCATGTGGCAAACAACAAAACCCAAAAAAAAAATAAACATTCTAAAAACAAACATTTTTTTGTGCAACTTGCAATAAAAACCTAAATAAAATCGAGTACAAGCGCCGGGCTGTATGAGAAATTGTCGAAAATGCAATCCAGCTGTACGGGGACATTGGGGGGGGGGGGGGAAAGAGAGAGAAACCTGCCTGGAAATAAGAGTTCAACAACAAGGCAATGCAGGTTGCCATTAATCCAAGCAGAACCAATCGGCAGCGGTAGAAAGATCCAAAATGGGGGGCAAAGCAGGGAAAAATCTTGCAGAGGAGGAAGAGCCTGGCGTCGCTGGTTCACAAGCCGAACAAACGGCACACAAGTATTCGTGGGGGGACGTGATCGCTTCCCTTTCCTCCCTAGGAAGAAGCTTTGCAATACACCAGGCCGGATCAACAACCATTAAATTATTAGATCTGATCCGGTAAGGGACGGCTAAGACTGTCACCGATTCACTCTTCTCTGAAAAGAGTAGACGCCAACATTTTTGTTTTAAAAAAGAGATAATCCATTACAAAAAAAAAATCCATCGTGTCTATAATTAGGAAAATAAAACATACGAGAGAGAGAGAGAGAGACGTACAATGGGGATACCTTGCAGTATCAAGCAGCCAGAACCATAACAAACAAACAAAAAATGCCTTGCAAAAATAAAAGCAGATGAAAAAAAAATGTTAAACCCTAACCGCCTCCTTCAGGGGAAAAAAGGAAGATTTTAAAAAAAAAACTTCTGGAGCCACTTACTAATCTTTTGTGAATGATATTCCTCTTGGGTCTTTCTCTGGTCATCCTGTTGTCCCAATTTTCTTTGCGAAGAGGAGAAAATTCCACATGAATCAATCTCGTCGATGTGGATAAGCCCTGGCTGGTCTATATTTACAAAGCTCCCTCTCCGTGCTTGCCGTGCCTGCTCGCCTTTTGATTAAATCCGAAGTTGGGAGGCGGGGGGGGGGGGGGGGGGAGAAGAGAAGAAGAAAAAAAAATAATTCACTTCAATAAAACACTCATCATCTTTTCTTTTTTTTTATATATATAAAAGAAAAGCTCGTCGACACCAGATTGTAGTTGCTGCTCCCCGGGCAACACGAGAAGACGAAGTTTTTTTTTTACAAAAAAAAGCTACGTGTGGGGAAGTTACATCTTGAATAAGAAAAAAAAACACATGGGAGGGGGGGGGGGCGGAGGAGGAGGAAAAAAGAGAAGAGAAGGGGGGAATAAAATAATGTAGTCACGTTCTGTGCAGAGAGACAGACAGAGTCTCAAACACACACACAACTCGGGCTCATACTCGCACTCCCACCAATCACATCCCTTTAACTTTAAATGGCTACGTTAGGACGCTCCCGGCCACGCACACTCGGTACAACCCCTGCCGGAGAGCACAAGAGCTGCAGCACACGGGGGGGACTTCCCCCCCCCCCCCCTCTTCTCTCTCTCTCTCTCTCTGTCTCTCTTTCCCTGCCTGTCTCTCTGTCTGCCTCTCCCTCTCTTCTACCACCATCTCTCAACATACTCTGTGTGTGTGTGTGTGTGTGCATTTATATAAATGATGCATAATATATTATTATTTTTTTTAAAAAATAGGAAGACTTGCATTTACATAGTGCCCCTCGCAACCTCAGGACGTCCCGAAGCCATTTACATAGCCCACGGTGGAGTAGTTTTTTGAAGTGTGGTCGCTGTTGTGCTGCAGGAAAACGCAGCAGCCGATTTGCGCACAGCAAGATCCCATCCAAACAGCAACGTGATAATGGCCAGGATATTTTTTTTTAAGTGATGTTGGTTGAGGGATAAATATTGGCCGGAACAGCAGGGAGAAATCCCCTGCTCTTCTTTGAAATATCGCCTTGGGATCTTTTACGTTCATCCGAGAGGGCAGAAGGGGCCTTGGTTTAACGTCTTATCCACAAAGCTGGCACCTCCAACTGTGCAGCACTCCCTTAATACTCCACTGAAGTGTCAGCCTAGATTTTGTGCTCATGTCTCTGGAGCAGTAGTTGAACCCACAACATTCTGACTCAGAGGCCAGAGTGCTGTTACTGAGCCAAGGTTGACACTTGTAATATAAATATATATTACACCAACACATATAATACGTGTGTGCACCTAAATCATCCTGCATCCATACCAGCGATGTGGGGCCTTGCCTGCCGCCAGGGCAAATCGGAAAATTGCACGGGCCGGTGATATCCCGCTGCCAGCGTGGATACAGAAAGTTTAGGCTTCACTCTCCCGATGGAAGCAGAAAATCACTGGAAATACACAGTAGTGTACACAATAACATCTGTAAACAGGAAGGATAAGTTAATGTTTCATGTTGTATATCGTTCATCAGCACTCAAATAAATTCAACCTATGGTTATTAGCGCTTTTGAACTCAGGTACAATGTGAATAAGAGTTGAGTGACTGCTTTTGGAAGTCAGCATACAAAAATGACAGCGATAAATTGCTGGTTTAAAGAGTATTGGGAATTCATTATTTCCTCAGGTTTCAAATCTAACTTACGCAATGCTTTAAGTATTATTTTTAACAAGGTGTATTTTCTTTTCACTGAGGAAGGACACTTTACTGCCTTTGCATTTGCTATTAGCAATGGTCTGTTGAATATTGCCGCAGAGAACCTTTTCAATAAAAGAAAGAACGAACTTTAACGACGTATTGCATTACTCTCAGTGTCCATGGGACCACTTCCCAGTCAAGGCGTTGCTTTCTGAAGAAGAAGGGAGAGATTTGGAAAAATAAAACCAATCCAGAGACTAGTTTGATTAATAAGGTTGCAGCAGAATCCCTGAGCAAAATTCTAACACTGCTCTTTCATCAAATATCAGCAACATTTTAATAAGGCAGGGAAGTCAACTGTGAGGAGCATCACAGCCAATCCTGATCAGGTCCTCATCCAGTGTCTATGTCCACACTTTTAGAAGGTCTAAGCACTGTAAAGTTCACGTAAAAGTTTCTAGAAGTGTTACCGTTAAACATGTGAGGCTATTTAATGGAGTGCATGGATTTACACAGCCACTATGCCTCCCTTTTTTTTTAGTGCAAGAATAGTATTCACTCTAGCCCCTTGAACCCAATAGCGTAGGAGTTCTAAGCTGTTCTCCAACCACCACCGCCCCCCCCCCCCCGCCTCCAGTTTTGTCCCCTCAGCTCCTGGAGGTGCTGACTGAAGCTGGTGCATGAATCCACAAGAGTTGGCTCCCCTTGTCAGGATGACCATTTCTCATGTGTAAGCCTGAACAATGAGTGTGAACTGGCTATTTTACCATGAGGAATCAAATCTTCACACAATGTCTACACATATGCACTTTCCCACATCAGTCACTGGATAACTCGCTCGCCTAGAGACAGAGAGCCCCGATCATCACCCTGGTAGAGATCAGCTAACTCAGCACAGACCAGGCAGCGAATGTAAGGGCAAGAAGGTGGCAGATGGAGTATAATGTGGGGAAATGTGAGGTTATTCACTTTGATAGGAAGAATAGAAAAACAGAATATTTTTTCAATGTTGAGAAATAATTAAATGTTGGAGATCAGAGGGATTTGGGTGTCCTTGTACACGATACACAGAAAGTTAACATGCAAGTACAACAGGCAATTAGGAAGGCAAATGGTATGTTGGCTTTTATTGCAAAGGGGTTGGAGTACAAGAGTAAGGAAGTCTTGCTGCAATTGTTCAGGGCTTTGGTAAGACTACACCTGGAGTAATGTGTACAGTTTTGGTCCCCTTACCTAAGGAAGGATATACTTGCCTTAGAGGCAGTTCACTAGATTGATTCCTGGGATGAGAGGATTGTCCTATGAGGAGAGATTGAGTAGAATGGGCCTATATTCTCTGGAGTTTAGAAGAATGAGAGGTGATCCCATTGAAACATATAAGTTTCTGAGAGGGCTTGACAGGGTAGATGCCGTGAGGCTGTTTCCCCTGGCTGGAGGGTCTAGAACTAGGGGGCATAGTCTCAGGATAAGGAGTTGGCCATTTAGGACTGAGATGAGGAGAAATTTCTTCACTCAGAGGGTTGTGAATCTTTGGAATTTTCTACCCAAAGGGCTGTGGATGCTCAGTCATTGAGTATATTCAAGGCTGAGATCAATAGATTTTTGGACTTTAAGGGAATCAAAGAATATGGGGATCAGGCAGGAAAGTGGAGTTGAGGTCGAAGATCAGCCATGATCTTATTGAATGGCGGAGCAGGCTTGAGGGGCCATATGGCCTACTCCTGCTCCTGTTTCTTATGTTCTTATGTTTTGCTGCACAGCTTACAAACACACTGGGTGGAGTATATACCAAATGAGCTTTGACGGAACTCCTTGAACAAGTGCTTCATTTTCTATCTTCTTTCCCCATTGGAATAGTCCCTTTATCTCTCACTGCCAATTGCAGCCATTTCTCCACAGCACACCAGCTTTTTGATGTGAGTTCAAAAGCGTACATGGAGATATTTACATTGAATTGATCCAGTGGCCCTAAAGGCCACCACACTGTATATAGAATATATTTTTTTTAGCTCTCTCTATGGTTTAGTTGGTAAAGGGTGTAGCTGAGCCATTCAGATCAGGAAGATTCCAGATTTAGCCCCTGATATGTGCTGTATTAGGTGTTGTCACCTGGAGTAATACAATTGACCTCAGTGCCTTTGGGCTAGGGAGGGGAAAAAATGCAGGCGTTCCACTCCCAATTGCTATCCAATGACATTTGGTAAAAAGTATATCTGTGTGGGCTTAGGTGAGGACAGGATTGAATGGTGGTTGAACAGTCACTGACGCTCAGTGTCTATACTCTTGCATGGAGAATGGCCATTGAGGGAAGATATCAGGGGAGAGGCAGCTCCCATTCAACCATGTCTCTGCATAACTCACTGTCTCCAGCAGAGGAAGGAAGGAAATTGGAAGGTGGGAGGGGGAGCGGGTGAGGAAGAAGACACTTTCAGTTTGATATTGAAGTGCAGTTCTAATACAACGTAACATCAAATGTTTAGACCTGTGTTTCCCCACTTAGTTAGACTCACACATCAGCCACGCTGTTGTGGGTGGATGTCAGCGACTAACCCGCAGAATGAGAGCAAACATTCTGAGGGTGAATCGCCCAGGCTCCTCTCAAACTGTATTCCTAACAACTGATTATACAGCAAAAATCTTAG